>NC_134181.1:34016216-34649129 GCF_964188355.1 Buteo buteo
AGAGACCTTTCCTTGTGTACAAAAGATCTCTCTCCCTTGCAGAATAAAATGCATGTATTATTAATAATTTCTCCTAAGGGGTTGCACGACATTTTACCTTTCAAACAATAATTTCTTGTAGATGAGGGGACTAAAAACTAACCATGGCATTATAACCTCTCCAGTACCACAAATCCACTACCTCCAGCTCCTGAAAGTAAATGGAAAAATTAATCTCTGATTTGGGTTTTGCTGATTGTGGCTAAATAATTTCTCCCATTTTTTAAAAAAAATAATCCACAAATCCTATTCAAACAGTAATCCACATCAAGATTCTTTTCTAACAGTCATTCTTCGGGATTGTAAGGAAAAGAGTTAGAAAAGGCCATACTAGATCAGATTCTAGATCCATGCAGTCTAGGTAATATTGGGTCTCAGATGCTTAAGAATAAGGCACAAGAAAACCACAGTAAATTCCTGTAGTATCATCTTGAGTCTCCTGCAGGGCCTGCAATAAGGTATGATAAATACTAACAGAACACCAAAGCACACAGGGCTTAACATCCCCTCCAATTCAACTACAGTCCAGTTCCATCCACACATTACAGTATATAACTCAGTCAGATTAGGGAAAAATTCCTGTTACTTAGTTACAAGAAATCAGAGCTGAGAAAATATCCTTTTTAATAGCAGCACAGTCTCTTAAATGCTCTTAAATAAAATGATATTAAAAATCAACAACATTGTTTGTCTAAATGTTAGTCACAGAAACCAGAACAAGGGGAGAGAGGAGAAAGAAGACACATCAGAAAGCGACTAAAAAGTGGGGAAAGGGGAAAGGAGAAGGAGACTTCTCCTTTGTGCTCCCTCAAATGCTGCATCACTCTGTTGTGTCCAATTGTATGGCTAGACTGACAGCTCTGAGAAGTGTTCAGTGCCTCGTTCAATGAGGCTGATGCTCAGGACCTAGCCAGCAGCTCTTCCTGCAGATCAGAAATAGGAAATGCTCCAGTTGTTCAGTGTCACTTTTAGTGTCACACACTTGTTGCATCGATGTTGACAGTCATGTTTAATGACATGTGGGTATTTATTTATTTATTTACAGTACACAAATATTATGTTTACAGTAATGTTTACTGCTCTCTGCTTAGAGCAGTTTTTCACAAAGAATCAATAAAACCACCTGAGCCCTGTAGACACAAGTGCGTTACACCATTGGTGTCAGCAGTACAATGACCTCATTCGCTATTTAATTCTGTTAGCTCTTATCATCAGACAGCTTTTCTTCCTGTCTTGTCCTGTTTTCTAAGTTGTTCTGTCTTATTTTAAGACAATTTCCATAATCCATATATCAAGAAAAAATTATATATTTACAAAACTTCTATCATTAGATCATAGAAATATCGGTGGCTTGGAGTTCTTTATGCTTCATTTCCTTTTAAAAGTATTTAGTGAAATTAAATAGAAATTTTCCAAAAGAAAAGCTAGAAAGGTTGCAAGCTAAGCATAAGGTTTATGGTTTATGATAATTAGTACCTATCAATATCAAAGCTGGCAAAATTCTCATTTGCATCTAGCAGCTGGGGTCAATAGCTACTAAGAAGTCACTGAGCAGGGTTGCTTTACTCTGGCTGCATGAGATACTTCACCTTTTGGAACTATGAAAAAGTGTGACCCACCACCATTGTACGAAATAAGCTTAAATCCATTTGAGCCATCAGAGCTATGACAGTTGGTATGACATGAAGGATCTACACTTCTTTCCAAAACACCTCTCCCTTATCAACAGTGTTTACACAGGATGTTACCCTAAAGTTTATAAAATCCATGCTTGTATTTCCTCCCTGGTAGGAATCCTCAAGAAATGACCCTCACAGTTGCTGCTCCCTTCCACTCATCACTGGCAAGGTACCACAGAGCACAGATAAGACAGATACTGGATTATCGCTGACAGTGCAAGAAAAGATCTATTGTAAGTCTTCATGTTTCATCCCTTCATTTTTTTGGGTCACCCACTTGTTGCATCCTGAAACAATTCAGGACGGAGCTTGCCAGAGTGACAGCTCTTGTTTCACTCTGTGACTGTAAAGCACATTAACTGGAAGAGGTCCACATCCTGAGAGCTCATCTATGCACATTATTAACAGAAACAACTGCCTTAATGACAGGTTTCCTTTAAAATACAAAAGCATTAGCTGTACCCATCTGCCCTACCACACAAACACAAAACTGCTTTACAGTTGCTTCTTTGTTCCCATCCTAATTCATCCAGCAGCCAACAACCATGATAGCACAGCAGTGTTAACTGTACCCACTTAATCCTCAAATAAGCCAAAGCTACCAAATCACAGGGAATGTATGGTACATACATTTGTACAGATGATTTAAGACTGTTGAGCAACAGAGACCCCTTCCAGCAATGAAACATTTGTAGTTTCGGTATACCCAGTAGGTAAGCAGGCAGTCATCAGGAGAATAGACAAACTGACTATAGCCACCAGATTTATGACAGTAGTAATTTTTTAAAAAATTAATACAAACTCTTTACTCTGAGTAGCATGTAGGCAAACAGTCAGTTAATTTCAAGTGAAACAAAAGAAAGCCTGTTTTTAGAAGATCAATACTTCCCCCTCCTCCCTTCTTATACAACATTTAATTAAGAGAAGCAATACAATGGATAACGTGTTGCACAGGACTCTGCAGAGTCTGAGGCAGAAAGATTTCCTGTGATTTGCTTGAGAACACACAGCATGTCAAATGTCAGAGCCACAAACAAGACCCAGCCTCCAAGGCCCATATCCTGGCCAGGAGACCAAAATAAGACTTACTTTCTTCAGAGCACAGAGCTGGTGTAGAGTGGAGTGCTTAAGCCGCATCGGATAGTGTATAAATATGTTTTAGGCAACAACAATGTGAAACTGTATGCAAAGTAGGACCAAAAGATGATGCTGGTTCAGAAAAAGCGAGAGGAGCTATTATTCTATGAGTGGATACATTGCTGTCACCTATAAAACTGCTCCTTTTGCAAAACAGCAACCTAATGAATTACCATGCATTAAAAATTGATCATCCCTACGTAGCATTTTTTAAAATTCTGTATTGATTTATGTTTTCATTTTGCATAATGTACCAGAGCCCAATTAAGATCTGTAGGAGGTGAAGGGGTGGGGGGACAGCTGAGAGGTTTTCTATGTTTGTTCTATACTCCGGTCATTTCAAAACTAAAATGAACAAACCTATCAGGAAAACAGAAGGGATCCTAGCACAATGCATTTAATATTCATTTGATCATTACCTGGCATGTCAGAGTGTTTAAATCTAACCCCTCCCTTTTCTACCCTGCAGGAAAGGCGGACAGTGCAGACTGCAAAGCATTTCAGGGAAATAAGACAATTGGCCTGACAACTGAGGGCACAAATCTTGTGCCAGAACAAACCATCCACAAGATTTCTACAGTCATTGTACATAAAAAACCTGATCAGACTGCTGGCTTCAGACAGAGCCTTATGTCAGGCCCAGTATGACACAAGCACATTTTCCCAAACTACTTAAAGGTTATGTAATAGAGATCTGCAGAGCATTAGCAGTCACATGACATGTCCCACTAAGATTTCAAACTGCCACCTACAAAATTTAATTAGCAAGCAGTAAACAAGACAGAAAGGAAGAAATACATTCCTGGAATTGACAGAGAATATACTTCATGTTCTAAACTGTGCGCAGAGTTGGGGGCAGGGAAGTGGGGAGAACAGAAATGAGGATTTAACAAATAGGTAAAACCGTGACTGTGACAGAAGAGGGAAAATGCAGTAAAAAGGGGACAGATTCAACCACGTATTGCTTGTTATAGTGACAACTGTGAGCTTCATCCAGCTGAATTCTAAGCACCATCAACTCTGTCTTCAGTAAGAGTTTAACCTTTCGCCACACTCCCAGAGACACTCTGCTGAGCTATCCCTCCCGGTGTAAACTGGTACAGATCTATAAAAGTCCCTGCTGATTAACATCAGAGAATATTTTTAAGCAGGTTGGACAATGTACTTAGATGCACTTTCCACGTTGGTGAAAAGGCACCATGATATTCCATACAGAAATAACAAGTAACATCTTTCAACCGTATAAGAAGGAGGTACAGAAATATTCAGCAGGAGCTGAAATGATGAAGCCCCAGAATAAATTCCCGATTCTGGATGAATTGAGTCTCGATTTAGGATTTTTCTAAGCCAACCCTAAACGAGTTAACCTGGCTCAAAAAGGGCTTATTTTCCTTCCAAAATTAGGAAGAGGGGTATTATTGTCATTTTTTCCCCCACACATCCAGTGTAAAAACTTAATTGAAGCTGTCTATAAAAATTATTTATGCTCCTCAGCAAGAAAAAACACATCAGTCTAGTCCAAGTGGAGCTGGAGAGTGGAAGGAAAGAAGTGCATATGCTGACTGCCCATCAACCCACTGTGCTCAGATCAGGCCTTAAGGAAGGTATCACACTGAAGAGCTTGCTACAGGATGATCTTTAAAGAAAAAATGGAAAAGAGTTTCTAATTGTCATTAGATGAAAACAGATAAGAGACTGTGCCATACTATTATATTCTCAATGCCTTCCCCTTGATTCTTCACAGTAATACCATGCACTGCTGCTGCTTGCTAATCAACACCAAACATCTGGCACGGTAATACTTATTGGCTTAGAAACCAAGTGTTCTACTGTTTGTTACACAGAAAATATAAAACTTTATGACAATTAAGAAAAAAAAAAAAAAAAAAAAAAAAAAAGTCAGACCTACAGTCCCACTTCCTCTGTCCTGACTTTTGCACTGTAAATGTTTCTTCCAAGCTGCTGCCACCATCAGGGAGACTAAGCTCTTCACTCCAAACTGAACATAGCCATGAGCACAACAGAAAGTTTAACAAATCAAATGTTCCAAAATGCTTGGAATCAGTTCAGATTCTTCTGACACTCAGACACTATTTTTCTATAGGTCAACAACACAAAATGCAGAGTGTCAAGAGATTTATAAGTAGCATCTAGAAGCCTCCATTGGGATTTAGCATCCCGATGGAGAAAACAGTCTTTGGTCGGAAGATCTCATTTTCTAAGCAGCTAAAATAAGTAGAAGGTAGTGGAAAGGGTTCATTATTACTCCCAGTTGCAGAAAGAGAACAGAGTCCAAGAGATACTAAATGCTTTGCCCAGGCCATTCACAGAATCTGTGGCAGAGCTGGAAGTCACACTGATTTCCTTATCAAGTGCCACACCACAAGCACGGGTCAAAGTGTTGAGCCACAAGCCACTAATTTCCTCACCAAAATGCCAACCACAGGTGGCTTTACAATCATACTTTACAGCATTAACATGACTCCAACATGTTATTTAACAGGATGGTTACAGTCAGCAAAGAAACCCTCAATGACCACATTCAAAATTCAGTGTCAACCAGCTGCTCCAGGAGATCATTAACTGTTCTCCCAGGGTAACGTTATCACTGCCATTTCCCAAGAACCCACTCTTGCAAATAAGCCTGATAAAAGCCCTCTTTTTCACTGGTGAACAGAAACTGGTTTCATGACACATAGCTTTGAAGAAGCTCTATTTTTCCAGCACTGTGGCTACATTCCAATTCCATTTTAATCATGATATTGGTATATATTTTTCAATTTTAATGGCAATGGGTAAATGCTACTGTCAGCAATACTTCATGACAATTCTCCTCTATGGTGGACAGTGAACTTAGAACATCTGACATATTTTGTAGTAGCAATGAGGGCCTTTAACAATTTCAATTAAATGAAAAGCAGCCTTGACTCTCAAACCGTACTTCATTCAACATAAATATTGAAAGGACAGGACAGTGATGCATGACCAACTAGCTTCTTTTTTCAGAATAAAATCAGCATGATTTTGGACATTTGATTTTGATATGTGGTGAGGCATTTGACACATAAAGGAAAAACCCTTTTACCAGAGGATACTAATTATCCAGTGATCGCAGGCATCTTATTTCTACTCCTGGCAACCTGGAAAGGCTGAGACTTTTGTAATAAGCTATTACCAGAATGAACACTGCTGTGCTTATACATTCATTTCATACTCAGTATCACAGACCTATCTAAACTACAATGAGTATGCACATCTAACGCATACCTAAAATGGAATGAGCTGAATTAAGAGAGATATCTATTTTCTATATATGCAGAAGTACATACCTAGCTCGCATCAGTATGAGAATGGCCACATATAGAGATGCTTAAGATTTCTGAGCTTGTAATTGTCAGTTAACTGAAGTACCCTGTACCACCTATTCAGATCATTTTCATGCAGAAATCTGTGGCACCGCACTGTCCCATATTTTGTTCCATCTCACTTTTCCAGCCCCTAAAGCCCATGTGCCATTTTAAAGCTGTAATTTGGTTATAATTCTAGAAAATTCAACACATTAAATTTCTCAAAAAGGTGCTCCAAGTACACCCAAATATATAAAGTTGTAGGTAATAAGACTGCACCTCTGTTCACTGCCTCTAGTATACAGTCATATGTTAGCAGGCTGGAACCCATTCCAATATATTGCTACAAAAAAAATCATTCTAGTCTGCAGGGAACATGATCACTTCACTAATTTCATTTAGAATAGGTCTTTTTCCTATTAAAAATAAAGTAGTATGCACAAAGCCACTGTTCAGGACCACCAGATCCTTTAACAAAAATAAAAGAGTCACCTAAAAAAGATCCAACACCCTCCTTTAAGGTACTAGAAGTAATGCACATGTATTTCAAAGGATGTCTACAGTGGTGAATCCTGGCTGCAATGTGTAAGATTTGATCTGAATTGCCTTCCTCATTTGTCAGCTGGGTAGACTTGAAAGCACTCTTCTAATAAAAATGTAACACCTCCTGATCAAAAAAGCTGAAATATAAAGTGACTACAGTAACTTTCATATCGCTTCATGTATACTGCTATTTTTTATTGTATTGAATTTATGGACATGCTTTAATTTCCACTGTACTGCTTGGTCTGTGTTTTAATATTTCATGCTGTTTTCTTAAAACAGCTCTGCTACCTTGCTAAGCAATAGTCCTTATTTGTATTTTGATGATGGCAATTATAGTATTCTTTCCCTGTCTCAGCATACTTGGTGAAATTCTTAATGTTAAGATCAATTGCTTTCATTTGAAGTATTTCTTCAAAATACATCCGATCACTTAAGGAGCAGACTGTATTTACTAGATGCAGTGACAAGACTCATTAATAAGTTATTCTGCTGAGTTATTTTATATATAAACTCTGCATCACTACCTGCACTAGACAAAAAACCCCAGTCAGTGTTTTACCACTAAAATAACAGACAGCAGTAGCTTAAAAAGAAAAACCAAAGCCTTCAAATACACTTACATTTTCCTCAGTTAAAATTGTACTAAGACCATGTACAACTGTAATGTCAACCATCACATCACTCTTGGAAAGGCATACCTTCTCTGCCCAACGCTATAGGCAATAGCCAGTTTTGAAAAGAGGTTAATAAAAAAACCTGCAGTATCCCTTATAATACTGAGCACAGCATACTGGTGCGTGCTAACTAATTAACTGGTATTTCTATGCACATGCTATAATAAAATGTTATTATTCTGTTCTACATACTCAAATACATAACATACTTCCCACAAATACTGCTATGCATAGTGTGTCCATATATATATATATAGCTGCAGAAGATCTCTCCCTTCTACCAAAAAAGGATGAGATATTTACTTGCAATTGGTCTAATTTAGCATTAGATGCCAGACAATTACCACATGTAATTTCATTAACAGTATCTGTATGGAAGAGTAATCACACTGACGACTTTGCCATGTCATGACAATTTACATCTGCAAAGCAAACAGATACTGTGAATATGCACCGTGCTTGGGGGCTCGGGGCTGGGGGGGCGGGCAGGGAGCTGCTAGCCAGTATGATTACTAACTTTACCCACAGACACTAATACAGAAAAGAAACATGGCACCATCAAACCTGTCAATGTAGTATTTATTTTATTGGTAACCTTAAAAGTGACTGGAAAATGACATCAGATTAAACATCAATAGGAGGGAGGATGGAATAATCTAGCAAGAGTTTAATCCCTTTACCTAGTACTTGTGCACGATACTAACACATTTGATTATTCTAAGCAGCACCTAGAAGAAAAGACCCAGTGAAGGGCATCATCGAATTGCAGCAGAATAATAAAGTTTGTCTGCCTCCAGTAAGAGTTACTGCTGCATTACTGCTAACTAAAAAGAGGATTCTCCCACACACCCCCCTACAAATCTTCAGCCCTCCCACCCTTATTTGGCCCGTAAAGCATTTAACAGAAATAGCTATTTTTAGAAAGGGTGAAATCTCAGCATACCTTCGAATCAAGTGCTTCCGATGTTCAGCAAGATCATTGCCGAAAGAGAACTGCAGTCTACTGTGTCAAATTACAACCTTGTAGAGAAAGGCGGCAGCGTCGGCAGCAGCAGCATTGGTGTGTTTGCACTGCTAGTATTCAGGCTAGAAATGATTCATTAGTCGTCTGCAGGGAGGCAGGGTGAAAAAGAGAGAGCAAGCATCATCGGCCATGCAGCAGCTGCCAGAGCCTATGAAACAGCAGTGCTCGCACACACATACGCACACAAAGATGGCTTTCCCTATTTGCCAGTTTCTCTTTCACATAGTATTAACCCCGACACAGCAGCAGGGAGCACGGACAGGAGCTGACACGCAGCAAGTGGGATCGCAGCAAGGATGTGTTTCAGTGAGGGGGGGCGAGAGGGGAGGCGGGTGTTGGGAGATTTTATTTTACCTCCAAGTAATGCTATCACAGGATCTTCTCAGTAGGTCATCTGTGGCCTACTGGCACTAACCAATGAACTGTAAATGTGAGCTGCAATTTTTTTTTTCACTCCCAAGCCTGCCCAATGGAAGGCTTAGAAACTCAAATGCAGAAGGGTATTAAGACAGATTACCTGGAGCATCCTAACCATTCTGTCTTTCCTCTTCTCAAGAAAACTGTATGCCATATATGCACACAAAACTTCTAAGTATACAACGACCATCTCCCCAACAGCTAGAAGGACATGCTGTAAGGGGATACAGGGCAAGATCTTAAATAAATCAATTTTTAAAAAATCTATCTTTAACTCCCCCCCCCCCTTTTTTTTCCTCTTTTCTTCTCCCCCAGCAGAGTTGATCTGGCCCACAGGATCTGACCACTTTAGGAGTGTGTTCACTATAATGTAACTGAATTCTCAAGGCTGATGAAGGTTAAATTATCAAGAAAACATATGAAGTTATGCTGAGTGGAACTTCTGTATTTTCCTTTCAGTATTTAATAGGGGAAGGAAATATTGCACTCTCAAGGCACCATTTTATTGAATTCTGTTAAAGTATCTGCAGAAATACATCTCTCGATTTAATAATGTTGCCCTACATTAATTCACAGTTCCTTTTCAAATATCAGTCTTCCCCCCACAGTTTTACTAACAGGCATAATAAGGAAGGGGAGGAGAATTTTCAGAAAAGTTTGGCATTAACAAAAGGAGCCAGATTTCCCCCAAAGCCTAATAGTTCTTTATGAAGTTGAAGTGCGTGGAGGGTACCCTGATCTCCAGGAACTGTCATCATCAGATGCTTCACTGGAAGGTATTAAGAGCCATGGAAGAGGGACTCATCAGAGGATCTAGTTCTCAAGTTTTGTCCTGTCTGGATTTCCAGTCCATTTGAACCTTGAACTTGAACCATGATGTTTACTAAACAGCTAAGGAATCCTTCTAAAATGGCATTGCCTGTATTTCTGGATATTCCAGTTCCCAAGCATCAATCTCTCCGAGTGCCTTATTGAGATCGTTACCCCCAAAGCTTCTAGCAACATCGAGTACCACCACGCTTGCTTGGATGAAAAGCATTTCTTTTCAGAGCTTTAGAATTCAAGTATGGTGCAGGGTATCACAGGGTGATCTTCAAAGTAACCAATTGCTTCTGAAAGATCCATCCCTTATCATGTGGATGAAACAGATAAAAATCTGATCCTTTGTTCTGTGATATTGAAAATTAAAAATGAGGAAAAGGATTGTAGGCAATGTGTGCTTTCTTCCCTGAAGGTCTACCTTGGCACATTCTAGAAAGACTACTGTTTGCTGAATACAAAGACCAACATCTAAAAATAAGGTAACCAAGGCCACTCTTCTGTGCAAATCTCAGCCCCAAATGAACTTCCCTGAGATTACTCGTGACTGTAGTGGGAACAGCAAAACTCAGGTATTTTTGGAGAGAAAAGCCATTCCCACTCAGGATCATATGTTCCTTCCCAGATGAAATTATGGATTCAATCATCAGGCAAGTGCAATCCTACTTTTATAAGCAGTTTATGGCATAAATAGTTTTCCTTTTTTTTAAAAAAAAAAAAAGTCTAATTTTGGCAAGTTAGATTTTTTTTTTCCTCAGTTGAGCTACATGCAAGCTTCAAATCCAAATGTTCCTTCTGATTATGACTATATCAGCACTTACCGTACTGTGCTTCAGCAACAAATACAGATCTGCAGCATATGACACAGTGATACAAGAAGATTCCAGGTGACACATTTTGGAAATCTATCTTGTCTCAGCTGGAGACTAGATGAACATACCCATTGTTTGCACATATATTTATGTGCACTTGTACAAACAAAACAAAAATTTGCTAAGCCAACTTGATACTTGAAAATAAGTCAGATCACTGTAAATGGCATTATTAATGCATTACACTGAACCAAACTAACTCTTCTCATTCCTTTTCATAGGTGGATTTAAAACATGTATATCTGTACATGGGGGGTGTGTGTGTGTATAAAATATGTAAAGTATGATGCCTTTCTGGAAATCCTGTTTTAAAAATATGGAAAATTAGATGAATAGATTAAGTCACTCAAAATAAAATAGCAACTATTTTTTTAAACTATCAGCACAGATTCACTGCTATGAAGATTTTAAAACATATTCTTTATATCAAGTAAACATTTAGAAACTTGAGTCATCAAAACTTGACATATTCAACTTGTTATGTCACAGCAGACAAGAACTCACATTTTACTGGAACGGTAAGATGTTAGGACTTGTTAACTGTTAACATAAACAGTTTATTATTAATTCGGTATTTATGTGGCCAGATATCAGCATCAAGTGTATAGCTTGCTAGTAATTTTTGCCTGTTTGGGGCTGGATGCAGCTATGCTAATGATGGCCTGCTGGTAACTAGGAATGCATATAGAACAGTGCTGCTGAGAGGAGAAAGGGAATTACAGTTCTGTATGCCAGGCCAAGAAATCCCCCCAGAATAACAATCCAAATATAATGATCCTACCTTCTGATTGACAGTTTTCTTTAGAAAAAGAGATAGAACGTAAGACATCTTTCCGTATACAATAGGGCTCTATGAAATGTCATTTTAACTGTGTAACCTTTCACAGGCCATAATGAATTTCTTGTTCTTTCCAGTCTTTCTGAATTACATGAAACAATTATTAAAAATACATCCTAAAAGATGAACTTTCCTCTAAGTACTCTTAGTATGAAAAAGAAATCTTGCAGTGCGTTGTTTCAATAAAACAAGCCAAAATGGTTATAAACCCTTCCCTCCCTAATTTGACTTCGTACAGTGAGATAGACTGAAAAAATAATAAAGGAGCTCACCTTGCTAGCTGCCAAAACACACACAGGGCCTCCTGTGGAGATAAAGGACAGCTGTCTCTGAAGCCACAACAGCTCTTTCTGAGATTGCTTCAGTAACTCCTCCGTGTTGCCCGGCTTCTGCCCCATCAGCCCTTCCTGCATGACAGAAAATTTTCAGTTTCCATTTTCTCAAATATATGGTGATAGTAACATATGATTTGTTATAGGTGAATTTCTAACTAAACAAGAACATCTGCTAGAGCAATGTATTGATATTTGTACATGTGACTTTGTGCTTAATTTAATAACCCTCTGCCACCTAAAAAGCAAGGTGTCCCTTCAAAGCATCAGCAGCACAACATCCTACAGTTTGAGTGCCCTAATATTTCATGCTTAGTAAGCTTCCTCTGGCTATTAATCAAGCCAGATTAGGTTGAGATAGCAAACAACATGGGCAATTCCAACCTTTGGGAAGTGGAAGAAGTTCCTCTTACATGATAAGTTGCTGTAACAAAGGGCTCAGAGATGCTGCCAGTAGGACGCAAAATTAGTACAAGACAATGCTGAGAAGAGTTTGATGCTAGTATAGTAATTACAAAGTATAGGAATGCCACTCAGTTATCCAAAGTACAATTTCGTATCCTTAGTGAAAGTCTTGAGACTAAACCAGAAGTATTGTGAATTCAAACCCAAACTCTCTTCTACATGTGCTAATTTACAAAATATTTAATATCAATAAGCTATCTGTTTAGATGAAAATTGAGCAGAAAAACATTTTTTTTTCTACTTGGTTTTAACACCTTTATGCATAAACTATTTTCAATGTAACTGTTTACCAGCACAGTTAGATATTAAGAACAGAACTAGATTTTTACCTACCCTCAGGCATCCTAGCTGATTTTTGAGTTCTTCGCACTCCACTTGCAGCAGTTGGATCTCCAGATCTTTTATACTTTTGGATTGTTTGTTGATATTTTGCAGATGCTGGGCCTTAACATTGACAAAGTGCATTTTCTGCTTTAGAGGATGTGTTCTGGTAATTGTTTTTGTGATGACAGCAGTGTTATTGGATGACAATGTCAATGAAGTTGAAGGGCTGACATCCTGGTAAAGAGAAAATACATTTTTCATGTCATTTTTGCTAAAGCTTTGTCTGAGGGAAAAACTATAATTCAAATTCTTTCAGAAGTCATACTGTAAGTGCATTATTTGCAAATTGTCTTCTTCAGATCTTTCATTCAAACAGTAAGGCAATGAGAGACAATCTCACTTGATCAATCACCAGTAAAGAGATAAGGATAACACAAAGAAATGAAAAGCAGACAATTTCTTTTCATTTTTGTTTTTTTTTTTCCTTCATTCAGTGGATGCCAGCCAGCCATGATCACTCTCACTATATAGATATCAATGTATTTACCACTTGATGGCAACATAGTGCTGCTGCTTAGCCACTGCTTCTGGTCCTTCACTTATCATTGTATCACACAGCTAATTAAGAAGTTACCCTTGCTGCTGAATGTCCACCTCACTTGGAAGCTGTGCTCCAGCTACATCTGAAATGCTGTATTCCAAAAATGCATGTTTGACCATGCTGTAAACCCATCATTGGCAATCAGCCGGTATGCAGCCAAACTTACTGTGTAAGAGTGGTGGAAGAAGCTGAAGCTCCCTTCTGAGAGTCAGCAGTTCACAGCTCTTTATTTCCCAAGTCTTCTTGCTTTACACCCAGTAGTTACCTTACTCCTTGACTCGTCCCAATGGGCTTTCTTGTGCAGTAAACTAGTATACCACTTGAGCAACAGTATGAGAACCTAGCGCAGTGACACAGGTTGATTTGGCAACATAATACTCTGTGTCATGAAATAAATTTAGTTTTGATTAGGAGGGTCCATCTGTACTGTTTAAGCAAACAGATACTAGGTGCTTCAGTGTAAGAGCCTCACAGTCCTCCAGACATTCACAGAAGTTCTGCTGGTGAATACACAGCTGTTTTGCTAAAACAATAGGCATTCCTAGAAGTCAACATGATTGTAACAGAAATTTCCCTTCACTGAATCTATTTCTTCTGGCTTTTTTTAAACCAAATAGTCTAGATATCTCTATGTAAGGAAAATGCATAAAAATTATTATTCTGTGCAGAAAATTCAGCTCTTCAGGTACCCCCATCAACTACCAAGATCCCATTTTTTGTAACATTTAGCCACCTTTCTCAAAGTCCATTATCACTGAGTAAAACCTTTCAAAAACCAGTGTCCTCTATGTAAATTCTACACACCCAACAATTAATATACAAAGGCAGACCCATTTACAGCCCTTTCATTTTACATCTAAGCTCAAACTAAGTCAGGAGACAAAAAAAAGCTAACTTCTTATGACATCCTTGCAAGAATACCACTTCCAGCCTGGTACTACCACTTAAAACCAGTACATCATTTGAACAAGTTACTAATGTTTCAACACAGTCTACATGTAAGGTTGGTGTAGCTTTAATACAGAAATAATGACTTGCCCCAATTTGTGTCATACTCAGCTAAGAATATTAATGTGGTCGAAACCTGACATTATAATTTAAGATTGTGCAGGATTTTACTTAGAGCAGTTAAGCATTCTTTTGGTTTCACTTTGCTTAAATTTTGTTCTTGTATTTCACACCTAATTTGAGAGGACAACTGAATTCTCAGTTCATTATAGTTCATTATTCTGTGATGTGCAATCCCCAAAGTCTATAAAGTACATTTTCTTATTTTCGTTATGAAAGTTTTACCTGTTTTTCTCTTTTTTTTTTCCCCCTCCTGTTTGGGCTAAAGAAACAAACACACTCACTGTCATATTTCTCAAGCCTGCATTTTGATGGAGGCCCAGACACTGATCACAGGTGAAAAAAACAAATGAAACCTTCAACCATACTGAACTACAGTTTCACAGTGAGAAGCTCCCTTTCCCTGAGTATTTGTTCAGCCAGCCCATGACATGGCTCCTCCTCTGTGTTGAAGCTCAGTGAAGCTCACCCAAAACCCCAGCCCTGCCCACTCCCTCAAGGGGACCAGGAGAGACCCTCCAAGGGCATAGCTGACGCATCATTCCATCAACACGCAATAGTGTGATAAAGTTTAGAAGCTTGAGTAAGCAAAGTCATTATACTACACTAAATAATACAAGCCATATTTTACATGTAAAATGGCAAACACTAATATTCAAATAATAATAATAATAAAAAGGATTCTCTTAATTTTGAATTAGTAACCGTTGGAAACCTCTAAGATGAGAACTGTCTGAGGCAGTATTAGCAAAGAACAGCTGTATCTACTAACATTATTGTACCATCTATCTTTCATGGCTTTTTTTATTTTTTTTTTTTATTAGAAGTGTGAAAAATAAGAGGGGTGTGAAGTCTAGATTTCAGGTCACTTAATGTGAATCTTGTAAACATAACGTTGCCAGATACACGTCACCCAAACTTGGTGAATAAAAATTTGAACATTAATTTTTAATATTATTTACATTTGTAATAAACTGAACAAAAATCCATGAACTTTGGATTAGTTCAGCAGGATCAAAATTTGATTAGAGATACCCCAATTTTTAAGCATTGCCTGACAGCTCTGGTACTTCACGTAAAGGAAGACTAACATTTACAGAAGCAGTGGGACACCATATTGAAAAAAAAAAAAAAGAAAAAAGAAAAAAAAAGATAATTTCTCAAATATTAAACAACCTGAAGGATATATGTATTTCATAAAAATGTAAATATGTCCCCAAGCGAGTCATATCAGCAGATACTCGTATTTTAGGAGCAACCTGAAATACTGCTATAGCTGTCAAATTATTTATTTTAAGTTGGATTGTTCAAACATTTATATTAATTCTTTGTACTGCAGTGTGTTGTGTTTACCTTGGCTGACTGCCAGATGCCCACCCAGCTGCTCTGTCACTCCCGCTCATTAACAGGTTGGGCAGGAGAAGATAAGACGAGAAAGCTCGTGGGTTGAGATAAGACAAGGAAATCACTTACCATTTACCGTCCTTGGCAAAACAGATTCAACTTGGGGAAATTTAATTTTTATTGCCAATTAAATAATTAGGTTTGGGTAGCGAGAAACAAAGGCAAAAATTAAAACACCACCTTCTCCTCCCACCCTTCCCAGGCTTAACTTCACACCTTCAGTCCCAACTGCTCCACCTTCCCCTTCGAGGAAAAACCTGCTCTGGCACAGGCCGCAGCGTGCACATCTGCTCCCTCGTGGTCTCTCCATCATGGCTGACGGGGACTCTGCCCTGGCACCTCCAGCACCACCACCACCTCCTCCTCCTCCTCCTTCTCCTTCCCCTGCTCCGAGCCGGGTGCTCTCAGGGCTGTTTCTCACACTTTTCCCCTCACTTGGTGCAGCGCTTTGCCCTTTTCTAAAGGTCTTTTCCCAGAGGCGCTACCACCAGCCCCGCTGTGGGGCTCAGCCGTGCCCGGCGGTGGGGCTGCTGGAACCGGCTGGAACCGGCTGTGTCCGGCGCGGGGCAGCCCCGCCCTCTCCTCACAGAACCGGCCCCTGCAGGGCCCCCAGCTCACAGCGCTGGGCACGGGCACCCACCTGGTACCTACATTTAAAATAGAGTCCAACAGTGCAGACTGATCATCAGAGCATAACCTCATCTTCATTCTTCATCTCCTAGAGCAAAGTAGATCCCCGGCACAGCAACCAGTCTCTCAGGGTGAGGGAGGTGGTACTTAACATAAATGAGACGCAGCTGTGTAAACCGGGTCAAGTTGAACTGACTTCTCATTTTTAAAGCCAAAAAGGCTCCGAATTTTGAATGAGGAAAACTTTACTGCCCCAAACTGGAATACTGGCAGATTCTTACAAACAGATCCTGACGCTGACCTCAAGTGAATAAATCAGGTGTTACTCTCCAGCAAACACAATTTCCATGCTCTGCAACAATTAATTTTGTCATGAATGAAAAGACCTAGAAAACCTGAATCAAACTGTGGTGTGCTGTATCTGCTAAATCTGCACATGAATATTGAACAGGCAAGTTTCTTCTATTAAGCATTAAACTGTTGAGTAAATGATACAGTAAAAAGTCTGAGAGTTGCCAAACACTTAAGTGGTTATTGATTTTTTTAAAGCAATTTTTATCATGTTTGTATCTACTGAAGGGAGAAGCATTGAAAGCTCTGGAGAGCGAATCCATTAGTGAATAGAAAAGATGAATCAGAGTAAACATCAGATAAAGTTCCCTATCACTAATGCTCCCTAATGTCATTGGAAAAGCAGTTTCTCTGTAGATAAAACAGGGTGCTCTGTCTCAGTCACAAGGGCATCCTCAAGTTATCCTCACTGCTCCCTTTTTCTATGCCAGTCTCGGACTCAGTCCTTTTTGGAAGGGTGTTGATCCCCCTCTTTCACAAGCCTCATGTACAAACCCATATGCTGGAATAATGACAAAAGGAATTTAACATCAGAGTGTAATTTTTTTATTGAAGGATTACTTCAAATTGACCAATATTTTAAATTGGGTATCTTACAATGAAAGCAATAAATAACTGTAATTAGAAGAGTAAAAAAACCAAACCAAACCACAGTGGTGTAATCCTGTAACTGGTCAACACTCATAGGGTAACTCCTAAAATTGCAAAGAGTTAAGTCATTTGTGCTTGACCATAAAACCAAAACATACATATCAGGGAAGCAAAACTTGAGATAAATCTCAGCACGTCATGTGCTGGGGAGGGTGCAGACGGTCATTTCACCTGACATGTAGGCACTTCTGATTCACGTCAGTGCCGTGACAGCTGTTTCAGCCATTGGCAGTAAAGCCACTGGAAGGTTTTAGAGCATGTAACACTCACCTTGCTCTTAACATTTATTGAGCTACTTTTCTGGTTGCTTCTGCTCTCAGATCTGCATTGTGGAGACTTTTCAGATGTTTGTTTTGTTTTCTTGCTGCCCTTTTTGGACTGTGGAACAAAATTCATCAATAGCTCATTAAAATGTATTACAATACACCTAAAATGTCTCAGCGATTCTGTTGGTCTTAAATCAATTTGTTCTTGCTTCGTAAAGCACAAGTTTCAAAGTTTAGACTTGAAGCTCAAGAGGGTTAATGGAACAAATTAGACGTGGCATTCAGTCAACAGCAGAGAACATAACATCTCTGTGGCAGAGCCCAGTTGCTAGTCCTGTGTCTGTGCGGTGCTTAGCAAGGTGTGAACTGTGCTAAGGTTACAGAGCAGGAGACTAGATACCACTGCAATCCAAATAATAAGTAATATTATTAGGGCAATTTGCTCCTTGTATGGCATTTTGTCTCTTTGTCAGTCTTGGGAAGAATCTCATACTGGGTTTATGTGGAAGATGGATAAAACAACAGGGATATAAGTAGCATGTAGTTAAATGGCAAATGGCATCAGATTACTCAGTCAAAAGAGGGCACTTTCTGCTACATCCCTGGAATTAAGTGGGATAAAGAAGCACACAAAGAGGGACCTTTTTTCCTTCTGCTGTTACCCAATACAGAATGACAGGGTACAGAATAAATATGCAGTATTATTTTAAGTGTGCTAGAGATTTTAGCACTGATTCCTTTTTTAAATCTCAAGGTATTGCTGAAATCACATGTCAATTTTACAATATAATACATTCAATGTAAGACAGTCTTGTCTCCTAGAACTTACAAACTTCAATAAACAACATAAAGCAGCTAGGAAATTGGCCTCATACCATATTGCTCAGTTCAAGGTAGTTCAGCACTCTTTCTTTTAGGAAGGTTGATCCCACTTTCCTCTGCTCATGGATGTTTAAGGGAAACTTCGTAATGGAGTTTGCTGTTGTCCCTCACTCTGTGTGCTGCCTATAAGCACGGGCAAAGCAGCTGGTTTTTTTACTTTACGTAACATTTAATCTTGGATAACCAAGACCGCTCCCAGAGTGTAAACAAAATGTCTGAGATCTCTGTTTTTCCAAACACCACTACCCTTATTTTCATCCTTCCTCTGCTGATGGTGAGTCAGGCTGTCTCTATTTGGCCAGCATGACTTGGCATTTTGTAGTATTTGAGGTGTGGCTTTCATATTTCAGAAAAGTTGAACCTTGCAATACCAAGCAAGAAGCTGTATTTGGAAAAGGAAGTTTAGAGTCTATTCTTTTCTCTAATCAACCCTCAAAATTATCTAATTACCCACCAGCAGAAGATGGTAGAAGGAAAAAAGCAACAAAGCAAACCAAATAGAAAAAGTGAATTGGTTCGAATAAAGCAGATAGCTGCTTGGAATTGAAAAGAAACCTCTTACGTAGCTATTCTGCAGTCACTGTCTGTGAACCAAAGGTGGTCATTAGAACTGCTTGTACTACAAACACCAACCATCTGTCACTGTTTTAGCTGTGACGATTTTGCTATATGCCAGGATGCTTGGGAGGGGGGATATATGCAAAAAAAACTTACTACACGTGAAATAATAATCCAAAGTGTTTTGATGTGAATTAGACATTTTAAAAAAATATTGTCATTGCTGGACCCTGAATAAGATTATCTACATTAACCCAGTTGGTACAGCAGACAGGTGTTTCTATGTCTTTAGTTCACCACTGTACCTGGTTAATAAAACCAGATTAAAATAGAAATAAAACTGAATAAGCTCTTGGCTGGAACCTGAGCTGGCCCCAGGTGTGGATAAAGTCAGCACAGCTCATTGCGACTGATGATGGTGAGGGCAGAAGGGAGATACTGCTAATACTAACAGGAGCAACCTTCACAGCAGCAGCAGTTGGCACTGATGCCACAGACTACCACCCCTAGGAAAAACAAAAAAGTGAAGACTTGCTCAAAGGGGCCTTCTATTTCCCAGCCATGCTCCCACCTTCTTTTTCACTTTCTGTTCCTACAGCCTATCTCACCCCCGAAGAGTAGAGGAAGAAATGAGTAAACCATTTTGCCTCCCAAGCTCTCATTTCCAAACCAGTGAGGTCTGTGAAACCTCACTGCCCCCTCCTAAAGCTGTCAGATTTCTCTCAAGCTGCAATAAAATAATTCATTTTAATAAGAACATTACATACATATACATTTTTTCCCTTTAAATAACCACTATTTTACAGCAATTCAGTTCAGTGTTTATTTTGCTTCTATATGTTACTATATTGTGTTGTGGTGCTACGTATATCAGTATGTAAGAACAGAACTTTTAAGATTATAACAGATGGTAATGAAATAGTTTCCCTTTAAATTACAGAAAACATTTTAATGCAATTAAAATAATTTCAGTTTTACTTTCCTAGTACTACATGATAGGGAAGTCAATGAGGGCACTTATTTATATCTGTGTAGAATAAAAAGAATGCTCAATGGAAAACCAAGAAAAGCATCCTGGCCTACAGATCTATGAGTCATTCTGCATAGCACATGTTTGCCTATAGCTTAGCAACGAACCAACTTAGATGAGAAAACACATAGACAGCAAATATATAATCTAAAACCAACTCTTGTATATGGATACGTGAATCCAGTTGGATTACAGAGAAACATAGAGACTTTGCCTTTATTTTCTTCAAGATCACTTGAAGTTTACAGTAATTTCTGTTATTTCTAAAGATTAAAAAAATATATATATCAGCTGTAAGTAAAAATACATTTCAACACTTGATGAATTTTATCATCCTGTGATTTTATCTGTTTTCTTTCTAAGACTGATTTGTTCCATGGTTTTATTTGCCTCATATTGGAAGGAAAATCAGACCCAAAAATACACTAGGGGAAACTGTATAAATGGGAACTCTGATAAAAGCCTTATAAATAGCTTCAAAGTCAAGTGAGTGCAAGTGTGCCCAGCTGTCACACTTTGGGTCTGAGCAGAACATCAGAGTTTTTCTCCCGGCTTGTCCTGGCAGAGAGTGTGGGTGACTCTCCAGGGTGGATCAAGTCTTCAGGCACAGGGCAAGATTACTGTAACCTAAAATTAGCCTCCTAAATTCATACATAGGCTGTCAACTATCCAAATTCATTTCAGAAAAGCTGATCACACAGTATTCTGCTAAGCACTTTGAAAGCCTTTTGTAGAAACTCGCTGTAGTTCTTACAATGTTCTGAACTTAATTTTAGGTGAACTTTTTTTTTTTTTTAATTTTGCCATCACTAACTGTTGAGGAACTGTGTAAATACATGATGAGAAATAGCTTTATATTGTAGGAGTAGACTAATGTACTCTTCTACACATGCAAATTAATTTATGTAAAAATAAATGTACTGCTTGGTAGGCAGCTTAGCAAGCAAAGACTTTTTATGTGGGGAACATGAAAAGGAGATACAATTATTTTAACAATGAATGCCTAAAACGTATGCATTGAAGACCATAGCATCAGTTCACCACAAATGGTGATATCACAAGTGGGTAATATAATTGAAGACAGACCAGGCAAGCATTTTGTATAAACCATTATTTTGATGCTTTGTGGCAAACCCAGGAGGGATAGAGGCACATACTAAACTAGAATTCTTAATGTAAATTTTTTGTTGAGGAAATATTTTTATCCCCACAACAGATGTGCAAGAAACAGGGACAGACTGAAAGAGCAGCCATGGCCTTCTGGGACTATGAGCTTGGTTTTCATAAAACTGGATCTACAACTCACTTCAGGCTTACCAGGACACCAAAATTTACCTGCTATCAAAAGTTTCACAAGCTCTAGAGCAACTCTTCTTTGATAGAATTGGCATCATAATTACAGCCACAGAATAACCAAAATACCCCACCTTTGTAGCCAAAGGATGTGTGTAGATGCTATGACCTCATAGCTCACAAAGAAGCTGCATTCTGGTTGTGCTTATCATCCATGTACTTTCTGCTTAAAAAAACATCTCCACTTTCTCACAGCTGTCTACCAAATAGTAGTTTGGGGTTTTTTTTTAATTAATTAGTTTGTGTATTAGAGGCATATCCTACAATACAAAGCCTTTTATTAACAAGGCTTTACAAAGTTCCTTTATATGGCAAGATTTTAAAAAAGGCTTATTTTAAACACTTGCTTATAAGCCCACCCCTTCAAAAAAAAACAGGCAAGTCTTCAGACAAATTCTGGCATGTCTTGGATGGGAAATGGTTACTCACCACTTTGTCTTCCTCTTGTTCTTTAGTCAAGGGCTTATCCACTTTTGAAAATGATTGATTTGCCTTGGGGGAATCCAGTACAGAATAGCCATGATCCAGAATGTGACTGATAGCCTTCTTCTGTAATAGACAGAAAAGTGGCTTGAGAGCATTTAAACTCTCTAGAGAGAAGCCTAAATTGGTTTACAGGACTTCTGCCTTTATTAAAAGTTTCATTAGTTACAGCTTCAAGGTAACAGACATATTGCTTGGACATTGCTTCTTTCCTTTCTAAATGCCTTTGTTTCCTCCTTCCCTTCCAAAACATTCATGGCCTGTCTTGCATCTTGAATTCAAGCTGTTGAGATTCTGGGTCGGTATTCTGACATGCCTGTAAAGGAAATGGCCTTTCCCTTCCTCCTCCCAGGGATTTTCAAAAGACAACCAAGATATTTAGTCACAGGAGAAATAAGCATGGCTCAAAGCTTCCCTTTTCCTCCAAGGACTTTTATTGCAGATGAGCAAAGTGCTTTTGAACCTTGGAAACTAGTGCTTTTAGTAAGACAGCCTCCCAGATGTTTGGTAGGTATTGTGAGACAGTAAGTCAAACTCCTTAAAAGCAGCAGCACTGTGCCTTTCCTTTTGGGGAGCAAGTAGGTTCCTGTCAGCACTCAGAGATTCTCCACCCAATGGCAACGGTGAAGTGTTTTATATCCAGATCAATAGATTGTTCTTACTTTGGTATTTTTAACAGCTGAGTATAATGTCCATACAAGGCAGTATGTGCCAATTAAAAGCACAGTCAGAGATAGAGTGAACCTTACAGTTTCAGTAGTTTTAGAAAGGAAGTAATTTTTGGCCCATCCAGAATTGGGACAGAGGTAAATAACATTCTTTTAGGTCAGCAATCTAAAATATCCATATCAGGTGAAACAAAATGCCGTGCATCAACACATAGCAACATTTTCTGGGGTTTTCTTTAACCATATTTAAAAGTTAAAGGTAAATTTCTACTGAAAACATACACTTGATATTTCAAACTGTTTCAGAATGGGGTAGTCTGGTGGCTACAAGTTTTGCCCTCAAAAGGAGATGGTGCTTTCCACCTACCTTTCTGTTTTGTTCTGAACTGCAGGCACAGTGACTCAATTTGAGATGAAAAAGCCTAGAACAGATTTCAGGAGAAATCTCTGTACAGACAGAGCATCATGTTTCTCCTCGCTGAAGAAAAGAGCTCAAGAGTGAAAAAGAGTACAATACACATCCCCCAATCAGCTGAGATACATTTATATGCTGAGAAGCTAGTATCTGGCTTTCACTGCAGTGAATTCACAGACTGCTTAGCTTCAACAGCATTTTGCAAAAGACTATTTAAAAATCCATCCAAAAGCGATTGAAAGGATATCTGAAGACTACATGCAAAACATAAAAAACCCATTGAGTTTTGAAATTCAGTATTCTTTTACTGTGAAAACATATCCAAAAATAAAATGGAAAGTGCATGGGAAAACTGAAAGTTGGAAAAGAAGAAAGAAACAAGGTCTCTTTCCTGGGAAGAAATAATAATGGATATGTGTTCCAGCAATTCAGTACAGAATCAATGATTCAGTTCGAAAAGAAAAATCACTTCCCTTATCTAAAATCACGGGTCAGGCACCAAGCCACTGAGCCATGTATGTCCAGTTATGACCCTTATTTAAGTAACAGCTAAAACCCACATTAGGAGAAGTTATTCTTGCAACATTTGTACAGAGGAATTCAATCTAAGCTTCCTGCCTCAGTTGAAGAGAGAAAGCAATCAGAAGCGTGACTGCTCCTACCGAGCACCACACAGAGCCTTCTATCTAATGTATTCTGGGTTGCCCAGCTGGGACTGAAAAGCTGGTGTCTACAGGATACAAATTAAAAGATTCATACTGAAGATGCAAGTTCATTAATGCCTGTATTGCTTGTTTAATGATACCCTTACTGGCATTCATCTGCAGTCTGTACTTGTATTACACACTTCAGAAGGGCAAATGATGTGCTTTCTGTGGTTAACAGAAGGAAAATATTTGGGCAGAATTAGCAGATTTAAATTAGAATTGCACTTACGGGCACAATAGATTAATGCACAAATTATTCATCTCAGGAATCACAGGTTTAAGTCTACTTCACATGTAGGCCTGAACCAAGTACCTTTGAAGCTAACAAGAGTACTGCTGTGAATTTCAATAACAGAGGCTGTAGAAGTCCCTCCTTCAGCAGACAAGAAATCCTGCACAGAAACTAGATTGAAGCAGCTCATTTGTACATATACAGGTATTTCAGAAGCTCACTTAGCTGTCTCTTTATTCATAAATACTTGTAGTCTTCCCCACTATTTAAATGCATTATTTTTAGATTTTATTTCACAGCAACCATGTGAAACCCAAGACTATAGTGCTTACTAAGCCTTTTGAACTTTTAACTTCTACCATATTCTAGAATGGTCCCATGTTATGTATTTTAAATATACTCTAGTAAAATTAAAATATACTCCTCCTCATGCTGTCTACTTGCCTCAAAGAAACAGAAGGTAGGTGGGAGATCAGCCACCATTTGCAGCATCTCTTGAAGTCAGTGGAAAGATGCCTATAGGAGTTGATTCTGAATAAACGGCCAGCCATACTGGTACAGAAACTCCAAGCCTTTAGGCGCTCCCTGAGATTAAGGTTTTTCTTATTGGTTTCTAATCACCAAGGACTACATTGTCAGCCATTGTAACCTGGATTAGCATCACTGCAGTCAGTGAAGCAATGCTTCATTGGTGTACCAAATGAAGATCTAGACTGTGACAAAAAAAATGCATGTCCTCAAGGACTATATACTATTTCAGCATTGCTAATGATGTGCTTAAGAAGAATTGTCTATTTTAGCAGCAAGTTCACAGATGAGTAGGAAAACACTGGTGAAATTTTTATTAGCTACTAAAATGCTAATGATGCTATGCAATTCTTACACACAAATGAGTAAGGCTCTTTAAAAAAAAAGAACCAAAAAAACCTTACATTTGAAACAAAATTATCATGAGTCCCAAAATGAAAATAAACTGCGAATTAAACTTCACCTCCAATAAGATAAATGCTAACAGAAACATTATTGGATCAATTCCTATATGTTAATACTATAGAAGTGCTCCTATAAAGCCATAACTGCCTTTAATAGGCTCAGCTTTATTTCACCCATAATTAATTTTGTTTCACATCACTTTGAAGAAGCCTGAACCTAAAAGCCTCCTACTCCAACCAAAGTGAGCAGGTGATTCTTATGTGACAAATGATACCCAGAATGAGGGCCCATATTTGTGCATTACAGACAGCTGTGACATTCTTCTAAACAAAAATCTACAATGTAAATATAGAGGAAATGGTACAGCAATACCCTGAATTATTGAAAGGCTAGCTATGCAGAACAAACATAATTAAAGGGTCTCATTATCTTCTAAATAATCATTGTAAATAATGCTTTAGATAATTACTTCATTAGTTCTCAAAACACTGGCTTTTATTCTCCTCTGAGATTCCATCCACTAACTCTACTCTGAATAAATTGCCAAAAGGGAAAACCAAAAGCAGAGCAAGCATGTGAGCTGGAAATGCAGTGTGTACTTGCTGTATGAACTGATTTAAACCTGGGATGTTTTGAAATGTCTTTTGCAAATTTTCAGAAGGTTAAAAGCGTGGGTTTTTTTAATGTGTGTATTTTTTTTCTTCAGGTTGGTTTCTGATGCAGTTAGATTCATGCGCTAGCAGCTATATTTATCCATTTAAAGATGGTTGACAGCAGTGTGGATAGAACCAAGATTAGTCTATAACATGGATGACCGTCCTTAACTAAACACACATAATGCCATTTTTTTTTCCACTTCAAATACCATGAGGTAGATTCAATAATAGAAGAGACTATGCCTCTAAAAGCAACAGCCTAAACAAAGGGAAAGCCAAAGACCAAGAGAAGAAATGGGTAGAAAACCTGAGACCTGCAATTAGATGGCTCAATAGCTAAGGAAGCCCGCATTTAGAAAAGTGAGTATCTTTTTTCAACAGAAGTGAGTACTGCCAGTAATTAAAGCAATGGCATGAAAAAGTGGCAAATATTTTCCCGGTCAGGTCGCAAGTCAATCTGTAGCACTGCAGAAGGCTGATGCTTACAAGTCACAGTATTTTAAAAGGCCTTTGCCAAAAGTCCATTAAAGAAATTAAGTAGCAAGAGGAAAATGGTAAGTCTGCAGAGCAAGTTAGCAGTCATCCAATCCATTAGATAGAAAAGGCACAGTAGACAAATCAGCAACATTTGAAACTGAAAAAAGAGAATTAATTTTCACAAAAGTGATTACTGAAATTTTGAAAAGGGAGATCAGCAGCAACTGCAAAGCCTAGGGAGAATTGAGACACATTTTGCAGAGAGCATACTTTTTTTTTTTTTTTAAATCAACTCATATGCTGGTGTTAGAAGAATGAAGCAAGTTTTAAGTTCCTCTTCAAAGAGGCAACCTTGAGTTACTTAAGTTATTTAAGTTAAAGGACATTATATAGACATTACTTGAGGCCAGAGAGCTAATGTTAGGTAAATGTGCATGACTAGACTGATATGTGCCCCGATACGATGCTGTGCTGTGTCAAGATTGAAGTAATAAGGATTAAATAGATTGTATTATTGCAAAATTCAGAAGGCTATGCTAAAGATGTTGCTAAGCATAAATCAATCACCATCAAAAAGACCAGAAAAAATGCATCCCAGAAATTGATTTCCAAGCCCTAGAGTAATTGGTAGTTTATTTTTTTTTTAGGGAAAAAAAGCAAATAGTAGAGGGGCAAGGAATCTCACTTCTTTCACCAGTCTTTCAATCACTGTCAGAAGCTGAGTACTGCTAATTAGGTTACATGGAAAATATAGACACAAATCCAATGAAGCATTCTTCTCCACTAGCCACTTTTTCTGCCGTGTCAGCATTTACAAGCAGTTTCCACACGGTGGCGTGTTCCGGACAGAACAGTCCCCCTGCACGAGTCCCTCACCATGGGAGGCTGGTAAACCTTCATTGTTTGCCAGCAATTTCCAGTTCTCTTCCTTTCTTCCAGTTCTCTTCCTTTCCCACTTTATCACACTATCGACCACCTAACGAGAGACTACGGTACTCCTGTAGTGAATGCATAAGACATCAACATTGTGAACTTACTAGTCTTTGTTAAACCATATTCTAATGATTATGGTTTACAACTAAACATGTAATGCTATTACAGTTCAAACAAGAGGACTTGACTGCTAACTGCCCACGGCCTTCCTTGTTTGGGAAGTAAAGCTACTTCAACCAAAGCTGTCTACCTGCAGATGCATCTTCATGTGGTACCCTCAGCTGTCAGTACTTCACAGCTTGAAATGTAATACACCAAGACAACCAATCTCTCCCCCCACCCCTTGTATTTATCTAATCACAAAACTTGAATGCCTCGCTTAGATTTACAGCAACAATAAATTTCTAAGCAAGTCAGACTACCACCAATAAAGAGGCACATATAACAAACCAATACTGAATTCAAATTGTTCTGAATTTTAGTCACCTGTGTGCAAATTGTTCGTTTTAAACATAAGCAGCGCAATTCATTTCCATGCCAATAGGAGGCATTAGTCCATTACAAAATGAGCTAAGCAGAATTATCCAGTATATATGGATTTAAATCTTGAAAATGTTTCCTTGCATCCCACACCTATGTAGATGACTTAATTTGCTCATTTTTTGAAGATCTGACCTAGGTAGCTTACATTAGAAAACTTAATTAAAAAAAAAAATCATCAATGCTAATACTGCCTTTATTGGTTTGTATCCATTTCTTCTTGACCTTTCCCATGCATTTTTCAGTGACTAAGCTTTTCATTCAGAATTAATGAAAAAAACCCACAAAAAACCCAAACCCAAACCCCCAAAACAACCCTTGTACAAAGGTCTGGGTTTTTTTGTGCTTGTTGTTTTTTGTTTGTTTAAATAAAATGACTACAGTAGTAAGGTCATGTCTTGCTTCAGCAGATGTCAAAGGTCTCACGGTATTTGCTGTAAATGTAGAAGATACAGCATTTTCTCCTTAGGTTTAAACTCCTCTCCCTCAAAACTTCCAAATTTTCTCACCGATGCAGATCTGCAAGATCTGTCAACTGACCATTCCCCCACATGGCTGCAGCAGGGATGTTTCAGTGATGTACCTGTGCTGTTGCCTGTGTCACTTGAGGGAAAAAAGTAGTTAGAAAAATAAGATGCACAGCAGGCATCAACGCAGGCAGGCCCGCTGTAGTACTCAACACAGTTTCAAGCGTACCATTCTCCAAACTACTCCCCTGCTTATCGAAAGTTTAGCCTTTAACATAAAGCTCTCGGATAAGTCAGAGCAATGAGGCAAGAGACCTGCTTCTGTCAAGGCACCTGTTGGGAATGCAATTTTTTTTTTTTGAGCTTCAAGCTGATTTTGCAGAGGGTACTGTAGTTTAATTGCTCACACTAAATACAGTCCAGGTATCAGATCTTTTCCTTAGACTCGGGTCCAGATTGCTAGCTGTGCTTAAATCAGAAGTCCCAGGGAACCGCCTGGAAGAATAAAATCGGAATTAATTGTGTTTTCTGAGAGCACTTCTATCCAGCTGAAATTTACAGCATTAAATATACAAGGTTGTGAGGGAGCTCTAAATGAAATGGTTTTGTCCACCCCATAGCCAGCAAAGGATTTGCTTTCCACTTTCCCAATATAAAACCTATTGATAAATAGCAAACAAAATGGGGTTTAGTCATACTTTTAAAAGATAGCACCTTTCATGACCAGCAGCCTGCTGTTTTGGAACGGTGACAGAACACAACTCAACCTGCCAAGTCAACCAACGTTCTAGCCAATGCACAGCATCTACATTGTGGCCAAATTCCTGGAGGTGTGTGTGAAGCGTAATACTGGAAAACCCTCGTGAAAAGCTCTGCAGAGAGAAACGCTGATTAAACCAATCACATAAAATTGTTCAGTAGATGACCTACGAAGTGAACTAGCATTCTTCCAGACCACTGAATGAATGGGACTAATAGTAAGAGGTTTTGTCACTTTTGAATGCATCATTGATGGAGGATTACAACTAATGAGAGAAAAAACTCCTTCCTGTATTTCTATGTTCCCACAGGACAGGGCACCTCTTACTCCCAAGCTACTTCAGATGCTGGAGTGCAAGGTTGCAATGGCAGTTTCTCTTCTGTGGGAAACCTTTGTCACTTTTAACGAGGAACCAAATTTAGACCTTGTTTACAGCGGTGGATGTAACTCATGACTGCAAAGGGGTACACATGGTTCAAAGTTTTAATATTGAAAGAACAAAACATGCAGAAAATTGAAGTGTCACTACTAGTTCTTTCAGTTCAACTTTCTTCCCTGAGTCATTTCCCACATTTATAAAGTGCAAGCAATGTTTTCCATGATAGAGTTGTGAATTTCTGTAAAGCACTTTGAAACCTGATATTTTAAAGCTGTCTTCACCAATTTGGATATCCACTACTTAACCATGCTCTAGGTAAGAACTAGACAATCCAACATTGCCAGATAGTTCGGGGGGGGGGGGGGGGGGGGGGGGGGGGGAGAGAAAAAAAATAAATTAAAAAAAAAAAATCACAGCTGTAGCAGAGTTACAGATCTTACAAAATCTTACAGGTAATTTTCCTTCCTCTGGCTAAAATAATCTCAAAATACAGATGCCTCTTTCAAATAAAAAGTTTACAAAGTTTTACTGTCTAGGAAGATGGCAAAACATAAATCTCATTTAAAATTTTTGACAGTAACAGTAAACAGCATGAATTTTTAGCAGTTTCCTAGGAGTATTTCTTTTACCATTCTTTCATGCACACACACCAAAGGCAAAGACAGTCTTGTAAGCTGAAATGGGCACCCGAGTACAAACAGCGTGCTCTGCCACACAGATCCTGCGTGATCTTGGACAAGTCATTTCAGTGGCTTGGACAAACCATGACTTAATCTTTAATTCTACATGGAAGCAGAACAGCTCTGTAATAGCTCTTTAAGAGTGATTCTACAGTGACCTACAAATGGGAGCCAAGTAAAGCCTTGAACAGGCTTTCAAATAATTGCAATTCCATCACTTCGACTTAGCAATATCTGGCTGGACAAAGATATATTTCCAGTAGTATGAAGAAACTACTGTCTGGTTATCTTTGTTGTGAAATGCCATAGCCAGTCACCCCCTGCCCCTTGTCTAAAGCTCATGTATTTCACATTTAGTCTAGAGTATGCCCTTCAACATAACCATTTATATCCTCCAGTTAACACAACTTTGTTCCAAAAACAGGCCAAGGAAATAAATTCTTCTCAAGGCCAGGTTCTCTTATTAGGAATTTTTAGACTAGCAAAATATTATTTTGTTTGATGGACTTCCTATAGAAAAATAATTCCTTAATCCATAGAATATCAAGAGATACTGTTCTACTATATGAACAATCATGACAGAAAAAGTTAGGTTTTTTTTAAAAAATAAATTCATGCTTATATTTAAAAGATTCAGTTAATCAAAGTCAATGGTGTTTCAGTCTCTGATGTAGAAGAGTATGAGAATCTAGTCTGATCCCACCAGTGACACTGCTTTCAGCAGGAGGTTGCACAAGATGACCTGCAGAGATCACTTCCAACCTGAGTAATTCTCTGATTCTATGATATATAGATGTTCACCATAGGCTCATGTCACAATTCAGGAAAGGAGGAAGCTTAAAAAAGAAGCCAAAAATTCCTTTACAACAAGCTGTCGATATTATTATACACACACTAATTCTTGCATGCCTTCTCACCTACAAGCCTCCACATCTCATTTCAGAAATTTTAGATATAATTCCCTTAACAGATTTACCCTATGTTAGAAACGTTGATGAAGATTATAGAATAGCAGACTCTAAAAAGTAAAAACCTTGTAACTACAGAAAGTTAAGAGTTCTGTGCAATACCACCAAAGAACCTTATCAAATATGTATTGAAGTTACATTTTCTGTAAGATTACATAAAAGGACTACAAGTTGAGTTGTTACATAAACAGCACCTCTGTCAAGTCCATATTCATTCTGACATATTCTCTAAACTGAGTTGCACTCTGTTTTAGTTTAATGTTGTCCAGCTCAATTTACTGTCAATTGACAGTAACTGGCATGTGCTGACCCATTAGTCTCATGTTCTGTCTAACGTATGGATATAGGAAATAAAATTTTGTATGTAAAATAATCCTTGTTTTCTTCTGAACCCACAAAGTCTGCTATATATTGTTAGCTATTTGTATCATAACTTAGCCATTTTCAAGAACTATTTACTCTTGAACATCAAAATCCTTCTTTCCCCCTTTTGCAGTAAAATGGATTAAAATGCAGCCAATAAAAGTAACCATTCTTTATATTACAGAAACACAATCATTTTTAATTACTTACCATTTCTATATATTTCGCTTCCAGAAGTACTTTTGTTCTTCAGAATCTAGCTACAAGTGCTTATAAAATGCTCTTTTTATTCCAAAATGCTCATTTATAAGTGCTTTACTACTGGCAGAAGGACTTGGCATGTTTGACAGAGGCAGCTAAAAGAGGCTGCAAATGGCACTACATAACTGAGCAGCCAATTACTGTACATGACAGAAAAGACTGAGCTGATTCACAGGTGCAAAGGCTGACCCACTGACTGCAGTATGAGGAAAAATGCCATGGTTATTTTCAGAAGTTGCATACAAGCCACATGAACGCATCAAATCAAATTTAACATTGAGTAACCCAAGTCTTTAAACCTCTATTCACCCCCCCGCCACAAAAAAAAAAAACCCAAACCAAACCAAAACCCACATTCAAACTGTTCTCTCAAAACTACATTAAGCACAACTGTCTGAAAGGGTGTGGGTTTTTTTTAAATAATATCATTTTTATATAGAAAAACCATCCCTCCTCATAGGCATCAGTCCCCTCATTTCCCTTTGTCTTCCAAATTTTATTTATCAGGCTTGTATTCATCAAAACTCACACAGCGCTATGCTAAACAAATCCTCCATTGCCTAGAAACGTCTGTTCTGCATGTTACACTACAGAGCAAATAGAAGCAGAATAAAGACAGATTAATTTTTGAAACAGCTCTAGTTCCTTCTATTGAGTTCATTTATGTTCAGATTCAGTACTTTTTCCACAGGCAGTATGGCACTATTGTGAGAAGCAGCAGAGATACCAGCACTTAGAAATAACCTGAGCATTTTGGTTGTACAGATCTTTTTAAGAACAGCCATTTAACGTTTTCCCTATGCTAAGATTTTTACTTTCTTGGTTTGCCTTTATGGACAACTTTGCCTTATTAATTGCCGGGTTCAACATTCTCGTTCCTATCCAATTTTCCCAACACCACAAAGAAATATCAAACTAAGCATAACTGCTCAATTATCTTACAGTTGGCCAATTTCCAAGTGCTTTGGTATTAACTCTGCACGCATATACTCACTGGTGTGTTACACCGTTACAGAAGTTGCAACAACAATTTACTTCTGTACAAAGATAGCACTGACTCAAATGAAAGCAAATGAAACCTCGGGCCTTCTTACCTCAAATTTTCTCTGAAAAAGCCCCCACGAAAGGATGAGCACAACCAACCTTTCCCCTTATACACTACCATACTGACACCTGCATTGCATTTGCTAGAGCACTGACCACCTGAAAGGCTCATGTACCTCAACAGGTGATATAAGGAGGAGGAAGATGAGGGAGAAGAGGCACCAGGAGACATGCACCAGTCCCTGTGCTGCCCAGTGCAGGTGCCAGCCATTCCTCCCCACCGGTCCCATCCCTTGCAGCCACCAGGGCTGTCAGCTCTGAGCAGGCTGCTTGCTCCTGCTCACCACTGCTGCTGGAGACCACCATCACCAGTGGGATGACACCACTCGGATAACACCACTCAGTGCCGTGCCAGCAAAAAGCTGTCAGGGTGGCAATCTAAACTAAGTTTAAGCGTCAGCACAGGGGGAGTGACTCCGGTTACCACCTGTACATCAGAACCCCGAATCCATTCCAGAACTTCCAATTCTGGCATAGGCAGGTAAGAGAAAGTTATTTTAATTCTGCACTGTGAAAGATGCATTTTTATGAGGAATTTCTGACAATACATGAATAGCTTTATTCAGATAAATAACTCCCATATTTTTCAAGTTTAATATTAAAGCAAAATTCCATGTGCACAGTTTAAATTAATAAATCCCAGTAAAGTCTTCATAATTATCGCTACACCTACTCTGATCACCTCTACACCTTTTTTGGTAAAATGTTTCAGGAAACACGTTACCTTTACTCTAAGACCTAGGTATCGGTTGTTTGACATAAGTCGTTGCAAAAACATACCAGCCTTATTCAAACACTTACTGGAAATATTCACAAAGGTCACAATAACATCATGAATACAAAAACAGTAGCCACAAGATACTTGCTTAGATAAATTTATTAGTGCATAGGTTAGAGATTTACTCCCCTCCAATATTAACAAAGAAGTTCACGTGAAAAACAAGTTTTGTTTTGTTTTAAAACAAACTCATTGAGGCAGCTATATAACAAGTAAAAAGTATGGAGTGGCCTATTCAAATTTCTGGTCTCTATGGGCAGATTATTGCATTATAAATTAAAAAAGAAAAACACAACATGATGGGATTTTGGGGGTCATTTTAGGTAACCAGCTGTTAAACAGAAGAACTGATTTTTTCCCCCCCAATCTAATTTGTGTATCTGTATAAATAATATTTACTGATAAAAATCTAGAAAACTATAGAATAAAAATATATTTTACCTAGAACGAGTACTAAGGCAACCAATCTTTCCTTACTTTGCATGTAAACTTCCTCACAAACATTGGTGAGTGTTCTGGACTTAGAGGTAAAGAAATTTGTTCATTAATGAAGCCGAATGAAGACTTCTTTATGGCTGACTTGCAAAAAACCCAATAATAATATTTTTTTCTTTTTTAAACATGTTTGACATCTGAATAGCTCCAGCATATTCACAGTATATTTGGACAGCAAAGCAAGAATAGTCATACATACAATATAAATTGTAAACTCTGCAGAATTTCATTAAGTCAACAGACTGAATTATAGTTTACTGAGTAACTTCCATCTCAGACACTTTGAACAAAACGTTAAGTTTAAGGATTGTAACCTTTTAGAACCGAGTTATTGCAGTTAACATTATAGCTGAATGTTTGGAAACATTGACAAGTGTAGTTTTAGACTGTGTTTAAAAAGGCACACATTATACTTTCCTCTAATTCTCTTACAGTGTAAATATATCTACATATCTACATAGATATCCTTAAAAAAATGAGAAGTCAAAAATTCAAGTTACAAATATTTTACACACAAAATACAAAAATAACCTGTAACATTAAATGCAGTTATTTGGTTACATTGGAAGTCTTTCAAGCTTTCAAGTCTTGCAAGCTAGCATTACAACCAGTACACATATACTAAAACACTTCATATATGTTATATAACACAAATTTCATAACAAATCAGTGTCTTAGTTTGTATTATGTTTCAGACTTTCCTGAGGGAGTTTATCCCTATGTGCTATATTCACACATCAACATTAGCAAGCTTCTGAATAAGAAATCTTGACTTGGCTTCATACAGAAAAAAAGTGTGATTTTTGCCATATTCATATGAACAATAAGGCTAAGCTCATCCATCAGTTTCCTTTGCACGAGGATTATTTGTAAAATTATCTGCAGAGGTTCAAATTTGGTGTGCTTCATTACTGCATTCTTTTACCAGAAATGTTGCAACTAACTTTTTATTAGAAAAGCAAGGAAATATTTAAAGCAATTAACCTTAGTCATATTGAAAGGAAAAAAAAAAAACCCCAACAAAAACCAACAACAAAAACCAAAAACCACAACCAACCTGGAAAGTGTAAAAAAACCTTTTTTTTTTTTTTTTTTCCTTCTCAAGTGTAATGCAATAGGCAGACAGTTAAATAAGTAGTCTTTTCAGGGTAAAATATTTTAGCATTTGTTGGAGAAAAAATTTTAAGTATAAAGCTTAGATAGGTTACAGTGACTAAATAATTAATACACTTAAAGACAAGCCTACATCTCAGAAAAGTTCACAAGAGTGCTAACAAAAGCAGCACTGGTAAGGTACTAAAATTCATGATTAGAATTATATTAGCAATAGTAAAAAAGCCAAACAGTCAAAACTCAATAGTCTCTCAACTCCCTATTTAAACTGTTTGTAACACTGAGATATGAAAAAAAAATCCTAAGTTACTTTAGTTCAAAACAATTAAGAGCAAGTTTCAGTCTTACAAATGTATAGTTTATGATGAAAATCCATTCATATCCTAATACATTCTTATCTTCATTTATGAGTAAACATTAAGAGTGATTTTGTTGTCATTTTTAACCATTAGTGGTAGGTCATCATCATGGAACAGTGTAAGGCATCATTTATTAAAAAAGGTTTGGTTTTACTGAAGATGTATTTTGGAGTTTCTGAAGGTTTCTAACTCTTGGAATGTGCTTGCTATGATAGTGTTGTTGCTAGGATAATTCCAAGTATCAGAAGCAATACAGTTACACATATAATTATGAACATCAATTTCTGCAAAAAAAGAGAAAAGTTGAGATTGAAATACCTTGTCAGATACAGAACTGTTTAAATACATGCATAGCCACAGAAAATTAATAATACTGACACCTAATCTGAGTGTTTGGGTTTTTTTTCTGAAGAATACTTACTGCTATTTCCCGTTTCTAGTCTTTCTTTTCTAACATACATGTAACCATAGTTACAAGATAGAGCTATCTGTATAAAATTTTTGTATTTTACTTCACAGAATAATTGTTATTACTCATATCCAACTTCCGTAATTATCATTACATACAGAAACAGATGCAATAGTGAACATTTACTTATCGAGGTTAAGTCTAAGTACAGTAACATTGCTTACTGCCATCCTCCTTGAATAAATATTTGTAGCCTGACTCAAACCTTTACAACTGTACACTTAGTGGAATGTAACAAAACATCAATAAAAACACTGTGCAGGTAATAGCTCAGAAAAGCTGCAAGGCAGGGGGAGGGGGAGAGAGATGGGTTCTATGTAAATGCATCAAAGCCTGACATACATACAGTCAGGTATTTCTGACTATAAGCAATGATACAGTAAATTCTGCTATCTGCCCATAAACCAAAACTGAGAAGAAACTGTAACATCAAAACTAAAAATTTCAATATTAAAGGAGTGTTAGTACAGAAAACTGAATTCCTGATTAGCTGTCTGAAATGACATTCTACTCATAGCACTTCATATATAGTTTGAAGATACTACATATAAAAGTTGAGTTTCTATTGGACTCAGAAGAGTTAACTGCTATTTTCTACTTCGCCTGGCTAGGTGTTATCTTGACAAGAAATGGCACGTTAGTACAGTGAAAATCTGAACATTGCAAGAATTCTCAAATTTATGTCCTAAAATTCCAGTTGGAATCTTTGCAACCTTTCTTTTACAAACACATTGTTATTTCCTGCTGTTTCATTTAGTCTAGCATTAATAAACAGCTTTGAAGTAAGAAATTTTAAGATGTTCTGCAAGGAATAATAGCCAACTTCATGGCTGTAGACATCTGCTTCTATGAAAAAACATAGAAACCCCATTTGATAAAGTTCCAGGTGTAATTAGGATTTCACATCTCAGTGCAGACTGTTTGCTGATGTGAACTTTCAGCATAAAAAAAAATTTCAAAGGACCGCAAGACAATAATTGGATCTTTCGGTCTCATTTCCTTCTGCATTTATGAGTCTTATGTCATGAATGCAGTCTGTAAACTTAGCAGCTTACCACTAGATGTCAGTTTTCAATATTCACATGCATAGCACTTTTATAGCATGCAGAGAGAGAGAGAGAATCCATCAAAGCATCTCAAGCCTACCCCCTCCAATACTAACTGTACAGATATTAAGGGTTAGTAGAACAATACAAGTTACCAGCGCAAAACAAGAGCAAAATTAGTTGATTAGTTACTTACTGCCACACTGGCAGGAAGTCATGAATGCTGAGGTTATCCAAGCATCACCGAATACCAACAGATAAACCAATAATTAGACCAATTATGGCAATCAACACCAATGACACAATGATAATTATCCACATTTTCTGTCAAAAAACAAGGTATTATTATTTTAACATAAAGCACATTAAGACTTGCATTTATTTTCAATATTTAATATAGTCAGTTTTTAGATCCACACTCATTTTTATTGAAGCCTGCAGTGTTCTCAAATTGAGATAAATTTATCTGTATACTCTTGCTTGCATAAGAATAAACATTTTTAAACAGTGTTTACAGGTAAACTAGTGTGATTAATACCTATATAGTTATCAAAGATGAGAAAACCACCATTTATAAATACATTAAGAGGGCTCTTTTGACATTTCTTAATTTTTTTTAAAACATAACAAGTATGTTATCTATATGTAGATATCTGTCTATCTATGTAAAGATATATTATTCCCTCAAATCCAACTCGCCATAAAAAGCCTCACAAAATTGCACTGCATCTCAAAAGGGGAAATTATAATGTCAGAGGAACACTTCATTCAATCTGCAATCATACAGTTACAAAATATAAAAATAAATTACTTAGTAGTTTGATTTCAGAATACATTATTTGGCTTTCTGATGGGAAGAAAGATACTGAAACACAAAACAAGTTTCCATGCCAATGGAAAATGCCTGAACGTTACTTTGAACTCAACTCCTCCACAAAATTGAGTGTCATTTTTTAACGGCACATGCTTCCCAGAGGGAAGATCCCCCTAATCTGGTACTTTTACAAAAGTACAAAAGTACTTATCTGTGAAAAGAATAATTACAGATGAAATTCTAGAAAAGTAAGTGTGCTTCAGCAAAACTAGTAATTTTATTTCTCCTGCTAACATGGTGATTTTATAGCTATGAATCCAGGTAAGTTTACCAGTGATAAAGATCCAAAACCCTTTAAGATTATTTAGACTCTGAATAATTTAAGGTATCATGGTAGTTGGTAAGAAGAACTTGTGAATTTATCTACTAGCATGATACAGTAATTCTTCTTTTGGGGTTTTTACACTTTGTAATGACAGCTTTTTAAGGGGAAAATTGTGAACATAGGTTTAGCTGTGCATTAATTGCTTATCTGTTTTTGTAGTACAAGATGTTTCTCTTGTCCTCTACTGGTAATAGCAATTTTTAATATTAACTATAACAAATTAATCCACATTGGAAATGTTCCGATTTCCTCCAGATTATGGGGGGGGTTTGGTTGGTTGTAAAATCCTTTGGTAAATCTTCCTCTGTCACATACTAGTTTATAACAATGTTTTCTATTCCAGTTTTAATTATCACAACTACAAGGAAGTAAAACGCATATATTAATGCTACCTTGATGGACTGAATACAACAACAACAATCAACTGAAATTGACAGTCGCTTCATACTGTGCTAAGTTAATACACGGACTAGCACAATTGCAGAAAGATAGCATACCCTTCGTGCTTTACTTTGATATTTAACTGCCTTTTTTGTCTCTTCTTTTGCATGTTCCACGTAATCTGATGCATTCATCACGTTCTTTTCTATGTTGTTGATCATTTCACCCTTAAAATTAAATTTTGGAAAAAAAAAAAATTCATTATTGGAATCCATGGATCCTTGGTTAATGAACTTAAGAGAAGAAAGGCTAGAGAACATCAACAATTATTTTAAACATGTGAATAATGTACATATTAGTGGCTGGCATTTTTTCTGCTTTGACATGTAAAGGAAAAAGGGAATGAGAAGCAAAAGCTCAAAGTTCTAACCAAACAAGGAACATTCATGGGGAAGGCAAGCATATTTCTCCCTTTTGCAGGAACAAATACTGAACACCTGAAAACATACCTCATGTTCAAAGGTATGTTTTAACAGCCAAACTAAAACTGACATACTAAAGAGATCGGAAATCCCTGATGTGCCTGGAAGTGGGAAAGGATATTGACTATTTCGACACAAGGTTCAACAGTTGCCTAAGAAAATGCACACGTATAATAGCAAGTTCAAAAGTTCCTAAGAATTGAGGGTTTAGAATGTCAATACATAACAAACTCAAATTAATTATGAAGAATGAAATTTGGTAATGAAATGGAGGATTGGTGAAAAATTACAGTAAGTCTATTACCTGTGTTTCTGTCCATCAGAAGAAATAATCAGCAGCAGTAAACAGCAAAGCATTAAAGAGTGATGTGCAAGTAACTTTTGTTCATTTCTAATTCAAAAGAAAACTGCTACCAATTTGCCTTGGCTATATATTTAATAACAAAGCAACACAGGACTTCTAGAACAAAACCCAATTAAAAAAAAATAAAAAATAGTCCTTTTCAGGAAAGTTTCTCTCCTGACCATTATTCTTTTCACTTTCCTGCATAAGTCAAAGAATTTTAAGAACAGAAGTTAAAAATATTTTTGTTAGAGAATTGGTATGTAAAGACTACAAATAGAATGACCTTACATACATGTCAAGACAAAGCTTATGAATATGAGACAACTTGAATGACTTGTCAATCCCTTTACACTAGTGTTAGTTATAACAGTAATCATACCTTTGTATTATGTGCAAGTTGCATATATCCTTGCTAATGCACATTTTATTCTACCACAGTAGTCCGTTACCATGTCTGTGAAAATCCTAAATTCCCAAGATATTAGCCAATGTTCCAAGAAAGAGTTGCTCTTACTTAAACATGCACAAAATGTTCAAGCATACTGCAATATAAGCATGTTGAAAAAAATATCAAGTATGCTAACTCAAAAGAAAGTCTATGCTTAGTTATTCATAGCATATACTACGAGTACATCTAGATTGTAAGTTTGCCTAAACCAAAACAAAAACCCTTTAGTGATTAACTTACATACTTTCTACTCACAGTCAAAACCCACTGTAAGTCTGTATTACCTGAACATAAGCAATTGTCTCTGCATATTCAAAGAGGAAGACGGGGGGAAAAAAATCCCACTTACATAAATGTGTTTGAATTGGTTCATTTACCTGAGTCTCAACAAACATTGCCATGTCCATAAACATTTCATGTAGTTCCCGTATGCTAGATTCCAGTTTCATAATATCCTTGTGACGTGACTCAATTTCATTCAGAGCTTGCCTAGTTATTTGAGAGTCTGATATAATCTTCGGGAGAACGAAAAAAGATATGGACATAAATAAGTAGCTACTGACACACTTCTAAATAGCAGAAGCAGCAGAACAGGAGACATACATAACTGGACCAGAAATACATACATCAGAAGTGAAAATTGAAGGATTACCACTCTCTAACATTTCTTCCAGTTCCTCATCAGTGGTGGTCTTTCCAGCTAGGATAAAAACAACAGTACTTCATATAACATCACTAGTTCATCATTGAACATAAAATTTTACCATACCAGAAGGATGACAATTCAAAGAAAAATCTCGTATTGAGTATTTTTCAGGCTAAAACAACGTGGTGTTTAGTCATTACCAAGTGCTATTTTGCATATGAAAAAACCAGAAAATATCAAGTAATAGAAAACAAACGTAGACTCAAAGCTACGATGAAGAATTCCTGGTTGGTGGGAGGGTTTTTCGGTCAAATTGAAGAGTTTGATCAGAAACATTTACATGTTCATATGAACCTTGTTAAGTGGAGTGTTCTTCAGAAGGAAGAACTTGAGATACAGAGTATTTATAGAACATTCAATATTTACCTATTCAATTATGTCACATTGGTGCCTAATTTACTCACTCCCCACCACTGTGTGGGCAATAAAATCTTTATGTAAATTTGATTTTACCAACACAGGATTACATTCATATTTTACATAGAGAAGATGATCACCCATAGTGTACCTTCACTTCTACTTTTCGTAATACATCTAACAATTGATGTAGTTTATTATTGCATGTTTAAGCAAGCTGAATCCTATCAATCACACTGGTATGACAAATTGAAGTGTTCTGAGTTACACAACACATTCAAGTGATTTGTATTATAATTTTAAAATTTACATATCAAATCCCTGTTCTTCCCATGTAAAACAAGTTGAATGTCTGTAATAACTTGTATAATTCAGTCCTATCAGATAAAAGTTAATCTGAATATTACTTTCTGACATTAATACCCAAGAATGCTGTAAAACCTGCTTTAAAATTTTTAGTGCTGAGGGAAAGCAGAAGGCTCTAATTGGGCCATAACAAGATGAACTTAAAAGAACTATGTCCTGAGGTGTTAGGGTCCCTTCTCCTCAAACATACAGGTAAGGAAGAATCTAACTTGCATGATAAACTTTACTGAAATGTTCAATTGAACCATTAGCACCAGAGGCTAATGCCAAATTTGAGAAGTCTATGAAAAGCAAAGTCTTCTTATAATTTGCCAACTTTTCTGTTTGCATTTCCTATTTCAGCAATGTATGTATTTGCTTTTACAGGAGATATTCAAAAAGGCTAATTTTAGATACAAGATGTTATGGTTTGTTTGTTGGGTTTTTTTTTAAGACACTTTCCACGGTAGATGCTGTAGTTCAGAGTAGAGTTGCGTACCTTTTGAATACTCCTCATAATAATCAGTGATAAAATAAGTCAAATGTGAGTCAGTCAACAAATGATTAGAGTACATATAAGGGCAGCACTGATTTTATGCCAGCTGAATTTAACAAATGTTCTTCTTGAGAAAAATAGAATAGCATAAAAAGAGAAATTGTCCTGTTTAGCATGTTAATTTTGGAATGCTTTCTAATAACACTTGCTATCTTCAGAACGCAGCTTTTCTTAACGTTTCATTTCAAGTTGCAACATTGGAAATAAATGAAACAAAGCTAAAAGGTTATTTTCTTTAATAATTTTCAATATAAAAGAAATTATTTAGTGAGTTTTCTCCATTTTCTTTACAGCTGTTCTGAAGAGTAGTATCTAAGAGTTTATGCCATACAATAAAATTGGTTTTTTCCCCCACGTGCTTCAAGATGTCCAAGAGGTATGATGCTTTGTACCATCTTTAAGAAATAAGAAACAAGGGAGGTACTAACAACACAATTAATCTTTTTAATAAAAGTGTATTCAGGTCACTTACTTATCTCTAATTGTCTCTGTATCCGACCTTTGCTGCGTTCTCGAAAAAGAGTTTGGGTCTCGTTGTATTCCGTCATGACCTCCACAAACTTGTGAGCTAATACAGAGTGCTGTTTTTTGAGGATTTAAAAATGTGGAACAAAAACATTTATTTTTTTTTTGATACAGCAAATACTACTGCACAACAACTGAAAGTGGTATTTACATTCCAAGAAAACAGAACGTGAAGCTCTGAAGCTATTTCAGAAAAGTGAAACTCATTCTCTGATTTACTAGAATCCTTTTATTTTCTTCAAACTGAAGCAATCATACCTGTGTTTTTCTTATCCTGAGGTCCACTGATGTCCGATTAGCATTTTCACCCTGATCAAAACTTTGTTCAATAGCTAAGAACAATACAAGCACATTATGAGTCAACATTCAGTATAATTATTTAAGTGTAGCTCAGTTACTTTGTAAATACTATTAATTATTACTTTTTTCATGGACAAGCTCCCCATAGACATGTTTAACAGTTCAGGGGGAGGAGGAAGGTGGCAGTTATATATAGAGAGAGGAATATATATAAATTTAAAATAATTTTGGTAATTGGTACAGATCTTAAAACACAGTAACTACTTCAATACTCTTAAGAGAGTTGCACTACTACTGTCTATTACTCTGGAGAAAGTTCAAAAGGTATAACAAAATGGGCTGCTCTTACAATTTAAACAATAAACACCATACCCCAGTGTTTATGGAAGGACATTAAAACACTCAATATATTTCAAAACCTATGCTATGCAATTAAGACATACTCACAGGGGAAAGCCACAGGAAAACTAGCTAGTCTGAATTTAAAATACAATAGGTGCTCTAGAACAATTCCCTATGTAGACATTTACACCATGGTGACTGTCTTTTCAAAGTTAAAGTTTATCTTTTTCCAAAACATCATGACCAAAAAACAGCATTTCAGTTGCAGAATACATTTCTACACAGAGAAGTTACTTTGCATTGTAATTTTCTAGGTTATTTCTGAAAGCAAGCAAGCTCTTTGTCCTGTCCCACAAACTAGGCTGTGCTGAGACCTGATATTTATGAGCGGTGAAGCTTGGCAAGGAGGAATAAAGTAGAGGACAATACTGTTACTGACATGGGCTCCACACTAGTTGGCAGGGAGGTGGTTCTCTCTCTTTTTTTTTTTTTTTTTTTTATAAAGAGCTGTATGATATAATTTATGCATATATAATGCAGCTTTTCAAGTTTAGAAGTTCAGCTGCAATGCATTAAGTTTGTAACACTGCTACCATCCTGAATCATTACAAGCGACAGTAGCTTTATTTCTCCCCACAACTTACCCTTTAACTTGGCTCGGATTTTATTAGCGATCTTCTTTATTTCCTCATTTAGTTCTTCAAGTTCTTCCTTTGTTCCTTCAAAAAAAAGAAAAAGTTTTTTTTTTTTTAGAACTGTTAATGATTGATAATAGTAGGCCAGCAACCATCTACAACTCTACCTTGCAATCTTATAATTGTATTCAGAGCAACCATGGAGAGAAGCAGCTTATTATACTCCTAAGTACTTTAAGTATTATATTATTTTTATAACAGCATACTATCAGATTCCTGCTTCTTATGACAGGCCCTTACACTTGGGAAATGTTACTACCAAATCACCAACTAAACCACGTGATAGAATATTCCACCTTTTTTTTTTTTTTTAAATATAACACTTTCAGGGTAATAATCACTTGCTGGTCAAAATGAAAATTCACCAAAGTCTATCAAGTGAAAATACAGATTTATCTCACATTTTTTTAGTTCTGTTGTTTATCATGGACTCATTGCTTTTACCCTTGTTAACAACTGTACCATACACTACCTATATTTTTTTGAAGAACACTATACAGAGTATTCATGAAGAACTTACTTCGTTACTGGGTTTACTGAAGGCACTAGATTCACAAGACCATATGTTACTTAGAAGCAATGTCATGTTCCTACACAATTCAGATGCATTATTGAGCGCAATTTTTAACACAAACACAATCCAATGAGCTGAGACCACAGATTTTAAACATCCAGATGAACCCTTGTTAAATCTCAGATTTATTGACTGTATATGGTTGTTAAGATAAAAAGCAGTCTGCAAAATCATTTGTAAGAATACAAACATACGCCCACCTATAAACAAAGAAAATAAGGGGAAAACAAAAACTAACACCCAAAGTTCAGTTTTCATCAGCAAGATGATAAATGTTAAGATAGCATTGCAACTTCCACAAAAATACCTCAGCATCTTTTCTTCCCTTTTCTTTAAACCCTGCCCACAAACCCAGGCATGCCTTGAATTAAGGAGTGTTGAGAACAGGGAAGGTTCCATGTTTCTGGGCAAGTCCCTAAACTTTTGAGTTCTCTGTTCAGAAAGCACATCTTTACTTTCAAGTTTTGGGGTTACAGCCTCCAAAAATAGGGCTCCAGCATGGAACTCTTACTACTGCTGAAGCAGCTGGCTGTAATGGTAGTGTTAGACACAATCTTGCCCCTACTGAGGAATAAAGAGAAGATGATAGCTCTACCATATGAGCTTCTGTTGACGACGTCAACATTTTCACAAATTAGAAGAAATATAAGTAGCCTCTAAGTTTCTGAAGACACAGTCAATTTCAAGATACCATATTAAGCTGAGTTTTGGTCTAGCAAATGTTTGGATGATGCAACAAATATTCTGAAAATGTATTTATTCAAATGAGACTTAAAAAAGGGTAAAAAATAAGCAAATGAAAATATTAATTCAATATTAAATATGGAAATACTTGAATGAATGAATTGTGTTACATTCTGCATTCTGAACACCTGAAGTTCTATTCCTATAGATAGCTAAACCAAACAAAATTTATTTCAGAATATCTATCCACATATATCTGAAATCTAAAAAAAGTGATACTCACTTCCTTCAGGATTTGGTGCTGACAGGATAATGCTGTGCTGCTTCTTTACTTCTTCCACATTTTGTGCTATTTTTGCTATATTATTTCTAAGTTCCTCAACCTAGAGGAAGAGAAATATGGCAATAAAAACGTTAGAATAATTCAGGGCAAAGATTAAAAAAAAAAAATCTTTGGTAATAAAAATGGTAAAGTATTGAATTGCAACATTTGTATGTATCTGACACAAATCCCAGCAGAAATGTTGACATTTAAACAGGCTGCATTTTTTTTTTTAGAAAAAATTGTATTATTAATAGCAAATGTATTCTGTATGTCCAAAAACTTAAGTGCTGCTACTCTTAATAAAAAAGATTTTAAAATTCTGTAAGCAAATTCTTTGTTGATAGGGAGTTAAAAAACACTTCCATTCAGTAAAGACAAAAAATACCCCGAAATAAACATGCCAAAGTGTTACCAACATTTGATTTGGCATACCATTAGAAAGCATATTGGGGGGGTGTGTGTATGGAGATGAATTGTTAAACCTAATTACAGAAATTAAAAGGCAGAGAGAGAAAACTGTTAAGTCTTTAACACATGGTGAAAACTGTAACTTTACCTGTTGGAAAAAGTCATCCATGAAGTGGTCTTTTTCAACAATAACTGTCTCCCCATCTTCATTTCCTTTACACTGTAAAAGACAACAAAACAAATCTATGAAATAAAACTCAGGATACTGTTCTGAAATAACTACAACTTCTTCCGCATTGCTACTGCATACGCATTTTTGTCAATAGTCTGCAAAGTCAAAAAAGTAAGTTTTCCTTTTATGAGGACTAATCTAAAACCAAATAAACAGAGAGGTCAAAGAAAGTCACCTGACTACCACGAAGTTGTGAATGCTAAGGCATGTACTCCTCTGTAAACAACTTCAGGACAGAACCAGTCCGTAAGTGATGTCACAGTTTTCATTACCTGTCATAAAAATTATTAAAATATAATTTTGCATATAAATGTTCTCTTACAGCACAAAGAAACTTCCACAGTGAGTCCCACAGGAACTGAAAATAATATTCTATTTACTGAGACGGTACATCAAACCCTCTCAAAGAATTACTAAGAGGGGTGCTGATGACTGCCTTGTTGTGTAATAAGCTAAACATCTAATGAAATCTAGAACAAAAAGCTATCAACATCTGCTTACTAGTTTTGCCCTTGGGTGTTTTCAAGGCTGCCATTGCACGCTAATTTAGACATAATTATGCTACACTAAACTACACATGCATTACATAATGGATAAACCCTTAGAATAGCAGCCAAGGAGGCAGAAGCTCAAGTTGACAGGCTCTCACAGATCTCCAGGGCACACCGCCCAATAGGTTCCCTGAGTCACACTTCCCTAACCCTTGAGCCAGACCAGCAGAATATACAGATGTTGACAGGAACTGAGATTCAAATTTTATCAGAGGAAAAGAGAGAATTAACATGCATCATATAAAGGCAAAGAGTTCCAGCTTCCATGTTCCCTAGTTCCCTCTGTAGAGCACAGACTGTTTGAACTGCACTGAATCAAAGTTAGAACAAAATATTATTCTACCGTATAGTCAATGGGTTATCTGTTAGAAAAAACAAACTACAAGATAGGTATCATTAAGGGATTTTTCAAGTCCAAGACTCCTTTCTTCTTACAAGCCCCTCTCTCTGCCTTTGATCTCCTAACACCCACTTACTGCTCCTAAACCCTGATCATCTTATCCAGTAAGCCCTTTGTTACTGGTTTTCTTACATCAGGCAAGATGCATATTATTTGCATGACAATTCTACAATTTAATCCAGTGTCAAACACTGCTATTATCTAATGAAGAAGGTTATACTCAATGAAAATCTACACATCAAAATCTAAGCAAGCCCTGAATCTTTGAGAAAAGTTATTACTTATACTTTGTGACAGTTCCTTTCCTGCAAATTCAGGGAGTGCATAAAGCCCTATAACAATATGTTTGTCAGAAATCATCTTTTTTTTTTTTATGCTCAGGGGAAGCCATAATGCCCCAACTGAAATACAGTAATTTAGATGTTATTGCTTTCCTGGAGCACCTTCTAATCACTCGTAGTGCTGTGTGTCATTAAAGACTTTTTGTAGTTACTTATTTCGAAAGGATTATTGCTAGAACTCAGTATTAGAGAATCTGTCCTTAGAGATTGTAATCAATGAACAGTCTTGTTTAATACAAGTAAGTGAGGAAGTCTGTGCCCAAATGAAGTCGTGCAACTTTTACCCATTCCACAGTTTGCAGTACTACACAGCTACCAGTTAGTTAATATTTAAGAATGAGCTACACTTTAAAGACATGTAATTTCATTAACGACATAAAAGAACACCTTCTGCCTATATTTACTGCATAAATAATAATTTTTCTACTTGTTTATAATCACATCCTATATTTAGTTAATTGAACTAAAAATAATGAAAATAGTTTCAGCTAAGAGATTCAGCAAGTCAGTTTTTAGTTTGGTCAGAAGATCTTAGTAAGACATTAAACACCTGACTAAATCTTAAACAAATGAAAGATACAAAAATCTTACTCAGAAGTCCCGTTTGCAGATGCTAGGCTGGAAGGAAGCAATCACGATTATCCACCCTGCAGTCAGTTCCACATTTATTTCACTTTTGCATTTGGTTGCAATGACACCATTGACAGATCAATTTGCTGTCTACAATTTATTGAAGGATTTATGGACAGCCTACTTTGAATATCAGCACTTGAGACACCCGATGACTTGTCAATCTCTGTTCTCTACGTTCTTAAATCATCGCCTACCTAAAATACAGCTTATTTGCTAACTCTCTTCAACTTCAGTGATGCCCCTTCTTTTGACAAGCACACAGTTCAGCCAAGAACTCACTTTTATCATCAAGTTTAGCAGAAACATATTGTTTCTCCTAGACCTTACCTCACCAGTATAAGCAGTACCACAAAAAACTGATAAAAAGTTTCACGTCAATGCCAAGAGCAATCTAATGAAGTCTGTTTGCAGTTCATGCCTTGACCTTGGGACTGAAAGTCTGGGCCATACAAATCCATAAACATTCACAGACTTCTAAGATATATCAAGTTCCCTCAGAAGTTGGTTTGTATGACAGAATCCAGCTATTCAGACAACAGCATTTCTCAGCTCCAAGTAGAAGTTATGGTGATGGTTTATGAAACTTCTGACATTTCCCAAGCCTTACAGAATTGCAGGAATAAGTCTAGCTTGAGATATCTTACCAAATTAATTATTGACCTTTGAAACTGAAAACAACTTTTGACCTAAACCCATGACTATTACTTGCCCTTGAAATTCTATTCAAGTTTAGTTATTTCTCAGTCCAGATCATGTGTATTCCTCTGGCAGGCTGCAAAGGTAGTAACTGACCACCATTACCCCAATGAATCGGACCCAAGGAGTGGGTTACAGAGTGTTACAGTTTCTCCTTACAGCATCAGTGTTACCAGAAATTTTTTTATATCAGTGTAGTCAATGAGGGCTTACAGAAGGCCAAGGAGATCTGTCATGCTGCTTTGGCAGGTCAATCATTAACACGCGGTTAGTAGCATTACCGTACAACCAGAAAAAAATCATATGGTAACCGTCTACAAGAAATTACTTTACACTGTTATATCATGGAAAACATAGCTCATCTTCAGAAAATTCCATGTTTGAACAAAGACTAATGTAAGAGCTTAACTCTGGAAAAAAAGAACTCAGTACTGTTTTCCTTCTTCTGAAGAGGTTCCTTTTGCATTTTTTTTTCCACACTACTCAATTCTACTGATTTTAACTTTTGTGACTTTGTGGTTCTTCACTCATTCCTAAACAGTTTTGGGGGCACTAAGTGAATGCCCAAGAAATAGTTTACAAAAAGTCAATGCAGTTCTGCTCAAGTTATAGGTCCTTGCTTTTATTTTTTTGTTTTATTTTTTTTTTTTAAACTACAATCAAATATAAATGTATTTTTCAAAGGTTATGTCTAAGATATCCTCAGTAACACTCAAGAGTAAAGAAATATAAAAAGCATGTATTTAAAACGATTCACTGATCGAGCAAGAAAAATGGATTTCAATGGATAGCTCTGGACCCATTTCAACATAACAAGATCGTAATTTTTGGGCCATATGAACAATGCAGCCCAAACTTGAGATCTAAAACATCATGCTTAAGCAGAGGTTTACATCTTACCTCCTTCTTAAATGATTTAAAAACAATAACAAAAAAGTTTGAATGAGTTTTATTAACAGACCTTTAAAAGAACATCTGGTTTTAATATCTGACACTAGCTAAATGTGCTGAACTGAGTGTCCGAACACAGATCCTACAGCCCTTTTAAAGCCATTTTAAGATGGACTTGTATCCGTGAACAGCAAATCATTGAAGGCTGGGAGAATATTTTACACAATCATTGTTATGTACTTGCCCTGTCTTTTTTTTTTTTCCTTCCCTAAATATCTACTATCAACCACTGCTGAAAGCAGCGTATTGGATCACAGAGAACCTTTTTTTCTTCTTTTAATCTTACACTCATTTGTGCTCAAAATAACTAAAAGCAGTCTGGGATTTGATCAACTGTCCAATTAAATGTATTAAAGAACAATCCAAACAGCTGAAAGAAGTTCATTTTGGCCTGCTTAGAATAATTTAGAAATGGCACTAAAATAATCCCCTAGAAGTGGACAAATACAATTATGGCTACTATCTTCTGAGAAAGCATGTACTTCACAAGACTTTTTCTAGCTAGAAAATAAGAGGAAGCAAGATTATCTGAAGACCATAAAATCTGCACATCTTCAACAATTCCTTTCTCCAGCAACTATTTTAGCACTGTTTAACTGCCTAAATACTGTGTATTAACAAAAATATTAAAAAGTTGAGAGTTTTATGTTAATGGACCACAAACATTAATAAGTAACATTTCTCCCTCTTCTTTATAAAGGGAAACCTAGGAACAAGTTACAACTTTTAATGACGAAATAGTTTTCTTGCTGTCAAATAAAATCCAGGAACACACAAATGAGGACATGTAAACTTAAATTAACATTTCTGCTAAAGGGAATAGCATATTTCATTAAAATGAGTCAGTGTAGACTGGCTAAAGTACTAGGATCTCTTAAACTACTTGTGTACTACATTCGGTATTTGGGGGAAGTGGGGTGGATGGAACTTACATGTAAGGTACAAGCAAAGCAATACACAATGACATTCTTATATTAAGGGAAAGAGTCAAGGCATAGTTATTCCTGAAGACTTTGCAGGCCCAGACCTGTTTAAAAACCACAACATATATGCTCTACCCTTCACTTAATGATTTAGCTAAATATACAATGGAATGACACTAAACAAACTGAAATAGTTTGAAAAACAGGCAAATAAATGTTAATACATTATTTCTTCAGATTGTTTAGTCCTTTTCAAAGCCATCTTATCCACGCGTGATCAAGGATCACTGTTTCAAAGCATTTATGTTAGTAAAGGAAAATAACTTCTTAAAAACATGATCTTTTTTGATATTTCAGATAAAAACGTAAGATGGAAGTTGCTACTTCCATGCGTTCCCTGTGGAAATCAAGTTTTACAAAAGTCATCTCCCTTGGGTATGCAACTTTTCAAAACTTCAAGTCGACTACACACTTTTAAGTGATAAAATGTAGACTGGATCTTCAGTAACTTCTACTTTCATTTGATGTTTAAATATCTTCTTCCAGTTAGAAGAAAACTTTAAGTCTCTAAGCTATTTATTAATTCTACAGGCAGTGAAAATTATGTTGATGAACATATGAAGCACTTCGGCAATACTGAACATTGTGTTTAATATAGTAGCTTGCTGCAGTAATGTTTCAGTTAAAGAAGTAGCTTGTTGCAGTACAACAATGTTTTCAGATGTCAAATACTGAAGCTGGCTTAAGAACCCCTATGTATGGTTGCTTTAAAAACTTTTAACAATATCTAAGGGGAGAGTTAGGGTTTGGTTAGTTGGTTTTGGTTTTTTTAATTAAAAAAACATACAACAGACCACTGCTGCTTCCCATCAGTCAGAATGAGGTCTACAAGCTTATGATTATAAATTAAAAAGCAAATTCAGATTACTTTTTGCTGCTTCCTCTTTCCGGGAAGCGTGCACCATCACTGAAATTTGGCATGTATTCCTACAATGTGGACGTGTTTAGAAATAGGAAAAGGGAAGAATTATACTTGAAAGAAATTACACATTTCTTTGGCATGACTCCAAAACATCTTTCCTGGTAAAGATACTGTAATCTAATCGTGCTAAAACTTTTCGGATGCCAGTTCTCGCCTTTGGAGAGGAAGACAAAGAGACTGGTAATTCCATCACTTGGAGATGGAGCTTCCAAAATGCATTTTGTGTTCCAGAAGACACGAACTTAATTTTAAGATGAACGAGCCCGAAACCTGTATGCAGCTCAAGACAGACCAGCTTCTACATATATGTGGAGTCCTAGGACTATCACAGGAACTCCTGTGTGTTCTCCATTTCCATTTCTTTTCAGGAAAAAAAAAAAAAGCCAAATATCCTTTTATTTTAACCATATCCTGTTGAAGGCAGACACGACGGTACCTCCCTCCAACTCTCTCTTATTTCTTAGGAAACTGTTTTCAAAGCACAACTAAGGGAAAGGAAAAGAGCGTATAAACATAACCAGCTACCATTTTGTAAACGCGCGGAAAATAAAATCTACAGATAGCTTTACTGACGCATTACTGGTTAAACAGTTCCCAAGCAGATACATCTACCCCACTACCCCACGGGCAGGGTGGATTATTATCCGGTTTATCTGTCATTCAACACGGTAACGCCTGAAACGCGCTGGAGGTCAGGAGGGCGCGGGGGAAGGCGATCTCTAAGAACCGGAGAAGCTCGGAACTTGGCTGCCAGGTCCCCAGGCTCCGACGCGCCTGCCCGGCTCTGGGGAGGAAGCCGGCCCCCTCCCCGTAGAAGGCAGCTGCAGCACAGTGTGCGGCGGCCGCCCCGTCCCCGGGGACGCGGCCGAGGCGCTGCCTCCTCCGGCGGCGGAACGCCAACCTTCCCGCCGCTGACCGTTACCTCAGCCGGCGATAACGGCCCGCGCGGCCCCCCCCCCCCCCCGCTCGCCTTTGTCCCCTCCCGCCCCGCTCCTCGCCTCAGCCCGCCGCCGCCCCCCTTCCCCGGCAGCCTCCCCGCCCCGAGCCCTCACCTCTGCCAAGTCGGCCAGCCGGTCCTTCATCCCCGCAGCAGCTCAGCGACTCCCCGAGGCTTCCCCCGCCGCTCCCCGCTCGCTGCTGAGGGCCGCCGGGGCCGCCTCCCCCTCCCTCCCCGCTCGGCCGGGCACTGCGGACGGGCCGGGCCGCGCCGCGCCACCTCCCCGCTCTCTCTTCCGCGCTGCGAGGGGCAGCGCTCGCGGCCACGCCCACAGCCCCCCCCCGCCCAATGTCACGGCAACCGCGGGCCGCGCCGCGCATGCGAGGAAAGGGGCGGGGACGAGTATGCGTCCCGCGCCCCGGCGAGGAGCGGGCGGGCGCGGCAACCACCCCCTCGGGGCGTGCGCCTCACGTCACGGCGAGGCCGGCAGCCCGCCCGCGGTCCTGAGGTGATTCCTCAGCGGCGCCGGAGCTTTCTCCGCTTGCCGGCGGCCCTGAGGTGATTCCTCAGCGGCGCCGGAGCTTTCTCCGCTTGCCGGCGGCCCTGAGGTGATTCCTCAGCGGCGCCGGAGCTTTCTCCGCTTGCCGGCGGCCCTGAGGTGATTCCTCAGCGGCGCCGGAGCTTTCTCCGCTTGCCGGCGGCCCTGAGGTGATTCCTCAGCGGCGCCGGAGCTTCTCCGCTTGCCGGCAGCGGTGGTGGAGAAGAGGCCGTGGAAGAGCGGGCAGCCGCGCTAGTATTTGCGAAGCAGCGTGCGAGAGCGGGCGGGAAGGTATGACTGAGCAGAGTGTTGCCACAGAAACGTTTGAGGGGCGCTTCAAAAGAGAGAAATACTCCGTGTTGGAGAGCTGAGGTGTCAGAGCGGTACCACAGGTACTTGCAAGGACACTCCCAGCCCAAGGAAGCAGTGCTGCTAGACCTATCCCAACCAGAAATTACAATACGCGCAATTTTGGGAGACTGTCATGAAAGAAAGAGTTGCGATGTGATTATTTTTTGGTTGAGTATGCATCCCTTTGCCGTTTCATAATATTAAGCTATGGCTTGCAGCCTGCTGCTCACCCACAGAACAGCTAGGAGTGATCCGTATCATGACTGGAAATTAAAAGGAAGCTGTATGCTCCCGTTCCATGGAACGGAAGGTGACCCATTGACTGACTTTAACTCTTCAACTAAACCAGGTTGACACACATTGCCTGTTAGTGATGTTTAGGGCTCTAGTAAAACACCAGAACTTTGCCGAAGTCCTAAATCTGTACAGTAACAGGTACATCTTAAAGGCCTGGGAGTTTCTAGGAAATACAGCGTGCACATACTATGGCAGGCAGAAAATCCTCAGTGGTATTGTGTTCACAGGTGCTTGCCAAAAAGTACCACTGCAGACTATAGTCAATTACCTGTAATTATTAGTATCTCAGTTCTATCATATATAGACTTTATCTTTTAGACTACGTGATCAGCAACTGTAAATTCTAAAAATGTTACCTTTGAATACTGAGCGTAATAATCCAGTGCGTAATTTTCCTCATCTATTTCAAGAATTTTATTCTAGTGCTGGATCAGGAATTTAAAAGATCCTGAATTAGCAGTGTAAGCTGCTTTAATGACAGTAAATAGCTGAATTTTTGTTTTCTGAAAAAATTTAGATCTACATCTGCCTTTCATCATTGACCTAGTAAAGGCTTATCTTCCAAGAGTGTAGTCTCTTAATGAAACCCAGAGTCAGACATGTTTTACTTGGTGAAAAAATGAATAAAGTTTGTCTTTTGAATACATATTTTAATTGAATTTTGCTACTGTGTGATCCATTTTATCTATCCATGCTGAAAGGGACTCATTTCCTCTTCAAACCTTTTAGTGTAATTTCCTGTGTCGTCTTGAACACCAGTCTGCAGACCTCTGTTCCTGCTTGAGCTCATATTCCAGAGACATTTCCGCAATTCGCTGCTTTAACTGGCAAGTACAATTATGTTCTTTTTCATTGCTTGCCTGCATATATTGTTGCCTTCGTTTACAGTTTACAAAAGGATTTTGCTTCCTACTAACAGAGCAGTTGTATTCAAATATGCTGTTTAGCAATGTGACTCTGTTTATCTCTAGTAGTACCTTTTGTACCATTCCTCGTTTGCACCTTCAGACACTCACTTAGTAAGGGCTGCCTTTTACTTTGTGCATTTATTTGCATCAGTGAGTTGCTAAGTTTGTTCACAGATGATCTGAGTCAAGATACAGGAAACGTAAAGATCTTTTAAAAGTAATTATTCTGCTGATTACCTAGAGTCCTATGTCTTATGGACTCTAATCTTTTAGATAGTGATCTAACACTGGTAATGAGCACTTGGATGTGTTTTGTTTCCTTTGCTGAATGGGGTTATCTGGAGCAGCTGTTTTGTGGGTCCTCTGAACTGAACACTTGCTTATATATGATGATAAAACGGATGAAAAAACTAGATTCCATGTAGTAATTTATCTTCATAAAAATGAAATAAGTATTTGCCAGGAGCTCAAATGCTATGATAGAGGACTTTTAAATTAGAAATCTATTTTAATTATTCCTAATTAAAGTATCAATAGCATTACCTTTTTGTTGTCAGGAAAAAAAGTAGCTTCCTACTAAATTTGTAACAACGTTGAGAAGTTTCTAAAGTACACTGAGTGTTCTATACACAGTTACAGATTGCTTTTTTTTTTTTTTCCGGAAGTGTTTATATTCTTAAAAACTGCCAAACGCCCCTAATGTGACCTTATGGGTTCCTATTTATAAATACACGCCTATTTGTCAAGAAGAGAGGTGGAATTCACAAGGGTTTTATAAAGATAGCATTGTGCTGTGAAAAATTTAAGATGAGTTACATGTTCTGAAAAATATCCTTCCTGACACCTAGAGGCGATCAGCAAAAATGCTGAAAGCCCTACAAACCCAACTCGTCTAAAAAAGGGAGGGCGAATTCAACAAGCTGGTGATTTTTTCCAACAAAGAATATCTTATGCAACATTTGGATTGACTTTACACTATCAAATAAGCAAATATTACAGCACAGCGCAGCCACTCTTGTAAAACTTTCCATGTACATTGCATCTATGTCTGTAGAAAATGAACAAGAAATAAGCTATGTTTGTATATATCGCCTGCCATGAAGTATTTTCTATGTTAATTCAATCCAGAGGCATTTAAAAAAAATCTTTTATTTATTCTAGATTATGGGGTGCATGAACAAGTATGGTGCAGACCTCATAAAAGTTGTTTAAGTATACTGGAGTAAAAAAATATTAGAGACCTTAGAAATCGGTGTGAACCCATGAACTTGGTATTTACAGGCCAATGCAAAACACTTACGTTCTCTGAAAGTCAGTTTTTGAACAAGTTTGCTCCACTGAAGTTTGGACTTGAGAGCTTGGAGAACTATTCTAAATGCGGGGCTTACAAAAGAACTTTTACTTTCATTAATGCCCTCTCTAGTGAACGCAGACCAGTTTGTGTGAAGAACTGAAAATAACGGTCACGAGGTACATTCAAGGAAGGTCCTTTCGAACACCACAGCCGTTTTTACCTGAAAGCTGTTCAATGAAATTCCCCTGCTGCTTTTAAAGACCGCTTTATTAAACCGCGTACTGAGTACCTACACGCGATTTTTAAACTTTGTCTGCAGGAGGAGCACCGTCAGCTGACCGAAGCGCTTTCTGCTGCCGTTTTAACGATGAAACAGGGAGACGGCCGAGTTCCCTGAGCAGCTCGGCGCGGCAGAGAGGCTCGCTCTCAGCAGCCCTCGGGCTTTGCGGCAGAAGGCGCTGCTCAGGGCGGCGGGCTCAGCCCCCTCTCTGGCAGCCGGGGGCTGGCGCCGGGCGGGAGGCCGTTCAGCGGGCCGGAACCCGCTGCGGCCGCCCGCGGGGCGTGCGCGCCCTCCTGCCTGCGCCACAAAGGAGCCGCTCCCCTTTCAGCCGGCGGGCTGACTCTCGCCCGGCCGCTGCCGCCCGCGGAGGGGCAGGACCAAGCTGCCCGTCCCGCTCAGGGCACGAGCGGCCGGCGGCGGATAGGGGACCCCCCCGAGCCGTCCCACACCCGGGGTCGGCGGCTGAGGAGCCGCGCGCCTGGCGGCCTCCCGCCCAGCCCCTTACCACGTGACGGCCGACCCCTCCCCCTCCCTGTGGCCGCGCGGCGTCGCTCTCCGGGTATTTGAACCGCGCTTCCGCCATCTTCACAGCGCCCAGTCACCGGAGGGAGCGACGCGGAGAGCAAGCCTCGGGAAAGGTAACGGGGTCGGGGCGTCCTCCTCGCCCTCCCGGCAGCGGGCGGCGGGGGGACGCGCGGCCGCTTTAAGGAGTGCGAGCGGCGGGGACGGCGGTCACCGTTAACTGCCGCCCAGGAGCGGGGGGTAGGGGGTGGGCTGGGCTTGCGGCGAGGCTGGGCCCGAGCGAGCGTTGCGACCGCGGTGCCCGACTCGTGCCGCGTCCTTTCTTCCCCTCGCCCCTCGGCCCGGGAGAGGTAGGAGGGCAGGAGCCGCGCTCTGCGCCGTCCTGGCCGAAAGGGCGGGAGAAATCCGGGCGGAGAAACGGCGCGGGGCCTCCGACGGCCCGAGTCGGCGGGGGGGAGGGGAGCTGCCGCGCGCTGCTCAGTCATGGTGGCTCACGGCGGGGAGGGCGCGTCAGGCCCGCTGGTGGGGGCCCGGGGGGTGGGGGGGGGAGAGGCCGGGGCCCGGCCGGGGGAAGGCCCCCCCGCTGGGGAGCCCCGCGGGACTTGCTCTGGGCCCTCGCGATCGGCAGGTCGGCTCTCGCGAGGGGCGGGTTGGGGAGGCCTTTCCGTGGCGTGAGGCTGGGGTGGGCCCGCGCAGGGGCGTCCGTTCGGGGGCCGCGGCCTCGGCCGCTCCCTCCGTTTCAGAGCCCGGGAGCCGAAGGGGTGCGGCGGCGGCAGCCTGCCGTTATGGGGCTTCAGGGGTGGGCGGGGAGGCGCCGCCGCCATTACCGCGCGCGCTCCCGCCGCATGTGGGGAGACGTGGAGGCGCTTCCTGCCCCATGAATGGGCCCGGGACCACGCGCGCCGTAATGCCGGGAGGGGGGGGGGGGAGAGTGGCGGCGTGGGCTGAGCCCCGGCCCCTCCGCCGGCGGCGCTGAGTGGCGCGCGGAGCACGCGCCTTCGGAGGCGGTTTGGGAACTAGAAACGGCGCCCGGCCCCTTCCGGCTGGGCCTTGAATCGGCTCGCCTGTTGTGAGCTCACATGCTTCCATTTCCCCTGCAGACCCAGCATGGCCGCCCAAGGAGAGCCCCAAGTGCAGTTTAAGGTAAGGGAGTGGTTTAGTGGTTTGTTGTTTTTTTGTTTGGGTTCCCCCCCCCCCCCCCTTCAGTAGGAAAGTAGCACGAGCGACTCTCGAGTGCCAACGTGGATGGTAGGTTTGGTTTTCAAGTGTTGGTCTTCCCTTAACGGTGCTGTTAGTCTGTCGTTGTGCTGCATATCACTGGTACAAAAAGAGTCCATTGCACCGTGTCAGTCTGGTGCTATTTGTAGTTTGGTGTAATAAATTTTAGTGATACTTTGCCTACAGAACGATTTTGAAATTTCAGAAGTGAAGCTCACAGCAAAAAGTGCTTAGAGTGAATTGGAATAGTCTGTTTTCTATTGCGTATTAATTGTTTAGGGAAGGAAACTTACAATGTTTTGAAACAGCATTTTGTGATGTTTTGTGGGTGCGTGGCTTTTTTTTCTTTTTTCTTAACAGCCAGGAAACCTCAAGACTGCTTCATGGCAGGTTGTTACTTGTGTTTCTTACAATGCTTGGCTAGAATGTTCCAATTGTTAGTAGTGCAGTTGTTTGGTGGGGTTTTGGGGGGTTTTTTTGGTTGTGTGTTTTTGGTGGTTTTTTTTTTTTCAGTGGTAAGATTACGGTGTGTTTCTCCAGTTTGGGTGCTTAAATGAGTTACTCTCTAAGTGTGGTCACATTCAGGTTGAAAACCCCAGATATTCTTAATTCAGTCACTTGTAGCTTAGCAGAACCATATTCACAATGCATTGTAGCTTTCAGCTACAGGAACTGGATAAGTGTGACTAGAGTTAGAGCGTGATAGGCTTAACAAATTAGGTCCCAGTACAGTGAGTCATTGGGAATTTGGTCTTTTGTTTACAGCATCTTGTAGGACTAATGTCTTTGTAGTAATTTGTATTTACACTAAAACGACAAATAAATCTCTGTAGAAGTGTATTGCTCTGACTTTTTTGCCTTTATCAACAGCTTGTCCTGGTTGGTGATGGTGGTACTGGTAAAACAACATTTGTAAAACGTCATTTGACTGGTGAATTTGAAAAGAAGTATGTAGGTATGTCTGAAGAAATGTTTGAGATACATGTTACAATTAGAAGTGCAATTCATGACTTGCTAACTGCACTGCTTTTTTTTATCACTATAGCAACGCTGGGTGTTGAAGTTCATCCTCTGGTGTTCCATACTAACAGAGGCCCTATTAAATTTAATGTATGGGACACAGCTGGCCAAGAGAAATTTGGTGGCCTGCGAGATGGCTATTACATCCAAGGTAAGATGTGTGTACATGTGGGAATATTCTGTACCTTTTACAGCTCAATCCTTAATTCTGTTCATGTTGGCCACTCTGAAAACTGTCAGTGTGGCTTGCAGTGATGAGCTCGTTTCTGGGTCTTCAGACTCCTCATGTAGCTTCATGTAGCAATAATTTCCTTTGCTAGGCAACTTGTGCTGATGTAGGAATATTCTAAGATTGTGTTTCAGTATGCTATTGCAGTCTTTGATAGTAACGAAAAGTAATGGTGCATCTTAAATGACAAGATCTTGCTGATGGAATTCAGTGGTTAAGAGATGAAAGTATGTGCTTCAGTTAGTACAAGCTTATATCTGTGTTAACGTACTGTGCTGAGGCAAGAACTTGGAACACACAAACCGTGAGATTTTTAGATAAGATGATGTGGTACATCTCCATGCCAGAGTTTAGTTGTCTTTCTAAAGAACTACTGATAGTGTCCCTTAGTTCTGCTTGGTGAAGCTCTGTTCTGTGTGTACTTCAGTCACTTGCATATCTTTAAAATTTTGCAAGGGATTATTGGAGTTCAACATTGTTGCTTTTCCTTTAGAAGTATCAGGATCGAGTCAAGCCCCCGTGTTCTTTGAAAAGCTGTTCTGGACAAGAGCATCCTGAGATGTGGACTACAAGCTCTCAACCTACCTGAAAGCTTCAGTGTCTGAGATTAGCTAAATAGGTGTTAACTGATTTCTGTCAAATATTTGTGTCAATCAAAGTGGACTTCTGTAATCCTTGCATATTCTCATACCATGCAACAGCATGTTACTCAGTGGGACAGTTGCACTGATAAAACTAGCTGGTGTTTAAGATTGGGCACTAAAGATGTGACATGGTCGTGGGCTGAGTTCTGTGGGCTTGTGCGTTGAACTTGTTAACAGAAAATGGCCTCTCGGAACTGTGAAGCTGAGAGGGAAAAGTTAATGCAGACACTTGATCCTAACGTGTGATTTCTATGGGTACCTCTTCTGTCTCCCATCTTACAAGCAAGTGCTTACTCTCCTGATGTAACTCTTGACTGTTCTTTCCTTGCAGCTCAGTGTGCCATCATAATGTTTGATGTAACATCAAGAGTTACTTACAAGAATGTACCTAACTGGCACAGAGATCTGGTACGAGTATGTGAAAACATCCCTATAGTGTTGTGTGGCAACAAAGTGGATATTAAGGACAGAAAAGTCAAGGCAAAATCCATTGTCTTCCACAGGAAGAAGAATCTCCAGGTATGTTCGCATGGGTTTGTAGGAATCAAATTTGTTGCGTCTGTTGATTGCAGTTGGCTTCTACACAGTAATTGAGTGTTCTGCCTTTGTCGCTACAGGCTGTAATACTTCAACTTTACATCCTATTGGCCGTTTGAACCTAACTTCAGGGAAAGGGGAAGTGATGATGTTAAAGATGATCATCACTGGTCTTTAGCAGAAGCTATGATAAGTTCTTAAAGAGCTTGTGTGCATTTGGCTTCCACTGCTCAGAATTTCATCAGATGACACAGAAGTGAGACTAAAGTAGGTCAAGTCATAGGAAAAAGATAGATGCACTGTTGCCTCCTGGAAGTTCCATCTGAGATCAGATTGGATCCCTTGCTTTTCAGTTATCAATTTCTGCCTATTTGCCTGAAACTGTATGCTTCTAGACACTTATAACTGTTTCTCTGAGAGCATAAACAGAAGTCATGCGGTCAAAAAGAATACTAAGGTAAAAGTAGAGTTGATTATGTACATGTTAATGTTGATATGCCCTAAATATCGTTAGAGATGTCTGTCTTTTTTTTTAAATAATGTATAATATGTACTTTTTTTATTGCAGTATTATGACATTTCAGCTAAGAGTAACTACAACTTTGAGAAGCCTTTCCTCTGGCTTGCTAGAAAGCTAATTGGAGATCCTAACTTGGAGTTTGTTGCCATGCCTGCTCTTGCACCACCTGAAGTTGTTATGGACCCAGCACTGGCAGCACAGTATGAGCAAGACTTACAGGTAAGTGAAAAAGGGTGCAAAGGCCAAATGATTGCCTAATAAATAGTGTTTGGACTCCTGGGGCAAATAACTGAAGAACAGTTCTTAAGTGTAACTTCTTTGTTTCAGATTGCTCAAACCACTGCACTGCCAGATGAAGATGATGACCTGTGAGGGATGAAGCTGGAGCCCAGCGTCAGAAGTCTAGTTTTATAGGCAACTGTCCTGTGATGTCAGTGGTGCAGCGTGTTTGCCACTTTATTATCTAGCTGAGCAGAACATGTGCTTAATCTTTGGGATGCTGAAAGAGATGAATGGGCTTCGGAGTGAATGTGGCAGTTTAAAAAAAAAAACAAATAAACAAAACAAAATGGAAAAAAAAACCAAAACAAAAAACTTCATATTTTGGACCTGCATATTTAGCTGTTTTTTGGACTGCAATTACTTCCCCTTTTGAGTTTCAAATATAAGACTGCTGCAGTCACATCAGAGTTTAAGAGTGTTAAGTGGTAAATCTTGTTTCTGTCATTCCCATTCTTTTTTGTTTAGATAATAAAGTTGTATTTCAAGTATCTCTAAGCAAGTGAACTTTCATGCATTGTTAGGAAAACTCTTCAAAGTGTCTTCTGCTCTTCAATTGAGGCTAATACTTGGTTGTCTACTGCATTTCTTATTCTCTGTTCTCCTTCTCCTTCCTGCTTCTCATGTTATGCTCCTCTTGCTAAATCAGAGCTAACAGTTAACCTTCCCTTGATTTCCTGAAGCATATAAGTAAAGCACCTGAGGAAAGCTGAACTAACTGCCAGGTAAAACTAAAGCATTGAACACTTGACTGGTAAGTGTGACTGGATCAACATTCCCATGCAAATGGGAATGTTTGTGGTCTGCAGGGTATCATGAGAGAAAAGTGTGTAGTTCAGCTTGCATATGCTACCATTAGATACAGTCTCTCAACTCTCTAACTTTTAGTATGTTTTACAATATGCCTTCATAGAGCTCTGTATTTTTAGTAGCCAGAAACAAATGGCGTCTAGGTCTGTTAGGTGACTTAAAAGCTGTATCTTTGCATGGAACATCATTCAGTAGAGCTATAGCTGATTAAACAAACTCTCTCTAAGCATCTTAAAATTCACTAACTAGAAAACAGCTGTAGTTTGAGCTAAAAAGCTCTTGGCTACAAAACAGCATATTAACTACAACCACATTTATATAAATATCTAGACTTTACTGTAACTGCACCAAGTTCTTAATTTGAAACTAGCTTATTACAGCACAAATGGTGGAAAATGTCAACTTTTAACACTATCTTGTAGAGATTAATCTTGGTCAATATTAGTACTGCTAGTAAACAAAACTGAGTTTAAGATACCATTTTTCAGTAGTGTTTGAGTACATGAAGCCTTGAACTCTTCAGTTTTGTATTTTTGGTTTCTTAATAAAGTGGAGCATTTCATTTATTCCTTTTAACTTGCATGTTTGTGTACATAACTCCTCCTTGAGTTTTTAACTGTTCAACTATTCTGGTACATGGTTACAAAAACTGTGGACTATGATGATTACTTCTGCAATACTGTTGTAAAAGAATACTTTTTTTAAGTTGATGCAAGTTGGAGTTCTGTGTGGGTTTTTTTTGTTATTGTTTGGGGGTTATGGGGGGGGTTTGGTTTTGTTTTTAGCTAGTCAATGAGAAGCTGAGTTGTGGTATTTAGGATCTGGAACTCATTAATGAAAATAAGGAATGTCATACACTTGGTCTGTAAAAAGACGAACTCCCACTTAACATTCCATTGAATCTTGCTACATCATCTTGCTTTAACTTCATGTTGTAGGTTCTTGGCTGTAGTGTTTACTAATTTACCTGTGCATATCTTGGTTAATACTGCTGGCTTGACTATCTGCTGCTGCTTTACTAGGTGTGGTAGCTTTTTTTTTTTGTCTTCAAGCTCTCTCTCTTCTGAAAATGCAGATTGGTTTTAGAAAACTTCAGTAGTCCTGCAGTATTGATATGCCAGTAGTCCTGCAGTATTGATAAGCCTTAAGAAAAAACAGCAGCACTGAAGTTAGATTTGTATTGTTTCATAGTGTGTATATTGTTACCTTTACAACTCAGATGCTGCATGCAAGTACTAGCCTTAGTATGAGTTGCTACAGAATAGCTGAAAAGATTTACGAAAAGTGAAATAGTTAAGGACTAGTATAACTGCTATGAGCTTTGCTTTGTAATCTTCAATGTTACTTCCAAGTCCACAAAACCTCATCTTTGAAGTAGGCAGTAATACTAGTCCTGCTGTAAAGTTGTCTCTTCAACCTGAAATGTTTAGGGAGTGGAATTAAGTCCACTTGTTGCTGCAGCATTATACTTGGTTTGTCACATTTGGTTCCTGTTAATTGTTGATTATAAATAACGCAGGTAGCCTTAATTTGCATATGCAGATTCCTCAGTTGAAGTTTGTTAACTGTAACACTTAGAAGAAGTTTTTTACTAGTTGGGGGCAGGGAAAATAATTTTACCTATTTAGTCAAGTAATGAGGAAAATAAAACTTGCGCTGTAAGAACCTCTGTACTAAATAGTCACATCAGTCTGTATTAGAGCTCTACCATTATTAGGACTAAACTGATGACTGAAGTCCTTCAATGCAATACCTACTTTGTTCTACTTGCTTGACTGCTGTATGGTTAGATTGATTGTAGGAGTTCTTCTGTTCCCTACACACTGTTTGAGTTTTCCAAAACTAAGATCTCCGGTTTCAGATTGGTTTTTAGTAACTTGTCATTACACACCATACTCAGCTTTAAATTTTCAAAAGCAGGATGAAGTGCTGGGCCATTTACTGTTCCTAGTTTGTGATAAAGCTGTGAGTTTTTAAGTGTTCAAGCCCTAGAGGGTTGTAATAAGAGTAGTTGGAGAACTAGTGCATGTGCAAAATAGGTAAGGTAAAAGCATGAGTTTGAGAAACTGTCAGAGGATATGTTTTGCTACTTCTCACTGAACCTTTAAATGAAGGAGTATTAAAGATCTCCTTAGGAAAGCTAGGGTTGCCATTGGCTCTTTCAGGAGTTCAACAGAATTTTTTAGATTCAGAGAACACTACTCTGCAACAACTGGAAATTTGGATGCCAAGAAGGTTGAAGTCTGTCCTTCATGCCTGCAAGTTACAGTACAACAAAATTTGTCTTTGTCTTTTTCCTTTAGAAATAGTTCTGTTGTGTTGCTAATACAGTCTTAGTCTAAACTAGTGGAGAAAACAGTGCTGAGGCAAATTAGTCTGCCTTCACCTTCCGAAAACAGAAATACACAGTTTGATTGAAGCCAGTTGTTTTCCTGACCTGAATTGGTAGTACTGGTCACTTCCTCTTGCCTGAGTTTTGGCAACAGTTGATTGGGCCCACTTAAACAAGGATTGATAGCAATCTCTTAAAAGTAACTGAAAAGCTAAATCTGCTGCTGCTTTGATCAGTTTGTTTTTACATGGGTGCATTTATTTATAGGCTGGTTTTGTGTGAGTATGTGTTGATTTTTTGCACTGAGCTGAAAAGTTTGCCATTAAAGAAGATTCTTATTTCTAGTGCAAGCTGCTCTATGAGCATCCTATGAAGGAGTTCTTCCTTGCATGTGTCCTGTAACACTTCTGAGCATCTCTGCAAGTGGCCAAAATGGGGAAACATTTTCAGCTGGAGACTTGTGTTGAGAGAATATGGATGACTATGCTGTCCTAGGCCAGTAGTTTTTTCAGACAACACCCAGGTCATGATACTGGAAGCAGCTGTAGTGATTCTGAGTCTTCATTGCCCTCTGGCTTGTTGGTAACTGTCCTTGCGGTGCAAGCTATTGCCTTTCCAGCAAAGAGGGTAAAAAAACCTGGTTCCTCTTTCTGGTTTAGCACTCACTCAGCTGCCTGACATAATGTAAAGGTAAACTTGGAAGAATTTTGTGCTTGAAAGGAAGGCTTAATATGATAACCTGTTTAACAGACTTAGTGGGACTTACTGATGAGCCAAACCATAGCCTCTTTATATATCTAGTTATTGAATGTTGAGACATAAGGCATGTTATTTATACCCAGGCTCTAGCACAGAGCCTGTATCTTCTCAGGTTACAGATTTGAGCATACAAGGCAAATGCTTTTGATTGGGTTATGTGGGTAGTTCTCTTCTAGTTCACAAAGTGAACAGATTGTTCAATGAGTGAATGACACTTCACCAAAATGCTGGTGTTCTACAAGCTATATCACTGAAATGCCCCAATGTTCATATTGGGGCACTAGTTCAGTATAGGAATAGGTTGTTTTCTAGTTTATTTTGGGTAGTCAATTTCTGTCTTGCTGAGATACTGGAATTCTGTCATGACAAGAATCAGCTTCCCATATTTCTACTATTTGCTTGGAGGGGGAAGGGAATTGAAAATATGAGGACAAATTTCCCCAAATAATGTTACAAACAGAATTTAATGTAACACTAACAAAATTTTAATGTTTGATCCACTATCTCTGAAGTAACGGTCTTCATATATTTAATGTTAGTATTCAGAATTGAATTTCATCAGTATAGTTCCAGGTTACTAGGAGGCAATGAGCTTGGTTTACTCTCAGTTGCCTATTTCTATGTTGACGCTTTATTAATAAGGACTGAAAAGGGCAGCTAAACCAAAAACTCTCTAACTGTAAAATAGACAGTCATAAACAGGAAGCTCATAAGGTGGTTGTGATCTGATCAATAACATCCAAGAAGAAAACTAACTAGTGTCCTTCCTGTTATGATTGTCTGAGTGACAAAATCACTGATTAAACTCTGAAGCATCAGGATCTTTCTAGATCTAGCTATTTAAGTCTTCTGTACAAAGTGTTAAGCTAAAGATAGCAAATCAAGTGACTAATATAAATGTTTATTGTTTGCTTTGAATTTCTTTTTCAGGTAAGAGCTTGTATGAGCCAGTACCACAGTCTGATTTCCCAGTTATAATACTAATTCCTATTGCTACTACTTTATAAGCTTTTTCACTGGACAAAACTGGTGGTAACTTGCTGATGACTTTTTTTTTTTTTTTTTTTGCATCTTGGTGACTTTTGAAAATAGTGCTGGAGGGAAGCAATGTGTGTTTTGCTTATACTGAGAATATAAGAGAAAGTTAATTTTCCTGTCAGGCTGTTTTGATGGATTTTGCAATAAAAAAATTTGTTAAAATTTTACATATCTCAAGTTGGGTTCACAGGGCAAGTATTTAGGGAAAGAGCTCAAGCCAAAGAGGTTTGTTCCGTTTACAAATAAAAAGGTGGGTCGTAATAAACAGAAATCTGTTTGCATTTTTTTGGCATTGTTTATTGCCTCTTGATTCTGTATCTAGTATTTTTATTTCTTATTTGTGTCTGGATCTTTTATTTTACTTGAATACCTAAATTGATGTCTAGTTATAAAACTTATTTCAAACTATAGCAGGTGAGTACAGTAATTCTTCAAATATTATGTGTAAAAGAGCTGTTTGAGACAAGTTATCTGCCAGTCAGGAGTGCAGAAGGTGTTGCCACATGTGTGAGGCTTAAACCAGATGGAAGACAGTAGTTCTCGGCTCACTAGCTGAACAAGTCTGACATAGCTTAAAAAAACCTCTTTGCTGTGGAGATCGAGTGGTTACTGCATAGTTCTTGTCTCTCGCTAGGAAGTAGACTGTGTAGTGTCTGAGAAGATGGTAAATCCCAGGCTGGAATGGAACTTCGACGGGAGCTCCCTGAGGAATGCTGTTGTACCAGTTTCAGCCGCACGGTGGGGCACACCGTCTGCGTAGCTGCTTTGCTCGAGTGAGGCGGTGTTAAATTGAAATGCACCTGGTGGGGTTGCACAAGTGCTGTGTATTCAGGAAGGAAGGAATGTGGATGCTTTAAGGTTTCGTAACAGTAGCAAATGGCTATAGTGCATGTGCAGTAGCAGATGCTAATTGATAAAAAATTTATAAACGGAGCAGGTAAGAGTTATTTTGTACAGTGTTTCCATTTGTTACAAAATAAGATAAATATAATTGAACTTTTAAAAGAGCTATTTTGTCTTTAAGTTAAATCCAGTAAGAGTGTGAAATAGACCAAGGCAGTGAATTACAGGAGGATTTTTGTCATCCTAATGCTGTTAGCTGTTACACTGCCATCATGTACTTCCTCATTTTTTCCTACTCTTCAGCAAATGTAGGTTTAAAAAAACAAACAAACAAAAAAAACACACACACAAAAAAACCAAACAAAAAACCCAAACCAAACACCAGAGCTTACTATATGGTACCAGTCAACATCTTGATAATTGAAATTGAATTAAAGTGTAACTTTACCTGGAAAAAAACCCCATCTGTGCATTAAGTGCTGATCACCTAACCTTGATGCACAGCAAAAATCTGGTGAGGAATATGTAAAAATCAGATCTAGTACAGTACTGTGTCATGTAATTCATAGTTTGATCTTGTAGTCAAGTTACAGTATGAATAATGAAGTGAACCGAAAGCTTGAAGGATAGGTGCCTGGAATATTATAGTTACTCTTTTGCTGTAAAGAGACTGTAAATAAGGGAGAAACGTTTCTCCACTCTGACATTCAGATTTGAAATTAGGAGGGCTGGAAGAACTGCTCTGTGACAGTTTAGTTATGCTGGAGAATGCTATCTTTAAAAAGTTCCTCAAATACACTCTGCATATTTCGTAGGTGATAAACTGCATCCGTGCTGTCCAGCTGAGGTCCCTGGTTCAGAGCGTGGAATAAGCAGTTGACTATTTACACAGACAGATTCCTCGCTGATGTAGTGGTGCTCGTGGAACTCATGGCAGCTATCACACAGGAGATGCCCAGGCAGTGTGGCACAAAACCAAAGTGGCATCTTTGGAAGCATAGCCTAGACTGTTGGTAAGAGAAAGCAACAAGCAAAATGTCACATTAGGCAGTGAGATGACACCACTATCGTAAAGGGCTGCACCTGTGAGAAGGAATATGAAGGAAAAAAGCAGGAAGCAGAAAGCATATACACAAGTTGGGTCACCAGAAAAGGTATGGAGAACAGATGAAGAAAGATATAAATTATGACTAGAGAACAAAGTGCTTATATGCTAATAATGTGATAATGATTAATGCAACATTCCAAAGCATAACTAACTAGTAGCAATTATACTTAATGGAAGTCTGCTGTTAGATATCAAACTAAATAGAAGAAAGCAGTAGGGGGAAAGAAAGATGCAGATTGGAGAGGGAGGGGAAATGCCAAAACTCTCCTGGCAACTGAACCTGGCTAGATGGTTCTCCACTACAGAGAATTTAAAATAAGATCAGCTTGGTATCCAACGAATTGCAAGAACTCCCTGTACCCATACATGAGAGAGGCTGATCACATACCCATGGAAAGCACTTTAGATAGTGTTGATGGGGTATCATAGCAAAAAGCTTTAAAGAGAAGAAATGAACATACCAGAAAATAATTGGGTTTGTACTATCACTAATCTTCATTGTGCATAGGTCGGTTGACTTTACTAGAACTTCTGTGATTTAAATGGAAGCTGCCTGAGAAAATCTACCTTAGCACCCTGCAACTTGAAGATTACTTGTCAGGTGGAGCATTCTGCCACTTCCTTGTAGGTGAATAAGTTGGGTTTTTCCAGGTCAGGTGTTACTTCAGTAAACAGCAGGGACCTTTATTAACATGTAAAGGATAAATATGTTTTAGGCATGTAACGTATTCGGCATTGCAGTCTGAAAGACTTACGCCCTGGGGCAAGCGTTTTTCCATTACTTGTTTTATTACTCCTTTCAGTTATTTCAGCTGACTACTTTTGCAAGTGCTCTTCAAGTGCTTTGGTTATAGGCTTTTAAATGGGTAGGTGCTGTCTTTTTGATATGTGTGGATACAGTGCCTTGTACAACTAAGACCATGTCCTGACCTGGAAGCTTCAGTACAACACATAAAACAATACTTTTATTTTTAATGTAAATCTTATATATCAGCCTTGAGGAATAAATGTAAATGAAAACATATAGGTATAAAACCTCTTCTGCCTTTGTAAAAACTGGTAGAAGAAAATAATGCTATCTGCTTGGGTTAATTATGCTTTCAAAATTTATTTGTGTTTTGGTTGCTGTTGACATCTATTGAGTGGACACTTGCTACTAGTGGTTTACCGTTAGCAGAGGACTAATGCTTTTATCTGCTCTGAGCAATGGATAAATCCTACTTGTAAACACATAGCATATATCACTGGCTATTTAAAATCTGACATGGTAAGTTTTGTAATGCTATTTCCACGAGTACAGGCTTGGCTACAGAACTGTTTTTCTCATTTAATTCTACGGATGTGAATGTTGATGTGGTAGATATTCCTTGATGATTCTGTCTCCTGCTCTTCATCCCAGGTGACTTTGCATGTGCTAAAAATGGTTTAGAGCCCAAGAGAAAGAAGGGAAACAATCTCTTGAAAAATCAGTATTTCTCACTAATTAAAAAGGATCTGAAGAAGGTCACATCAGTTGTCTTTAGCTGCAAGTGACATCTGAAAATGACAGTTAAGGAGCTTATGAAAATCACTGAGACTGACATCCTCTAGAAAAAGAAAAGGGATTTTTTTGATCTCCATATGATATCCACTTTCATAGTCAAAATCACATTTTAAGTGGTTGATTTTATTTTAGTTCGCTTTCCTCCAGCATGCATTAAGAACAGCAACAGATACAAATGGGACTTTTGTTTCTTTTGTTTATTGTTTTGAAAATGTGTTTTTAGCCAGTTCCATGATTCCAGGGTGTGTCTTGTGATTTTAGGATCTTTGGGATGGCTGTTGCAGCCAACAGATGTAAGTGATTTCTCTAGTCAGATTATTAAGCATTACAGCAGAGTGAGGAACAAACTAATAGGAGTCACAGTGGTCAAGAGAGTGCATGGAAGAGAATTTATGCTAGGGTTTGGTTTATGTGTTGACCTTCTATCAATGGAGAGCTAAAACTCCAACACTCAGTATCTGAAATTGCAGGGCTTAGTCTGGATCTTAATTCTGGAATTCAGTTTTCATGCTTTTAAATTAATTAATGGGTTGCATATCAGATTTGATGACTCTTCAGATCTTAATAAGAGTGCAGATTTGGAAGCTACTGCCAACATTTTAGCCAGTGCTCTGATTTCTGCTTTTGCCACTTAGACCTAAAGTAAGAAACTACAGAAGACGGGAACTGTGTTATTCCCCATAGAATGAAAAGTCTTTAATATGTACATCTATAATAGGCTCAGATGTTCTTACTGAGAAGTAATTTGCAGATTGGCTTCTGGGTGTATTCTCCATTTGTGCTAGTAAACTTTTTTCACAAAGCAATTGAATGAAACTTTCATGGAGTTGCTTTTACCCAGAAAAGCAAAAGAGAATTAAGTAAGACTGTAAGAGAAAAATTGGGACAAATTCCAAAGGCGAAACTTTATCACGGTGAAATACTTCTGAATTAAGAAAATCTGACTACCTGAATGACACCAGAAAATACGCAGTTACAGGCACTGGCTTTTGGCAAATAGGATTTGACTTAATCACATAAAAAAATTTGTATAACGTTTTATTTATACAATTACCTAATTTTATGTAAGCTTGATGTTAAGGCTCAGATAATCAAAGATTTGATTAAACTAAGTCTTTGGCATTCACACAAAAGCGTAAACTCTTTTCCAAAAAATGAAATGTTTTCTTCAGTGTATGGAGTAAGATGTTAAAGGCAGTACCACATTACAAAAAAAGTCTAATGAACAGGATGATACAGTAAATAGATAATAAAAAGAGTAATCCGATAACCATTAATTAGTAAGTGGGACCTCATCCAAAGAAAACTTAAATGTATAATTTACTGTTTGATGTTATTGACTTGCTTACTTTGTCTTTGAATCATCAGGCTCTTAATGTTTTCTTTCAGAAAGAAGATATAAATGAAGTCAGCTTAGCATTACATATAAAGCATGATAAAAGTATTTTCATCTGATAAGCCCTAAATTTTATTGCCAAAAAGCTGTATTTTGTTTTCTGGCACTGACCAGCAATTTCTCATTTTCTTAATTGGAAAAATATTTTTCCATGATAGCATTAGCCTTGTTGAATTAGCTCCAGGGTTTTTGTTTGTTTGCTTTTTCTTCAATCTGAACTGTTTAGTTTGTCCTTTTTTCAGTATAATCAACTGAAAGAAAACTTCATGTAATATTTTCATGAGTGTGGTCTACTTTCTGACTAATGTTGCCAAAGGATGTGTCCTAGGGACCAGAGTCACGCAGTGGCCACTGCCACCCTTTGATCATCTTTTGTTAGTGTTGTGGCTTAACCCTAGCCAGCAACTAGGCACCACGCAGCTGCTCGCTCGCTTCCCCCCCACCCAGTGGGATGGGGGAGAGAACAGGAAGGAAAAAGGTAAAACTCATGGGTTGAGGTGAAGATGGTTTAATAGGACAGAGAGGAAGAAAATAATAAAAATAAAAGAATTGGAACATACAAAACAAGTGAAGTGCAATGCAATTGCTCACCATTTGCTGATGCTGACCAGTTAGTTCCCCAGCAGTGATCTGCCTGCCCTGCCCCCCGCCTCCACCCCTCCCCCCCCCAGCTCCCCCCAGTTCATATACTGGGCATAATGTCACATGGTATGGAATACCCCTTTGGACAGTTTGGGTCAGCTGCCTTGGCTGTGTCCCCTCCCAGCTTCTTGTGCCCATCCAGCCTTCTTGTTGGCGGGGCATGAGAAGCTGAAAAATCCTTCACTTAGTATAAACACTACTTAGCAACAACTGAAAACATCAGTGTGTTCTCAATGCTATACTGAATCCAAAACATAGCACTACACCAGCTACTAGAAAGAAAATTCTAACTCTACCCCAGCTGAAACCAGGACAGTTAGATGGCATTGTGAAAATAAGAACTATAATACCTGAAATTCTTCTGCCTATGAAGCTTTTTTCATAGCTTTTGTGGTTCTTCATGCATCTGAGTTGCACATCACCAGCAATCTTTGTGCAGGTGGATTCCTACCAGAGTTGGGCGCCTAGTTAAGAGCTCATGAAATAGCTTGTTACATTACATTTGATAGCTGTTCATTCAGCATTATGTTGGTGCTATTGAAAGTCACAACTCTGAGAAGCTGCACTTTATCAAGAATCATCCTCAAGTTAATCACAGTAATACAGATGCTAATAAAATCTGTATGTATTTGTAACTGTTTCTTATGCTAGTACAACTTCTATTTCCCTCCCATACCTTGCATTCTTTCAAAGGCAATACTAGCTTGTATAGCCTGGACAAAATCTTTATGCATAATCCTTTCCCATAAGGTCTAGAAGGTCTTGCTTTTATTCTGTTGTTGTGGGGTTTTTTTAATTGAAATTGTTCTTTCTAATTCCTCAAGGGTTTTTGTGTGGATATTTCTTTTGCTATGTATTGGAAATTCAAATTTATTGTATTTCAGGATTTGCACTGATAATCTTAGTGTTGATGCTAGCCAAAGTTAATATTGTTTTGACTATGAGGAAAAAATGGAAAAGGAGAATATACAAATACATCGGTGATCTCAGAAGTCACAGAATCATGGCAAAATACAGTTGGAATGGACCAAAAGAACTAATTTAGCTCATTATGCTGCAAGGTAAGACTGACTGTTTTCGTAGTATCTCTGACCGGTGTTTGGCGAGCCTGTCCTTCAAGACATCCAATAATGGAGATTGCACATCCCTTTCTAGCCTTCACTCCATTGTTCTACACTAATACCAAGCCCTACTACTTCTTATTCCTCTGCAATGAGTGTGGCAAACCAGATCTGATTCTCTTCATATGACCCTCTGTACTTCCTGGCTTGTCACTCCTGACCCCTCTTCTGCTGGTGACCCTCCCCGAGCACACCAAATTATTTTTCTCAAGAAGGGCCTGCTTAGCCATCTGTTTCTTAACCTGCATTTATATAGTGAATTATTTGTGTGTTATATTGTGTGTAAATACAGAACATGCATCCATTCACGTTTATTATTTTGACAGTTGTTGCACCTAAGTTTGAGACCCAGAAGAGACTGTTGTTAGTCTAGGCAGTGTATGAACCTTGGAAATGATGGTTCTTTCCAGGGAATTTAAAGCCTATGAGTTCATTTCTGATTGAAAAAAAAAACCCAAAACCCAACCCACAAAACAAAAACAAAAAAAACCCTCAACCCAACATCTTTCCAATAGGTGACTTGAAAAGGTAGATATGAAGTAAAATTAAATTTTGTTTTAGTTCTTAATGCAAAAGTAAATATTTGAGTTCTGTAACTCAATAATGTATTAAGTATTGCACAAAGAGTAATAGAAGTGAAGCTGTGGTGAGCTTTGGCATAGTGTAGCAACAAAACTGATTGGATCCTTGGTTATAATAGATCATGCTTGCTGGCCTTTGCTGCCCACAGGTTTTTTTGTTTCTGCTACTATAAGGGCTACAGCCATGCTTTTGTTGTTAAGAAAACATATTCTTAATTTTAACTATACAAATTTCTTTTCTTTTTCTAATACAAATGCACTTCATGCATAGTTTATTCTTTTCGGAGTTTCAATGTAAAGAGAAGCAACCAATGCTGCTGACCAATTTTTGCAGTCCTAGAGAAAACTTACAAACCGAAAAAAAAACCCCTTCTGTTAAATTTGCTAGCTATTTGGTTGGGAAAGTGCTAAAAGAAAAGGGACCAAATATTTACTAATTTTTTTATAATGTTTGAAGAATATGGGTACAAGGTACTTCCTACTGTTGTTCACTTGTAGGCATCCGCAGTTCAGTGCATGGTTAACATTTAAAAGAAGGTTACAGAGATTGTAGCAAATGCTGTCTATGGAGAGCTTAGTATGGTAACATGAGATGATGACACATCTGCAAGAATAAACAGTTGTCAAAATAAGAACTAAACCCCCCCTCAGTTGTATATTTTGGGTTTGCTTAGAATTGCAGAGTCTTGAGTTATACAAGCACAGGAGGCTGTGCAATTTTTCAGTTTAAACAAAACTTACCATAGACTAGATTTTCACTGGTAGTTAAGTATAGCCCTGATGTGCTTTATCTAAGGGATAACAATGAAAAGGGGTGTGTAGTTGTTAAATGCCTGAGAACAGACACCATGTAATTCTTCCAGCACGCAAGATAAGCGCTGTAGTATGTTACCACAGCTGTAAGTGTACTACATCCCATGAGGAAAAAAGAGGATTTGTGTGCTGGGAACCTTAAGAAAGCAGGACTCAGCCTTTTCTGCCTCTTCCTCGTCCTATATCAATACAGATTAATATAATGATGATACTATTTAAAATAATAAATTGTTGCTTTTTTAAACAAGCTGGCAATTTAAGCAACAATCTTCTGTCTTTGAGTGAGATTTGTATTTTCCTGATTTTCTCTAGAACCATGGAGTTCATGTTATGTCTTTTAAAGTGAATCTTCCATAGTTATTTTGCCAATTAGTATTCCTTATCATCATGATTTTATTGTAATACACCAAGGAAGAACACGGGGAAGGAAACATATTCTTCAATCTGTTTAAGGGTGGTGCAGCTGGCAAATGATTTTTTTTTTTTCTGTATGAAGATGTTATTAAGAATTTATTTTGGGCAGCCTGGAACAATGGCCATCTTTAGATGGTGTTAAATCCTAAAAAAGAGAAAATTGTCCTTTTGAGGAAGAAAAGGACTTATTTGCTAAAATTGAAAGAAGCTGCTTCAATAGCAGTAGTTGTTTTAAATAAGCAAAACTTGTGAGAATGGTTAATATTTTGATTAGTAGTTTCAGTACATTTATCAATGTGCAGTATTTTGTTCTAGATAACCAGTTCACCTGGATGAGCAGTGCTCTTCAAATCACATAATTATTGCCTCCGTTTTAAATTTTTGTTTATGATATAAATTACCTACACTATAAAAATGAGATCCACTAAACTAAGTGCTAAGTCTTTTAAGATACCTAATAAAAGGCATGACCTACATACAAGATACTTTGAGAGAAATATTTTCAGCCAATTCACTCTACTGATCGTTTTTAGTTCCCTTCAAAGAAAAAATGAGAGGTTGGAAAAAGAAAAAACCCAACCCTTCAAACTACGGTGCTTTTAAGTACTACCAAATGCAAGATGGACCTGTCTGTCATGATATGGGGATAGCTTCTTTTAAAAATCAAAGTAAACGTTGTAGTCTTAGTGACTATGGGTTGAGCTGGTGTAGACTGAGCCATAGCTCCTTTGAAAGGCTGAAATGAGCCATGCAATGGAAGAGACAGCTTTTAGTCTGCATTGCAGGCACTGATACCCGCAGCCTTTGACTACAGGAGATGTAGCTAGTAGAAAGAAATGAGTTTTGAACTCTTTCTTGCCTATAAGCTGTACTGTCAATTTAACTCTTGGTCCTGGGTGTTTATGTTTGTTTGAACTGTGGTAAAGTGGCTTTGGTTGCAGCCAGTTAAACCTTAGAATGGGAGGAAAAAGGCTAATGGAGCAGCTGAGGGTGCAGTCCCTGGCTTAGGAAGGTGTCAGACAGGTTGTGGGAGAGGGATGTGCAAGTCAAAGAAGGACCAGGTGAATGACACTGATTGCTTCTCCATCAAATGTTGGGAGTGCAGTTATCAGCAGGGACAGGTTTTTCATCCTGTATTGTATTTCGTCCTTGAACAGTAGCTAGAGGAAGAGGACTTTGTTCACCAAGCCCTTGACCTTCATGTTGAGTGTGAGTACTGCAAGAGTTTCTAAATGTGATGCCAAGGTGCTGCTTTTGTACTGAATATCTCAAACTTGGTCTGAGCGCTAGTGCAAGACCTTCTCATTGCTATAGTCCTGTCCCAAGGCCAACTTCATAGGTTTAGGAATGACTTCTTCATCACCGAAGTGATGATAAAAAAAAAACCCCAAAGCTCTTCTTTGGTATGGGCTCACAATTTTACATTGGAATAAGATCGTATGAAGAAAAGGTAATAAACGGTTTTAGAGGTGGCCCCTTTATCTGTGAAACTGCTTCTGCTTTAGACGTCTGTGAGTAAATAATTTATACACATTACAAAAATAACTGTGCTGTTATAAAGGTGTGTATTGAGAAGGTGGAAAGTTTAGCACAGGATCTTGTTGCAGGTGTGCAAATCTAATCAAATTGCACCTATGTACATCTGAGTAGTTCCAAGAGAGCTGGTAGAGTTGCCCTGGATATTCCCTGTAGCAAAGGACAGCTGAATTAGTTTACAAAACTGTGGGGGGTTTTGTGTAAATGAATTAAATAGTCAGCTCTACAACTACTTACCTTGGATGTCTGTAACAAGCCAGAAAGGTTAGCACTAAAATTTCAAATTTAAGTGAATGGGTGTTGATATATCAGCTGTAACCACCTAGTTAATAATTTCTATTACTGACAGAGAAAAAATTTGACCAGGGAGTCATTTTAATCCAGAATATTTATTGGTGTATTAGTAGAGACTATGATGTTAGAGTAGTTTTACAAAATCTAGATGTCAGATTTATTTTTAAAATTCTGCTTTCTAAGATGTTTGTTAAAACATTTCAGTCCCAATTATGCCCCAGCTCTCTTGTGGGAAGTTAATGATTCCAATGAAAACAAAGAAAGAAAACTGTATTACAGATTGTTTGTCTTCTGCAGCGTAAAACATTCTTTAAAGGATTATTCTCTCTGCTTGTATTTACATAGTTAGCAATAAAGATTTTTAACTTGAGGTTATTTTTCATTTCCTGGTAAATGTCGGCTACAGCATTTGCTAATTTTCTGTTTCAATAATATAATCATCCTGCTGAACATGAGGTGAACTGGGAAAGCTGAAACTGAAAGTTAATTATTGCATGATAGGTCACACTCACATTGCTGTGAAAGTGTTGCAACCAACATATAACGACTGATCTTTCTTTTATGTTAAACCTTTTTCTTTGAAAGTCTCCCCCCTCCCCCCCCCCCGAAAAAAAAAAAAAAGGAAAGGGGGGGGGAAGAGAGAGAAACTTGGTGCATATAATTTCCCAGTGCTGTTTGCAAGCCTCTGATTGCTGCTATAGATCATCAGGCTTTCTGTTCTGTTTAGGGAACTCATTCTACCTGTCAGCAAATGTCCAAGCTCCCTGGCCTTTTTCTTGCTCTCTGCTTAAGTGGGACAGAAAAGCTAGAGGCCTTTCACGCACCCCCCCCAGTAGTGTAATGGAGGTCACAGCTTTCTCCTTCCTTACTCCCTTAGTAGGGCCCCAGGGCAGCAGGGTGGGAGAGCTGAGCTGGGGAGAAACCTCTCCAGCGGGCTCAGTGCGGGCTGCCCAGTTACCCGGCATATGCAGACCTTTGTGCTTTTATTGACAGGCGAGTACTTTAAATGAACGTTATTTAATCCGCAGGTTCTTCAAGAGCAATCCACTGTGATTGTTTGTCTTCCATGCGTTGGGTCAGTTAACTCTGGCTTGCACGCTGGATGCCCAGTGCTACCTCTGGTCTGCGGTGGGAGCAGTGTGACTTTTCAGATCAGGTTTCCAGAAGATCACAGGAATAAATTTGGAATTTGTTTCTGCAAATAATCTCCAATGTCTGGTTGCAATTTGCTGTTTCCACAGAAATTTTTGGCAGTGAACATGTTTGCTTGGATTCTCACAATTGTTTTGGTAAGCATATTCTTTCCCTTGACAGGCCCCTCTTGGCAAATATTTCAAATTCCTGTCTTTCTCTTTTTACATTTTAGCTTTTCTCAGGATTTTTGGTGGCAGCTCTCTATTATTTCTAAGGGTGGCTCTACTTGTCAGTATGTGATGCAGAATTCCTCCTCTTCCTTCGGCATATGGAGGAGTTTGTGGCTAACAGTAAAGAGGAAGGAGTATAAAAAAAACCTACAGGGAAATAAGCAAAAGTCAGACTGGTTATAACAAAGTGGGAAGCTGAATTTTTGTAGGAACTGAAATTAAAAATTTTCAAAATTATTTTGTTGTCCTAAATCAGTGTTACAAACAAAATACACATTTTATTTCAGTACTGAAATTTTTTAATGTTACACTTTGGTGATGTTGAAGCATTCAAGCAGCATGAATGTCTTAAGGTTTCCAAAATTAATTGTGATCTCTTCAGTCCCTTGACCCTGGAGTCCCACGTACTTGCCAGTCATCTGCAAGGAGCTAGTTACCTCCAGAACCTTCAGAAGTCCAGTATACATGCAAGGAGCCAACTGGGTAAATCAGGGCCGCAGCTACTATCAGTCTTGCTGGGCTTCCATATGATCTCTATGTAAAGTGTCAGTGGCAAACTGCTTCATCCTAAAAGTTACAATCAACTCTAGCCAAGAGTTTGGTGCAGAAGTTGGGATTAAGAAGTAGACATGTAAAAGGGCTAATATACTGGAAGGAATAGAGCTAAGAAAAGGGACCAGGCTGATATAGGCTGATATAAGGACCCAAAGAGATGGGGCCAAGAGTCATGAAGTGGATGGGAGGGAAGGATAACTAGGTCAGAAGATAAGTCACAGAGGGGCAGTGGCATGCATGGAAACAGGAACACGTGATTACTTTTTTATAAGTCAGTATCTTGTGTGTCCATTGATTTTTAGGGAGAGAATGTTCTGCTGCACGAGTAAGCATCTGGGGCTGAAAATAAGATCTAATCTGTTGACATAGCTTTTGGCAAAAGAAAAGTTAAATAAAAGAATTTGAGTTTTGCTGAGAGATGAGCATGGTCTGATTCTGATTTTTAGTTCCTGATCTTGCCTGCATCACCTTTAAATGGCTTGTGTGAGAATAAAGAAGGGGTGGATATGGAAATGCAGAGGAGTGATGAACAGGGATGCAGAGCTTATCAAATTCTGTTTAAAATATTACTCTTTCAGTTTATTTCACTAAAAATAAAAAAGAACTTGGAGGGAACTGAAAAGAAAACTTTACCATAGAGGAGAAGATTAAATGAAGAATATTACCTAGTCCTAGCTGCTATTTCTCTTTTAGATATAAAATGATGGTTAATATATGTGACATAGTTCAGAGTGTAATTAGGAGGCTTTTATAAAAATACTTACATGTCATTATGTCTTATTTAAAATAGTGGCCACTATAAAAGTATTTTCCTAGTTCTTTTACTTGTTCTGTTGTGCAACTTTGAGAAAATGAGTGAAATGACTAATGCCTCAGTTTCCCCTTCTTGATAGAGACGTAGTAAAATTAATCCCTCAGAGTGCCATGTGATTTAAAGCAATATTTTTTAAAGGTCACAGTTCTGTAGACAGACATACAGTCGATTATTTTAATAAATAGATCTTAGGTTTCCTTCACAAATTTCTGTCCAAAACCTGTTTTATTTTTCTTAAGCATTTGACTTATAAACACTTGTTCTGGCTTTGATTCTTCTTTAAGTATGCAGATTGCAAAGAGCAGTAATTTCTTTTTGCTGAAGCACATTGACTTGTTTCCACTTGTTCCTAGCTGGCTGGTGTTAGGACCCAGAAAAGAGACAGCAGCAACGTGATATAAATAGAGTACCAGAATGGGACAAAGTTTGAGAAGAAAGCATGACATCACTCAGACTTGCTCTCCACCCAAAAAGATCTGGGATGGAGGTGCAAACGTGAGCTGGACAAGCGAGGAGTTAGCAACTCTTTTCAGCTCAGTTTCTGAGGAAATAGTGAGAGTTATATGCCCTATGCGCTATAAGGAAGTACATTTTCTTGCTAGCAGAACTAAAACTGGCTTCAGATCTCTGACAATGTGAAAGTAATTGAAAGGAAAAGACAACCATAGGAAGAAGGTTGAAAACAAGATCTTTTCTTTTTGGCACAGATTGTAACAGAAATACTTGACTTCTTTCCATGGAGCAGTACAACTTTCGGATCTGATGCACATTTCTTTTAATTTTCCTCCAATCATGGTAATTTATTTATAGTTAAATGAAGAGATCAAAGTGTGAAGCAAGCAAATACTACTTAAAGGGTCTGGAAGGATATTTTGCCACCACTGAAGGAACAGACTTCTTGAATCTGCATGGAAAATGTCCCTTTTAATACAAAAAGTATCAAAGGAAAACTTATGATTCAAATCTTACAGGAATTTGATTTCAGTTGTACTTTTAACCTTAAATAGACCATGGAGACTTTATTATCTCTGCTCTGTTGTCATTATTCTTTGCTGATTTTATTTCAGTACAAATATCAGGTAATGTTCTTAATATGGTCACTATTGCGATATATTTGGATTCCTCTTAGCAAGTTTTGCCTCACTATATCTCATTATTTAATGTTTTATGTGCAGGTGTATGGAAACTTTTCCCAGCTACCCAAACACCCAGGTAAGGAATGTTCTATTTACATTTTATGACAATGTGCTTAAATATTCATTTGCTTTTCTGGTTTGTATTTTTCATTTTTTTTTAGTAGCTCCAAAGAAACTGTGATCCTATGTTTGAATGTCAGCTTTGTATTAAAAATGTAATAGTGTAAAGTATCGTGCTGTCCCAGTCATTTTAAATTCCGTAACCTACCTGCTAAATATTCTGCATAGAAATGTATTTGGAGAAAAATGGCTTGTATTTGATATGTAGAAAAATCCTATATACACTGTTTGTGTATTATTACTTTTTTTGAGCATGAGTTTCTGAATCACACCTCTATGCAGACTATTTTCTTTTTTTTTCTTCAATGTCTTGCTGTTCAGCATTTTCAATTCAATGATTTACAGTTAGATATGCAAGCTTGTATACTTTGCAGTACTTTGGCATGGCTTCAAGGCATCTACCCTCCTCCCAGCCTTCATGCTTAAGTTTAAATCGGTTATAGAGCATATTAAGGATCTCTCATCTGTTTTCAATGTAGAAAAAACTTACTCAAAGCTTATTTGGGGTCTCTGTGTGTAACTGCAGAATTCTTGTGTTTATATAAATAGTTTAACCTCAAGCCTCATGGTGGTGTACAAGTACAATTTTACTGCTTTACCAATTCATGTATTGCATTGTGCTTTTAAGTTTTAACCATATGTAGTTATTTTCAAATAAAACACAGAACAATGCGGAAAAGCCATATTGTCTGCTATTGCAATAGCTTCAGCCCGATTAGTTTCTTTTGTTCTACCTTCACTCAAAACCAAAGAAATACAGCCTCATTTCCTATAGATGAGGATCACTAGCTTCTAGCTGATGGAACAATAATGGGGGAAAAAGCCTCCTGCTATAAGGGGGCAAGTTATCCAACGTTTATTTTGTAGTACAGTGTGTGTGTGTAAGCATAACTGCGAGCAATGCTTTCTGGATTTGAACTAGGCTGTAAACAAGTCCTGTGATTTTGTTCTAAACATAGTGTGGTTACCTGTTGAAAGGAAATTGCAAATATAAGTTGAATTCAGAGCAACAGGTATTTGTTTTCAGAGGTCTTCTCAGGGCTGATTGACTGGAAGTGGGGTAACAGCATGGCTTTATATAGTTCAGAACTGGGAGCTGGGAAAGCCACTGACATGCAGCGCAGCTCTCAGCAAGGCACTTTGCTGTATATCTATTTCCCTTCCCTTCCCCCCCCCCCCCCCCCCCCCTATTTTTTTCCAGCTTTTAAATGTAAGCTCCTTAGAATATGGCTTCTCCTTATGAGTTTGATGCCAACCATGGTAATGACTTTGTCATGATGCTGCTACTACTACTACTAAAAGATTTGTGTCATGTTGTGATGCAGTTTTTTGGCATCAAATAATTTTCTCCTGGGATTTTTCTTTTCTATTTTTCTCAATTTTTTTCCTACCACCTCCCTTAATTTTAATCCATACCTTTCCCCTGATACAAAAGGGAGATGTTAATGGGAGCAAGAGATATTTGTGTATAAGTACACTGTGAAACAGCAGGCATAATCTGTGCTCTGGAACTGGTAGTTTGATGAAAGTTGGATGGAGGTATATTGGCACAGGTAGCCTATGTGGATGCTTTTAATAACATAGAAATTTATAACTTTCATTTCTTTTGCAGCAGCCAGGATATGTTCTTTGAAGATAGAACTAAGCACGTACCCAGATTTAGTTTATGTAAATGCAAAACACCTTGCTCCTATATCCCATTTCCTCAATGTGCCTTGCCATGCTCAGCTTGGTTGGGTTGCTTGGAATTTTCAGATGGGTTTTGTACATGCTTATTCTGTGTCATTATTCTCTTGTGTGGTTGGTAGCTTTCTGCTTTTGTTAGCAGTTGTGCCTTTGTGTCTTCCAAATATTCAAAAGAAACACATAGCCATAGAATCTCATCCATTTCTCTAAAGACATCCTCATCTTATCTATTTATGCTCATGCTAGCTCTCTGCGGGAAAACCTCTATGACAACTACAAACATTTCTAGTTAGGTGGGCCAATAACAGATCCTGGTCAATTATGAATCATTTCGTAGCTATCTTTGGTATAGTTGAGCTTGGAAGCAAGTCTAAGTAGTTCGTGTATCTTCACAAGATGCAGAGCTTCTTTTAGTTCCGTGCTCTCAGGTCTACAATTCCTTGTTGTGATGTTTAGCAATTTTCTCAGGTCTGTACTCTTAAAAACCTTAGGGTCCTCTCCATCACAGCTCTGAAACTCTACCACGAGGATGGAGGACATCAAACTGATCTCCACTGTTGGGGCTAGGCAGTTGAAAGATGGAAATAAAATTTTTGCATCTTCATATCCATAATAAAGAAATCCTGTTTGTATCCAGGATGTTAAAATGATAGAATAATTATCATATATGCAAGCTGCTTTGATCTCAAGAGTGAAGAAAGGTGTGGGATAAACTGTAAATGTCGAAGGACACTGCTTGTGATTTGTTTCAGCTTGCACACTAGGTGTGAGGAGCTTTTGTATGTTATATGACAGCTGAAGTGGTTTTTAACAAACTTATCTCTATCAGCTTTGCACCTCAGGTTCTTGAAAGATTCCTTGGGAATGAAAAATTATTATAGGGCAAAGAACTACAGATATGGTGTAATATAAATACTTGCTCTCTCTGTCTGATGTGTTAGGCACTTGTTTTCCACTGGGTTTTGGAGAGAGGATAAGATTCCTGGGAGCTCTCTAGCATTTTCTACTCCCTTGAACTGCAGAGCGTTGAGTTACCTATGGAGGAGGCAGGAGCAGAAGTAGTATGCTATAGAGGCTAAACATTCCCCCGTGCATTCCCTTCTCGGTGCTTTGTACTATCCACAGTGTGTTTAAAATCCTGGTAAAATCTTGAAATTACTCTTGAATGACTCCTGAACTGTTACTTCAACGAATGCCGCCTGATACACTAGCAGAGATTTAGTCGGAGATTGTTATGCATTTTAAGTGCAATTAAAATAAAAATCAGCTGAGTTTTAAAAACAAGTTTTCGGCAGTGGTCAATCAGATATATGGCTTTAATCTACTCTACCATTTTGATTTATGATCTTGCTTATGTGCCATACTTGATTTACATAAAATACCTTGTTTTGCTTAACCTATTGACCTCCTTTATTGTTCTCTTTTGTGGAGACTTGTTACACTCCTTGTTGGTCCTTACTTTAATAACCTTTTAATCTGTGTTTCTTGAAAGGGTTCAAAGTTCTTGCATCAGCTTCCCATTACTGGCCACTGGAAGATGTGGATGGAATTCATGAGTTTCGGGATACGAATGGAGGTAGACAAAGGATTCGTTGACAATGGCAATAACATAAGTATTTGTGGCAGTCTGTAAGTAGAAAGGGAGCAGGAGAAATGAAAGGGGTTAGCTTTTCTACTACAGCAGTTGAGATTTTTTTTTCAGATAATGTTTTTGCAGTGCTCCCATTTCCAAATGATATTGTATTTGTGAACTGATTTTTATAGAGTATTCTCAGACACTTTATGGGCTGTCTATGCATTGTTAAGGTTATAAAGAGAAAAGGTTTATGATCCAAAGAGTCATTGAAATCACATTGTTATTAGTTGGTTTGGTACATGCATAACATGCACTAATACACTCAGTGACACAGATCTTTGGCTATGCCAGCAGTGAAGATGCCTGCTTCTTTTTGCTTTTAGGAAGGAGTTAAATGCCCAAATTGTTCATGCAATTCTGAAAATTGCAAGTAGTATCTACAGAAAAAGAAGTGTAAGCTCTTATCTGAATACTTCTTACTCATTTTTATCTGCTTTTGGGTGTTTCCTTAAAAGCAATATTGCAGCATTAGTTCAAATTCTTTTTCCAATAGGGCAAAATCAAAAGAGTTTTGGTAAGGCAAAACTCCCACTGGTTTGAAAGAGTCAGTTGTCAGGACTGAAGGATCCCAGAGGGAATGATATTAAAAGGCAGTCTGGTTGGATTCAGCAGTTTGCTGGTTCTGATGTTTCACATTAGGACCAAAAAGGGGGGTGGGGCTTCCTGGGGATGTGCAGGTGATGTAATTAATGGAGCTTCGACCGAACCCCTGTATCCTATTGCAGCATTATGGGCTTGCAGGGCCATTCCTTTCAGATGAAATTTTCAGCTATGCTCTGCCTCCTTCTGAGGCTCAGAGGTCCCTTAGTAATTTTCACACGAACTGTTTTTTCTCTTCTGACGTTTTAGCCAATTCCAAGTTAGGCTGATGTATATTCCCCAGTATTTCTCACACTATGGCTGACCACCTTGGCAGTTGAGCTAAACTGGTTTGTACTAGTGCAAGGAATAGCTGCTGTGTTACTACTGGTGAGTGTAATATCTTCACCCAGAAAGATCACTGCAGAAGATTAAATCAGGATTTACACCTTTACAACCTTATATGAAAAATGTTACAAAAGTGCACAGTTATTGCTATTTATTGCACAAAAATGGCAATATCAATCTCTGTTCCTAAGTGGGAAAAAGATCCATGAATATCTAAAACCTTTTATTCCAGAGGTGTTCAAGCATTTTAAGCTTAAACTTTGACACATCTTTCCACAAAGTTTCTTAAAGGAATGAAATTGGCTGACCAGAAATAAATCTGGGCAATATTCTGCTCCCATTAGAGGCTGATGGCAGTATTCCTATTGACTTCAATAGAATCATAATTTGGCTTACAAAAAGTTACCATATGAGTTCTCTAACAGTGTGTTAAAGTAATTTTCCAACACTGGACTTCACATGTTTTCAAGAAGAGTAAAGCACTCCATATCTAGCACTGTTTTGGCACTCATTACAATGAAGTTGTGCTTGAAAGCAATATATAAAATATAGCTCTTGGAAAAATGACAATTGATGTTAGATTGTTTTTCAAATTATGTTAAATTTCACATTATTTCAGCAAAATTCAGAAATCTTTTCAGTAGTATCTTGGAAGAGATAAAGCAGAACATATAAAGTTCCTGATCCTACAAACCTTCACTTAGAGGAATGGGTCTGGCTCACATGAGCAATCTCCTTTGACTCCTATTATGACATTGTGTTAAATAACTTCATAAATGAGCCAGCTGCATGACTTTGCTGAAAAAAGTTTGGAGGACTTTGTCTCTCTATTATTTGCAGAGGATGCCAGTAGCCAAAAGTCTTTTTCTCTGCAGTGCAATTCTGACAACATTGAATTCTTTCCTTAATGTTCTAGTGAATAGTTCAAATTCTTCTCAGCTGCTTATGTTGTGTCTTATAATACACAGATATTATTTCAACTGCCTCCAGCAGAGGTTTTATGTATCTATCTGATATTTGACTTTGATATACAAGTAAAGTTTTCTTTATTGTTGTAATCTAATACAAGTGACAATTTGCTTGTTTTTGATACCATCCTGATTACACAACTCTTCTGTTTATTGCTAGTCTTTCTTGTTTTCCCACTCATCATATCACGCAATTATTTTCATTCCATGTACTCCTCTTAAATCCTTGAAGCATCATAATCTGTCCGTCATGTTAATCCATTTTATTTGTTGAAGTCATTGTGTGTGAAGCCAGATTTATATCTCTCAATGCGTTTGTGTTGTGAGAGTGTCAGCAAATTAATTTTTTGGTTATCTCAGCAGTAGAAGCAATTGAAGGGAAACAATCAACTTAAAATATAGCAAATAAAAAGAGATGTGGCCGTGTTCAGGTTTTTCATCTGACCCCCTTCCATACATTTTTCTCTTGAGGTTTTTGTGTACATTCTGTTTTTTAAGAGCATTTGCTTTTCCCTTCTGGAGCTCAGTTGATCTAAATCCCAAATTACTGTCTCTCTACTTTCATGGGCTTTCCATCAAGCTCTAGTTGCCTATCCAGGGTAAAAAATTACAGTGTGCAGCATACTGTTACATTATCAAAATAAGAAAAAAAAAAAGAATAAAATTTTATTTGCAGATATAAAAAAGTTGGGTTTTTTTTCTTATATTTATACGGACTTTCCTGTTTTTTAATTTGTGCCCATGGCCTCTTATCTGTTAACTGGATACAACTGAGGGGAGTGTGGCACCATCTTTATACCTCCCATTGGGTGTTTATACACATTGATAAGATCCCTGAGCCCTCTCTTCCGCAGGCTGAGCAGTTCCAGCATTCTCAGCCTTTCACTGGACTTGCTTCAGTATGTCCATGTCTCTCTTGCACTGGGGACCCCAGAACTTGACGTGGGACTTGACTTGCCCGTAGCTTTTGCACCACTATAATGATTTTTTTTTTTCTAATTGCAGTGTTCCTTACCAGCATGATTATATTTCAGAGCCCTTCATCTGCAGTTGTATTTTTTATAGGTTTTTTCTTCCCAGTTACTGTAAGAAAAAAAAAAAGTTTTAGTAATACTGTATTTACTTAACTTGTGTAGTTAATGAGTATAATATTCACATGCATACAAGTTCTTGGGAGAAGTGGTTGTATGATAATTTTAAAGGCCACTTGTGATTGGTGCAATGTTGAGAGATATGAACTGGTCAATTCATTACCGATTGTGTTTATTCATTGTTTTGCTTATTTGCTTATTTTCTTTTGTTGTTCCACCCAGCTCTAAGAATCCACAACTTCACTGTGCTTCCTTCCCATAACTCTACCTTTGTATATACCAATGACTCTGCCTACTCTAACTTCTCTGCAACTGTAGGTGAGGATTTACATATTTTTTGTTCTGCATTTGTCAAGCTTGGATAGTTCTTGTAATATTGGATTGAAAGTTAACACTGAGTTTTGGTTCAGGTGGTCAAGTGGTAACGGTCTGTTTGTGCTTACATTGGCATACATTATTGACAAAGCACTCCTGCAATGTTACCTGAATTACTATCAACTACTGGGAGAGGCAACCCCATGCCAAGCAGCCCGTGGGAGGATGGGCCCCAGTAGTCCTCTGAAACCTAAAGTATTTGTATTGAGCTTAAAAGAAACAGAGATGACATTTCAGAGGAACATATAAGAACAAGTAGGTTGATTTTTTTTCTTGTCTTTCAAGGTTAAAAGGAAAAGAAGCCATCTGTTTTTCACCATTTCATAGTAATTTTAAAAGGACACATTAAGAAAGACAAATGCAAGCAAATTTGCAAAGCCTGGAAGTAAGATCATGACATCTTTGATTAACAGGTTTTTGGCTTTTTTTTAGAAAACTAGTTACATCTACACCACCATAAGCTTAGTCATTTAATTTAAGTCACTAGGATTGATACTTGTGTAGGTGCAATTGAAATATGACCTCTTGTCCACTTTACAATTAGATATTAACTGACATCTAGTTGCTGGAAAATCTGACCTAAGGAGAAGGATGGAAATGGTAGAACTGTCATTTGGGCTGCCCAGATACTAGGAGGTTTATATTGGAATACTAAACCCAATATTTTTATACTCTTTAACAGTAAAAGTATGCTGGCAAATGTGAATTCTATTAATAATGAACTTCAAATGACCCTACTGCCTTTCAGTCCTTTCTTATCTGCTTTATAGACCATTTGCATAGTTCTCACATAATAAGATATGTTCAATATGAACATTAAAAAGAGTGACATCAATGGCAAAGGAAATGCTATGGAAACAGAAATGCCTTACCTTATGGAATTTATTCTGGCTAGATTAACTTAGAATTCAAGTGACGCAAGAAGAACTTAGAAACGTTTGCTTCACTCCATAATTCACACTCAAATTTTTAAAAGAAACTAAATTTTATCTGTCAATTAGAGACAGAACTTGAGGACTTCTTCCTCAAAGGGAGGGGAAGATACCTGAAAACTGTGATATTTGTGTTGAGACTTGGAATGAACTAAGAAAATATTTGGACGTACATTCTCTGAAGGCTATGCCATGCTGTTGCCGTTTCCTTGAGTGGCGTTATCCTACAGGTGGGACAGCAGTGTGACTGCTGTCCTCATGCCTGATGGTTGTCTACACTCTGAAAATGAGATACCTTTTTGCCTGTGTCCCCATTGCATAAAGGGATGCGCCATCCTGAAGCAGTGACAACAGTATTTGTCATTATCACTCTAGATAGACGGTCTGTCCCTAGCACTGACTGCGCATCTTTGGCATGACTTGCGCTCTGCCCTGCTGTGCAAAAGGCTTCTGTTAAGTCAGGTAGGTATACAGTAACAAATACAGAGAGAAGTCCCTTATGTCCCACCCTTCATGTGTTTTAGACCATTTGTGTGCCTTCCTCATTTCCCCTTATGATATCCTTAGATTTTCAAATATTAAGCAGCACCTAGCTGGCAATTTCTGCACCTCAGAGCAGGGAAAGACTGTATTCTCATTGCTGGTGTTTCCCTTGGAGGAACTCTTCTCCTAACACTTTTTCAGAAGAAATTCTGGTCTTAAAAAGAAGGGTCTTAAAACCAAGGTCCTGAATCTTCACAATCCTTGCAGAATTGCCATCACAAGCAATTGTATTAACATGAAATTTCCACCTGAACAATTACATTCTCTCTGCTCAGAAATAGATGATAGAATATTCTGTGTTCTGTGGAATGCAAGCTTTTTAACACAGTGGAATTTTTTGATTGTGATTTCCTATTGTCTTCATTGTTAAACTTAGTCCCTCTTTTTACCTTGGGACAAATGAGATGAACTTCCCATCATCATCATCTATCAGCTGGACTCTCAGACCTTAGTGAGGTTTCCTGTAGTAAACAAGTGTCACATTCTTTTAGTATTAAGGCAGCTGCTTTAGCTGGTAGGACATGAATCAACAGTGCTTTTCTTTAGGAGGGAACACAAGAAAATCACAATCAAATCTCAAGACAATTATTCATTACCCATGTTAGAACAAGAAATAGCTTTTCCAAATGACAATGATGCCATACCAAAGGATGTCTGAAAAGGATATGTACTTCTGCCTTTTGAATATAGCTTGTCAAGTATATTTCACTGATTTTTTTTTTTCTAAATGAAAAATGGCTTTTGATGACAAAATTTCCCTTTCTAAAAATGGAAAAAACCCTATTCTGTTACATTTTTGATTGGTTAAAGAATTTCTTCACTAACTCAGCCTAACAGTAAAACAGAAATACCTCTGTGATGTGTCTGGTATTCAGAACTCTGGAAAGCATAAGGTTTATTCAGATTACTTTGAAATAATAATTTTTGGGTGTATGGGTTCTGTCGAGCAGTCTTAGTTAATCAAGAATTTGCGTGACAGATATGAGTATAAATTTTACAAACTTGAAACTAAAGTTATCTATATGGTTCTTTAAAAAAACCCAAACAAACAACAAACCACCAACAAATCTTTGCCAAACTCAGAGAAACCAAAAAGAAAAACAACAAAAAAACCCAAACAAAAGCAAACCTATAGTTTTGACAAGATAAACATATGAGGTGTATGAGTCTATTAAAATCATGTTTCCGGAAAGTTTTGATTTATATAAATGTTAAACTATATTTTGTTTTTCCTTTAGATATCATAGAAGGAATGGTGAACAAAGGAATTTACGTCACTGAAAAGAAAGGAGTTACCTTTCTCTTTTTTGGAAGCTATCAAAATTCATGCATTAGTAATCCAGAAGTTTGTGGACCTGAAGGTTAGTAAATTCATTAATTACTATTTACCTTTCTTTTTCTGTCAAATTATGTAATTCAATAGTCATTGTTTCTTTCTTCATTGGAATGAACTCTCTAAAATTCTAGCTTGACACTTTATTGACTTTTAAAACAATTGAGTGTTGATTGCTGAAAATTTAGTCTTTTCTAACTGCATTTTAAATTAGAACTAATCACCAACTACTCAGATCAATGGTCTACAGTATAATTAATTCAAACTAAAGCAGAAATAAGCTTACAGTGCCCAAAATCTTGTCTGTGGCACCAAGATTAATTCCTACAGGAACTGCAGTTTGAATAACAAAGAAGTTGTCCTACAGGTTTCAAATTTAGGAGACAGTTTTTCAGTATGGCCTCTTGGCAGGAATGTTTTGGGGGTTTTTTTAGATTTATCTTTGGAGATAACAAAATTTTTAAGTCTCTGGTGTTTTGGAATCCATTTGTCCTTGTAGGTGCTTAAATCTCTTCATTCTGTTTCTGTTCCCTTTCTTCTTCTTGGGCTAGGGTCGCAAAATGACAGGTGGAATAGGGGGGCACAGGTTTGACGATGTGTTGATTATAGAAGATGATTAAAACTGTATATGACTGTCAGACCAAACATACAACTAGTCACTAGCATAAAACATTCATTGGAATTTTAAAATTCAGTAGAAGTGGAAGGATCAATTGAAAATGGTGGCTTTCTATACATAAACTCCAGCAGTCCCTAAGCTTAAGCAGTATTGTTAACATTGAAACTTCTTGCTTTTATTGATTTTGGCCATTTTTCAAATGGGTAACATTACTTGAAATAGGGGTGTGTTTTGATTTTTGGTTTTGGGTTTTTTTAGCTGCTAGAGTAAAAGCTGTATATGAACTTCTTAAGAAAGCAGGAGAAACTCAAGAGAGCAGATGGTACATGGTTATTACCTGAGAATATTAGAAAAAGTAATTCAGTATCCTACTGTAGGCATATTTTCTGATACATGTTGTATCTTTTCATGCTTTTTTTTATACCACTGCAAAATAAAAATCATCGGTAAGTCATATTATTTCTACATCTATAGTATAACATAATAATCAGAATAAATTATTTTTATAGTACCAGAGATCTCCCAGTATCTCACAAACCAGAACATTAAAAACATAAAACACTGAAATGTTTAGCAGGTAAAATGTGAAGAGAAGCAATCATATAAACAATAAATACTTAATCACTGTAGCAGGTATTTAAAAAAAAAAAAGTGCCAACACACCTTTATATAAAGACTGTCTTTGTTTTCCTCTGAATCAAATAAAACCTGTGGCAATGGTAAGATGTAATTTCATTCAAGCCTCCTATTGCTTAAGCATGCCTTGATGTTTGTTGGTTGAATTTGTGTGAAACTGGTGTTAAGTACACTTGAGCAGGGAATGCTTTCTGAAACAATCTTGGGATCTTTTCAGGTTAAGTATTACAAGGTATGAAACAAAAATCCTAGTATTTTTTTCTAGGCTAAATTTAATAACATTTTAGAACTGTTATTTTGACTTGAGAAAACATTCTTCTTGTATTTTGAATGTTGAAACACTTTTTCTCTGCCTTCCTTCTTTCTCAAGTAATTTTTAAATAGTGGTTTTCTGTAAGCTGTTTTGGGCTTATTAAAGTGGCATTTCGGTGAAAAGAAACATTTGTGAAAGATGCAAGAGAACGTTCCCTTAATCATTAGATTGAACAAACTAGGAGAAGTTGGATTTAGTCAACATATGTGAAGTTGAAATAAAAAAATAATAATTAAAAAAGCAGCCCTATGTACAACATAGCATTCCATAAAACTGTGTGTTTATTGTGTGCCTTACTTAAACTTTTATTTTTAGTTTTGGCATTTCATGAACCCAAGTGCATATAAGGAGGATTTAGATCCACAGTTTTCTTGTGGCTACAGGATGATCAGTAGCTACAGGGTAGTCCAATAAGATAGACAGTCAAAAAAGGGGGAGCCCAGCTCCACTGCAGACATGCTGTATAACTTGGTCTCTATCTGCATCATTTAAACTTCATCTCTCAGCCTGTAAAGAAGAAATAACAGCAATTCCATGCCTTTCAGAAGTGTGGTGAAATGTTGGAAAAAGACTGTGAGACACTTTGATGGAGGAATCGCATTAATAGCAGTAATAGATTAATATGGTCAGCCTTGGTCGCCCTTTTACTAGGGTGGTGAAGGATGGTGTGCAGTTGTGAGGGAAATGCATGGCTTTCTGGAAAGAGGGTTGGATCGGTGTTTCAACCCGTTACTGGTGTGGTAAAGAAGTTGAAATATGAACTCAGGCTTATCTGTTGATGAAGGTATTGCAACTTGCTTACAACAGACCTCAAATTCTTCAGTTGGGAGTTCACAGCATTTATAGCTTTAAACCCATAGTCATCAAGATCTAGCAGACTGAGATTGATGATGTTCATATACTGATTGATTTCTAGGAGATGAATGATAATTGATTAGCATTTCCATGGTGGCTGTTTTATCATGTATAAAGCATTTAGGAAATGGTATGTAGATTATGTAAATTGATGGGTGCTATCATGAGGATAAACAGAAATATCAGTTAGGAAGATACTACATAGTTAAATTATTTATTCTGCAATAATATAATTTTTAACTTTTCTGCTGACTTAATGTGACAAAAAGAACATGTGAAATACAAAAAATTGTGTTCCAGAGAGTAGTGCGTGGGGGAACATTTCTGATGACTGTAGTGAGCTGTCTGAGGCTTTTCCATCTTTAATCATAAAATTATGAAACACATAAAAAAAAAAAATCTATGGTTTTAACAAGAAATTCACATAATGGTTTGAGGGCTTTGTTAACTTTTGCTGGTCTATCTGGTAGTAAATTGGCAAAGTTCGTACTGCCTGGAGGGCCTGCAGAATCGCTTACTATAAAATCATCCAGACATATTCTGACTACATGTCAAAAGAGCATAGTCAGCAGGTTCAGGGAGTGATTATGCCTCTCTGTTCAGCACTCATGAGAGCATATCTGAAGTACAAGGTCCCGTTTTTGTCCCCTGATATAAAAAAGATGCTGACAAGCCAAAGTGAGTCCAGCAGATGACTTAGGGGGCTGGTCAATATGACACGGGAGGGGAGACTGAGGCTTTTCCTTACACCATGAAGAAAAGAGAATGCTAAGGGCTGTCTTCAACCACCTGATGAGTGGTGATAGGAGCAGATGGAGCTAAACGGTCTTGGAGATGCACAATGAAAACGTGACAGGCAATGCAGGCACACCGTAGCACAGGAAATGCTGATTAGATCCAAGGAAAAAAGTTTCTTTGCAATGTGGGTGGCCAAGCATCGGGATGGTTTGCACGGAGAGGCTGTGCAATTGCATCTGTGGTGACACTAAAATCCCAGCTGAGCTCTGAGCAACCAGATCTGTCCCTGAAATTGGCCCTGCTTCTAGCAGGCAGTTTAGACTAGGTGATCTTCAGGATCATTGCCAACTTAATTCATTATTATTCTTTGTGGCAAAACCTCTTCCACTTAGGTACTTCATAAACTTTTTCTCAACCTGCTCTGAACTCAGATTTTATTGTTAGCACTTTGTACTATAAATTCTGAGGTGAACATTTTTAGGAGCTGTTTAGCCGAGCCGTTTTCTTTGTAATTGCATTTGACTGCAGAACCTCTACAGCAGAGCCACTATGACCTTTTGAAGCGTGAGGGAGGTTTGATTTGCTACTTGTGTTTCAGTCATGCCTATTGAGGTAACCTTCATTAAAGAAATAAACCATTTTACAGAAATCATATTTCTTCACTAATGTGCAATCTGAAGAGCCCTTCAATTTTACAGTATAATAGTAAAATTTACTGTGAATTGAACAGGATCATTTGTTGACAAAGTTAATCACGTGCACCTGCGGGATTGCACTTGCATTTTGGGAAGAATTCTTTGATTTTTGTGTAGGTGGTGACCTCAGAATTTTGACTGTGGCTCTGCATATGTTGCTATCCCTTTCTTTTACATTGGTTCTTTGCTTTCAGCACTTATTGGAGCACTGAAGTGTGAAAACACAGGTAATAACATGCTTAGAAGAATTAGTGTAATTAGCAATGGATGCTACTCAATAAGCATGGGCATGCTGGCAGCCAGTTAGCACATCAGTAGCTTGGAAGCAGTCGATGTACTATTTCTGGCTCCGCTGGCATTTGGTGAACATCAAAAAAAGATGTAGATGCTGGTGGAGAATATGGAAATATGAGAGCAACCTGTGTTTTGAAATAAGCGAAGATCACAGGAGGAAAGGGGGATCATCACAGGAGGATGAGAAGGGTATGGAGACTGGAGACATAAGGCAAAGGGAATGGAAGCATAAATCTGTGAAAAAAGGACTTCATTACTTTTGGTGCTTAAAAATCTTTAGTTTTAACTGATAGAAGCTACTCAGGCAGTAACGATTGCTACTATGTCCTGGGTACGAGCATGTGATGCAAAACCAAGGAAGAGATGTTTGTTTGGTTTAAACTATTACAGCATTGTTGATTTAAAAAATGCTGTCCTTGTTTATGCTAGCAGATGATCTCTCCTCAAAAGCATTCCCACTCTCTGTATTCTACAGATTTGGAAATCTTTAATGGCACTTGTTTTCATTAAAATCTCCTCTCACTTGCTTTCATCAGGAGTAACATTTTCCTTTTTCTGGAAGACTCAAGACCAGCAAGCTAAGTTTCTCCCTGCCTCCGGTGGGCAAGTAATTTCCAGTGGTTTCAAAATCTGTTCAAATGAAGGTGAAGGCTCAGTGGAATTTTACGCCCGTGGGAATGCAATGATGAAATGGAAAGCAAGCTTTAGTCCGCCAGGTAAAGTTTATAAAATTTTGGTTTTATTAATTTCTTTTTGTTATATTTTACTTTATTCTTGCAGAGAGGTGTAGTGGTAACAGCACAACTTGAGGAAAGAAGTGGATATATATAAAATGACTACAGAACTCTGTGCTTAAGAATTTTATTGATGTGGGGAGAGAGAGATAAAGTGTGAACTGAAAACCCAGTGATATTGTATCATAGAACAGTTGCCATTCAGTAACAGTCCTTGGACCCAACTTCCAGTTGTTTCTGAAGTGGAATTCTTATTGACATCAATAGATTAACAAGTGCTTAGATGGAAACATAAGCGAAGAATGCAGGTTAATCCCTGACAGTTCTCAGTATATTCTAAAACTGGATATGTGTGCTGTCCTCTACTGCCTCCTAAATTAAGACTTTGTTTAGTAACTCTTTAACTGGGTGTTTAGTGCTTTGGTCATTTTGTTATCTGTTGAGTGTCAAGTTTTGTATGCTATGTCATGTATTAATAAACATTTTGGTATATCACATATCTTACTGCTTCCATCTAAACTGTGTATCGTTGGGAAGCAGTATTACCTAGTGACTGGAACAAACTCTGGTCTTCTAGTAATGTCAATGACAATCACTAAATCTTTTCTTGCCTTAATTTGAGTACCTGTAGATTGGTAAAATACGACTTTCTCACCTTGTAGTAGCAGAGTTTTATAAAGCTTGATAAATCAGTTTAGAAATCTTATTTTAAGAGAAAAGCTGCTGAATGGTAAGAATAATTCCACATGTTTGTGGATTATCCAATCCAAGTGAAAATTAATATTATGTTTTCAGCCTCTCAAGTATAATAAAGACACTGTGGCTACTTTTAATTAGTCTATTTGCTTGTTCTCCAGTTCTTGCAGTCCTTATGCAGTTCTTGCTGAACTGAGTTTTGAGACAGTATTGAAGAGACTTCAAATCTTGGCCAATAATACTTAGCAAGTGTAATTTATGAAACTGCAGTGAGCCCAAGTGAGAGTTCAAACAAAAGCTAACAGGCATTCTGCCAAAGTATGGGCTTCCCCCTGGGTATAAAGATTAATATACATGACATCAGCATTCCATAATTCACTGTTAGCACTTCCTATACAGCTCTATAGCATTGCACAAGTCAGCAAAAACATCCTGAACAGGAAAGGCTCTAAATGGAATTGATTCATGGATTTTGCTGTGACTTTTAATGTTTTGCAGGTCCTTATTGGACTCATATTCTCTTTACTTGGAAATCAAGAGAAGGACTGAAAGTATATGTCAATGGAACTCTAAACACAACTGATCCAGATGGGAAAGTTTTCTATGATTATGGAGACCCCAGTGCAAATCTACTGACTGGGACACAGGGGGATCAAACTAAACGCTATGTGAATGGGGCATTTGATGAATTCATTATATGGGAAAGGGCACTCACCCCCAATGAAATTGAGCAATACTTTACAGCTGCTATTGGTGAGTATATGCACTGTTGTCATAATTCATCTTCTGCAAAGATGTTGACTTAAAAATGTTTAGTGTGTAAGATTTGTGTGCATTTTACATCTTTCAGCTACTGAATGTAATTTTTAGAGGCAGAAAAAGTCAGGTATGAATGTCACTGAAATTCTCAGCTGTCTTTAGATGTGCTGTCTTTTCATCCTGGATTCTAGCTCCTTCAAAATGTCATAAAAAATTACAAAGACCAGAAGTATCATGCCATTGTTAGATCCCATAGGAGCAAGAGAGGAGCAATAATTAGACCTGAGGCAGAACAGTATTAAGAAAGACTGACTCTGGATTTCTAACCTGCATTCTGGTTGTTGTGTAACTTGGATCCAAGTCACACAGTGTATTCTAGCAGATGTGGATAACAGTGGTTATCTCTCCAGTTCCTGGAATAATAAAGACTTATTAACTCATGTATGCTTGTGAACTGAAAAGAAAGATAACAGCTGAAATGTAATATAAAAGGCAAAGAATCAGGGATTAGAAAAAAGTCTTAGACTGGCCAGTAAACCCTGTCAGTTAGTTGTTCTATGGATCTTTATAATAAACTTTTCACTACAAGAAAGACTGTTGCTATTAAGTGCTCGTGTGTGAGTAACAATTAGAAAAAATCCATCTTGGGAATAAAGCTATGGGGCATCTGGAACATTTGGCTTCACTGGCAGTTTCCCTGCTTTCATTTATTCTTACTAGGTTACTGAGAGCTAAAGCAGTTACACCCATAACTCTTGTGCTTTTAAACCCATGGGAATCATTTTCACAACGTAAACTCTTTGAATAACACAGAACTTCTGATGCATGCCTGGAAAGGAGAATGTATGTGTTTAAATTCTAGGTCTGGTTATAGCAGTCAAATATATACAAAATATATTTTTTCAAAAAGAAAATAAAACCTAGCTTATGTAGAATTGAAGTCACTGAACAACAAAGCCCTCCATCTAGTATATAATAAAGCAATCTATTTGCTTTGCCACACAAATAATAACAATTGTGCTCAAGCTTTTTATTCTAAAAAGTGATTCCTGTGAAAGCCTTAAAAAATTCTGATTGGGAGAGTATTCACTTGATACAGGAAATAGTTTTAAAATCTTAATAAAACTTTTTTTTTTTTAACTTCATAATGTTCTGGTCATGTTGGAAAAAATGCTTTTGTATTTGGCTGTTATATCTTTTGCAACAATCTAGGATTACTATAACACTATCCAACTCAAAGCTACCATAAATCACATTCTTTGATTTAATGTAACTCAAGAAGAATGTTATGTTGCTAAGTTCAAGAGCAGTAGATTTTCAAATTGACCTGATCCATCTATATGTGTGCTCTGTTTCACTGTCAGAGAAGTATGACTTTATATAAGTATAGAGAACTCTTCCCCCCCCCCCGCCCCCCCCGAATTCCTGTGAACTCACAGCAACCATCCTCTGAAGCCCTCTGCCCTCCCATCTTCACTCTAACAAATAATCAAGGCATTATGGAAAGCTCTTTCTACAAATGCAAATCCTGTTCAGGACTTAAGTTTCTACTTCTTTCCTCTACACATTGGTTTGGAAAGAGTCTTACTGGGGCTCAAAATACCTGGTTTCAGGACATTAATGCTTGTAGCTAGCTTTTCAAACACTGCAGAAACAGTTGGGCCCTCAGACTCTGCTAAAGTCTAAATTTTTAAAGAGTTGTACAGAATTTTGCCTGTATCCTACATTTCAATCCCTGCTGATTTTTGGAAGGCTGTATAGCAAAATTCCTGATTTACACATTGAGATGTTCATACTGTGAGCTTTTATGAGTTTACTGCAATTTTGCGTTAATACTAGATTTTTTTTTTTCTTAAATCCCTAGTTAACAGGTTTTCAGGGTCATCTGGAACTATCAGTTTTCTGTGGAAAATAAATTTCTAGCCTCTTAATTGAAAGTGAAGCTTGATGTGTATTTTCTAGGGGCTTAGGAATTAAAATGTAAAGTGGTGCCAGGTATATATATTTTTTTGTAAGTATGAAGAATTTCAAGCCAATGTTATTTTAAAGTGCTCAGGTGATTTGGAGCACTTGAGAAATGTGAAGTATTGATTTTTTTGCTTTTTCCTTCAAAGTAGTGGACCTATCAGATTTTATAAAATTTCCAGTTTGATGGATGAAGTTAGAACATTGTCACAAGAAGCAATGGATATTACAATACTAATCAACATAGTAAACAAAAGTTATTCTTGGTATCTATTTATTGACTTTGGAGGGCTTAAAGCAGGGTTGAAGCTGCACTAATGTGGTTTGACATAAGAAAATTAACAGGACAGCTTGTTTTTTAATAGAATGAATAATCATGTTCCTTTTGGATCCATGAGAAAAATGTGTCCTATATATGCAACTACTGTTTGATTGTGCTGAAATACCACATTCCTGGCAAATATAATTTCTTGGTAAGACATAGATTAGAAGAAAACTTTATTTCTCTATCACAAATGACCAATAAATCCCTTTGCACAGAAAGGAATCAATATTTTTAAAATGGAGCAACTGGAAACCATCCAAAATCGAGTTTATTCTTTCTGTCTCGACAAAACATTTATGGCATGTTCATACGGTAATTTTCAATGTATATAGTGCTAGTGGGTGACATTTATTAGTAAAGCCTGTCTGATTAATAGCAACCTCACTGTTGCTTGAAATCAACTTACAAACACATAACAGAGACATTATCTATAATGTGCTCAAACTACCAATGAAGATTGTGTTTTGACTCGTTGACCCCTGTTATTTGTTTTATGCAAAACTGGCATGCCCCAAAAAGCTTTAGTATACCATCATTTCTACCAATGCTCTTTTATTTGAGGGTGCCTTAGTTTTGCTGCAAGTAACATAAGCATTTCCATTGGCTTTGTTTCTTATAGATTTTTTTTCACATGGAGAAGTCTTTCTGAACTTGCCTTCATGGGTGTGATTTTATTTGGCACTAAAGCAATTTAGACTCAAGATAAAAGTAAACATTAGCATTTGGAGATCATAGCTGAGGCTTAAGTCTCATTTTTTCCAGTGCCTGCATGTTCCCAGTCTCAATTTCTCACATACAGAAATACAGCAAGGTCATATATAAAATTGTCAGAAGTGCCTACAGGTTATTATTTATTTCTGATAAGACATAGGATTTTTTTTTAATTTTCCCTAAATACTTTGCATAAATGTTGGGGGAAGAGCTAGAGAAGGAAGACGGATGCCAATGTTTTAATTGTATAGTTGTCCTTTTTTTATTGACATATAACACTTGAAATTTCCTGTTTGCAAACAAAGGTTTAAGTCTTTAAGACTTAGACTAAATTGTAAGGCTCATCTATATAAAGATGTCAAAATAAAATTGATGAGAGAATCAGTAAACAAAATGCTTTAAACAAGCCTGTGTAGCTACAGTACTGCAAATAAGTAAAATGCACAGAACAGCACATATGTTACTTTGTTAGAACTGATTCAACATGCAGTGGGAATATTAGATTTATTAATACTTTCATTTGTGTATGTATTTTCCCCAGGTGTGCAAGTCTGGCTTTCTTCAACGCTTCCATGGTCCGTGATGACAACCACTACAAAACCTGTGGTAGGACAGTCCTCATAACTCTTTTCTGTAATGTCAGAATGTGTATATATTAGAGTTACAGACCCTCCTCACTTTACAGTTTTCATTAATGGCACTTATTTTAGTACCCCAATTATAAACAATTTCAGATATGCATAGGGAGAATTTTTAGCCACTGTGAGAATATAGGAGTACCGCAGAACTCTAAATGTAGGACAGATAAAGGGAATTCATTGTTAAATAAAAATATTTTCTAGATTAAAAAAAAAAGGGGGAAAAATGTAGAAACTTCTGAAGTATTTCAATGAACTTTGAAGATATAGGACACTCAAAAACTTTTTGCTCGTTTTTCCTCCTTTCCTTTAAAATTGGAAAAAAATTCCCACCACAATAACAAAATTAGTTTTCATCTGTTTAGCAATGATGAAAATTTAGCTTTTCATATGCAGAATACATACAAGTAGCTGTAATCAGCCTGCTGCAGTGTATTTTCACTTTCTTGCGATCTGCAGTGTCAAAGTTCTATTAGTTTTCTTCTTGTTCACAGAGGCTTTCAGGAAACCATGACAGGTAGGACCTGAATTGCTAATGAAAAAAATGAAGCTGTGCTTCTATATTCAGTTTATCCTATTATCTGTGTGCTTTCCTTTTCCCTTAGCTTATGTAGTCTCCTGTGTGTAACCACAGCACTCTGCTGTGCCTCAAACTCCCTTTTGGGCTAAAACAATAAATAATGATTGCCCTATGGAATAATATCTGATGAGGTGTATCTCTCTCCTGCAGCTCTCTACAAATGCCTATCATCCCATCATAACTAGCCTGACTGAGGAGAGAGGGAAATTCCGCTCCCCTGACACCATGCTGGGCTACCTGGAGAACGTGTCCTTCAGCTTGCCCAACAAATCCTTGTCGGAAAATGTTGCTCTAAGCCTCACGGAGGTAAGTGCCTTTCACAACTGCGTGTGGAGCCAGATGACCCTGATGTTCCTCCAGAAGCTGGAATGTCGAATGCAGCTTTGAAAATTTTTGCTGATTGCAGAAAATACACAAGAAAAAAGCAGTAACTATTTTAGGGAGTAGCAGAAGGTGAGCTTCAACCAGAGAAAATACTTTAAACAGCTCATTAGTTCTTGGGGATATTGCTTAATGCATAAATTATAAATACCTGGAACCATGGCCACATGTCAAAAATGATGATTTAGTTGAGCAGGAAACAGAGGAGGAGAAAATAATTTGTTAATATTTTTTTCAGCTTCAAGTGCATCCAATCAAGAATATATAATTCTGGAAAAAAAAAATTCAGCATTTCTCTGTATGGCCCAGCTGATTGAAAATGCAGCAGAGTTTGACAGCGTTTTTTCAGGTGCAGGACACAAAGACACCATAATCAGGGTCGTTAGGGTGGCAAAAGGGAGGCATACACGAGCTAATAGCAAACTAACTTGGATGCAGGGAGCACTCTAGTTGTGGCTGTACCAGTCTGGCCCCGGATAACTGCCCAAGTATAAACTTGTAACTTCTTATCTTTGAGATTCACACCTGCACTAGAGAATTAAAAGGTTATCAGTTGACTGCTGTCTGCCCAACCTTTTGTGAGCATTTATTGCTCCTGTAGTAAGCAGAGGGCAAGTTGTGCCTTTCCTCTGCTTCTCTTTTGCAAAGTCGTGCATTATTCTTGTTGGACTCTGCAATGGCAGAGGCACACAGCCTGCTCTGCCAACTCTGCTTTGGAGGTGGAAAGCTGTGGGAGAGGACCTGTTTGTGGTGGTGATGTCCTTAACTTTTGTGAGTTCATAGCTTTATCTTGCACCGGGTTCCAGTCACAGCCAGGACTCCTGTGCAGACATATCACATATCTCCACTGAAACTGGTTCATGGAAAGATCAGGTCCAAAGCTTAACTGAGTAATTTATTTTTGTTTAAGCTAATTCACAAAGGGGGGAAAAAAAAGGTGTTTTCTGCAGTCTGAGCTGAGGACAAGAGGTCAGTGGGCATCTAATTCCCTGATTTCAGCAGGGTAGAAAGCTATTATTACAGTAATCAGCTCTGGCCTCGCTAGTGATTGTTCCTTTAAGCCTACGGGTAATACCAGGGTGGCAAGGATTATTTACTCAGACAAACAATATAAATAAATGCTACTGAAAACTACATGGACAGCAATTGATAGTTTGTGTTAGAAGCCTGGCATCTGCAAAGTGTAAAGCTTGGATTTCATGGATCACAGTTTAATATGTAGCAAAAACCCTTCTAAAAAGCTCTAATACATTGTTTCCTTTGTTTTGCTCAAAATTTTATGGGGGCTCTAAATTGAAAACAGAGTGTCATCCTGTCAGATATCGTACCTGTTTCCCACATCATTTTGGTTGCCATTTGGTTGCTCATTCATGCTATCTGATGCTGCTTTGTGTGCCATGAAAGTGATGTGCAGACAGAAATGTAGGACATGATTATCTTTAGCAAAGCTATTTTGGGAAGTAAACACAAGAGAGTCCTGATCATACATACAGAGTCTGTCATTTGTCTGATTGATGGTTAGGCTTTGTATTGTCTGCAGCTAATTCCCTGAAAGACGGGCACTGAGCATGCATGCTATTTACTGGGAAGTTATCTCTGTCCTGTTTGTCATACACCTCACAGCACAAGAAAATTTGATTTAAGTGATATGCAATAAACATTCCGATTACTGACGCTCATTTATAATGCATTGCTTCTGACAAATCTGACTTGTGTTTTCTGTTATAATGCTGCTCTGCTCAGTAGCTCCAGCACTCCTGCTTTCCCTCCCTTTCCAGTGGTCTAACACATCCTTTTTCAAGTAAATCTGGAGTGATGGTGTGACCTGAAAAGAGATGCTCACTGAATGTTCTGGGCAATTTGGGCTGGGTCCTGGGTTTAGGGTAAGAGGTTTTAACAGACAAATTTAAGCAGGAGATGTCATCTATTTGTCATCTTCAGCAAGACTCCTTAGGACAGGGGCTGTATTGTGCTAAGCACTTGAATGGTGCCCACTATGTTAGATCTTGACCTCAAAAACAACCTTTAAGTGCAAAAGTTAAGCAGATAATGAATTGTACAGGCAATGGGACCCAGATATTTATCTAGTGCTGTTGAAATATCTAGTCATCTAAGAATAGAAGAGGTATTAATGTCATATGAGTTCAGATAAAATGGGAGAATAAGTTCACTTTCGTCTTAATTCCAGAGTTGTCATCTCAGCTGTAGTATAATGATTGCAGTTTGGGAGTTTCACAGTGGTGTCACTTTTAATAAATAAACTGTTACTTTAGAACGTCACCATACAGAACGTGATGAGAGTGCTGGCAGGTAGAGATGAATCTGTGACTTGAATGAAAATGGGCTTGTCATCTGAAAATAAACCTAAGAAAATCCTAGCAGAGATCTGCCTTGGATCATTACCAGGACATGTAGCTGATTAATAAAGAATCAAATAATATATGTTTATTTATCTTTTAGGCATTTTTAAAAGCTATTGAAGACTTTCTTTTATTGCCCAACTGGGTTGATGTACCAGAGGTAAGAGAAATGGGCTTAGATTTGTAGGTTACTTTGGTTGCATAATTTCACATGGACAGTAATGAAACTGATTGCCTCTATTATTCATCTTGTTAGGACTTTTTGGCAGTATGACTTCCTTATTTTCTTATATGTCACTTTCATATTTGCAGTAAAGATCCACAGACAAAAAAATTGTGTCATTTTCTTTTATAATGTGTTTTTGAGGGTTAAAATAGGTGAAATTTATCTGCTGCTGTTTCCACATATTTCAGGATGAATGAAACAAAATTGTATTTGTAAAATAACAGATATTGTCACTAAAGTTTAATTACTCATTTTTAGCACTGAACTTTGATATTTAAAAGTTTATATTTGTTTTGTAGACTGATGTTTTTCAATGGATGTGAAACAGGCAGTAGTGCTTACCTGTTTGGTGAACCAAAGCTTTGAGAGAGATTAAACCTATTAGAGGGAAAAGTAACTTGTATCAACGTTCCTTTTCTTCTAGTCTACCTTTTAGAGTGCAAAGAAATACTTGCAGGAGGAACACAGGAATTTCCTGAGATTTTAGTTTGAACCTTAAGGGAGCACAGATTTCAGAACAGAGAGACTTTAAACTGAGAGGAGGCGAGGCTAAAGTAAATTAAGGTCTCACTGAAGTCTAAAATGCTTTTAAGAAAAAGGAAGAAGTCTAACTGTTTTAAGTTCTTAGCTTAAAATCCTTGATCATCTCTGATGTAAATAGATTTCAGATAAAATAGATTTCTTTTTCATTGAAACATGCATTCACTCTGAGATTTTACGGATCAAGTTTCAACCCGGGGGGTTGTTTTCCAGGGGACATGTAAACACTTTGAAAGTAGCTTTGTACTGGGGATCATTTTAATAAAAAATGAAAGAAAGGCCAAAGTGTTATGTCTCATCTTATGTTCCAATAAAGGTACCTGATTAAGAGACCTGATACCTGTCTTTATTGTCAAAATAACCTGCTCAGTTCTTGGCCTCATTCTACTGAATCCTGAGTATAATTGACTGTCAAATACTGGTGGGAGCGGAGAGTCATTTGGAGACGTTCTGTAAAACATAGTATTTTATAAGGTCAGGCTCTGGCTGGCATCAATTTGTGTAACATTTTATCCACTATATGTGGAAAAGGTTGTGGAGAAAGTGACATTTGACTTTGGATGTTTGTATGATAAGTCACACAGGAATTTAACATGGCGCCTTGGCATTTTGTGCTATGAACTGCAGTTTTTCTTGTTGTAGAGGCTTCTCTTTCTTCTTCCCCCAGACTGCTCACATATTTGGAAGCTTAATTCAAACTATTGACAGCGTGATGGCTCATGTGGCACGCAATCTGGACGAAAACTTGTTACCTTTAACTGTTGAGGGCACATCATCTGTGGCAGGTAGAATTTAGCAGAAATATTCTCTCTGGACTGTCTGGATGTCCTAAACTCTTCTGTGCTTGCAACTCCTCTTTGCCAACGTGAAGGAGGAAATCAAACCAGATAATTTTCTCTTTTCAATACAAAACAGTGTTTCAGTTGTAGAAAAATGACTGTGCAGTTAGTCGAGGTATTCAGCTCTGACTACTTGAACTTCCTTGAGGTTATTTGGGGAAGGGTTTAGAATATGAATTCTATGAAATTTGTCTAGTAATACTGTACTACACTAATAAGCAGTTAAAGGGCCTAGAGCTCTTATGCAGGACTTTGAAGTTGCAAATGCCTGTATGCTACAAAAACGTAATTTTGCAAGGTTTTTGCAAGAGATTGCCAATAGTGGAAATAGTTTTGACCTTTTAGGAGAATTTTATTTTACTGCTGTTTAGCATCCTAGCACCCTAATTTCATCCGTGTCTTTGGACACTGCAGGTAGCAAAGGTAATTTATCTGTTCTGGCATTCTGCTCTGCCGTGCTGAGACCTGTGTGAGAGGGCAAATAACCTGAGCAGTCACCAGTACCATTAATCACTGCAGGTACTCTTGGACACTGGCATTCTCAAATGAAGCAGTGGAGGTCTGAAATTATGTCTTCAAATGTCAGTGGAAGAGTGTGTTATCAATCTGTTTTGCTTGCCCTGGTAAGCTCAGTGTTTGAGCATGGGTGAAGTGATCCATGGTATATTAACAGCATGCGTACCACCTTCTCTGTCATAAAGGAGGCAGATATAAAAGGCAATTTTATACTCGGGAATTTACTATATTTTCTGCAAACATATGGGGTTTTAAGTTCAATACTTGCAATAGCTATTAGGGAAGTCTAGTTAAACAGTCAAGTAGGTTGTAGAGGCTATTGATTTTATCATATTTTTGTTTGGGTTATCACACAGATTACACCTTGGTCAAAATGCATCCTCAGACTCTGAATTTGTCCCACTATCGATTTCCATCTCAAGGACAGAGTTTTATTTCCATTCCCAGTGAGGCTTTTCATGAAAAAGGTAAGGAAAAATTTAAAGGGAGGAGCAGACTCTTGTGAACAGGGTATCCAAAAATTATTTTGCTTGAAAACAGGTTTTGGTTTGCTTTGTTTTTCCAAGTAATCAATTTGGTCACTGGCTCTAAAGAAGCAGCAGTTGTCCTGTCATACTAACAAATGATTAATGTGGTAGAAGTTTTGTATTAATTTTGAATAACACAGCTGGGCCACAGAGACTGAAGCCATTTAATTTTTACATCTCTTTATGTAAGGGAAGCCATAATTTCATAAATTATTTTTAATATCTGAACTGATTATTTTTAAGAAATTCCAGGATGTCAGATCAGGTATTACTTAATCCTTCATGCAAAGTCGCTCTTAAAATGTTGTACGAAAAACTAAAAAATGACAGGTTTAAGCAACAGAAGCTACAGAAACAGAATGAAGATGTGAACTAGAGTCAAGGCAAAAAGGCACAACTCGGAAATCCATACCTAGGCTAAAATTTTAATAATCTCAAAAGCAAGATATGGCAAGAATCCAAAGATTTAGTTAAGGCTCTAAAATAACAATGTTTGAAGTCAATTATCTATGTTTTAATCAGGGTTTGAAGGAACCTACTTACAAAAACATCTACCTGTGTCCTCAAATCTCTGAAAATCTACCTCTGTGCCCTAAATTCCAACCCACAGAATTTATACACCCAGAGACCTTTCTGCAGTCACCTCTGTTGAAGGAAGGTTGGTCCCTATTCATAAAGTGCAAAGTTAGCTGCAGATAACCTGCAGTGAGCAATACTCTAATAATTACTGAACTGTCTACCTGATTTGTGATGACAGCTTTGTTTCTTTGCACTGGCAGGGGGCTCTGGCTGGAGACTTCACTGCAGGTATTCTGAGGCTTGAATAACTATAATTGCAAACCAACTTGTAATGCCAAAAATAGCATGCGAGAAGACTTTTTTCCTATCCTACTTATAAAGTCTCTCACCATGCAGGTTTTGTTTTTTTTTTTTCTTCAGAACATTATCATGCCTGGTATCCTGAAATGATCCAGCCCATTAAATGTTTAGCTCTTTTTCCAGCTAAAGCTCACTTCTGAGTAATTTCAGCCTTCAGGCCACACTTCTACACTGTCCAAATGAGCTAACCTAAAAATTTAGTATTCCACCTTAAACAGTTGACACTATAAATACTTGGAACCCAACAAAAGGGATTGTAAAAGACATCTGTGTGGCTGACACTTAGAAAAAATGCATGTCTCTTCACTCAGATGCTGGAGAACCCATAAATACTTGGAATGCAGGCAGCAAACAGACAACCAAAGTGGAAACCGGTTGCCTGTGAGTTTCATAAACTGCCAGTTAATGTAGGTGGTGGTCAAGTAGCCTTGAGATTACTGTAGCTACCATTGAGACACTGACTCTGGTATGTTATGTGACCCTTTCTAGTGCTATGTGGGAGGGATTTAGAATTGATAACTGATTGCTTTAACAACTTATTTTGGAAGTACAGTTGCACAGGGGAGGCATCCTTCTCTTTTACTTTTGATATCTGTCACCTGTGCCATACTGCAAGATGTTCATACTTTTCCACTTAAAAGAATAATCAGAAATCTGATAAAGCAAAGATATAAAAGTGTACAGAAGCCAAGGCTCTTAGTTAACATGGAGTTTCAGGTCTAGGAGAGAAGTGTCTCTTGCTTACAGCTGTTGTTCTGAGGACTAACCCCTGTTCCCTTTTTACAGCTTGGATTACCATTGTTGGCCTGCTTTACCATAACATGCATTATTTCTTTCATAATATCAACCCTATGGATACCAAGTAAGTATCTTGGACGTCTCATGGTGTAACAGCTTATTTAGTACCTTTGTGATATACCTTTATAACAGTCAAGTCATTATCAACTGTAAATAAATTACAAGCCATAACCCTGATTCTGCAATACTGGGGACATGTAGTCATTAACTGGAGAGAGATTAAAGCTTCCATTAGATGTTTTATTTAATGTTGCAGTAAAATAGATTCCCATAGCAACATGTTTGTCTTTCTTTGTCCTCTCCTTCTGTTCATCAGATCTGGTACTAGAATTTCATAATTTTAATCTGTCTCATGAAAGGAAATTACATCTTTTCTCCTGACAGATATAAAGATAAACCTTGCACTTAAATAAGTAAAAAACCATAATATCCCTCTTTACATAAAATGTGAATCCTAATCTTAGAAACCTGTAAGGTGATTTTGTAACAGGAGACCAGACAATGCATTAAAGACCTTTTATTTTATGTGCTGCATCAATGAAATCATTAGCAGATAAGATAAAGTAAATGCAGAGCTGTATACCTCTTGGCATTACAGTTCCCCACGGAATTTTGCAAGGCCATTCATGTAAATCATTACACTTTCCTTTTAAGCTAGTATGACTTTAGGTTTTTATTTGCTCTTCACTGGGGTATGTAGATTAGTTTACATTTTCTCTCAGTCTTTTCCAATCTGTGACTTTTTGCTGTGGTGTTTGTGACAGCAGAAGGAAAGATGCAGCATCTCAGCTGTCATGAATATCAAGGATTGCCTTCCTTTCTATACATACAGTTACATGGAAAGTCATGATCATGGGAACTCATTTTTGAACTTCAGGGTAAAGAATCCTGACTTATGACCAGATTGATCACACTGAGATAATCACATAGCTATTACTAAATAGCATTTTTAAATCGAGTAGCAAGCTGTACTGTTGTTTACCCTGCTCTCTCGAAAAAAGTGCACTTAGCAGGTGGCTGTAAAGGAACCGTGTCATTAGTGTGCAATATTTCTTACTGATATGAAGAAACAGAAGTAATAATTTATGACAGCATATGTTTTTCAAATAGGAGGATAAGTGCAATTTATTAAAATAATAAACTAAAAACTCAACTCCTCAAAGAGAGAAAGAGAATTAATGTGGTCTTAACTTAGGTCAAAGTTTAGCAAACACCATGTCAAATGTATTCTAATGCATTGTCGTAGAGTCTACAGCTCCTGGGGCTCTGATGTAGCAAAATAAAACAGTTACGTCATCTTTGTGTACATTCTCTGAATTTTGTGGAGTAGGACAACCTGGAGACCCATTCCTGTTCCACTGAGTTGTATGTGTTTTTTAGCACTCATTTTCAAGAAGGAAGGATCTGGCCCTGCTGCAGTGTTAGAGAGGAACACAAAGACACTGGAGAAGAAACATCTCCTATATTTCTACAATTAATCTAAGCTACCTGAACAGTTTGCTGTATGTCATGCACTAGAGAATCATGCCTATAAATTCTAGATGCAGATCTATCCAAAACAGCATGTAAAAACCTGGTAATACAGGGAGTGATAGCATGTTGATTTTCCCCTGTGGCATCAAACCCCAGGTATTCAAAAAATGTTTTAAAAATAAGTATGCACTTCTCTTCTGCTTGGTTTTCTTTTTTGTGCTGTACGATTTATAACTTTTTTGCTTACGTTTCAGTAGAATAACAATGTTTTCCCAGAGTAGTTTGTTTCAAAGACTTTCTTTTATGTTCCTTCTAGCACTGGGCTACTTGAACACCTGTAATTTGAGGCCTGTCCATTTTCTTAAGTGCAATTTTTTTTCTTTTGTGGTAGAAATCTAAACCCAAAACTCTTGGAGCTTTTGTGCTGTACAGGCAGATGACTTCTATTTTCAGACTACATAAATAGCAGTTTCTAAGGGGAGTCGGTTTTGATTCTTTACCAAAAGAAAAAAAAAATCAAAACTAAAAAAGGTTTTGAGCCCATTTCTGCTCCTGCTCATATAGAGTTTGTGTAAATCTGTAGTAATCCCACTGAAGGTGATTGGATGACAGACTCACTGCCATCTAACATGCAGGTCCACAGTGAAGAACGGCTTGCATGTGCAAGCATGAAACACAGAAACACTGTTTCTTGCTTGTGCTGAAGTTTTTTCATGCTTCAAAATTCATCTAGCTCTCTGAAGTTAAAATGGAAGATAATGGGTGTGGACAAAATGTCCATCCTGTTAGCCTGTGAAGGAGAAATCTCAAAATGTTGGATAGTGGTCTTAACACTACGAGTCCTTCTCTAAACTTAAACTTTCGTATCAGAGTAGCAAATTCTGCCCTCAGATGAATAAATTCACTTCACGTGCTGGTTACTGGGAGCAGAAGTAATCTCTGATACTGATGGGTTTTTTGTATTCAGAACCTGGGGACTGGTGCTTGGGGTCGTGCTAAATGAGTTCTTTTTTAATTGACCTTGCTGGGGAACTGAATGAAGTTATTATGTCTGACATGACTTTTTTTTTTATTTTTTCTGAAAGAAAAATAAGAAACCATTGCAAACAGGTGGCAGATTTAAATAAGGTGTTTTTTAACGTGCTTTGCAAACTGACTTTTTCCAGTGGTGTGCTATGTTTGGAAACCCACGCTGATGGTTATTTTGCCATGGCTCATATTTCTCATAGTAAATACCATTCATTCACATACTGAAGAGGTGGATGAGAGAGACCATCTTACTCCTCCACAGTTTGTTACTGATAGTGTAAAAAATTTTACCGTACAGCCAAATGGATCTTAGTTACTCCTAAATGTGCGAAAATGCCAAAGTCATAAGTTTTAGCTGAAAGCAGAAATAAGAGTTCGTATGTACTGCAAAATTACTTCAGCCTAGAAAAAAAGTTACCTGGACTAATCAGATGTTTAGTCAAGTTCAGCTGTTTGTATTGTGACCTGCCTTACTCTCTAGCAAACCTAACAGAACGTAATCAATTTTCCAAAGTAAAGCAATAAATTACTTCTAAATATATTCTTATGTGTATGTTTATATGCATTATATATAATGTATGTGTCTTACACACTAATATGTATGTTTAATTAGACAGCCTGGACACCCTGCAAGTTTTCTCCACACTTAGGTTGCTTTGCTTAGTTAGGTTATTTTTAGGTCCCTTACTTCACAGGATTCTCTCTAATTATCTAAAGCATTTTCAGCAAGGCTTGTAAACCTTTGCGAAAGAGGAGCAGAATGAGGAATGCTTATGGTATCAGATCTTCTAATGTCTAAAAATGTTCCCTATACTTTGTAGCTGTTGCTTCTAGTCCTGTAGGATCTTTTGGGGCCAGATCTTGCTCCCCTATAGAAATTCATTGACTCAAATGGAAAAAGGAGGTCCTGTGTTCCTGTTGGTGTGGGTATTGTGGATGAACTAAAAAAATTTTTTTTTTCTACTTCTTTAATATATTTGTTTCTTTCCAAGGATTGCTGAAGCTGCTGCCTACAAAGGTTATATGATCTCAGCAACCAGTTATCTTATCTCTATCAAAGTGGAACCTCTACCCAAGTTGTCCCACAATCTGTCAGGATCTCCTCTTATTACCATCCAGCTCACCCACAAATTGGTAAGTGATATGGAAACTACCAGTTTAAGCTATTGTTAAGGCTGTTCAAAACTTTGGCGTCTATGGTGACTTCTTTGTATTTCTCTTGTAATTTTTGAGGGCATTTTTAGTAGCAATTCAGATGGCATTTGTGACTACAATATTATGTTTTTTCCAACCATTATGCTTCTGTGACTTCTGTTTCCGTCACTGCAGAAGGCTGATTAGTGCACATGTTGAAGAAGGTAAAGTGACAAGTATAGCTTTAGGCGTTTCTATACGTATTGTTCTATCGATGTGTTTGTGCAATCTACAATAGGTTGGTATGAATTACCGCTTTCTCATTAGAGCTGTCAAAACCAGGAATTCACTTATGGTTTTTGCTTTTGGACTTAATCCACACTGAGAAAGCTGAGGTGTTTTGAATGTTCTCATGAATAAACCCAGAGAAGGAGCTCCTCCAAGGGCAGATACAAGTATGATGCACAGAGCATCTCCTGGGATAGGAGTGGAGCAGGTTTGAATCCCTGTTCTAATGTGAACTGCCCTTTCCAGAGAGCAGAGCATTCTGAATCTGAGAAACAAGAGACAAGAAATATGAGAATCTGAGAAAACTCTGAATAAAACTTGTCTCCAACTGATCAAGGAAATTTCAATTTCACCAAATTAGCATATTCCAGCAAGAAACTGGAAAAATAGCTGGGCTTGTTTGCTTTCGGAGAAACAGACATCTCTTTGTCTTGTCAGTGGAATGGAGAATACTTGAGTTCAAACTCTGAGGTGCTGGCATGAGGCATGCAGCATCTATGACCTACTTTACAGCATTGAATGGAAATGGAAAAGAAAGATTTCAATTCTTAAATGTTTCCTAGAAAACATCTCTTAGATGTTCTTCTGAATATGTTATCATATTTTTCTTTCAAGGGCTGTTTTCAAGCCAGTTTATATTCTTCCTGTTGGTATTCTGATAAAGATGGAGTTGGCTACAGAAAACAAATATATGAAAAAACCCTAAGGCATAGAAATGAAAAGTGTTGTTTTGCTGACAGTTTTTCAAACTAAGGACTCTCCTGAATGTCCCCATTGGCCTCTTAGAGGCGGGCACTTGCGAAGTGAAGGCTGTATTTTGTGTAGATCATTTATGAAAGGTACTTGGCTTTTTTTCTTTCAGTATGATGATTTACTAGCAGGTTCTTAAATAAACTGCCCTTTTTTTTTTTCTTTATGCCTGTCGACTTTCACTGCGAAGATCACTGGGATGTTGGTGTACAGATAGAAATATTACATTTATCATCTGTCTCTTTCTCTGTTTTAGTCAGCAGAATCCATGAGAATGTGGTATGAACATCTCTGTCTAAAGTATCCTGTGTATAACAGATACAGGTTGATTGGGAGTTTCAGGCTCTACCTAGAGCAGTGTGTGCTTTATATTGTGCGTTAGGGGAGTGGCTGTTTTCTCTCACAAAGCTCTTTCTGCTAATTGGCAATGCATTCACAGGCAGCTATCTATCATCTACTATAATATTTCTACAGCTACTTCCATTTTGCGGAGTGTTCAGGTCTTACTAATCATGCTAACACCTGTTCAGGTGTGACTTGGTTTTGGTTTGTGGTGGGGGTTTTTTGCGCGTCTGTGTTTGTGGGTTTTTTGGTTGGTTTGTTTTTTTTTTTTTTCTTTTTAAATTTCATTTTATTTTATTTTTTAAAATCCTCACGGGAAATGGGGATACTTATCCCATTGTGTTAACAGCATAGAAAAAGTAGCTCACTGTGGTCTGAAATCAGTCCCTAAATACACGTCAATACATTTGCATTTGAAGTTCTGAGAATTTTAATTATAAGGGGGGAAGTATTTCTAAATGTGTAGTGAGCATGAGCTTAAGCTCTGTTCAATAAACTGTACTGGGTTAATAACTGTGCTAGATTTTGCTCTTGGGCATACGACCCTGAAAGGAAATGGATAAAGCACAGCAGGTGCACTCCTCTGAAAGATAGGAAGCCCTTCATCTGCTTATTTACTCCCTCCAGTAATAATCTGCTGCTGGCTTTTACATCTTATTAACTGGTACTGTTACTTTGATGAGAAGTTTAAGAGGTGCAGTGAAGTTTTGCTCTACAAGTACAGTTAGAAAATTCACAACAATCTGTGGACTTGAATTAGAAACTTGTCCAATGCTGGACTAAATATCCATTTCTCCAGTGTTTTTCAAATCAAAACTAAATGCAACTGCATGAGATGTTTTCAATGCTTTTTCCAGAACCTAATTTCAGTGTTATCTGATGGTGAAGCACTTTGTATATCTCCTAGCTTGGTTTCTAAAATTCCTTTTAAAACTCCAAATCAGATGTAAAAAATCCAAATGCTAAAAACTTTCAAACACCAAAACATTCTGAAATCACCAAATGTTTTGAAACAGAAAATCTGTTTTGACATCATAAAATATTTTATTTAATTTGTTGTTAGCCCTATTTCATTTACATTGTTTTCCCAGTGGAAGAGTGTAATATAACATTAGAATAGGTGTTTAAAAGGAGAACTATGCACAAAAGTTTGTAAAGAGAATTGATAAAGCTATAGTATGAGATCTGGGCAATGGAAATATATTTAGTTTTCTGTTCTGCTTTTCCTGGTTTTTTTTGCTGCTGGTGTCAATTTGCTAAAAAAAGCTATTAATCAGGGAGCAACAGAACCAACCCAAATGCCTCTGGGTATCTTGCATATGGATTCCAAATTCTGTGAGTAATCTTTAGAAACAAAGATATAGCTTAGATAGAAATACAGTGAATATTGGTCTGTGGGGAAGACGCATAGTAAGGAGTTAAATAGAATGTGTGCAGCTCTGCTGAAGTGGTGTATATATATTGAATTTGATAGGAAGACTGCTTGCCTCTGACACCTATGGCTTTGGGAATATAATTTCTCTCCTGGCTTTTAATTAGTGGGTGTTTTTAATATTAAGGAATGGATGAATAGAGTATACCTTCCAGTTGTGCATAAGTATGGCAACAGTGGGCCAAATCTGTTCTCTTTTACACTGCTGTGTCTCCAGTGAATTCCATGGAATAATTTTAAACAATATAAATTTAGATAATTTACTTGTGAATATACATAAGTAAATTACTTAAGTAAATTTACAGAAGTAAATTCAAGTGAATTTACTTGAGCAGATGGGGAAATGACTGCATGTCTCTGAAAGCTTTCATATGGTAGCAGTACAGGTCCTTTCTATCATACTACATATTATTTCACTCTCTGAAGTGGTTTCATTTGATTGAGTATAATCGCTCATGAAATAGAAGTAGAATTTAAAATGTAAAAGAAATTCTGGCTGCAAGATCACTGTTAAAATATGTACTTTAAAATAAAGAGTAACAGTCAAGCTATTTATGTAAGTTTATGATTGAATATAATGATTAAACCAAGAGCATAAAATCTGCCTTAGAAACCTGTTTCATCCATTAAAATACTGCTTGCTTGCTTGTAATAATGGGAGAAACATTTGAAGTGGATAACAATCTCATTCTTATAGTTGCCTGTTTGTTCCACATAATGTTCTTAGTTTAACAGAGGCAAGTGTAATAAGAAAAAGTAAAAAATAAGTCAAAACAAATAGTTTTTCTCTATTAAAATTTGAGTCTGACTTTTTTTCAGTTGATCAGATTTAGTTATAGCTACTCCAGTGGATTCTATTGGATGGATTTCACAAGTATAAAAATGCAAGGAGTGAAAAGAGAATACGGTTTCCTGTACTGATTGTAATGATGCTTGGCCCAGCTTAATAAAATTGTAATTCTTCTAGTGTCTATAGGAAAAATGGCAATCATTGAGAAACAGAAAACAAAACAGAGTAAAATAAAACATGTTTATTTCAGGAAAAAGTTACAAAGTGAAGGTCTGTGAACTGGATATGACTTCTCGAATCAAAACTTCACAGAGCATTTATCATTCCACAGCTAAACTCACTGTTGGTTAAATCTTCTCTTAGGCAAGGATTCTCTGGGTTTCTCTGAAATTGTCTGCTCTTTTTACGTAAGATTTTAGGAGCTTTTGAGATGATTAAAATTCTCTTTCTTTTTGAAACATGAGGCAGTACAAACTGATGCTAATATCTAATCAATTAGGTAAAAATGCAGGGAATATTTATAAATGACACATTAATGCCTCCTTTTCTAGAGAGCACTGTGGGGCAGTGGGACTAAGAAGAGGACATCAGTAATGACAGCCTTTAGGCCTTGATGCTCAGGCTCACAGCTGGATTCTCAGGGGAGCAATATTGCTGGTTGACATTCTTTCTACCAGCAGAGCAGGCAGAAAATTTTCTGGTCAAGCTTCCATTAGTAGAAAATGGTTTTCTGACTTAAAATAGAAATTCTCATGAATCAGGATGAGTAAGCCCAATTTTTTCACAGGGTAAAAATATTACTTGTTCAATTCTTCTTACAATATAAAGACTCCCTGTGGATAGGATAGACATGTATGTTTTACTTCTTGTAGTATTATTTTTGTTTTAATTGTCATTATTCTAACAACAGTTTATTTTGTTGCACAATCCCTGAAACTGTTTTTTCTGTTACTCTTTCTTTTTCTTTTATCTGATGAAAATATTAACTGTTTTAAAAAGATTGTTTTGCAAGAAGACTTTGTGAAGGATTTAAAATTACTTCTTTGCATAAGAACATACAGTGATGAAGTGTTTTATTTCTGCCGTTCTGAGGAATGTTTATCCGCTCTTTCTATCCACAGTGTCCACTTTTATAACACAATGACATAGCTAGGGGCGGAAAGCAATTCTCATTTTCCTTCTCTGTAGATATAAGAGCTTTTCCTGTGATATTTGGAGATCATTGAGGGCTTTTTTGCTTGAGACTTTCTACATATTGAAGAATTACATTCACGGATCTTTTTAATGACCGTCCCCTTTAAAACACTGTCTCCAGCAAACAAGATAACAGAAATCAGCTACCACCTTCAGTGTGGGGGTGCTGATTTGAAGACTGATGGTAATTTGCAGCTGAAAAAGGCCTAATCTCAACCTGTCCAGATGTTTCGTAATGAAGCAACAGTACATTTTGTAAAATGATTATCCTCCCCAAATTTCTGTTTCTAGCAAGATGTTTTTCATAGCAGGAGCAACTAGAGAAGAACTAACTTTTCACTTTTATGATCCAAGAAATTACAGCACAGGGTAGAAATTTAGAAGAGATGAATATCAAGGCTCGAATGCATATACAACATGCTCTGGCAAGTGTCAGAAGAGGCAACAGAGGGAGAAATGGTGTAAAATTGCACCAATATTTTGTAAAATCCATATGGCTATTTAGCACAGACCTTGATCTTTGACCACACTGAAGTCACTTTTTGACACTCTCTTGGGGACAAAGTAGCTATAGAAGGCAGCTGGCCATCTTTCAGCACGTAGAAATACCAGCTTGGTGTAAATCCAGGCATATTTGGTGCAGAGAGGGCAAAGGACTGACTAAGGTGATGAGACAAAAAGGGAGCATTCATACCCTGGATGAGGCACACTGTGCTCACTGATCTTCCCCTACCCCCTGCTGTTGACTGGCACCATTGAGAAAATTGCCTTATGGCTAGAAGAAAACTTTTTGTATGCTAGTTTCAACCTCTTTGAGGCTTCTGTAGTTTTCTCCAGGGCTTTATTGTCCCTTTCCTTTTTGCAGAAGGGGAACATGTGCAGCTGCAGTTTTGGAGAATAATAAACTCCTGACTGTTACACTGTCTGTGTGAGGCCCTTACATGAAGATTATATGCAAATTGGAAATTCTTCATGTAGCTGGTTTTCCCCCAAACATGTTTAATGCAAATGCCATTTTAAAGATTTGTTTGATTCTGGGGGAAAAAGTGCTTTACTAAGATACTACCAAGTTAGGACTAATTTAGCATTGTTCCATCTCATTCCTTTGCTCCATGTGGTTCATTTTAAGAAATGTAGTGCTTAGGGAGTTGTCTGCCTGACCATGAAGTGTTAATCTTTCCTACCATAGTATTGCACTGAATCATTCAAACAGCTGCTTCTCTCCTCATTTTCTGACCAACTCCTCTCTCAATCATTTCTCTGCTTCTGCTCTTTTATTTTCTGCAATGAATGCTTCTCATCAGAACCCCTCAGTAACCTGCTTCCTCTATGCTCCTCACTAGAGCACTTCGTCAATGAACCTTTATCAGCTTTTGCTGTTAATCCCATCTCATATTCTGTTACACTGCTTTCTTAAATCTCCAGAACCAGGAGTCATATGAGAGCACCAGCATTTGTTATTGTAAGTGCAGCCTGTGTGGCTGGGAAGTTCTCTCTTGGGGTACTCCTTTGGAGATGGTAAAGTGCAGGGAAAAGATAGACCTCCTGCTCTCTTAACTGTGCTCCCATTATAAAAAAGTGCTGGTAGTCCTCTTGCAGTTCAGGGATGTAGAGACAAGGTTAAGGAACACTTTCATCAACCTTTAATGAAGCAATGGGACTTTTGCCTCTCAAAGATACCTGGACATCATCCTCTGTTGTCTTTTGCCTGGCCAGCAATGTGCCATATCCAAAGGTTTGTTTAACATCGTTACTGATAGGAAAATAAAGTGAGAGAAGAACCAGTTCCTGTTTGTACGCAAATATTAGTGCTACCATGAGAGAGACAAATCATTGTGAAGTCAATTTATTTTTATGGCAAGTTGAGTGTTGACTAATTTATATATTGATCGAGGAAAAACAATGACTTTTGCCCACATCTGCAGAACAAAGGTATAATTTTTCACTGGATGGACTTTGCCAGAAAAACTTGAAAAAAATACAGTTTAAACTGTGACTCTTACAGAGTGTACCACAATTAAGCAAAGAAAAAATAATAATAAGCTTGTAATTTAAAAATCAATGCGAAGTTTGGCACTTTGTTATGCAAGTTAAATCGTTGCTATAAAGAATACAGAAAATCCATTGAGTTCAAAAGAGAAATGAACATAGTTGCAGCTAATTTTCTTGCTCCTGGGCAACCTTAAAATACCAGTAGTCATTATGATGATATACAGCATCTCTTAACAATACAGCAATAGTTCTGTATTGTTAATGTTATTAACAGAAACATCCCAGGACTTATTTTCTCCCAGGAATCCATTCTAAAAGCCTAGAAAGGTGCAGTAACAAAAAATATAGATTTTCATTAAGCACATTGGAGATTGCCTGTTGTAAGAATCAGGATTGCATTGTAATAAGCTGTAATTCATAGAAGGTTTCATTTCCATGTCAGAACAGACTTAAGCCTTTGGAGGCACAATACTTCCCCTGTTATCGCTCATTTGTCATGAAACAAGTCCTCGATATTTCTTTGTAAACGAGTCCTTTGCCTTTGAGGTGGATATTGCAACAGGAGCAAGGGCATCATGAAGTGATTGAATGTTTTTGGAAGTGTGCAAGTAAAGTTTGCTTTCAATTTTAAGTTTAGTTGCTGACTTTTATTCTTTGGGTATGTGGGTAATTTTATATGCCAGCTTCTGCTTAGTATCTATAAAATTACCTCTTGCCTAAAGAAAAGAACTACTGGTGACTGGTGTTATCAATCTACAGCAAAAAGCATCTGCTTTTTCTCTTTCAAATTTCTGCTTGCAACTGACAGTGCATCAGCAGTTGGAGGTCAATCAATACCAAGCAATAACCTTTGAAAAATCTTGCTGACTTATAAACCCAGAACTGAATTCCACAGTTATCCTATTTTACAGAACGGTGGTGTCTTGTGCTACATCACTCTCTGCCTTTGATTGAACATTTGTCACAGGAGGGGAAGAGAAAATTGTGGGGTTTATATTTGACATGATCGAATCTAGTCCAGTGATGTAGAGTTCTGTCCCAGCTGCAAACACAATTTTTAAATTCAATTTAGTTCCTCTTGTTTAAGTTCCTCATCACTGACTACATCCTCAAAGCATCCCTGCATGTGGTGATAGCTTATTGCAGGAGTTCCAGCTAGTTGTGCTACCTTTAATGAACTGTCAGGGTTTCTGCTCTAAAACATTGTATTTCTTTGCACAATGTTAATACAGATATATACATGTTTAAATGTTAGAAAAAAAAAAAAGTTATTGCAAAGGTGAAGTAGCCAACATTCAGGTGTTAATAACTTTGATTAAAATTATAAACAGAAAAGTAACAGTAACATACGACCAGTCCCTAATCCCCACTGTGAGCATGGATCCTGTAAAATCTCTCTCAATTAGGTCAAACTGTTTTGAAGTGGCAGAAGTAAACTGTAGCATTTAAAATAGCAAAAAGCTGGATTTACATTCAGAATGCCCAAACTATCTTTTTTTAAAAAAAAGAAAGGTTAGAAATAGTTTTGCTGATTGAGAATTTCAAATTCACTAGTGTCACACGTGGAGAGAGTATGTTTTCAAAACTGTTTTGTAAAGAGATATATTAAATATAAAGGGTAACATTCTGATTTAATTACAATCCGTAGTAGAACTGCAGACTCCCATGGGGTCAAGCTTTCAGTCCTCACTCTAATGGTGTTCTAATGTTGCTTTCAGACTGGTACGACTCCGTTCTTCATTATTCATAACGACTTGAAGAGAAACAGAATTAAGTCCAAAGACTAAAAGTAAAGATTTGTTTCAGATAGTTTGTCTGTTGATTGTACTGGCAGCCAGTGTTTTTTAGTGAGTAGAAATCTAATGCTAATGCATTGCTATCTCTCCATTAGTTTCATCTTGAATAATCTATGTAGAAGTAAAAAGAGAAAGGACTTTCTGGATCCTCTGGACCCATTGACTTAACTCTGGGCAGGTTCAACTCAGTTTGTCTTCCAGACCAATGTGATTAGGTTCCAGATAAGTTACTGTGGTGGAGGGAAGTTTAAGATGTTCTTGTGTGTTTTCCTTGATTTATTAGTTTGATCCTTCACATTTTTAGCCATGTCACATTGTACGTTGTCTGGGAAGTCTTACACACACTGGCAAAATTTTAAGACCTAGATTTTCCTAAGCTACTTATCTTATTATTTTTTACTGTGTTCTCTCATATGGCAAGAAGTAAATCAGAGTGGACCATGTACTTAAGTGCTGAGAATTGCTCTTAAGGCACTTTTCTGTCTCTAACATCTTAGGTGTATCTATGAGAGGCGGAATTGCCATGATACCACTTGGTGCACAGGATGAATCCTAGCACTTAAATGGGCCTATACTTGAGGAATACAGTGAAGGTCCTCTGTACAAATAATTTCTGAAAATGCAAAGTTCTGTTAGCACGTATACTAAGTAAATAACAAGTAGAAAGTTCACTACAAAATTTCTCACTAGTTATTTCAGCTGAGGTGCCATCTGCAACTCTGTATTTATTTAATCTATTTTTTTATTGCTTTCAGTAGCATGGGATCTGAATAACCTGTTGTACATTCTCCTTGAGATACTTTGGTGTAACCGTTGCCAGTTTTTTTGCACCAGTGCTGACTCCAAAATGTTAGCACCAAGTATTGAGGGAGTTAAGCTACTTTTATTAATTGTGTGTAGTTTGAACTCTGCTTATGTTCTTTTTGCCTTTTAGATTGTGGGTTTATGTTTCTTGCTTGCCAATCCGAGACATTATCACATGCTTGTATTCAAGTTCCTAGACTTCTGGCATGTCTGCCCATGTCTCTGTGAAACCTCTTAAGCTTACAGGAATGATTTATATAGCATGAATGACTGATATTTAAATGCATATAAACAAATGATGCTTCGCTCAGAAAATGGTAAATATACTACATCTATTTTTGTCTTCCTGATTTATGTTTTGCTTCCTTGGAAACATATGCAAAAATGTACTGAAAATGATAAGGTAATGAAAGGCTAACTGTTGTGAAGATGGAACATGTTTTGAAAAGAATAGGATCTTCTGCGCTTACTCTGGTTTTGAACATTGTTATAGAGAGGCCATAGGTTATTTTATTTAATCCCTTGAATCACTTTTTTCTTTTTTTTTCTTTTTTTCTTGGTGTGTCTGTGTGTCTAAAAGAATGCAAGATCTAGAAGGATATGGATGGTAACAGGAAAATTATTCACTTGGATGTACTTCTAAATCATAGAATATTTAAAGTTTTTGAACATGAAGCTCCTCTATGTTGGCCTGCAGTTAAGAGGGATGTGACTAGGAATTTTTGAAAGTTGCATATTAGCACGTTACACACATTAGAAATTAATGATGAATGCAAGGGAGTCCAGCATGGTTTCGTGGAACTGAAAAAGCTTAGTTTGTGATAATGAGGGTTGAAAAGTTGTCTTCAATTTTGCTGTTCTGTTGATAAAGAAGTAGTGGGCAGTTTCCAAATGGAATGAATGTATAGTTAGGAAGAAGAGGATTTGAAAACTCTACAAGTCCACTTAATGCAAAGTGATCCCCCCCCCCCCTTTTAAATGTTCACAATTTCTGGAGAAAAATGCTGCAAATATTGCCTTGGACCACTGAATGGGAAAACTAGAATATGATCCACAATCAGAGTGGAGTCCTCACAGCCAAAATAGAAAAGTGGGGAAGGTTGAGGGAGAGATACCAGTTATACAGTCTAGTAGAGGCAAAGATTATTGCTCTGCTGCTGGTGATGAGCAGCACTAGTACAGAAATAACTGCACTGATTTTGGAATGATTTCTACGTTTTTATTAGGCTCCTGAGCTGTTGCATTTAACCAGCAATGGAAAAGCAAGGCACCTGCTCAGCAGTGGTGTGCTCTGCCTTTGCCTTTCCACAGTGGCATTTCTTCTAAAGCAAAACCCAAGTCACCTGATCCTGCCTTGTGGCTGTGACCGTACTTATTACAAGGCAGCATTATGGCTAAGTATAGGCTGTGTTACAGTAACATCACCAGTCTAAAACAATGCTTGTATTTAGTTCACACAACAGAAATGAAAACTTTGGCTTAGAAAATAGTGTTAATTTTAGCTCAGAAATGGCAGAGGAGTCATACTTCAGAGAAATTTGCGGATGGTAAATTTCTGGGTTTGCTTGCTTCCCTTCCCACTGAATGTTGCACTAGGCATTTTAACTCAACTCCCTCTGCTTTGCAACAGAGCTGGTAAGTAATGATATTAACAGCTAGTAATAGAAGCTTGGAGTTGTTTTTTTTAGCAGAAAATGTGCAGCTGCTAAAGAGGGATTTTCCTCTTTTTTTTTTTTTTTTTTTTTTTTTTTGGTTAGAAAAACTGGCTAGAATCCTTCCCAATATAAGAGGCTAACACAAGCTGGGTCAGCAACAAGATTTCTGTTGGGACAGGGCCAGCCAAGAGGAACTGCATTTCAGTGACTCACCCTGAAGCTAGCTCTGCATACCTTCCTCCCCTGCAGTGACTCGCAATAAATTTCAGTAATCTTGATCTGTTCAAGCTATCATTTAATGACTAACATATGCTTTGAAGGGGAAAGTGCATTCTAGATGGAGGCAGGGTTTATATGATAACACTTTCAGTATGACAACCAGAGCATCACAGTTTAGGAGGGAGAGCGAAGAATGTAGCAACATGTTTTACAGGGTTTACTCATGTGATTTGAATCAAGCACATTGCTAAGTGCTTTGCTGAAGTTGGATATTAGAAAGTGCTAAACAAGGAGAGAGAGAGACTCTGTGAAAGTCATAAATAGACAAATCCCATGAACAAATAAAATGAAATAAAGAAATTTAATTAATTTGTCATAAATGAAATTTGGCTAAGTTTAAAGTTCTGATTCTGAATATTAACCTGTTCTTCTAAAACAAATAATTCTTCACATTCTGCTTTTTAATTTATTTCTTTTTCCCAGTTTTTTTTCTAAGCACTTTTTTCTTTGAGAATTATTTTCCTCAGAGTATTGGATTTTGATGTTTTGCTTTTATTTGCTCTTCTAGGGTTGAGCTTGGAGATGTTTCATGTGTATAACTAATGCAGAGGGCTATAGAATATGCTTTATATAAAGATCATTTTGGAAATCCTTATGAAGATAAATGTAGAAAGTAATGTCTCAGAGGCAGAGATATTTTTAGTAAAAAAGTTATTGGTTGATTTCAGAGAAGGAAATAGATAAGTATTTCCAATATTGGTTAAGATAAATTCTCAGGTTTAGTTAGAGCAAATCTAATCTGGTCAACTGGTAATTTTTTTTTTTGCTTGCCCTATCTGTGTATCTATATATCTATCCTAATTTAGTCAGTTTATAGCCTGCTGTTTATATATTTATATGTATGCTTAACGTTAATATTAAACTCCATATTGCTGAAAAATAGGCAAGACCTGGAGTGCTGTGCCAGGTAATGTGGGGCTTTAAATAAGCCTAAGTACTTCCATAGAAGGAAGATATAATGCTTCTGTCCTAGAATTAAACCACTCCTTGTATTTATATTATATATGTTGCACTGTAGGAAGATCTTATGGGATTAGGCTCATGAAATGTACTTTGACAGATCACGTAAGGATTTAGGATGGAATTAATCCCTAGATGCGCAGTTTATCAGCTAGTGAAAAATGTCTAGTCACTAGCTTTTAGTCCAACGTTAAATTATTAACTTGATTATTTTGTGTTCACGCTAACCAAAGAGCTATGAAATAAATTAATCCTGTATATTATGACTAAATCTCTTTGTGCAGTGTAATGATGTAATAACTGGTGATTACCAAAAGTTTGGAGATTCTGCTGTGAGCTACCTCAGGACTCCCACTCTGTATAAATAGATGGAAAAGGAGAGCTTGTGTAAAGTATCAGAGCGCCTTTTCTCCATGCATTGGAGAGATTGTTATGACATGCATTACAGGTTGGTTCGAAAAGCCTCCGTAAGATCTAACACTTTTGCAACGTGCCCATGAGCAGTGGACGCTTTCCTTTCATAGTCTCTGTGGCTATAAGGTAGAGGATGTATGAACTGAATGCTCGAGAAGATTTCTAATTAATAAAGTTACAAGGGGAAAAATATCCTGTGGCACTTAAGAAATGGATTGGTTCATGTTAGACTGTGTGTGAATTATGCTGCTCTTTGACAACAATTTTTACAATAGACTTTTTATTAGCCTAAAGATGTTTTAAATAATTTCAATAGCGATAATTTCAGGAGCGCTGCTGTCTGTATTTTTCATTCCTTGTTTCTGTCTGCTGTGATAATTGATATCAAATACAGTTTGAATAGCCAGCAAAAGAATAAATTTGGAGAAAGCACCAGACACACCAGGGAATTTGGTTTTCCTGAGCAATGTTTGTAATTATTCAGCTACACTGATGAGATCTTACTGGTTTCCACTTGTTATTAGGGATGACAGTTCTACCCTCAAGTTGTGGAATTTCAGATTTGGGAGAAAGCTTTGGTGGGGGTTTTTTGTGGGGTTTTTTCCCCCTTCAACATAAAAATAAATTTTCTTGATTTTTTGCATATGGCAGAAAAATGCTAATTCTTAGTTTAGGAGCATTCCTTAAAAAGCCTCAGAGCTGCATTGATTTTTCTTTGTCAGGGAAGTCAGCCTTGCAATGTAATGCCATTAATTATGCATTCCAACTAATTAAAAAGCTAGAACAGTATTGAATTTTTATTCTAATCTCTGATTTTTTCAGTTTCACTTTCTATTTAGTAGTTGTGTAGTGGTTCATACAAAACTTTTCCCCTAGATTTATGTCAGTGTTAAAGTCCTGATTTCCATTGATTTCAATACATGAAACTGTTATGATGTGATGATCTGTTTTCTACTTCAATGGTCTTGTTTCTTCTTGCTCAAACTGGGGAGAAATCATGGTTATAGAAACTGGCTAAACGTTTAGTGGGATCAGGTTCTCATACAGAGTCAGTCAGCAGGAGTTCACAGAAGTTAATAAAATGTCAGTTTGTACTAACTGAGGGCATCTCCTCCAGGAAAGACATTCTCAGACTCAGCCACAGTGGCCCCCCGAATGTTATTGTACAGCCATCGTACTTCCAAAAAACTGCTAAAATTTGCAAAGATGTGACTACTGCAAACCTGTTGAACACTACCAGTAAAAATGTGTTTCACACCATTCTTTCAGACTGGCATATAAAAGCTTTGAAACTTAAAACTAACTCTTAAACTGAAGTTGTTTGATGAATGGCAGAGCACACAGAGAGGAGGTCAAAACGCTCTCTTTCTTGGTCCTGCGAATGCAGTGTTGAGTCCTCCTAAACTGTCACCAAGGAGCTGTGACAGCTTCACACACTTCTCCTTTGCAAGCAGTTGGGCTTTATGCAAATTCCTTCAGGGAGCAGAAATATTTACATTGAAAATCTGCCAAGAGTTAGACAAAGTGGTAGTGGGCGTAAAAGAGGGACGGGTAAAGGAAGAAAACCATCCGGGGAATAATTTAGTATAGCAGAAGAAAATATAGCACAAACACCAGTTCTGTTTCAGAGAAGCATTACTTTGCTCTTGGGAACAGTTGCCAGTGTGAGACAAATAGGCATAAATTCAGCATCCTCTGCGGGACTGAGTTCTCTTGCAAAACGGCCAAGTGCTGTCAACTTATTCACTTCAGAGCTTGGCATGTGATAAAGTCAGGTTAACTTTTAATCTTTCGGGTCAAAGCTTTTACTAAGTCAGGTTCAGTTAAATGCTCAAGGCCCATTTATTATTGCGTTTGTAGCCAAACTGGCAGGAGCAATGAAGGTGCGTACCCGCACAGGCTGCATTGATACACAGCCGTGAGAGGATGCTTCTCAGTGCAGTCATCCCCTTGGCATGTGCATGTTTCTGCTCGGAGTCATCGGAGCAAGTGTGCGCAGCTGCTGCACCAAGCACAGGTCTGGGACTGACAATCAAATTCCCGCTCTTAAATCCTAACTGGAGGTATGTAATTTGTCTAGCAGGCACTTTTCTGCCTTATTTTCCTTTGTAGGTTTCTCTTCAGCGTTAAAATATACAGGAATGAAAAAGCAGCATGGGAATGACCAGTTGGGGGAGGTGAAATCGGATGCTGCGTGCAAATCATTTAGTGTAAAAGTCCCTCACAATCCTCTGAAGGCAGCACAGAGGGAACAAGCTCCTTATAAATGTGTTATTAAGCCTGATTATTTATTTTAAGAAGTGTGTAACCTCACACTTATCTAATCACCTTGGAGTATGTGATGTCATTTTAAATCATGTATTTCTCAGCTAACCACAGGAACATCAAACCCCAGTATACCCGGTGGACATCAAACCTGATGGAATGATAGAAATATTTCCAGTAAAATGTATAAAAAGAATTGCAGAGACTTAGCACATTATTGTGGTAAAGTCTGTACCCAAGGGAACGAAAGCACAACTTCAGTATATAGTATGTTTCTTTATTGTATATTTCCATTCTTCTGGCATAGTCTGCTGACTGTTGATTAGCTTTTTACTTCCCTCAACCTGAATATTTTGTATGTCCCAGAACTAGATTTGCATATTTTAACTCATTCTTTGGCTTTCTCTTGAGGAAAGTTAGAGCTCAGTAAATATTATTAAAAAAAAAAAAAGGCAGCAAGCTGTAAATATTATTCCACTTAAGAAAAAAAAATTAAAGTTTGCTTCCTGCAACTATCAGCTAGCCAGCAGAAAATAAATGTACTGGCAGGAATATTTAGCAGAGCAGCAAATTTTACGTGGTTACTGAAGACTGTTCCTGGAAGGCAGACTCCAATAAGCCAGATTTTTAACTGTGGCTCTTCACTTAAAATTGTGCTGCTTCAGTGAGGAAGGGAAGAATAATTCATGACTTTGGAGATCATCAAAGGGATTGGTATCTTGAATTTTACATGTTGTTGAAATGCTCAGAACAGATGTATATTCTGAAAAACCCATACAGAAAAAAACCCCAGGAAACTCAGCCAAATCCTGAATATAAAAAGAAAGAGTTATTGGGTAACTTGCTCATTGCTTCTTTGAAAGTCTATGAAACATCCCAAATTGGTTCTTTTATTATGCCTTAAGATCAAAGGTGATGGCTGACCAAGCCACGATTCTCATGCTGTTTGGACCTTACACTGCCAGCCTGCAACCTCCTGTCTTAGTGGGAACAGAGTCCATGGAGACTCCTTATCCTGTCTGAGGAGACCTAACAAGACTTTCTCCTTTGGTGTTAGAAAGATATTATTTATATGGTAATGATCTTAACCAATGCATAAGTATTTTTTAAAGCAGAGGTATGATGTATTACGGAAAGGCAACTTTTCTGTATCCATGTTTGTCTAAACTAGATGTAACATCTTCAAGTTACAGGGTAAGGAGAAATGCTGAATTTTGCATTTCTTGCAAGCTGTGAGATTTTTTCTTGGGTATCTACTATTTCTTTGTTTTATACATATTTGCCTGACTCTCTGTCTTCACTAATGACCTGTCAAAACCCCAGAGATTTGCTGGATTGAATATAGTGATCGGTTGTATAAAGACAATCAATACAATGACTCTGTACCAGCGCCGCTTCTTAAAAGAGCGCTTTTCGCTTACGCTTTCTTGCTGCACGCATTTCATCCCTATCTTTGCTGGTGTGCAAGTCTTGCAGAACATAATTTTATTACTTGATATCTAAGCTTCTATGACTTTATCATTGTATTTTCTTTCAGATCATCAGAGAATTTCACTTTCATGCCACAGCTTTTTGTGTTGACTTTTGCAGTGTGCATCTTAACGCTAGCAAAGAGTTAGTTAGCTTCTGAATTGTAGAATATTAAGCCAGAATGTTAGAGGTGTATTTGCTGCCCTTCACACTAGATAAGGAGCAAGACAAAACTCTTACTGGACCTTCCAAGGGTCAAGAGATGGCAAAAGCAGACCAATGACTGGGACATGGAGTTTCACTGACTGCTTTTCCAGTGGGTCCCTATAGCAATTCAGAAAAGGAGTAAGGCCAGATCCATAGAAGTATTTGGATATCCATTTATCCTCTATTTGGATGAAGCTTGCACCCTGTTTGCATTTGAAGACCCGGGTCAGGGTGTGTTTGAGTGACACTTTTGTATTTTAACATCCTATACAACTGACATCTCCATGTTTGCTCAACAGCCCAGACTATCTGTGCAGTCAAGAAGAGATGTTAGTTCTTCTAGGATACGATGCATCTCATGCCAAAGTATTTGTTTAAAATGTATTGGCTGAATTAATCCTATTTGTCTCCACTGATATGAAGGGAACCTGGAGTGATAGATGCCTAGATTTGCTCAGGTAAAACCCACCCTATGTGTCTTACTTCAATGCAAAGTTATGCAGATCAGCACTCTGGGAAGTTCTCTGCAGTGGGCAATATGGTGAGGGAAGCAATAGAGATACATTAAGGAATTACAGGTACTATTTGTGCTTAGTGTAAAGACTGTGCAGATGAGATAGGGAGATTTATATTTGTAATGATTGAAGTTTAGATTACTTGCTGAGAAAAACTTGCCCCATTTTGGATTTTCTGTAGTGTGCAATATTTAAGCCTAATGAATGCATTTGGAAAGATAGAGAAAAAAAATTTAAAAGGGAAAGATAGTGAGACCTTTAAAGTCCTTTATTTTTTCCTCATATTCTTTCTTGCATGACTGAACCAGATTTTATATGTTTTGATGATACTACAAATGTGACATTTCAGCCCAGAGCTATAGAGCCCTGAAAATAAGAATGTGTCTTGGAACCTCTGATAGATCACTGACAAGACTGGAGCTTCCAAACTAATGGGAAATGATGACAACCCCTGCATACAGATTAATTGTTTCAGTCTGAGCTGCAGTCTCTCTCATTTGTCTGACAGTATTCTTTATACGACATTGCCTCATAGCACTGGGTTTCTGAACAGGGGATAAAGATGTACCATCTTGCTGTAGTTTGTGCTAAGTTCCAGGATCCAAAATTCAGTTACATAACTCCCGATGAATGGGTCAGGGCTTGGGTGCTGTTTTTCCCCCAAAGTGAAGGACCAGGTAGGAACCAGACTGAGCCCACACTCTCAGCTGGATTCCCCTTTTGCGCTGGGCGAGCCTGGGCTGGCCAGATCGCGTTTGTGTTAGCTTAACCGTGCACGGTACGTACCTGCCCGCACCGCTTGGCTCCCTGCAAAGGGGGGAGAAACTGCCCCGTGCGAGGTGCCACCTCCTCACACTGCTACTGCTGGGACGTAACAGCAGCTCCTTCGGAGCAGAGAGGTGGTTCTGGCTGCCATCCTAGCTGGCCCATAGCTGACATGCAGATCGGTAATTTATACCACAGTGATAATACGTTGTAGTGCCAGTAACTTTTTATAACACTCATAAAATTCCTTATTCCTGTGGGGAAACATTCCTCCAGCGTGGGCAGTAAAATGATCACTTTCAGATGTCAGTGTGGACTTTTACATTGATATGTTGCCAACTATATATTAAGGTGACCAGATTTTCTAGGCACCAAGTCAAGGAGAAGCAGTTTGGAGAGATAGAAGGAGGAGGAATGTAGATCCCACCTGGAATATCATACAAGCCTTCAGGCAAGCCAGGAGTCCCCTCCTCGTTCTCACGTCTACCACCTACTCCTCCATCTTATCTTGAAAGTCAGATGCTAAATGACCATATCCAATAGCCATCACAACCTGCTGTGTTATTTCTTTTAAAGTCACTCTGGTTTATGATTTAATCTTTGCCCTACATTCCTTTGGTATAATCTCTATAAGTATTTTCCAGGGTTCATTCTGTCCTGCTAATGCCAGCTACAAAAACTCCAGACTTTAAGAAAATGTTAGCAATGAGTCAGTGCCTTCCAACACGGTTGTGCCTGGTGGTGCCAGGCCAGGCTGGGGAAGGAATGCACTTGATGGAGAGCACCGGGCAATGGAGATGATTTTTTTTTTTTCTCCTCCTGAAAATGTTATCACTGGACATGTGTGTCGAATAAACCAAACACAGCTCAAATATCACATCTGCTTAACCATTTCAGTTCTGGGTGGATCAGCTAGTAATAATCGCCTTCAGGAAAAGATACTGGCACAGCTAACTCTTTAGTACCCTGTTATTTTTCAGCTTTCATTATGAACAGAAAGCATCTTTTGAAATCCTTTCTGTTTCCTAGCGTAACAGAGTAAAAGCTATTTGTGGAAACTTTAGGTTTCTTGCTGGGAGGTTATAGAGGCACAGGAGTCTCCCCACTCTTAAGATTCCATGGTCAGTCACTCCTTTGAAATTTGCTCTTATGCTCTTATTTTTCTGATATTTCGAAGGTGTTTGTAAGCTTTTTTTCTGACATTCTGCTAAGTGATTTCCTGTCTTTTCCACCTGAAAAATAAACAATTACAATATTATTGCAATAACAGATGTGCTTATTCCTACAATTAAAAATTGAAAAATAAGAAGCAATTTTGGACTGAAAGCCTACAACTGCCTATATTTAATTTCTCATATAACTAGCACCTTGAAGAGTTATGGTCTTGATTCTTGGATCCAACTATAACTTAATTCCTTCTACTGGGTTTGATCAAAGATGGTGGGTGGGCTGTGATTGACTTCAGAGGATTTGATTTAAGCTGTTATCAATACACAGTTTTTGAAACTAATGGAAATAAGATCCATGAAAGAGAATTGCCATCTATATATACAATATATTAAAGATTGTGGAATTAAGAAAGGGCTTTTGCAGTGTCATTGGAGTAGACCAATATTGAAATAATGCAGCTAGTGTTCCTGTTTTGTTACTATATGTACCAATTCCTCACAGTTAATGTAATTACAGATTACACAGATCTCCTTAGTAGTATAATGGCTCCTCTCTGTTAATGGCATTTGAAACAGCAGAGCGTCCTTGTGAAAAATCTTGTAATATACTGTGCTTTGGTTTTAATTAAACTTTGAGTAACCTTTATCTCCTAAAAATCATGAGTAACCTTTATCTCCTAAAAATCATGAATAAGTAAGATATACATGATGTTTGATTTGAAATAGAAATAGCATCATTTTAGCATCATCTGTTGAAAGATACATGTACATAATTCTTCATGGGGACAAGATCCGAGATGGTATTTCGTTGGATTTTTTTTTTTTTCAGACCAAATAGCTACATAATATAACTTCTATCAGATAGCAGTTAGCATGCTTACTTAATTCAAGTTAAGGACAGAAATAGATTGGGGAGTACAGCTCTGGACTGGCTTTATTTTCATTCACAGATATAATATTCCTAGCAAGCCATTATGTCGGAATCTCTAAGCAATGAAAAACTTGGCAAAGTAGACAAAAAACTTAATTTATTAATAAGTCTTCATATTCCAGTACTACTGGCATTAAATTTCTTTTAGAAAACAAAAGCAAATTAAAAAGAATATGTATTTTTCTACAGATGCTATAGAATGAAATTAATCTCAGGAAACAGCACATCATAAGGCTGTTAAGTTTATTGAACATGGTCATCATGAATGGCCATTGTGCAGTGGCAGTCACTCAAATGTAAATTAAAACCAGATCTTCTGAAAGAAGTGCCTTGCCTAAAATACAGTATGAACAGAAACAAGATGCTTTTTTTAAAAGCAGTGAATATCCCCAAAGGAATAACATAGGAATATACTTAAACATGTCAAAAATTTCCTGAAGCTGGGAGTACTATATTTAGCATTTGTGGATGGAAAATACAGCAGAGGTGGAAATTGGGCTGAAAAATTGCATGGGGGGTATTTTCAGCCCAACTTTAGAACAACCATGTAAAAAGACCATTTCACTGTGAACCACATTCCATGTTAACAGTGGAACTGCATAAGAGACCCAATGTCTCTCAATCCTATACATTCTTGTGTAAGGTAGAGGAAGATGTCCTCTGGTTGTGTGTGGTCAAAATGTTGGCCGAAGGTCTTTGTTCTGTAGCCATGTTCTGTAAAATGCAGAGCCTCTTCTCATCAAATCTGACAGCTGTTGTTTGTGAACAAACAAGGGCCTTGTAAAGTCTGTCTTAGCATCTGCATTTCATTTTTTTTTTTTTCCTAAAACAGAAAAATACCTTTAAAGTTATATCAGTTGCAAAAGAGAGAAACTCCCTTCCAGGAATGTTCTGTCTTTGTGGCGGGTGGTAGCATATGCTGCATGCTGTCAAAATACGTTCTTGGAGCAGGAGGTATAAACATGGACTGGTGAGTCAGCCCTGAATCTTATGGTCTGAATCTGTGCTTCCTCCAGCTAGAGGTGGAGGCAGGCAGCCGTGCTCTGGTGGCACTTACGAAATATCTCAGCTATTGTTTGACATTTGCCACTTTTGCTAGAGTATAGTAGGAGACCAAGGTCAACTCCAACTCTTTTCTTCTTTTAGCTGCCCTAAAAATTGGAGTATTTACCTAGTTTAGAGAAAAGATCAGTTCAGACATTGTTTTCTGAAGGGATACCCATTTATGGTTGTGTCTCACCTTACACGGACATATTACAGTTCTAACATGAACATGTATTTTGCCAAATTTATTGCGACCTAAAGCATGTTGGTGAAAGCTTTTCTTTTTTTGTCTCATGTTGGCATGACCTGATGGGAACTTTGACAGTGGGGGGGTTGCATGAGAATTAGATCTTTCCAATTAGTTCTGCAAAGAGACCTAGGTTGCTCAGGATGAATCTGTAAAACAAAGCACTTTTCTCTGTGATATTATCCTGCTTTTTTTGTAGGTTTCTTGGACCACCCACTGTGGCTAGAGAGTTAGATTCTTAGATGGTGTATTGGAACTGCAGTCAGATTGGGCTAAAACATCTGGAAAAAAAAAGGTCCCTGGATAATTACTGAATTTTGAATAATTACCCACTCCATATTGTTCTTTGTATTTCCACCCGTTTGAACTGTAATGAGAGATCATCTCAAAGGTACAAAGGATTTTAAGATTTCCAGTGGTTCAGACGTTGCAGGATGTTTCCAGGATGCTTAGTCTCGGGAGGATCTTGGTTGAATGTGGGATGGCAACAAAAATTGTAAGGTTTTTTTTTTATTGGTTTAAGAAGGACAGGGGAGGCGAGTACTTAAATACAAAGCGGGGAAATTAAGAGCAAGCATGCAGCCTGCACTATGGTGTGGAAGCATTAGTCATAAGTACTGCAGTTCTTTTTAGTCTCTTAGGCTATATGAATCTCTTGACTTTCCAAATGGGCACTAAAACATCTGTTGCTTCTTTGTTTATCATCTGTATTGTTCATCCTTCAGGTCAGAAAGAAAAACAATGAGGGCAACTTTTCTCAGTCTGGCCAAGTTCTGCCTTTTCCAGCCCTTGCAGTGAGAAAGACTTCTTAACTTTCTTTGAGAAGGAAGCCCTAAGAAGTATGACTCCGGGATGTCACAAAAAGGCACCCTGATTGGCACTAACTTCAATGTCTAACACTCGGGCATGCACTTCACCTTTTTGTAAAATTGTCACTGGCCCTGCTCCAAGTTCTTCTTTTATTGCTTGTTTTTTTGGTTTGTTTTTTTTTTTGTTTGTTTGGTTTTTTTTTGTTTTTTAATGCAGGTGCCAAAGAATTGGTAGTTTTGTGTAATATACAGATGTACCCTCACCACTCTGGTTCACCTGCGGATGGGAGGACATCCATCATCTTTCCTCTTATTTCAGGCCAAACCCCTTAAATCTAACTAGTTGTGGCAGAAAGTCACAAAATACCAGTCCCTGTTTCCATTTAGGTAAGAAGAGGTATTTAGGCAAGGAGGGCCTGTCCACATCTCCTGAACTGTGCCTTCATGCAGGCCCTGGGACCAGACTCCAGGAACTGGAGAAACCAGTTACCGTGATAAAGGTGTTAGGGGCCCAGTGCAAGGAAAGAATGGGAAATATTTGCAAATAAAGATGTCAGTTGTTCATTCAGTCATCTATTTGCTTGTGGCAGAACAGGATGCAATCTGTTTCGTACATTAAAGTGCCTGTTCCCAAGGCACCTCACTCATTTGTTTATAAGGCAGAGCACATCTGTGGAGCTATACTGGCCCCCGGATAGCATGACTTCATCAGGAGTGGTGGAGGAAGGCCAAATGGGTGCTCTTGTTTTGCAGTCAGCCTGTGACTTTCCTCTTGCAGATCAGTGAATTCAGCTCTCCCAAGTAGGGTATAGGTTAGCTTTTTAAGGTTTTTCATGAAATCTTTCTCATTTGACACAACCAGCCACTTTCAATTACATCTGCACCTGCTGTTGAAAGCACAACAGCAAATACATGTCAAACAAAAAGACAAGAAATTTCTCAGAAGAGCAATAGCCTGTCACGTGCAAAGTATGTTTGCTTCTTTACATCTCTCCATGCACTAAAACATTTGGGGGGGATGGTTTCTGTCATTACAAATTAGAAATAAATTCAGGGTATTTCTTAGGAACACTTCCTTAGACAAATGGGTTGTTTGCTCATGCTAAAGTAATTTGCTATGGCCAGAATACATATAGGCTACTGGGAGTAATGTGTTTCCATGAAAACCTTTGCATCACAATTTTGAAGGAGATTGATGATATATTTTGTCTTTCATGACTTTTACCTCAGTGTACTAACAACTTAGCTATTTGTTAGTTCTATTTTCCATGTTGTCATAGGTGGACGTAGTGATAAACAAGGACAAAAAAATTCACAGTACCAAAATCACTACTGCCTGCAGGAGTCATGTACCTTTGCGAAGAGGGGATGTAAGACATAGTACCCTGATCTGAGCAAATGCTCCATCTGTTTTTCACAGGTGTAAACAATGGCATGTAGAGTAAGATTTTCGGAATTGTTCTCTATTGGTCTGACTCTTCTCAGTATTTGGCCTGTGCTGACAAATATAGAAAACCTCTCTTTTTGGTGCAAGGTAGAGAATTCAGAACATGTCTCTGCCCCAGACAATGTCATCTTCCATTCCTCCCTTTGGAAAAAGTAAGCTGGAGAAATATCTGAGAGTGGTCACTGGGGAACGATATGGTCCAGGTAACCAGTTCTTCTGTCTCTATGCCACCTTAACCTCAGGAAATTTAACGTAGAGTTAGTGTGCAGGATTATTATGGGGAGGGAGGTACATTCTCTTTATACTTGCTTGCCTCTGAGTCCACAACTTATAGTACAAACTGTACAGCAAGTCAGCAAAATGAATGTGTGGCATTAACTCACATGGACTAATTCTTTTCTAAGAAACTGGGTTGCACTTTAATTCTTCCTTAACGATTATCCAAAAAAGTTAGTGATCCTGGTCAAAGTCCAGCTCTGACTAAAGTGTGAAATTAGCTGAATCACAGACCATTTCCAATAACTTCTAGAGCACAGGAAAAAGATGTACTTGGTTCTCAGAAATGTTTGGGCCAGTACCACACTACCGTCATTTGCTCTTTACCCCAAATAATAACTGTTGTGCAGGCAAGCCTGCCTGTCAATGCGAAAACAGTCTATGTCATTCAGGGACCTGGGTTTGCTTGACTGACTAACGCTTTTTGCTGGTATAAATGACACCCCTATCTACTAGGATGTTCTGGTGTCCGTGTCTTGGCAAAACCTTTTCAGCGTGAATGAAGTTGTTATTCCAAAATTCATGTTTACTGCTCTGCTCTCCATGCCCTGAAGCCCAGGGGCTGAAGTACTTCACAAAACAATTTAAGAAATCTCCCAGAATTATGTTTCTCTGTGTTGAACCTCAACTAAGATCCCTTACTTACCTTGGTCAGCTTAAAAGAAAGATTATATTGAAAGGAGCTGCCTTTTTTTTTTTCTTCTATTTTTTTCTACTTTGGAAAAGAGGAGTAGGGGACTTGTAGCTGCCCCGTTTTAATAGCCTCCAGAGATCTTTGTTACCGCACCCTCTCTTGAATAACAGTAATGCTTTTGATGAGCCGAGAGGGTGAGTTTTGGAGCTGGGTGGTGCTACCTTGCGCAGGAGGGAAGCAGGCTCTGCCCAGGTCAGAGCAGCAGGACCAGGGCTGGCAAAGCAGCACAGGGCCAGAGGGTGAGGCAGAATTAACTGTGCTATATGCTGAGGAAATGTTTTCCTTAACTACTCTTGTTCACTGGAACTCCTAAGTTTGGATGGGCTGAATTAGGTGTCATTTGCGCTGAGAGTATTGAATGGCTCTGGCTAAGTATTTATAAACCTGTGTGGTATTTTTAAAATGGAAACATTTTATTTCAGTATTTAAAGATGGAATATATATTTTTGTTTTAATATGACATATTGAACCTGAATGTTTTCAGAATGTTTTCTGCCTCAAAAATGAAATAAGATTGAATGTTTTGTTACATGCATGTAGTGGGTCATTGTATTAAAGAAGAAAATGGATTTTTTTTTGACAATATAGAATCTCTCACTACAACGCCCTGCCCTGTTTGCTACTTTAGTCGTTATAACCAGACTCCCTAGCTCTTTGCTACGCTTTGCTCATTCTCTGAGATACCTTCTATTGGTCTTCAGGAGTTTCTGCTACTTTTCAGTTTCATGTTCCATGAGCAGCAACCAGAAAATGCTTGCTGCCTTTAGAAACCAAATGCAGACAAACCTCCCCAAACGGCAAAGTTTTCAGGGTGTGTTTTTATTGTGATATCCAGATTTATAAAGATGAAATTTAATAGGCATCTTTTTAGATTACCTTTGAGTATTCTTTGTGGGTCTCTGACACTTTGGATCTGTTTTTTTCTGCCATTTTCTGGGAATTATGATGGATTTAATTGAAAGCTATACTGAAACAAACAGTTTAGTAAAGTGTTTCCATAGTATTTTTTATTCACCTCCAGTCAACCTTGAGACAGCATGTTCATTAAGTTTGGTATATGTGTTTGAAAAGACAAAATTAGTCTATTTGTATTGTCTTTCTTGCTGCTCCACATATAAAATAAGTCATTTCTGATTTTCTTAGCAGGACTCTTAAAATCAAACTTCATTTCCTGTACTGCATACAAGGATCCAGTCTGTATCAGCAATATCAAGTGTATAAGATAACTTGATTCTTGAATTAGAAGGTACAAGATAGAAACAGTCTTTTTAGAGGTACATAGCATGAAGATTACTGAAAATCTGTTCACAACTCTGTGGAGGATATGCACTAAATCTAGTTTGACTTGTTTATCCTGACTATTTGCTCAGAGTGATACTAACCCTCTTTTGTCTGACGTGTACATTTGACACCTGATTTCGTATTAAGAAGAGATTCCACACTTGGAATGCAAACTAAATGAACTAAGCAGTTGTCTTACAGTCCTCATTGGACATAGCAGACTGTTACATAGTTACAGGGATAAAGGAGCAATTCTGTTGTGGGAAAATTCTTCGGGAACTTATAAGTACGCAAGATAATTCAGGAGAAATGGGGAGTATTGTAATCAGTCCCTGCTGTCAGGAAAGGACTAGATTGATTAACTGAGATGGATCAACCTATTCACTGCCATCTGTATAAAATTACAAGATGGATAGGACTGAAGGAATAATAGAATGGAAAATAAAACCCAGTAAGGTGCAGCAACACTACAAGGCCAAAACTTTGTGAAAAGATACATAATAAAGAGAAATGTATGTGGAGTTGAATATATTTCCACTGATCAGTGCTCATATTTCTGTCTGGAGTTTGCAGGTGTCAGCATCTTCAAATGTGTTCACCTTTCTGTACCTTCTAAAACAGGCTGAAACCTGTATTTATGCCTCCTTTTAGAGTCAAATAGGATATTTAATATGTCATCCCAGAGCTGACAACCAGGTCTAAGGTGTTTTAAGGCAACAAAAGGAAAGCTTGAAAATTTGCTGTTTACCAAATGCATAAAGAAAATAGTGAAGATTAAGTGGTTATCTGAGGAGTAAAATAGTTCAGGACTTTATGAAAAGAACTGGCTGTCAGAGTTGATGGGTGGGATAAACCAGGCAGGCTAAAAGCTGGGAAGAAACTAGTCGCTATATAAGGTGTACAGAACAGCAGGCTATTGTAGAAGGTGACCTACTAGATCAGGTAAAGGTGTGTGGAGCATATCCGTAGAAGGCTATTTTAGAAATGAAGAGCTGGTGGGAAATCTCATGTAAAAGATATAGTAGGCCTGTTTCTTCCTAGGGGTAAATCCAGTTTCTTTTAAAGTACTATCCTGAGGTTGGTTTTGTCTGACCCTCTGTAGCTTTTTGGGGATGAATTCGTAAACTGCTTTGAAACATGATTTAAAAGAAGAGCAAAGAGTAGTTACTGAGAATATAGTAGGGCCCGTCAACCTTTTCTTTTTCTGTCTGCATCATCTATACCTGAGGCGCCCTGCTACTCCTCCAGCAGAATTGCTTTGTATCTCCTCTTATGAATACTTCAGTTAATAGCCAACTTTGCTTCAATGGCATAGCAGAGTAGTATTTTTAAACAGCATTTCCATAATGTCATCAATGCTTGTTTCATCAGACATCAGTCATGTGAACTGTTATTTTACAGGCAATCATCAAGAGCATTTAACTTTGATCCAGTCCCCTCTTTGAGACTTCAGTTCGTATCTAAGAGGAGTAAGCGTCTGACCTGGGGATTGTCAACAGAGCACTAGCTATCACTACTATCCCCTAACAATTTTTATTGTTAATAGTCATTCATTTAATTGAGGTGGTGTTCTCTCTGTCTGGATGATCATCAGCCTTATTTATCCACGTAAAGGAGATAACTGAACTAACCTTTTTAATTATCATTCTCTTTCCCTTCTTTCCACTTTGTCCAAGACTTTAGCACAAGTTTGTGCATGGGCGGTTGTATAATTATAATGTACCCGTGGTTATCAGGCAGGTTTTCTGTCTTTCTGCTCTATAATCCCTGAGTTCCCCAAGGGTCATCAGAGATCTTTCAGTGAGCTCCTTCTAAAATCCCAAACATCTGGTTTACCGGTGAACAATTTTCAGACCTAAACACAACAAAAGCATTTAAGCTATGCTTACAATATTCAGGTTTTGAGGGCCTTTTGCAGTTTTTTGTTGTTAGGCTGGGGTTTCCTTGGGGGAAAGTGTTGCATACCCTGCAAGAGATTCTTGGATCTGTACTTTACTGCAAGAGAATTGAGTGTTGTGCTTTGCTGTTTTGCTGACTCGTGACTCCATGGGGCAAATTTGATGATAACTAGGCAGTGGCCCTTATTAGGGTGTTTTGAAAACCGTACACAATGTAATTTTGAAATGTTTTGACCTCAAAGAAGAACCCAAACAGTGCTCCAAGAATCAGTGAAGAGCCTTGGGAGTCAACGATTAAAGGCTTTTCTGCTCTCGGCATTTCAGATTAGGCAAGTCTTTCTTTTCTCTCTATCTCAAATACACATGCTCTAACTGTGCCTTCATTTCTGGTGCAGTGGCTTACTCCCTGGAGACAGTATGCTTCCCGATGCAAGAATTCAATTGGACATCAGTGAGTTTTGCATGAAAACTTATGTAGGACAAGTCTTCTGGGCTTCAGTCAGTCAAAACTATGCAATTTATTAATATGATGAATTAGTGCAGGAATTGACTATAACAGTGTAAAGATTTTGTATCACCTTATTCTCCTGTTATTTAATATATATATATTTAATATAATACCTTATGGTGTAGACTGGATTTGTCTTCAGAGGTGTTTGGAGTGGAGCAGAGATGGATGAATCTTGATTCCAAAAAAGAGAGGGAGAGGATTATAGTCAAGTAGGAGGGTCCTGATTAGTGTACAGCTTCTCAGTACCTCCTCTTTGGAAGGCAGATGCCTATCCATCTCCATAGCTGCCTGCCTTCCTTGGCCTGTGTTGGGCAGCTGGTGCCTGCAGAGGACCACCAGGAAGGAGTGGGAATTCTGTCTAGACATGTGGCATCTATTTCCAGCACCAGTGGTATCAGAGGAAAATAACTTTTTTTTCCTAAATTATGATATTTTGTGACTTAAGTCTATTTGAGTGCGTAATTTGTCATATATTGTTACTCTGTTTTTTCTTTAAGACCTTCCAAGATCCTTTAAGCCTTAGCTTGCCCAGTTGTTCCCCTGTTGCTGCTTATTTTAAGAACATGTATGACCCATCCTGAGGCTGCGTTTGGGAGACTGAACTTCAGTCCCTCGCACAACCATCCATCTCAGGCACAGCTGCTAACTTAGTCTTAGGCTTCCTGCTTCAGCTCCTCATCCCTAGCACGAGTATAACTAGATGAGATCCCTGGCTTGTGTTATAGGGATTAAATGAAATAGTAGTTTTGAAATGAAGAGGATCTTTTAAATAGCTAGGTATGGTCTTTTCTAATAAGATGGCATAATTCGATAGCAACTAGTATGTTGAATTCACATTGCACAATATTAGAAAATAAAGATCATGAGGGAGAATAAAACCCCCACACCCTGGTCTTAATTTATTTTGAACAGCAAAACAAATGAAACCCAATTAGGCTCATAAGTCATAGTGTGAACAGAGTCCAGAAAAATGTCAGTTTCAATAAATATGACAAATAAAAGTATTGGCATAAGCTCCAAGGATTTATATAATTGGAACCACAATAAGGCCTTCTTTAGTTGATCTTGAGACATGACTCAAAATGTGAAGAATGAGAAGATAAATACAAATAAAGGGATTTTTTTTTTACCCTAAATGCTGAAAGGGTTATTTTTAACACAGTAAACATTTTCAAGTTAATGCTAGCCAGTGCATTTAGAAGAACTTCTCAGTGGGTTAGGACAACCAGCTGATGAATTCAAGATAATCTGTACTGAACTGTCATGGAGCTGCATAAAATAGATTATTATACTAATCAGATTATAATAACCCAGAGCATGGTTCACAGTCTTCATAATCAGCTCTTGGTAATGAGTTCTACATTGCTATTTCTTAGATATAACATTTCTGGACAGAGAGAATTTATTGTTCAGAATATAAACTCTACACTTTTTTTTTTTTCAATCTAGGCTATAATAGCAAAGTGATTGATGCACCAAGCAGTGGGGGCCAACTCAGAAAGTTTGTGACTGTCTTTCTGAGAGCCATTTATTATGAGTGAAATGCAACCCACGCAGATGAGTGTATCAAGGAATTACTTGTGCTTTACTGAATTGCTTCAACCTGCAGACATGATGGTTGGTCTTTCCAAAGGATATCACCTTTCTGGGTGGCTGTGGGTTTGCTGTTACAAGCTGCTGCACTGGCTTCCTGACACCAGTGAAAGAAAATCAGCTGTGGGCTTGGCTCTGTGCTTTCCCCTGTGTGTAGCTCCATGAACATCAGCAAAACTATTTTGGAGGTGTGAGACTCAGACCTCAGAGGCTGAAAGACCCATTCCGGAAAAGTACAACAGCATATATGTAGAACAACATTCATTTCAACAAGTTTTTGACCTGAAATACTTGAAATATTTTTCATCCTTTAATTAAATAACATCGGTGTTCAAATAACAAATGCTGCCTGTGAAAGAATACATTTATAGTCATTCAAGTGATCACCAGAATAATTGGCCTACAATCAAGCTGTAATTTGCCCTTTCAAGTAGATTGAATGATGTAGATTGATTTAAAAAATGGAGCTCCTTTTAGAAAATAATAGATGTTCATTTCACATTCCACGTTTTTAAAAATAATTAATCATGAAATGTCATTTGGCTAATCTGAAATAGCTTTCTACAAAAATAAAAGGATTCGGCACATAGCTTTAAGCTTATACTAGTGGGTGTGAGAAGCGTGTATGTGTAAGCTAATTGTAATCTCTGTGGCCTTATTTACAATGAGATTTTTCTTGTCTTTGACTATTTCAGACTATATTGAGTTATTGTATCCAGAAACCTAGCCACAAGGTAAATTGCTCTAAGTGTCCACATCAGGCTGCCTTCTTCAATTTCTGGTAGTGATAAATTCCCTTATCCAAATTGCCTTATTCCTACTGTGATGACTGGTAATTGATAGAAATTTCTGGGGAAAATTTCCATGCAAGAAGGGTCTGCAGTATTTTACAAGATGGATTGCCCTGGGGTCAAGGTTCTTGGTGAGAGTAAACTGCTATAAAATATGCTGAATTTAGAAGAAATTGGCTTTCTTACACTCAGTTGAGAACATGGACCTTACTTTCCATTGCCTTGCATTTTCTGTAGCTATGTACATTGAGTACCGGTGCAACACTATTCCTGTTTGGTAGCGTTTGAGGCTGGCCTTGCAGATATGACAATGACTAGACAAGGCTCTGGGTATTTGTGCCTTTGCAAGATTTGGCTCATTTTTAGTCCTGTAAATACCCTATTTTTTTTTTAATCTGCCCTTTAAATTTCTGTATAATCCTGACTTGTATTAAATCTCAGCGTTATACAAGACCTCTCTTCAATAGAAATCTGTTTAAATTGAAGTATTTAATTTGAGAAAATCATCATATTGTAGTGATCCAGAGCAATGAGAGCAGGAAAAAAGCTGACATACAAATGGCTGTCTTATAAAAAGCTAGGAAATGTACAAAAAAAATATGTAGACAGAAACCTAAACCAAACAAAAGATTTGGCCAGCAAGTTAAATTATAAGGGTAAAGTTTAAACACAGCTGTCCCAGAAAACCTTGAAGGTTTTGTGGAATAAGGCAACTTCTTCAGTCCTGAAGGACTGACTATAAGAACTTACAAAATTTGAATAAAATTAATAGAAATGAAAACTATGTAAACCTTTGCTCAAACTCTGAACCAAACAGTACCTAAGTTTTAGTGAGGTTCAAAAAGATATTGTGAACTTAAAAATAGTGTAAGACTATGCACTTCTTGATTTGTGTTTGAACTGGATGTAAATGCTATGAAAATAGCTTTTCATGTGGCATTTCTGGTTCGTGGCTAACCAGGCACTACAGCGAATCTAATGCAACTGTCATTCCCATGAAACTGAAAAAGATGCAGTTTGTGGGCCAAGTTTCAGATATGCTATAAGTAAACCATTCAGTTTTGGAGCAGTGTCCCAGATTTCTGAGCTTTCTAAAGTTAAAATAAGAAAAAAAAATTGGAAATGATGTGCTTTTGGTAGAGTTCATCTTTCTGCCAATGCACCGCTGTTCATTATTTTCCCTTTCCTATGACATGCCCACTCCAATTTTAAATTGGCCTTGTGATATAGTTGGATCAAGCTGAGCCATCAGAAAATCTGTCTTCACCCTAAGGAAGCGTTAGGCATCTGCCTGTGATACAAACCCAAACACCTGGAAGTTCTGGTTCTGTGGGGAGAATTCAGATGCTTGGTATCTCTCCAACTAAGCATATAACTTCTCAGAGTCTCTGGTTTGTTCTAACTCTTAGAAACAAAAGCACAGATGATCTTCTGTCAAGCTTATTCAGTATTCACTTGTTTTTATTCATTTTACCTGCAGTTTTCTAGAGTGTTGTGGAATTAATGTATAAATTGCTTTTGTTCTTAATTGAAGTTCTGAATATGTAATCTGTTTTCTGTAAGGATAAATACTAAGATGAATCTATTTGCATAAGAAGCTTATCTTCATATATTTACTCCCTCCTTTTACTGCCTTTAAAATCCTTATGTATGGTCCCTCAATTAGGGCTGCTGTGATACCTTTGTTCGTTATGCTAGAGAACGGCAGCTGTGTAAAGTGATTGATTGTAATTACAAAAGGAGAGTGAAAAGATAGATTGACACTGACGAACCATTTGATATCTAAGATCAGTTTCTGGATCTGGCATAATCTGCTTCTGTAACTTTAAGCAAACTATTTAAATGTAGTTGGTTCACTTAGACGAAATAAGAGGAAGCATGATGGATTATCAAAAGAAGGGAAATGCTCCATTATAATTCAGTGGCTCAGTTTTCCCTTCTGTGAAATGGACACAATGATCTGTAAATTTTTTTAATTCTTAACCATTCTTTTCTATTTAGATATTTGACTCTTCAAAGCTGAAACTGTGCACTCAGTGCTTGGCATATTGGCACTTAGCACAAATAAAGACTTGGAACAGAGATTTTAGGATATATTGCTGCTGCATCACTGGTTGAAATTAATTGGCAGATAATTTATAATATTGTTTTTGAGAATTCTTCCTGTTCCAATACACATATTTAACAAAAACCAAGCAACTTCCCACCCCCACCTTCCAAATAAGATCCGAGGAAGCCGCATTCTGGTCCCGCTAAAGTCAATGGCGAAGTTCCCACTGACTTCAAAGAGACCAGGAGTTGGCTGTTTATGTATAGATATTATTTTTCCAATAAAAGCAAGCGAAGCTAACTGAAAACAACTTGGGCAGCTCACATAGTTGCTGGTTCCCATATGCCACAAATATTTTACTATTTGGTTTGTATCCATTTCTCATCATAAATTTGAATCAGACATTTATTATTCAGCTTGCTAGTAGGATCTTTGGAGAAGAAACTGTTATGCAAAGTAAATCACTAAGTTTTGCCTAAAATAATTTTCTTAACGATTTCATGTTTTTATCTAGACCTCTTGTATACCATGTCATGTGATAGGAAATAGCATACATCAAAGCAGCAGCCTCAATTTTCCTCAAGTGGCTATGTGCTTAGTTTCTGTGATTCATATAGGATTCACATATGTTTTACTTTACTATTATTATTTATTGTAACTTTGGTCTCTTGGAGAAACTTCAGGAGAAAATTTATTCTTCTGTTGAAGTCACCATCTCAACAGAAAGATTTAACTTAAACTGGAAAATCCATTGCACTCCTACTAGTTTCTGCTGGAAAAATTTATCGTCTTTTTCTTTTTCCCAACTATTATTTACCTAGATAAAGAACCTGTATATTTTTATAGTGGTGACTTGTTCCTGCCTGAGCTCTCTGTAGGGAAATCTCAAGTGCTGGTGTTTCAGAGTTATCAGCCATGCGCTCTGGTCTGTGACTCTTGGGCTGCTCGGATCTCGAAGTCCTACAGGAAATCTTTTTTTCTTCACCACGTGAATCTCTGGCCATCTGACCTTATTGCGTGCCTGCTCTCATTCTTCACACTCAGAACAGTTCACAGGGAAGGCATTAGTGACCAGGTGAGCTGCCCAAATTAATTTGTTTAGTTTAACTCAATTTTACTGGAAATAAAGTCCTGGCCAGCAGCTGAACCAGGGGTGGAACCTTTCTCCAATCCAGAAGTTTATAATACCTGTTATTTTAGTCCTTTTTACTGCCACAGATGAGATTGTTTAACTTACAGTTTAAGAGAAGTTTTGGGAGAAAAAGCACTATATATAAATGAAAGATATTATTATTACTATTACAGGGTTCTCCATAACTTTTATAGTTCATAGGCTGTCAGCATTTTCTTTAGAAACCCTGTATTTTAGGTGTCTACAGTTTGGCCTTGAAGTTGTCCTCAGAGTCAGAAGTTGAAATACTAGAAATAAGCTCAAAGCAAAGTTGTTCCCCTCTGTCCTTTTTTCATAAAATGAAAACAAGCATTTTAGAAACCTTTACATCACAAAGACTCAGATAAATAAATGACCCTGTTGGCTTCAGTCTTTGACACACACTAAAACTAAAAAAAACCCCTGACAACAAAACTCCCCTCTCACAACCAACCAACAAACCCCCAAAGCATTGTTTCTCTTTTATTTTAATGAAAATCTCTGGAATTCATCACCCCAGTAGGACTGATCTTGTAGTTTACATGAATTTGGTGGGTCTGGTCCTCTTGCCACCAAACTCAGTGAATGAACTCCCTATATTGGAAAAGAAAAAAAACTTGGGTAAAGCAGTAGGGTAGCAGGGGAAATGTGCAAAAAGAAAAGCTACATGTATGACCTTAGAAATGTAGGTGATAAAAATGCCTGCAGTCTTTTTAGCTTATAAGCTATGGGGCAACATGTTGAGCAGTTATGTTGCCAAACTTGGGACTGTGATAATGTATACCTGTGAGATACCCAGATATGTGTTCTGGACAAAGATTTAGTATGATTGAATTTAATAATTTGCTGTATTAAATATAGGCTGAAAAACAAGAGTATGTGACCCAGAAGAGACATATCAAAATGTTTTGAAAATGTCATAGTATTTTTGTTCAAAATTAGGGACAATTCTTTATCACTCAGTGATTTGTTGGAGGGAATGGTATGGAAAGGTAGGACATTTCAATATTTTAATTTTTAGAATTTCATAACATTTTTATCTTTCCAGTCCCACATTACACCAAAAATGGAAAAGCCGAACAAAATTAAAACAACTCCTCCTACATCCAAAGAAAAAGGGTAGAGAGTAATATTTTTCATGTAAAATTTCAAGAAAAATAAGCAACAATTCTTCATGAATCTCTGATGAGTTTTCTGTCCGATGAATGAACTCAGAAATGGGTAATTTCACGCCACAAAACAATTTCATGGGCAGGCATACATGTGATTTTCTTCTTCTTTGCTGAATGTCTATGAGGAAGCTATCCAAATCTCCCTGGTAGGTAATATTATATTTCATCAGGCTTCTGACTAGGCTGAGCACAGCCAGTTTGTGCACTCAGCATTCGTAGCTGTGGCTCTTTTTTGGATGTGATCCTTTTTACTATCAGATAAACTGGAGTCTAATTTAATCTAATTGGAGAGAGTTTATTCTGTGAACAGAATGTATCTTTTGAGACTTTCTCTCTTTCCTGTGTTCATCCACGTGTTTGCGTAATTTCCAACCACAGTCAAAATACTGCTGGCATTGTCCAGAGAATGTATTTTAGTTTGCAGTTGTGTGCTGTGCCCAAACACATTATGTGTTTCAGCTTGAGAACAGAGTAAAAAGCAACACTATAGATATGTGAAGGTAGAATTAGATGCCAATAGTTCTGTTTGAATAATATCCACCCTCTTTCAGCCTAACATGGAAGTATTCTCTCAAAGAAATTTTTGTGACCTCGAGGAGTGTGGGGAAACATTTTCTTTTGTTTTCATCAAATGGCCCTCTAAGAAAAGTATGTTTAAAAGGCACAAACAATCAAGATAAAATAAGCGCTTTTTTAAAGGAAAGAAAATTGTAAATGTTACAATCAAAACTAATAGAAAAAAACATTTCTTTTAATTGCGGGAAATCTGCACACATTAGTTTTCTGAGGATATTTTAAACCTTGCCTCAGTTCTCAGCATGCCAGCAAACTGCTTTATATAGCTTGTGTCAGAGGAGCTGTGTTAGTAATTGATGCTGGGGAACTGGAGACTGCCATGTCAGTGTCTCATGATTACTACGTTTGCTGGCCTGTGTGCATTATTAACGGTTGGATAGCAGTCCCCTGGTGTAACATACATTAAAGGCTGCTTGTGTTAATTACTAGGAAGAAGTCAGCAAAAGTAGGTATTTGGGATGTCATCTTTTGTCAGCTGAAGTCGATGAATCCAAGTCTAGAGAGTGCTGCAACCTATAATATCCATATACCACATAGTTGTATGCTGCAATTTGCACAATATCTATAGCCACCTACAGTAATTCTATTACATGGGCTATGTTGCTATGTATGCTTTAATTTTTCTTTAGATTTTTCAGTATTTTACCATGTTACCACAGAGGCAGAGAGATTGTTAGGCACCCAGTGAAAAGAACAGAGAGGAGCCCTGCGTTCCAATTCTTCAGCATGTGGTTGATAAAAAGATGCAATCTAGCCGCAATCTCATTTATATACAATACATCAAGGATGAGAGTAGATTACTGCTGTCTGGACTGCCCAAGGCTGGAATTAGTTTCACTGTTCCTTCTATTAAATTAAAAAATAATGTGATTGTTGTTATGATTTCAGTCCTTGAGGGCAGGGAAGACAGAGGAGCTAAAAGCAGTGCAAGTGGCATGAGGATTTAGGGAGAAACAGTATTTTAATAGTCTTGATTCTTCAAGTGTAAGACATGGATCCGCAATACAGATTACATCTAATAGCCCTCAATAGTGCATCAAATAGCTACTCAGTACGTCTGAATGTTTACATTTTGCCTTCAGATGTCTTCACAGGTATCTTTTTGTCTTCTCATGCAAGTTCTTGTGATAGTTATGTTGCCTCCCCTAAATATCTCTGCTAACAGCAAACAAGAAGATCCTTACAACGGTGCAGGCTAAAGGATGTATGTAATTTTGATGCCTAGGCAGCCCCCTCCTTTCTTTGGGAGACTCAAGTGGGAATGATGCTCATGTCTTTGTGATGCAGGATCAGTCCCTAGGTTTCTCCTCTGTAATGTGCAATGCCTAAGCTCAGGGCAGATGGTTGAAATGTTCTCCAGCAACACTGTAAATTCCTTTTCACAGAAAAGTAGATTGTACTTTTGGGAAGAGGATAGAGCTGGAACCCACGGAAGAGATTAGGGAGTGGGAAGGGCCATTGCATACAGCAATCGCTTTTCTGTCTTGAACATTCCCTTACACAAGTTGCTCCTTTGAATACAGCAGCTCACATTCGTAAGCATTAGGGCAACCAGTATCTGAGTCAGTCAAACCCAAAACACTAGAAAATAGCGCAACCTGGAAAACCACCAACAAAAACAGCAAATTGTACCTTCAAAGCAGGCCCTGCCTTTGTGCTGTAAAGGACTCTGGTGCTGGAAAGCTCTTGTTGGGCTGGCAGTACTTCCCAGTAATGAAGTCTGATGGAATCTAAAGTTTCTGAGGGTGTTAATGAGGAATTTTGCTAGTCCTGTAATGGAAACAATGATCCAAAACTCCCTTAAATCCAAAGAAAGACTGTAACTGGCTTAAATGGGTTTGGGATTAAGCCATGAATTCCGTAGTGATGCTCACTTTGTAGGCAGGTTGGGTTGGACATACAGACACTTTTTGATTTATGTTACAGTTCAGTCTCAGTTACAGCTGCGCTTACCCTGAAGCTCCTTATAGGTCCAGTGCAACATAAAGAGACTAAGCATGATGATGACACGTCTGTTTATAAAATTGCATTAAAACTCCTTGCATTGAAACGTCATACTGAACACCCTTAATGACCAGATTGTTAAAAGCTGCTTTTACAGGTAGCAGACATTAAAGGTTATATATTCCTGAAACATATTGACTCATCTGAGACATTGGATGTGGCCTTTTGATTTTGTTGCACTTCCTGCTCTGCTGAGGTTGAATGTGGAGAGAACTAAGAGAGTTTGCCAAGGCAAACAATGAGAAGTAGGAGCAAAACTCCCCCAAAAGTCTGGCTGGATCGATATTTTGCTGGTGGGAAATAAGCAGAAATGAATCACTGCTGTGTAAAAAAGAAATAAGAGGCCTGGCAGTGTTAGTGAAGTCCTGCTGCAAGTGCTTAGAAGATTCCCTGAGCTACTCTTTGCCCTCCACTGTGTGCATCTTACTTAAAATGTACCTAAGGTGTACTGGATAGCACCAGAGGTAGCTGACTGTTGGGCAACGCAGTTTGAAGAGGCATCAGTGATAATCCTGTTGGTAAATAATGTTTCACATGGGGTTTTGCTGCTTTTGAAAGTTGTATTTTCTTTCATTCCTTTAATGTGAAGTACTCTTGGATGAATTACAATCTTGTCGTACACATGGTTGAGTCCAATAGGAAGAAAGGGGTGCGTTTTCCCTTCCCTTTTCCCATCTTTCTGTCCCCTTCCTCAGGCTCTTCTGCTTTTTGCCTCTGTGTAGCACGAGGGGGCCATAACGAAAGGCTGGCCATAAACTAGAAGGTTGCGTTTAAATTCTATTCCTTTTCTTTGTATGGAGGTTTAAGGCTGTTTCACTCTGGTGCTTTAAACTTCTGATTTATTAGCGGGCACAGCCTGGGCTATCCCCTCCAGTGATCATGGTCCCCACAAGGTAAATTGCAGCCTTATGGTACAGTTTTATGAGAGTGCTTGTGTGGTGTTCCCATTAACTGCAGCAAAGCCTTTTGTGTGTGCAGGGCAGTCCAAGAATTCCAGTGATAGCATTGATGCCCCTGATAACTTGCTGTGCTGAAGAGAATCTAAATACATCTCCAGGGAAGGTTGTTTCTCCTCTTTCTCCTATTCTTCATTTTTAGAAATACTCGATTTTTAATTACTTACCACAAGAGTTTGTGAAAGAGCCTCTCACCTACATAAGAAATTACTTTGCATTTTTTTGATGAACCACTTTTTTAGTATTCCTAAATAAGTAGTAGATGATATGGACATGGGATAGATGTGCATACCATGTGCCATTTTGGGTTATGAGGATACTAAAAGTTCTTAACTTATAAGTAATGGTTGGAAGGAATCTCTTGACTTATTTGGACTGTGTATAACTCTGTGACAGGTTAACCATCATCTGTTTATTAAAAATTACATTTATTTTTAAGGCTGCCAGCCATTTATTAAAGTATTTATAAACCATAAAAAGGAAGTCTTAATTGGAAGTGTTGCCCTATTGGAAATATTCCCATGAACACTAGCAAGAACGTTTCCTAAAATAACATGATTAGCAAAAGAAAGAAATCTCCATGCTCCATGGCATAAAGCATCCCAAACTGTCACTCAGATGACACTGAAATAGTTGCTGTGATGTTCTGGGACACTGTGTTCTAGAACGGGACTGTCTTTCTTTTAGATATCTCTTAGTCACAGCAGAACAGGAATATTGTGCCTTGTACCTACTGAAATCACTGGGAGTTTCCCTACTAGTTTAAGTGGGAACAGAACGGGTGCCTCTGAGCCCTATAAAACTACTGTCATGCAGCAGTTTGCTGAAGGCTTTTGGTTTTTGGTTTGTAATTTTTCTGAAGTTCTATAGAATTATCTTAGTAAATTAAATTTTGCAGTCAGCCATTTTTGTTTGTGAATGATTATAATTTTATTAGATCTACAAGCATTTCCCCTATTTAGGTAATATATTTTACTTAAAGCAAAAACAAGAAAAGAAAAGATGCTAATGGATTTACAGGGTGCCTGTGTCACAGGAGCTTACCGGAATATGGCACTCTGGTATTTTGCTTAACTACTGGCCACCGCATCTTGTCAAGATGCTTAAAAATCCAGGTTACCACACAGTGACATTTCACTCAAGTGCAAGAAGGAGAAAGGCAAGGGATGTAGCAGCATTTCCATTGAAGGGAGAAGATAAGATTTCTCATTCTTTGCCCATTTTAAATTGTTGTACTAAGTAATTGACAAGCGAGATTGGAGATTTTGCAAAGCTCTAATGACCGTAGCTGCATTCCTCAACCCATTAGATCAGTTTCCAGAGGGACCTATTGCTGATTTCAGGAATCACGTGGAAAAACTGAGCTCCAGACAAACAGCACAAACTGGAAGCTGAGTAATTATGGAGGTATTCAAATTTATGGCAGAAGACGCCTTTATGTGGCACTTTGATATGCCCGGATGACTCGGCAGGCAGTAATACTTTATGGGGCTGCTCGTTCCTCCTCCTGAGCTTGCTGCAGTGTGCTTGGGGTTTGCTTTGCCCTTTTTCTCGTACAGCCACACACACCTCCTTTGGCTGAATGTTCGTATAAACCCGGCGGAGAGCGGGTGGCTGTGCCAGTGCCGCAGCCTCTTCGCACTGGCCTTGTGCAGCCCATAGTCCTGGCAGGGCCGGGGGCCCTGGCTTAAGTTACAGCTGGTTATTTTTCTGTCGCTGCTGTATCAGCAACAATATCTCTATCTGCGTTGTGTCTGGAGCCGTGCACAAAGCACCACTAACTTCCATTTTCTCCTCTGAAAAATGAACTCAGTGGCTTAGTCTCATATTACTCAACTTTGTAGCTGGAGTTAATGGACCAGGCCTAATTCCAGACTGGTTCTCAATTCGTTGGATGTGGCTGATGCACAAATCAAATTGTTCTGGCACCCTGACACTTCTTGTGAATGAAAAATGACACTAAACAAAATAGTTGTGTGAATTTCATCCCCATTCATGTAACAGACTGAAAGACAACTCATATTTGGCAAGTCTACAGGAATGGGAGAAAAGCTTCAAATCAGAGGAAGAAAAATGTAAATGTTTGAGAGAGGGTTTCTTTTTTTTCCCCCCAATGAAAAGGAGAGGGGAAAAAAAAAAGGCAATTCAAACCCATAAGCTTAATCCTAGAAAGATCTAGTCAGGAGAGTATACTATCTTAATGGGATGTTAAGGTCTAAGAAATAGAGAGTCTTGTAAGAGGTGGTGTTACATCTCTCTGCTGTTCAAGAAGCATTACAAAAGAGTATTTTTGTCTCAAGATGAGGATTAACTTTAGACCCAACTGGGTGCAGATCTGGGTTGTATCTGAACAGAGCAGTCCTGCTCCTGTCCTTGTCTCCTTTGCCATGGATTTCTTGTCTCATTTATTGACTGTAGTTCTTAAGAGAGCAGCTGTAGCTTATTAGTGTGATAGAAAACTCGCATTTTTGTTGGGGTTAATTTTCTTTTTTTCAGGTCATTTTCACTCTGTAGCTATATGTTTGCTAGAACTGGAACAAGTGAAGCAGTGGGCATGTATCTCCCCACCTGGAGTTTGGGAAGAGAGAAGTCAGGGGAAGAAAGCCCTCGGGTTCCCCAGGTTCTTAAGGAGGCATTCAGATGATCCATGGCTGTTATCAGAAAATGCCACAGTATTAGGCTGTGTGTGAACACAGGCTTTCCACGCTGGTCTTCGCAGACTTTAGCTGGATTCCCACTGTGCAAAGCATAACAAAATACAGGAGTCATATTTTAGTCTGAGACATTACAGACTAAATAGGTAGGATAATGAATGTGAAATGAAACACATAGAGACAGGAAAGAACCTGTGAAAAGTCACATGGGGAAAGTGAGTTTGGGAATAAAACCAAGTGTTCTGAATCCAAGTGATTTTTTGATTGCACAGAATAAACATTCCCTTATCTCACCTAGTGGGCCTCAATATCTTGGCCTTAAGCAAGCATAAGTTTTTCATAATATTTTCCAATCTGGTTACAACAGTCTTATCGTAGAAGGACTGTGCGCTATATCTTTCTAAAAGTCTTTGTCATTACATGTGGCATTGCAACTGGAATGTTTATTATACTCTGTCATTATTTATACTCCATCGCTTCCATTGACTGCCTGTCCCACCCGCTCCCCAGAGATTAGCAGAGTCAGAGGAAGGATAAATGATGATTAGCAGCTAGTCAAGGGATGTAAGAGCTGAAAGGGTCAATATAAAACAAACGCTGCCACATATAATTCACAAAGAATGTGAGGCATTGCTTTTCAGAGGCAACATTCACATAGCTAGGATTTTAATGAGAACGGAAAATGCTAACATATAAATCCAGTCCTAGAAAAAAATATTAGCAACAAACATACTGAGTGGTAAATATTTTTACCATTAAGCCTGGTACTCTGTTTCTGACGTGAACTATTAAAACTCCTCCTAAAGCTTTCATTAAATCATGTCTTCAAAACACCCTTTAAAACATAGTCCTTTGTTTGGGAAGAAATGTTAGCAAAGGTGACTCTACAAAAGTATGATGATAAACCAACTGAATATCTTACAAAATCTTGTTTTTTTCAAAGTGTGCAATGCAGACCTGATCAAACTCTTACTGAATCTGACGAAGGGGCTTCTGACATCTGAAGAAGCTGGTATTTTTCTTCAGGAGTACAATTTTATTCATATTAGCATATCTATGTCATAAACCAGAGTCCCATTAAGTTACCTGCTGTGCACACATAAAACAAAAGGATTTTTGTGCCTGTCCCTTGAAGACCTTGCTCCTTGGGTGCTCACTTAGCTCTTGCTGCTTTGCTGTCACCTCTATTCCCCCTCACCAAGACTTGCTAAAGCCCTTGCTTATGCAGGTTTGTACACGGGAGACAGGACTGTGCTTCAGCTGGAGCCCTGGGTAAAGCCTCACCGGCTTAACTGGGCTCCCAGAGGAGGCTCAGGGAATCTTCCCCATAACTAGCAGCCCTGGCCCCTTGCTGTATTCCTATTCCCATGGTGCCTTCTGTTTTTCTCCTGCTTCATGGGCCGGTTTTGGCCATATCAGACCTCTTGCATACCCAGACTCTCAAAGTTACCCATTCCCAGAAGCTAATTTTGCCCTTGGAGGTGAAGTGCAGGGCACTGAAGTCTTTATAAAGAAAATGAATGCATTATTCCCAGTTATTCCATAGACAGTCCATTATTCCTGTTATTATCACGCAGAGTACATGAAATCTTAATGTTTCACTGCTCCAGGCTGTCAAAGTCCTTGTGCTCTTCAAAAATAAGGACACAGACTTTGTTTGGTCTTTGTGCAGGAAAATTAGGACATTTTTGTGCTTTTTCTTTTTGTCTACTTAGGAAAGGTAATACATATTGATTCTTCGCTTGGAAATCTATCTTGGGCTAACTACTATATGCTCCTTGTGTGAAAAATTGCCTAAATCATCTCTAAAACCTCTTTGCTAATAAATACAAGTGAATATTGACCGATCCTTCTTATAATTATGACTTTCAGTGTTGTAGGAAACAGAGATGTTTGCTAATTCAGACTTCATTTGTGTTTTGGCAAAGAAGTATGTAAAACTGAAACCAAAAAGAGTCAGTGAAGCTTGCCATTGCTGTTGGGTTTTGTAGCTTTGTGTTGTTTTTTAATTCAGTGCAACTTCTTGCTGTTGCTTGTTATTTGTAGGTACCGAACCTCTGTTTTGCGGGGCTTCAGTTTCAGCTGAGCTTTGTGAAATCTAGTTATCAAAAAGCCAGGCATGTCTTGTTTGGGATATGGGTGACTGTACTGTGGAAATTGGAGCAAACACTCTCAAACACTGACTGCCTTTCTGTCCTGCTGCCCTCCATGAGCTGTGCGGCACAACGGGCAAAGTGTCCAACTCCTATCCAGCTAGTGCTGAGTTGTCCCAATTTCTTGTTTCTGATTTAAATTCTCTGTGCCCCAATAGCATGGGGACTGCGAATCACAACTGCAGTTTAAATGCTAAATCTGAATGTCTTGAATGGTTCTCATCTGATGCAAATGTTTCTCTCCTAAAAAAAAAAAAAAGCCATTAGGAGGAAAAGTCCAAGCACTGTTTTGGAAACTAAGAATTGTGGAAATATTACCTAATAGGAAAAGTATTCTTAAAGCTGATTCTACTCTGTGCATCCCTTTAAGGGATTATGCTTTATGCCTGCCTTCTGGTCCCTGTCACAGCTCTTGTCATTACCTAGACTTTGTTTCCTGTTACAGAGCTCTGTATGGGGCCTGGATAGTTGTATGGCAAAGGAATATATTTCTGCCTATGTCAAAATACTACAGGTGAATGCTGGGAAAAAAAAGATTTGTTTACCTCTTTCATTATGGTTCTGTTGGATTAGAAAACGTGTCCATTTTTAAATAGCCTTTTCAATATCAGTCAGACCAGTTGTTTTCCTTTAGTAGTACTTTCACATGAGTTAAGAAAAATAGAGGAGATTAAGAAAGGGTGTATGGAAGGAACATCTGCTTCTCATTTTAGAAAAGCAAAACATTTTTAATATAATAATGCAGAGTAGCAGAAAAAGGCCCAGCAAAAGGAAACAAAAAACCTTAAAAAAAAAAAAAAAAGACACCGTCATCTATTTCATTACGCGGTTTTGGAAAGTTACCGTGAACTTGTATCAGCATGACCACAAACACTACTTTATTATGCTGATTGTAAGGAGGGTGGGGAAAAGCTGAAATGATATTTCATTCATCTATCCAGAAAGGCCCGTAAGCTTCTAGCAGTATATGTGACTGGAATTTTGCAAGGCTGGTGGATGGTTTGCACATGCACCTTTATAAGTATTTGACTTTATTTGCATTAAAAATAGTGTTTTCAAGGAGCCTAGGAGTGCAGAGGCAGCATAAAGCAACACAGTCTTGGACCAGAGGAACAAACATGACAACCAGTTGCATTAATAGCCAGCCTTGGCAAGTAGTAGCTCACAAAATTACTTCCTGGAAGAACCAGGCCAAATGCCCATGTCTGGGGTAGTTTTGTATTTTTACGTTTGCTTCATCCATGCTCAAAGATTCCTTTCAACCTGGCCCATCTAGCTCAGATGCGTTAAAACAGATCAGAGCATAAAAGGCATAAAGAAGACCTTGGTTAGGGGAGAATGGCCCCATGGGATTTGGTGTTTATGGTCTCTCAGGAATCTCCACTTCAGGCAGGTCTACCAATGAAAACAATGATAGATTTCCTTTTATTTATTTGTTTGTCAGTCTGACAAACTCTTCTTGAGCCCTGGAAATCAAGCTGCGTTTCTTCTGTCCAGTGTGACGTTCTGGTAGCTCTGAGTGTGTGCTGGCTGCGAGGGGAGATGGCAAAAGTAGAAAAGCTGCTCTGCAGGGCTTTGCATTACACGAAAATAAAATAAGGTCTTTTAAGCAATGAGTAACTGCTTCAACACAGGCACCTTGAGTGAAATAACTTGCATTTTAAATTACCTGATTTAAATTAGATCTCTTTGGAGCCAGACTGCATTCATTATTTTTGGAGAGGTAGTATTTAGTTGGAGGTTATGCCCTGAGTCAATTGGAGGCAATGTGGACTGTCCCAACAAGTTTGATGACCCTGGCTCCGCGTGAAGAATTCTATCAATAATATGCAGGAAAGAAACTAGCTCTCGCTTGCTCTCTCATTTGGGTTGACTTGCTAAAACTCAAATGGGAAAACATGTCCCAGGTGTTTCAGTATCAGTGACTTAACTTTGCACTCCTTAGTCCATCCTTAGATGTCTAAATCACGTGCAGGTTTAGATGGCTGTGTATGTATGATTTTTTTTTCTTACATATGGATATAACTGTTTAACTGTAAGGACATATTAAACCCATCTGCCTGCTATATTGCTATTTACTTAAATGAGACTTTCTAGAAAGAGAGTATTAATATTTTCACTTTGTCATTCTTTGGAACAAAACTGTGCTTCAAGGGACGTGAGAAATCATTTTCTTACTTAAGCATTAAGGCAGCTTTTCATACAGATCATCAGTTCAATCCTGTGTTTATTGATGCTCACCTGAGAAAAGGCTGCCATGCTGAACCCCGTTTCTCACTGACTGGCATTTAAAATTTTTAAACATCAAATATTTACTGATGTAACTTGGTTGCTGCCCAAATTGAATTTCAAAGGTCCTTATCCTGCAGTTTCTATTTGTGCATGCCTTCCACTGAAGTCAGCTCCATGCATCTCTAATGAAAATGAACCTTCTTTCTGTGGCTATTTTTCAACCTTTCTGTGCTTTCCATTTATTACCATGATTTACAACAATATTGTGAGTATTATTAATCTAGATTACAGTCAATGGGAGTTTGGCATGGTTTTACACTGCAGTACTGCATCTTAAATAGTTTTGGCTTCCAAGCTGAAAGAATTTGGCATGCAACTACTTGTCACCGCCCAGTGTTTACAAATACATACAAAACACTCATCATGCCCATATATACCCAGGCCAAAGAGAAAGAAAAAGGGAATAAATATATTGTTACATATTTGAGATCTTTGAAATTGAGGAATGTATGAAAGCGTAGTCCATAGAGGATATGTGGCTTAGTACTGGCTGAGCAAGGTACTTTGTATTCAGAAATTCCTGAGTCCAGGCCTCAGTGCTGACCCACTGATGCTGTGCTAACTGCCTGAGGGAACTACGTGAATGTAACTTCTATGTTAGGGTGGGAATTTTTTTGCTGTAAAACTAAAGAAAAGTCACTTGGGAGCTGTGAATGTATGTTAAGGGAGATTATAATTTTAACTCAAATGTTGCAGTCAGTTTCCATCGCCAAAATTGCAGCTTTCCTCCAGCAGTTTCATAAACCCCTGACTTTTATGCTATTTAGAACCCAAAGCCAGAAAGAAGAGCTATTACTGTTTTAACGCTATCGTGAGATTGCACTTAGAGTACATTTAACAATCACTGCCCCAGCTTTTCTAGGTGCCATGAAGCCTTCCTATGCTATAAGCAGGTAACTTGAAGTGGATCAAAGAGACAAGCTGAAGAAAGATGAGCACCAAGTAATAGTTTCAGTTTCTGTAGATCATAAGCAACTGTTTTACAGCTGCATAGTGCCTGACAGCCCACACTGAGATCTGCAAGTGGTCAGATGCTGCCTTGGCAGCTGTTGGATGAAGCCTCTTGTTCGGTGCCATAAGAAAGATGGGATCCTGTTAAGAGGATGGCATTTTTATTTAAAGGGCTGCAGACTTGCTAGTCTAAGAAAAATAGCAAGATCTTCTGATGCTGTACACATTCAGAAGTAATCAATTTATTTTGCTATGCACAATAATTAAAAAAAAAAAAGTACCAGGACAATTTCCTCATCCATTCCCTCCTCCTTTTCTTTCTCTCTTTATAAAAATGCTATGTAGTAGAGCAGCCAAGATATTTTTCAGTCTGTTGCTCACAGTTTTTTTCATTACTTTTTTTGTTCTCACACTGCTTGCCCAATACAGCAGCTGTTAAATGGAGAACTCTGAGAACTGGGGAAGGTTATTGGTGTAGAATTTGATTAACAGTATTTTTGCAGGAAATTTATATGTCAACTATTTTTAACCTTGGGCAAAGGAAGGATCAAATCCAATCCATATTCAATTACATATGGCAACCTTTTCTAATTTCAGATGCCTTTATAGCCTCTGATATTTCACTGTTTTTTTTCCTTTATATTGTTGCCTGTCAGAGTCTTCCACCCTTTGTGATATCATGGGATTTTTTTTTTTAACTGTATGATTGTGCCATTAAGAAATACATTTAGTGAGCTTTCATGTTGACCCTGGGAGCCTAACGTGTTTTGCTTGTTGCTTCAGTAAGTGTGTGTTGGCATAGCTCTGTTGACAACAATGAAACAACTAATGGTCTGGCTTTTATGCATAACACACTATAATTCCCTATTCATAGGCTAAATTAATTTTTGTACAATTTGTAACATTTTTTTCATTACATATGCTAGTTCCATCTTAGGGTGAATCAGTCAAACAGACTCTAAATTAAAATACTTTGGTGATCTAAGCCCAAGGCCTGTTGCAATGCAGTTTTCTCACAGCTTGGAAGAAAACAGCCAATATAGCCACTATAGAAATGTGTGTTTATTCTTTCTTTCTGTCTGTCTTTTCCAGGGAACTGAGTAGATGAATGTAACCTTAAAGTTTTAATTTTCTAGGTAACTAGGAGAAGTAGATCATTTAAGGTGGAAAGTCAATGAACCATGTGGCCCTGGATAAGTCACACTAACAGTCAGGATGTCAATGTGAAGACAGGAAATCCTTAAATTAGAAGCATCATTTTAGTCTCTAATTCAAGCCATAAACCAGAATCAAAGGTGCTTTTGATTCATACACCTGTAAGAATATTTCAGCGGGGCTGTGAACTGCACAAAAGACACAAGCATACTGACAAGAGGCTTGTTTATCTTAGTGCCTTTTCTCACCACCTTTGAAATAATCCATGTTATTCTTGAAGGTTAAGAAGACAAGGCTTCAAAACCTCTGAATTAGACAAAATGCTGTATTTTGTAAACAGAGACAAGTGAACTCCAAATTTAACTCAATAAGGTAAATTGTCAACTGCTTTGGATGAGAGGAAGTCCAACACCCAACACATTGGGCTTGGAGCTACTGAGTTGAGATCAATGGCACAGCTGACCCACAGATTTGTCCTTCACATTGGAGAAAAATACATGTTGAATCAGAAGGTGCGCACCCTCCTCCTTGGTGGCCACCATTATGTAGCTAAATACTTGCTTTTCAAATTCGGGGGAGGAGAGGAGAAACAAGCTAATCTCACAAAGGTTCACCCCACCCTCTGCTTGGCCTCTCTTCCTTGGCAAGCCTTCCCAGCAGCAGCTGGCTGACTGTTTTCCTTCTGCAATTTTGTTCACGACATTTCCTGCAACTAGGTTTTCCTGAAGGTTTCCAGCAGTTCTTTCAGCCCCCCACCCCCCTTTTTTGGCCTCTTCACCCACTAACCTTGGCCTTGTCCCTAGTTCCCAGCAGTGTGAGTACCGTATCCCCATCACACATCTGTGCATATCCTCTGTATCCTCTCAACACATACAATGAGTTTCTGTGGTTTGCTTGTAAGTCTGACTGATTTACCGAGAGTCAGTGGTTAGTGTAAGGGATGCTGAACAGCCATGATATAAACAGAGGCAGTCCTTCCTCGAGATCCCTGCTCCATCAGGTTGACATAGAGTTTGTACTGTTCCTCAGTGATAAGAGGTTGCTTTTGTCTTTTAAGGTAATTCTGTTTGGAAGAAGCTGCATGTACTCCTCTCCACGCAGAAGGACTGATATAATGAACCTAGATTAGGGAGAACTGAAGCACACATCCCGGATTACTTAGTGGGCTGGTACTTTCCTTCTACACGCTACTGAAAGCTGCATAAACTGTCCTTTCACAGGCTTTTATAAACACTCAAGTGACTTAATCTTTTAGTGTAAAAGCCAACTTGTATATTAAGCTTTCTGTTATCAATGTCATTAAATCAATATCCTCAGTGCTATGGGATCCAAGTCACATCTAAGCTGTCACACACAGTTTAACTTAAGAAGTGCAGTACTGAGGTACAGTCAGTTCGTTTTTCATAGACAGTGCTTTGAAGTAGAGCTGTTGAAGATCACAGTGGGTTTATTCCTCGTTGTAGCGAATTTCTTATATGTTGGGGGGCTTTCTATTCTAATGACGGTTTTGTTGCAGAACTTCAATGAGGTCTGTGAAGATGAGTATTTTATGCAGTTATAAATGGCACTAAAAAGCCTTGGGAGGTCTATGTCGTGTCTGTTAAAACATGGGACATATTCTTTAAGAGAAGTAAATAGGCAAATTGGCATGGGCCCTTCTTGTATATGCATTATTTATCTATTCTTTTTCCATGTGGGTACACACACAATTCTGAACAGCTCACAGACTATAGCCTCACTTGGTGTAGTGTTTTGTCTAATGAGTGACATCTGTGTTTAGACTTAAAGGTGCAGAAAACCAATAATTTGTCCCTTGCCATAGATATTTAATTGAGGGTGAAACATACATTTTGAAGTACTATGTCTTTTTCCAACCTGACCATGCAGTCATGGTCAGAAAGGACCATGCACTTTCCATTTAGTGTATTAAGAATCAAGGTTTATCTAGAGATACCTTACAAATCAGAAATGATAGTTATTGTACAATCTTGTCTGTTATTACAGCAGATCTTTCTCTCTCTCTCTCTCTTTTTTTTTTCTAAGCTACAGTTTGTCTGTCATAGAAGTGAAGTAATTTGTAATACAAACTGACCATAGATTCTTTCAATTGCTTACTTCAGGAAAGCTATAGACATGATGGACATAACATCATACAGCGTAATGGGCAAACATTATGCTACATGCCCTTGCTGCTGGTAAAACAGAATGAACTCTGCCAACAAAACTCTAAATTAACTGAAGTTGTGGAAGGCAGTTTTCCATCCATGGGTTATGGATCATTAGTCTTCGGCAGTTTCTGAGCTAGTGCTCTTCAAGAATACTCCTAGCAGCAAGAGATGGCATTAAGGGAAGGAATCAGTTTCAGAAAGACACGCTGTATTTCACAGGTGGTTTGTGATTTGGAAGGTGTGCAGGACCCCTGCCGTTGTTAAAGGTGAGGCTCGTGGTGGGGCACTTTCTGAAAGGAACGGGAAGTTCGGAATTGGTGGATCTAGCTGGGAACATACCAGTTTGATCCTGAAGCCTTGCACAGGGCCTTCACAGGGCAGCCAGGGATGGGGAGGGGCTTTCACAGGTGAGGAAGGACTCCTGTATTAATTAACGTCATATTCTTGGGTTTACTACATCTCTCTCACCACAGCTGGAAAGAAAGTGGCATGAGCAGATTGGAGGTTATATCAGTGAGATATTTCCTGGTGATAAGGGATGTGAATCTTGTCCCATTATCACTTCCCAGTGTGGCACCCTTGTGAGAGTGTGAGGTTTTACTGTTTGCTTTGCTCCCGTCGTGGAAAAAGCCTACAGGATGTCACCAGAGTCAAAGGGGAAAATAGAGACCCTCGGCAGATAAGTGGCAGTCTTTCCTCTTCACAAAGCTCTGCTTCTCTGAATACCTAACTTGCAATCTCAGCTGTTTCTATGGTGAAGGCTTAGAGAAAACAGGATGAGCCAAGGAACTAGAAATTTTGTCAGGGGATGTTGCTCAAGCAGATAAGAAAATTCCATTTATGTTATCCAGAGATGAGAGTTTAGAAGTAGTAAATGGCCTTATCTACAGCATAGCTACTTGAAGCATGTGGAAATCCAGTATGAATGTGCGAATGTCCTGGGTTAGGCAGAAATGCTTTGTTATCGCTAGTAAGGAGGGATCTGTGCTACCTTGTGCCTGACACTTGTTGGACTTGTGGGAGAAGAGAAGGAAAATTGCATCATGTACTTCTTGTACTTGGTTGAGTTTCAGCATGATGAGGTGGTTGGGTTTTTTTTCTTCATTCTCTGAAACAAGGAAAGGAATACTTGCTTATCTTTCAGCTTGACAGCAGAATTGTGTTGCAATAATCCTAGGGCTGTTAATTCACCAGTGATTTGTTTATGTTCAAGATTCCTGTAATTAAAAAATTGCCTTTAGGTGGGGTCTAACACAATGTGGACTTTGGGGATTTACGTATTAGGTTTGAACAGATCCTGGAAATCCTCTAGTTTGCATATTTTGTCTATAACAAACTATTACTTCACTCCAATATAATTTTAATTATTTTGTCATGAAACTGGTGTAGCAGAGTAGAGAATGGGGTCTCCAAGCTTCCTGAATGGAGGAGATTGAGTTAGTGGCTACATCTGTTTATGGAAGGTAGAAATTATGTCATTATAATGCTAAGGTATGTTAAAATAAAATCTTGAATTATGGCACTGCTCTTTCAGTTTGATTGTATGTTTTAAAATAATCACTATTGTGGAAAGAAAATGTCTGTGAGTTGGTCATTGTAATGCACATATATCAGTGTTATTAATCCTAAAAATGTGAGATTCTTATTACCTAATGAGAACAAAAGCCAATGAAACTAAATATATGCTGAAGAATAATGCCCCGATCCTGCAAAAATGAACACATATATGTTTTCTTATATACAATAAATAATCCTGGTCTGCTATTTACTTAAATGGGATACAGATTTCTTACTCAGTGACATGAGTTTAATCCCAGTGTTTAAAATTAAGACTGAATACCAGCCTTTGCATGTTTGGAGATTGTGTTAAAGCCATGAAGACTGACAAAATTTGCTTTCAGTTATGGTGTGTTAATCTAGAATAAGTCTAGTGAAGTTATTATAACAATGAAAATTTAAAGTGGTTGAATACTGGAATTTAGTCCTTTTTAAACGTTCCTTCAGGGTTTATGTTTTCTTTCTTGCAGACTCCCAGACAATACAGCCAAGCACTAAATAAGAGTAACAGAGTTCATCTTTACTGTGCATTTCTGGACTATAGGTATGTTACATAATTTCAAATTCTTTAACATGGTTTAATTAAATTGTATATAGTTTGTGATGCTATATATTCTTCTTGTTCTCTTCTATTCATGGAAATAGTTAAAGAAATGGAGCCACTGGTTTACAAAAAACACAGTCTCATAGTTCCTTCTTACCATAAATAGGAGACTTGTTATTCACAGACCCCATATTAGGTAGGTAACTGAGAGACTGAAAAATTTTGGAATCAAAACAGCAAACTGATAAAAATCGTGCTTATCTTGGTTCAGGAGTATGTCCACTTGGGCAGATGCTTGGATGTTTTAAGATGGCAAACCTCCAGCAGAGCCATTGTTTTCACTGGATCTGTGCCTATGTCACAACACCATGTGTGATCAGTATTTCAGAGCTGTGAATTTTGGCCAATGCATGCAACAAGGAAATACTATGCCCCTGAACAAAAATTAGAGTAAAAGGACCATAAATATCACCTTAAATTGCACTCAGAAAATAGGAACTATGTAAAAGCAGTAGCTCTTTTTTTTTTTTTTTTTTAGCTCTGAATATATTTAATCTGGTTTTGATTTCCAAACATGCTTCTCTTACTGAATCAATTCAGAAAGAATGCAGATAGTGAATTTTGAATTTCATGGGGTTTAACAGGTTTTGAGCCATAATGGTATAAGCTTAATTGATGTAGCAGTGGCCCGCTATGTTGTGATCCCTCCTATCCAGCATGCACATGGGAAGGTCACTGTAATTGTTTTATTGAAGTTTTGTTTCAAGTATGTTGAACTGTCCCAGCTGTTGGCAGTTACTTGTTGTTATGGTTACTCACAAATTACAATAAATTAGAAACAGGTTTTACTGAAGCGAATTAATATGACTGGGGCATCGTTCCTATACTGTTTTCCACTGGGGCTTGGGCCCTTGAGGCTTTGCCTCGGGATACAAACTGAAATATGAAATCTGTCCTTCCAAATGAATTTTATTTGTGTCAAGATGGTCTTATTCCCTAGTGTGTGGTAGTTAAAGAACAAGCAGTTTGTTTCTGACCTACAACAGTCTCTCTCTGAGAACTCAAAGAGGTCTCAAAGGACAGCGGAATGGTGAGGTAATACCTATCTTTAAAATAAGCACCAAGAAAAATACAGATCATTCAGCGTAGCTTCAGGACCCAGAATAATATCAAAAGTAATAAGTGGTTTAAGAAGCAGGTAGTTTGGGTTGGTGACCTACGGTGCCTGAGCCCCCTCAGATGTGTGGCCGTGGCTTCTGCATCCCCACTCCACTGCAGGGCTGTGAGAGCAACGGGGTTTCTGGGTTTCCCTGGCTCCAGGAAGAAGCAAACTCATGTGGATCACTTTTCCACGCAGCCCTGGGACCAGGACACACAGCCAGCCCAGCCGTATCCTCAACGGAGCAGGAGTTGCTCTGGCTACCCCTGAGGATGAAATGACAAAAACCAATTGATGCGTATGGGTCACTAGAAATCAAATTTAACAGGATGAGTGGGATAGTGGATAGGGGAGAGGCAGCAGATATGATACACAGACTTTTTTGATTTTTGCGAGATTATTGACTTGTCTGATATTATTGTTCTCAGAATACAGAAATTTGGGTCTAGGTGGAATGCCATAAACGGGTTGCACAATATAAAGGAAAAATGTAGTTATCGTTCATTGGTTATAAAACCGGGAAGAAATCTCTAGAGACATTCATGTAGGGGTCTGATCTGGGCCCTGTTCCGGTCAATATTTTCCTTAACTATTTTCATGATGGAATTGAGAAGACACTACCAGTGTTTGTGGATGCTCCAGCCTGAGATGGCTTTCAGACCTTCTAATCACCTGTATAGTACAATGCATGTCAAATTAACCTGGTAAGATGCATTTTGACAGAGATTATGTTCCATTTTTGTGTGCTTTGCAGCAATGGAACTGGTGTTTGGTCTAATGAAGGTTGTGTGCGTGAGAGTGGGGACCTCAACTACTCAGTGTGTCTTTGTAACCACCTCACTAACTTCGCCATTCTGATGCAAGTGGTGCCTCTGAAGGTGAGATTAAGCAAAGGAGTAAATCTGTCTGTTAGAAATGAAGCATAAATACATCAGTTGCATCCTTACACCACATCAGCAAGTGATTGAAACTGGGCTCATTTTTGCCCAACTCAGATTTATTCCACATCTTGCTTTCTGGGATGATGTTTTAATACTTCTTGACTATATTTATGTTTTAAAACTTTTGGGAACCGAAATGGAGCATGAAATGAAACACATCTGTGGTAGGTGGGAATTCTTTTTACTTTATTCTCACCCTTTTGGCATGATTTCTTAAAGTACTAGGCAGGAAAAGCAGTAGAGGACATTGTACAGCTGACTCTGGCTTTTATGATTCGTTTTCAAGACAGACAGCTGAGATGTGGCTGTTTAAGGGTTTTGGTAAGTAGACTTGTGAAATATGGACAGCTGAGCTTGAAGCCCATGTGAAGCAAGCTCTGCTGCCAGCTGGCCCCTACCATCATCTCTGCCAGCTTTCCAAATATCTCCTTACTGCTGTTTCTTCACCTTGTTGCCAAGCAGAGGCTTATGTGGAAAGAGCATGAGAAACAAAATGATGCTTTAGTGTTGAGTGAGAGTGAACCCCTTATGTATAGTTTTCTCTATGCTCAGTTCCTCTGACCAAAGAGTTATCAAGCAAGCCTCTTTTCAGCTGGAATATGACACTTTCCTTGTTTATCCAGGACCTTATGCTTCTTATGCATACTCGTCCCTGGTTTCAGATGAAGCTTTGATAGCAAACATATTGCTCTCTTCACTAGACGTTTTCTTCTCTTCGTGATACCTTACGATACCTTGAGATTTCCTCAGAGATGGAGCAGTTTCTGCTCCTTGCAGGTGAAGTGCTGGTTTGTCCTGTTGAAGGAATCCCTCTCCAAAACTCAGCACGAGGCAAGGTCAACCCCATCCTGGATCTTAGCAGACAAACAGACACCAATGCCATGAGCATAAGAAATACATCTTTACCGCTTTAGTTGGGTGTGCTACCATCAGGGAGGATCCAATGGAGGTAGTGATGAAACCCTGCTCAGACAACCCTTCGTTAATAAATAATGAATGTATAATAGAAATAACTTACAAACCGTACCTTTAAAGAAACATTGACTAATTGTCTGTCAAATTTATACTCTCTGGCACATTCTCAGCTTTCTACAAACATCATCCTAATAATATAAATTGACAGACTGAAGAAGACCTTCAGTAGGAGTCCTACTGTCACATTTATCACTGTGTGCTGCTAACAAGCGTTGTCTCCTCTGTGGTACAGCTAGAGGGGTTTTGTCAGCTCTGTTGACATGGATGCATTGACTATACGGCCATGTCTCAGCATCCTGTTAATTGGTTTGAATGATGGGTTTGCTCTTCTTTTAGGCAGTAGCTTTGCAGAGCAGCTACTGCTGCAGGATGGGTTACGTGTGCTCGTGAAGGCGGCACAGAGGTTCCTGCAGCTAGCTACAAAAGTCAGCTTATAGTCTAAGGGAACTCTAATCAGGGTTATACCACTAGGCAGCACCAAAGTCTTTTCAAGGAATGAATCATCCCAGACTGCTCTTAGTAGTTACTGATTCAGTAATACTGTTAGCACAACTACTCACCTGGTAACCCTGGTTAGATGGTGTAAATGCCATCAAAGTCAGGGTCACAGTTTAGAACAAGATGGTCTGCTATCCAAAGAGCTTAATTAACACCCACAGCCCTTTGTATTAGTCTAACCACCTGAAGATGGGGGGTAGCTTGTTCAGGTCACCCAGTTTTTATCTAACCACTATTATCTTTATTACTTGTAAAGCACCTAATGACCCAGCTGGTTTCCAAGTATCATTTTTCTAGGAACTCTTCCTACTGATAATAAAATGCAGCTTTGCCTGAAGAGCTTCCCATCTTGTGAGACAAAAGTAGCATGGGAGAAATGTGCTATTATTAACCCTGTTTTAAAGAGCAGTATATGGAGATTTAGCCAGGATTAAACAGGGCGTCCACCAATTAAATGCCATTTAAAGATTAGTCAGTTCTCCACTAGGGAATAGTTCTGAAAGGTCTAACTTCCAAATAAACAGATTTGAGATTGTCATGATTAATGGGATGCTGCAATAAGTTTTAATATTATGCAATATTAGTAATCGGAGATCAAAGATATTTCATATCAAAGTCTTTGGAATCAAGCTTTCCTAAAGAGATCTGAAACGCATAACTAGGAAAGGCTGGACAGGAATGGACTGTCCAGTTCCTCACAGTCATTTAATGGTTCTATATCAATATTTTCTACTTTCTTAACTTTTTGGTCTAATGCATTTGCATCTGCCAAAGTTTGTGCAGAATGTTTTTGCATTGCTTTTTTTCCCCTTCATGATAATTTAGAAAACAAAATGAAAGTGCTGCTGAGATGTTATGTGGATGTGTGAGACACACAGATAGTCACTTTGATGCATAAAAATCTTCCATATGTGACATAGTACTGTAAAATTCTGTATAAAATAGTTTGATATTTTTGAAAGGAAGCTTTCTGTTGTATTTTGGCTCCTTCTACCTAACATCCCACTTCTGAACAGAAAAAAGAGAGAATTTATAAATTTTTGGCAGGAAAAGTGAAACGCTGAAAGGTGAGAGGAGTATTTCCAGTATAGAGTCCATATGTTCCTAGTGCAAATCCATGAGAATTCAAAATGCTTGCTGCAGATTTCAGTGGAAGATTGTGCAGGCTAGGGAGAAAATATGCATACATTTCTAACCTCTTAAAGTTCACCTAAAACCAATTTTTGCATGCACCTCAATAGGCAGAATTTATAAATACATTGTAGTATGGAGAAATTTGGGTTCGCTGGTCTGAGGAGCATTAAACCTGAACCATGCCTCAACACGACTCCCATCACCTGCACAAGCTTGATGTCACAGCGAGGTGGCAATGAGAGTGGGCCCATGTGGAGTCTCAGGTAAAGTTGGCTCTAACAAGCCAATGAAGGATGTCATCCTGTCAATGTGCTTTAATTCCAGTTCCTTTGGTCTGGCGATTATGTAGTCCCTCTCTCAGAGTTTATCAGAAAATCTCATCCAAATCTTTGATCAAGAGATACCCTTTAAATTGACTGTTTAGGATTATCTTGTGGTACTAATTTTTTTAACCAGTGAAAAAAATTGGTATCTTCATTGTGTAATTGGCATGAAGTTAGGATTTGAGCAAAGACAAGCCGCCCGGCTTTTGAGCTATATGAGCAGACTATGCTCCATTACAAATTCCTAAAACATTTGCTAAGTATTTGCTTCACATGTCTAAGCAATAGAGCCTACTGAATCAACTAGACAACTGGAAACTTCTCCCAGGCGTCCTTGGAACCCTGTTAAGTAAATGTTAAAATGCTGTGGATTTTAAACACATATATGTGTTTATTCACCATGTTCTGAAATTCATGAGCCAAGGTTCAAAGGGCCCATATAAATCACCTATTGGAATACTAGATTGTCAGTGCTCTAAGAAATTTTTGCAATGATGTTATATTTGATCTTGAACTTTTTTTTTTTTCATAAATGGCAAGAGAAAAGAAAAAGAGAGGGTGGGAGTATGCAATTGCCTACATTTGAACAGCTCTATTTATATAGCTATTATATATCTGTGGCCATATAAATAGAACTGGATGAATTTTTTCCATGTGAACACGGTTTTTGACAGAACGTTTATTTTTTGTCTAGATTCTGTTTCTTACAAAAAGGGGTCTGCTTTTCATGAAAAATATAGATAAACTATTGGAAATGGATTGGCTGAAAACTGGAGAGGTTTTCATCAAAAGCTGTATTTTTGTACAAAAAACCTGACTTCATTCTTCATGGGAATTCTACTTTGGGTGCTTTGTACTTCCATTCTCCTATGGAAAGTATCATTTCCCTTTCTCTCCATCATACAGAAAAGTGCAGCTCTCAGGGTAGCACAAACAGGCAGACACCCTCTCCAAGGGCACCATAACAGCCTTTAACCGAATGCACCGGTCAGCAGAACAGCAAACCCAGGTATCAATAGTTCTACCACCCCTTGCAGAAAGGCGGGCAGATGCACAGAAAATAATAAAAAAACAAAGAGGTGGTTATTGACAATTCTAAAGGGATATAATGCAGACCAGTATATATGCGGCAGCTTCAGACCTGGGAGAACATCCCTAGGGAGAACACCGTTGATGTGGAAATCCATGAACTTTTGAGACCAGTTCAGTGAGATTAGTGTTCTGACTCTCTCAGCTCCCCTTCATGAGACTGAGTTTCTTTTTTGCTTAAGCTCCCCCCCTTCCCCAAACATAAGCTTTCTATTAATGAGACATCGCAGTTTTTTAAAGTTGCTGTTCACAACCAGAGTACAGCATACTCTCTGAGTTCAGAAGGAGCCAAGGTGTCTCTAAGGAACAAATACTGAAAATAAGTGACCTTCCTCAGAAGTAACTTGCCACATTAAATACTTGTTGGTGAGCATTTCTACTGACCAGAGAGCTGAGCTCGTGTGATAACTATGTGTCAAGGATGGTGACATTTTCTTGTGAGTTATGCTAAATTTGAGCAAGAATCTCCTTGCTTAACTCCCTCTCTTTGTTTCTTCGCATGGTTAAGTCTAGCTTTATCCACTTACAGAACAATAGCTTGATCTGGACCTTGTCAACTTTGGTGCACTGTGGACCTGCCCCAGTGCCTCCCTTCCTGCTAGTACTGGTCCAGTTCATTTTCACGCTTTCACCAGTATCCAGCAGATCTCTATGTATATTTACACAGTTTGTGCATTTCTTGTGGGCATAAAGGCCTTTATGTATTCTCAAGATTCTTTATTATTGCAATTTTATTATAAGGTACAGGACTATGTTAATAATTTACGCACCTGGCTTGGGGAGGAATTACAATGTCTCACATAGATTTCATTTTGTTTTGGTGAGACATTTGTAGGAACAAAATTGTAGGATATCTCACATCTGACGGTGCTTTCTCTTGAATACTTGAAGTATTGCAAGATGAGGAATGCTGACAAATTGTTAGATGTTTATGGAGTAAACTGTCAGGTGGGTCTAATTTCCAGGGAGCATAGAAATGCAAGAAAGTTCTTAAGAACAAGCTGCCAGTTCTTGATTTTTCTTCTTGATCTTTACTCAAAACAGGTTAGATTAATTCATTTGCTATTCTGCTGTATGCCAGCTGGAAGTAATCTCCAGAGACTGAAATCAGCTGAGATGAAAAAGCATTTTTATTCCAATATTTCAGAGAAAGAAATTGAAAGAGAGAAATCACAAAGAAAAAATTTAAATTCTGGAATTTTAACTTAAATGTGAAAAATGAACCTCCACTCATATCTGTGTGCTATACAGCAGTGTGTGGAAAAAAAAGAACTTTGAATGCTGTGAATTAGCTAAATCCGAGCTCAGATTACAAGTGTAGTTGAACACTAATCCAGATTTTATATTAGTTTCAGCAAGAGCTAGAATGCACTAAAGTCACAGTGATTGTGAAAGAACGGTACGAACAATACTGCTGATTAGCTTGAGAGCCATGTATGCAGTTTAGCTGCTTTCAGTGATGCAGGGCATTTATAGTTGTAACAAGTTTATTTCAGGAATGAAATAACCATCTTGGAAAAACTTACAGCCATGTGGTGCTCAGATGTCAGCCTGGCACTGACCTGTTAGCCTGCTGATGAATTGGCCCATGTAGAATGCCGAAATTATTTGTGTCTTTATCACTCTGCTGTTACGTGTGTATCACGGCTGGCCCAAATTCATGCTTGCTTGCTGAGATTCATTTATCATGTAGGTTTTAACTTGAGAAATGGTAGCATTTATTCAGAGTTTTGGAGATTAGTGATCATCAACTGGTTTAAATGAATAAATAAGTTAATTGAAGGTAAAATATGACTGAAGATGAGCAGAATGTTCCTGTTTGGCCAGCCCTTGATTACCTTCGTGAAGTTGCATGGATGTAATTAAGGTCAGCACACAGTCAGAATTTGGAAACTCTGTTGAGAAGTCTTTTCACAACTCTGATCAAGTTAGGAAGATTGCGAATTTTACAGTTGCATCTCCCCAACAAAACGTGTCAGTGGGACGTTCAGAGTAGTTGTGCAGCTATTAACTAATTCGTGTACCCCTCCTCTGGGAAACTCCTTGCGCTGACCAAGCTTCTCTTTCTGATGGGGGAAACTGAGGTAGAGTAAAAAAAGTCCTTTATAGAAAATCATTGCTAAAGCTGCACTCTTGGGGGTTGTTCGTGTCTGTCCTTCTCCTTCCTTGATCCAGAGAACAGCATTCCAGCTTTTGCTTCGTCTGGTGCAGCCAGAACAAACCTGTACTGCCAGCTGCCCTGCAATGTTATAGTTAGGGAGACAATGGTGCCTTAATATCGCTGCGGTAGGAAAAATAAATAATCCATTTAGCCTGATGTGTTTACACTGGTTTTTGTTTGCTGCTTCTGGAGAAAGTCCAAGCAGAGGGCACGCAGGGTGATGCGCTCCCTGTGGTGCTTTTCTTGTAGTACTGTAGTACAACAGTCCTCCGCTGTGCTGCAGGCTAGGACCTGGGCAGGAACAGCAGCGGATGGGAGATGAGATGTTCCCTCAAGCAGGCATCCTCTGCTGGCGCAGAACCTGGGGACATCTCAACCTGCAAGGCCATATCCTGCACCCAGCACCCAGCCGTACCTCCCGCGGAGGGGGAAATCGCTGGGGGAGGCAGAGGTCCCGTTCCCGCGGCGGGGGGCAGGGCTGAAATCCAAAGGAGAGACGTGACCGCAGTCAGATGGAGGGACGTCACAAGGTGCTTCCTAGACAGCAGGAATCAAACCTAACATGGACTAAGCTGCATTTCAAAAGCTTTTCAACTCCAAAGAAAATTCAGACGCTATTATTTTATTTTGGGCAGCTTTACTTCCTCTCATCAGTCAGTGGGGCCCTATGCTCCTGCCAGGAAACATGCCAGCCATCTGGCAGTTTTTATTTTTATAGTGATCCAACAACCACAAAGCATGCCAGGCTATTTGTACCATCTGCCACATAAATGTCATTTCAACAAAAGGATGGTGGACACCTGGGGACCCAGAGTTCAAAAATCATTTTAAAGGGGAAATCATTGTCTTCCACAGCAAAATAGAGTTTGAGGTTCGGGTCCCCCTTCCCCAAGTGACCAGTGCGGGACACAACTGTAATATTTATGGCTCTTAGACCATTCTCTTAAATTGTTTTGGGGGTTTTTTCTCCTGTTTTTTCCTCTTTCTGTCTTTTCCAACTGTGAGGGTAGAAAAATGACTAGTATAAAGTTCACATGTGGATGGACATTTCCAGCAAAGTAATACTGTCGTACAATCTGTGGTAGAAATTGTTCGGGTTTTTAAACATATTTTCTGCATTTCCAAAGCTAGAAATGACTTTGTTTTTCATCCTGTTTGTAGCTCTTGTTCCATAATTCAGAAGGGAGGATCAATCAATATAGTTCAAGCTGCCTACCAATGGCCTTGAAAGCAGAGAAGCGTTTATAAAGGGAAAAATATTTAAGAATGTCTGATCTTGCTGCTGGAGCTATAGAGACAATCCACAGCATCTTTAGGGAGCCCAGGATTTTGAAAAGGCTTGCGGATTTGGCTGTGAGGTTCTATTTACAACAGGAAAGGCATCCCAAATTTTTTCTTTGGGGCAAAATGTGTGTTTTTATTTTATTTTTCACTGTTAGAGCTGAGTTTGACAGCAAGTTTTGACGATGTATGGCTGACAAAACAAAATGCGTCTCTCCGTGTTTATAAAGGCTGTTTTGAAAATGTCCTAATATTGTGAAATGCTTTAAAAATAAGGGGGATAGGTGTGTAATTTGTAAGTTTGGAGCATTCTTTTCCTAAATCCAATATTGCAGTTATTAATCAAACATTGCGCTCAGGGGGCATTAAAATAACAATCTGAAATGATAACCTTTTGTCTTAAATTTTTCAGCCAGCTGAGGTTCAGATTATACACTCTAATAGGACAATGAAATGGAAATAACGTGGCATTCTCCGATTTCTGCTGTTTTGTAATTTTAATATAATTACTTTTCTCAGCATGCTTTTCATTGCTGGAAACATAAAAAGAATAATGCCTTAGTCCAGTAATTTTTCTTTTGTGTTGCATATTTAAAAATTGGATAGGCATTGCAATTTTTTTGGTCCTTTTTTTTTTACCGTCGACAGTTTATTTAACTGAAGAGATCTCTACACACAGTTTAGACAGCCCTTACCCATCAGATGAACAAAGACAAATCAGCCTATGTGTTTATTCTAGAACTGCTTTGTAAACTTTCTTTGCTCTTTCTCACTCTCTCCACTTCCCCCTCCATTTTATTGCAGTGAGTGTTGTCCCCAAGGAGGAACACATCTCACTGATGTGTTCACAGTATGATTGTGCATCATATTTCTTTTGTCCTTCCTATGCTCATGCTCATCTTTCCTGAAAATTGAGCACTCATCTTGATTTTTAACTCAGAGCGGTTGTTCATAGTTTTGCTATTCCATTCCTATGCCAGTACAGCTCTGTTGATTTTAATGGGAGGAAATAGGAGAGTTTCTGGTTCTGTCCTTAATCCCATAGAATTACATGGGAAAAGTTGGACTAATGCTGCAGGAGACTAAACCCCTCAAATTCCTTAGAGAATTGTTTGGCAGTTACTGAATTTCACTCAGCAGAGGAGAATAAAAAATGACTTTTTATTTTGGAACAGGACAAATATTTAAGAGTGCTAGAATGGTCAAAAGAACTCTTTTGTTTGAGGAGCATGAAACAGGACTCTATTTTAATCAGAATACTTAACAAAATAAAATAGGCTTCCTTTCTACGGTGAAAATGAAAGCACTGAGCCATTTGGCAGCTAGGTCTTCTTCCTGACTAAAGGATTTCCCCATGCAGTATAAAAATGTTATGATACTGCACCTTTATCCATCACTGTTCTCTGCTGAATGTCTTTAAACGGAGTCACTCTGTACTCTTGAGTTCAGTCTGTCTCCAGTATTGGCCTTTTTATGCGCTTTCTCCCTAAAGCGCGCTGTAGGGGAAATTCAGGGCTGGATACCTGGAGACTTCTTGGCTGCGGTGCAAGCCACAGCTAAATGCAGTCCTGAATAGAAATGGACATTTCTGAATCAAAGCCCAAGCCTGGGATGAGGGAGGTAGACATACTAATTGTCATTGAATTTTAGTGGGAGCTGGGTATTTAATTATCCTGAACTGCTCTGAAAAATCTCAGCCTCAGAGCCTGGCAAGAGACCATCATTTCTCTGCCTGCAAGAGCCTGCTGGACCCACGCTGGGTTTTATTCTCCTCGTAGCCCTCTCCGATGGACTTCGGTTTGGTTGTTAATTGGAGAATAGGATGAGTCTGCTCTTGCTGGAACAGAAAGTAGAAAACAGATGTGAAAGTCTTAGGTGTATGGGCAAAAGTAGCTCCTTCAGTTTTCAGTTTCACAGAGGATAGTCTGCTGTAAATATCATATTTGCCATTTCTTGAGAAACACTGCAAGTCTTAGGCCTGAAATGAAGGCAGAAAAACCACACTGCTTAGTGCTACACAGAGATATGAGGAAGAACTTGCAAATAACTGCTTTTCTGATCCCCAAACTTTATTATTGTACCACTTCACAACTTGAGTCCTTCCTCCCTGCCATGCTTCCTTCAGGCTTCATTTGAACTAAAAACTTGCTGCATGCGATTTATAATGAGCAGATTACCTACTGTTTGATGACATCTTGCCCAGAACTACTGGGCTTTTAAAAATACTAATTAATACCTTGGCAGAGATCTTTGGAAAATTCTAAATTTTTCATGTCACAGTGAAAAGTTTTAAATAGGCAGCCACCAGGCTGGGCTGGCTGTACGAAAACGTACCTTTAATCCTGAAAAGCCCCTTTTGTAGCACTTTATTGCTGATCACTAGGAGTTGTGGAGTTAATAGAGAATGGGAATTCAAAAGCAGTTCTGCTGGAAATGGCTGATAAAGATGATTGCACTGCAAAGCGTGACTCTCAGAGGCCTTTTTTTCTCTAAACTTGCGGTATCTGATACATTGTGACTTGAGAAAAGAAGTCTCTGAATTAAGTTAGAATTTTTTTTTCTGTGAGAAGGGATTGTGCAGTGCCATTAAGTATGGCCCCACCAAAATTGTTCCTGTGGTCTCGGTGAGTAGACTGAGCCTCCTGAACTAAACACAGATGTTAATTTGAAAAAAACATAATGTTATGTACCTAACAAAGTGCTTGGCAAGCTGAAGGAAAACAGAGATTTGTATTGTTATTATTGTTTAATATATAAATAAAGGCCTCACTGGACTGAAATTGAATTTCAGCAGCCTTTCTGGAGGCAATTAAAACCATTAGCTTCATCAGCCAAGGCCAGCGTTTTAATGTCTCTGAAACACTCAGGCTGCCAAAGTTAATTATTCATCCTTTTCTTAATTGGATTCAGATTGCATTTTAAAGGTGCAGCTTCAGTAGGGTTGGCTGAGCCTTAATTTTTCACTCCTACATCTCCTCCCTTCCCTTCCCCCAAGAAATGTCTCATAAGATATCATTTCAAGCCTTTGCAGAAGGGTTTGAGAGAAGATTTCAGCCCAGGCCAGCAGCTGATCGTCTCATGGCAGATCTGAGTTGGTTCGATAAACAGGGTAAAAAACATACATCATTGTAAGGAACTTCATGGTAGGAATCCTTCTTTGAGATGGAAAACTGACCAAAAGGGACAGTAAAATATAACTTACTCTTATGTTTAGACTTAGGGCAAAATACAATTGCCATGTTTTACATTTCCACCAGTAAACAAATAACTTTGGTTTCATAAAATGTATACACTATATAAGCACATGCAAAAATACCACATTCTGTGTTCTACCAGTAAGTAACAGTAATATACAAATGATAGGTATGATATAGTCCTTAGATTGCAGGCCTCTCTTTTTAAAGCTGTGAAACAATTTTTGGTTCAAGAACTTGTCTTTTTTGGGAAGATGAACTGCTTTTCAGAAAGGAGATTTCAAAAGTAGTTTAGACAATGAAATTACTGCTTTTGATGGCTGAATTGTGAAGTTGTAATTTGGTATACGGACAAACCCTTTCAGGATCAGCTATGAGAAACCTTAAGTGTTTGAACTCAGCCCTTTGTCTGATGTGTTGCCTCTAAAGACAGACATAGAGGGATATTTTGCAATATGTAAAGAAGAAAATTTTAGACTAGTACTTCCCCAAAATGCCCCTTCCTCTGGAGAAAGCCAAAAGTAACCTCTTTGCAAAGCTGAAAACATGCAGTCAACTGCCTGAGAGATGGATAATAAGAAAAAGGGACAGGAGTGCAAATTTCACACAAAAGAAGGGGACGCCTGGAAGGGGACACGGAGCAGAGAGAGCCCTGTATTTCCCAGAGAGACGCTCTGATTTGACCCATTGCTATTTTGTGTTCCTGTAGCCCATCTAGCTTTTTGATGGGTTGTTGTGCTGTGTTGTATATACAGTTGCTCATTAATTTACGTAAATAAGTAGGTTTTCTGTTCTAGATACAGATCAAACAATTTTACATGTACTGAACAAGTCTTTCAGCCTCAACTGACCTTTTCCAGATACTCCAGAGATGAAAAGTACCATCCCATTATAATACTATATTTTCATCTTCCTGTGCAGTTATTTTTAAACAGAGGAATTAGATGTCACTCATTTTTTTTGTTATTAACAGCATCATAAAGGAAAAATATATATTTGGAGTCTGAACTGGTATCTTTCCAGGATCATTTCTCAGGCCATCCGGTTGCCTGCGAGTTTCCAAAATAAAAATGTTGAGCAATGTACTACTTTTATGAGGGAGAATGAGGGTAAGACAATAGACTATAATATTGCAGATGGACGTAACTACTGAAACCATCAGATCTTTGTCCATGCTATTAGTGACACTTGCAAGGTAAAGGGTGTTACAGCCTAAACTAAAAGGGTGGGAGCTTTATATGGAATATGAATTTTTGACTGTTTGTTAAAGGTGAAACTGAGAAACATCTGCCTTTCAGTGTTCCTGATTACTAACACTCATGACTGCATGAGCTTGTTTCCTAGCTTTTCAGCTCGCTGCAGAGTAAGAGAACGACCGTATAAACTCAAAGAAGCAAAACCTTTTAGAAGAAAAGAATAATTTAATGTAGATTGGGACAAGTGTGAGAATCAGGCTCCTGGGACTACTTCACAGATTGCTCAATGTTTTATTTGGTACTTTTTAATGCGGTTTTCTTTAGTAATAGCATTACGGCTTGATTAGCATTTTTGTGCTGACTGCAAGATCATCCCAAATTACTGTCTTATATTCCATGTCATGCACGAAGTCTGAAAATTTACAAGCTGAAATAAGATGAAATCAGCTCATATCAGAGCATTGGAATTTACAGGAAACTGTTTCTTAATTGATGATGCACAATGCTTTGACAATCCAGGTATTTCTAAAAAATTGCATGCTTGTTATCCTTTACAATGTGAACACAGACACACAACATCCAGCTGTGTTGTAACAGCTGGGTTGTGAGAAGTTAGTAGAGACCTGATATTTTAAATACAGGTTCTCTTCACTCCTGCACCATACACCTGTATTTAGAAATGAGGCTTCGCACCTGGAAATCATTCCAGGCCTTCTTTTCCTGCTGTAGCCTTCCCCCTGCAATTCATATCACCCACAGAAAGGAGCTGGTTTCACCATCTGGAGCTGCTGTAGACAGGGACTGCTCTCTTGTACCCCTCCAACTTGACAGTTCAGTTTGAGAACAGCTATCGCAGGCTCCACCTTCTTCTTAATAAACCAAAAATGGTTCAAAACTACCTACAGGCTTTCTGTCCCTCACAGTAGGCAAGATGAGAATGTGAACTACAGTGACGTTGCTTTTGAAATCATCGTTACCAGACTGATGTGGGTGTTGATTTACGAGCGTCATTCTTAAAGCATCATCAGATTTTGGTTGCATTTACCAGAGCAAGAACAATTTCCAGTTCATAGATGCAGGGACCTATGTAGGTTATTTTACGTTTGAATTAATCTTCTGTATTTTGTTGATAAGGGATTTTTTTTTTCCCTTTTCATTTCTAAGTAATACAGGCTCCACTTGGGAGACCTTGATTCATGTCTTGTCTTGCCCTGCAGAGGTTTCTGGAGGAAGACTGAGCTAAAACCCAGAGAAAGACTTTTGTAGAGGCATGTTAGTTATGATAGAAATTAGTTGGAAAAAGATGTTTGTGTGATCATTATCTTCTCTTGGCTTATTATGGAAAAAACAAAGGCTTTGATTTTCGCCCATTTCCACTAGATGGATCCCCTGTATCTTCTGTACTTGTATGTGACAGAAAGACATTACCTTTCTTTTGCAGATCTTATCCGCCTTTGCCAGTGCAAACAGTGTGATAGACCACTGTAAATCTAAATGAGCACTGAGCAGCTTTGACCTCTGTAGGGAACATTTTCTGGCTGCAGGTGTTGGGAGTGAAAGGAGTGAAAGAAAGCCTTGAACTGCTGAGAAATACTTATTTGAGTGACTTGAAGCTGGAAAAGCTTCCTCTGCTCCCTTCCTCCCTCTGTAGAACTGCAAGCCACCTGTAGCAAGAGAAAGGGATGTGTATTGGAGCAATCAGGAAATAAGGTCCATGCATTTTGGACATGAATATCCCTGATGAGGAAATCACTTCTAAACTGTCCAATTTACCACACAAGTTATTCCTATTACAGGAATAATCTGTGAAAAATGGCTATACATGGCTTCTCTGGGGGATGAGGGACGATAGGAGCTCTTTTGTAGAAATTATATGGACCTTTTAAGCTGGTCCAGCACACAGAACCCTTTTGTTTCTGTAATTGATGCTATCCAAGTCAGGGAAAAGAAATGTGTCTTTGGCTGAAAGAGAAAAAATACTAAAGAGCTGCATCATATTTCCTAGGAACTGTAACACCATAGCAACAGTTGTCTTTCAGTGCTGCTGCTGCATCGCTTAATAGTTCTCAGATTGCTAAGCGAGCCACAATCTATTCTGCTGTAAAACTTACTGCACGTGAGACGATACTCTTGGCAGATAATTACAAGAAAAATGTACATATAAACCACATCATTTTTGTCTATCTTTAAATTTTTTTTTCTCATAACCACATGGTATGTTATTTCTCTCCTTTAAAAGAAATTTTAATGGGAAGTTTATTGGTAGAACTGTTGGGTTTGATAATCTCTAATGAAATACTTTGTTTGGGGGGGAATTTTTATTGTGTGTGGGGAAAATAATAGAAAATCCCAAACTGTGAGAAAGGATTATTTTTTATTAGATAGAGTTACTGTAAAAAAATTGGAAAATATATTATTCCTTTCAGTATTTTTCAGAATAAATAAATATTTAGAATGAGTTTTCAGCTAGGAATTTAATTTATAGCGAATAGACATTGAAATAAAAACATAGTATTTCAAACATCAAAATTAAACTTTTTGATTGACCACATTTTTTTTTCCCCCCAAATTTTCAGTTTATGAAAATGTCAACTCTGTCCAAATTCAAGTCAGGAAAAATGTTTGAAAATTCTTCTGAGATGAGAAAACTTTTTCCTGCCTAGCTCTGTTCTACTTATTATATATTAATACTGCCTGGCTCCCTTTGTTGGGTGTGGCTTTTTTGTCATTCTTTTATGAGAACTTGCATGGAAAATTAAAGCACACTTTCTGATTAATTTAGGATGAATGATCAAAACACACTGTCTCTCACCCATTGAATCTACCCAGGTTTTAACATAGATCCTGGTGGTGGGCACTATGGAGTTACGGATCAAATGTTCATGAAAATTGAATTACTTTACAAAAGGTGCCTGTAGATAAAAACAGAGCCTGAGGTGGGAGGCTTAAAACCTGACTGCTCATGCTGGGTCTTTTCTGTGGTTTTCCATTCCGCAGATGTCAGTCCAGCTCCTTCAACAGGCACTGAAAACATGATGCATTAAACAAAACAAGTGGGCTATAAATGGCCCGTGATTTATGGGTTACCTTGGTGTGTCAGTTCTCACTGCTGTGAAGCACTTCTGGTATTTGCACAATGATGTAAATTATTGCAGCGTGAGAGCATTAGCAAAGTGCCCTGTGAGCTGTGAAAGATCCCATTGCTGACATTGTTTGTGCAGCCCAATAAGACGCTCTAAGCTCAGGCTTGATGATATGGCAGCAGCAGAGAAACTAACGTTCTGAGGAAATACTGATTTATGAAATAAAAGAGACAACCAAAATGCCGTGGGCAGGTGGATGCCCTGGCTGTGCGACTGAGTTTGGAGTTGGCTCTTCAGTTCCTGTGTTAGAACCAGCAGCAAATGATTGTGAACATCAGCTTATATATGGGCGGATGGAGGAGGAAACGTGATCTGCAGGGGGGCTGACCTGTGGTTCTGTAGTGTAATAAATCAATTAATAGTTTTTATTTCTTTTTTTTTCTTTGTGTACAGCTAACAAGAGAACACCAGGTGGCCCTGTCCTCCATCACTTACATTGGCTGCGCTCTGTCCATCTTCTGCTTGACGATCACGCTGGTCACATTTGCTATATTGTCGTGAGTAATTTTAACTTAATACCTGCTGAGCAACTATCGTGCAGAAAGCCAAGCAGTGCATTTCAGGCCACTGGTTAGTATCCCTTCAGGTGCTCAGGATAAAACAAAGGCTATTAATTCTACAACCTTCCTTAATTAGATTCTGCACATGTATTTATAACGGTTGGTTGGTTATTTCTAAATTACTTCCATTTCCTGAAATGGGGTGGTATTTATATAGCAAGCTATTTCCATCCTGTGAGGGATTTTTGGACTTTTTTTTAAACTCTCCATGTTTTGCTATAGTTCAGGAATCTTGCAAGGAGACTGTAGGAAGGCTTGGTCTGGAGATCAGAGCAAGTACAATATGAACAAGAACTGCAGGATCACCCCCTCTTCCCCCCTACATACACCTTTGGATTGCTTGGAGTGTGCAATCAGTACTTCTTTCTGCTTTTCAACTGTCTTGTCTGTAAGGCAGTGTGTTTATAAAGGTATGCCCAGAAAGGAAGGCTCGGTCAACATTAGCTGCCTCACTTCTGTTTCATACAGCTTGTATGCAATTACATCATATAACCCACGTTTATTTTCAAATATCTTGCCGTTCTCTGTTAGGCTACTTTTCTAATGTGTTGCTTTAATAGGATGAAGGACTCTACAGGCAGTGTGAAATTCACTCCGTGGCTTATGTTTAAATCCTCTGGATCTCTGTAGCCTCCTGCCTGTAACACGGCAGCCCCTTTGAGGGATCTCTGCGCTGGGAAGGTTTCTGCCACGGGGCAGTTTTAGGTTCTTTATGCCTGTTTATATTCCAGCAGTGACAACTGAGTTTGAGGCCCAGCTAGGCTTGATACAAACACTTCTGAAAAAGTTTTCGTAGAGGTTTCTGTCTAAATAAAAAACAGAAAACCTGACAACGGGTGAAGTAACTTGTCTGAGGTTGCAAAGCAGATTGGGAGCACAGTGAGGACAGGGATTCTTGTCTCCTCTTGCACACTAAACCATATTCTTCCTATGCAGAAGTTCAATTTTTGATTTCTGTGTCTAAGCATGTCTTTTGGACATCCTGTTAAGAGGCCAGTTTCTAGGAAAAAGGGCTTGCTGAAACCCAGTTGCAATGTTTGTTTGTTCCAAACCCTGTATTATTTCCAAGTCTCAAGATCTGTGTTGGTCATACTTGGATTAAGTGCTAACGCATGGCAAAATCCACTCTAAATAAGTCCAACATCTGCCTATCTGGCATTGCGCTGCTGGCGTGTTTAGGCTAAAGGGAATGATCTGCTCCATTTTTGTCAAAGTGCAAACCTGGATGTTACAGTCTTTAGAAAGGAAAAAGGAGCAAAAGGAGATGGTATTGCTCCAGCGGGGCTGAGAACTCAAGAAACTGGAGGCAAACAGGAGATTTGGAAAGAGAGCTTGGACCCAGCTGACTGACACAGGGTTAAGCACCCCACCTACATACAGGATCATTCAAACTGCCAATTAAAAATAATTTGATTAGGTTTTTGCTGGAGAGCGAGACCTCATTAAACAGCTGAAGTGAAATTTTGCAATGTAGTGTTAGATGGCCATGAGGTAAGCGGAGAGGAATCTGGCAAGTTCTTTGCTACTTCGCGTACTGGCAATGACGGCTGCTTCCCAGGACGGTAGTTCTGATTGCCTTCTGGGTAACGATGTTCCAGTCTGCGACTACATGAAGTTCCTTATTAGAAAGCCATTGGCACCAGGCAGCACAACCTGTCTCTTTGAATTACTTTTAGGACATTGATACTTCTTGTTGTCTCCCTCTTCACTCCCTTCTAATGAAGCACTGGCTACAGCAGTGCTAGAAGCGCAGGGCTGACAGCAAGCCGTCGTCTGCGCTGTCATCTCTGTCACCCTGCCGCAGGGGGCACGCACCGTGTGTCACCAGCAGTTGCAAAAGTCATCACCATCCAGTGTGACAGGACAAAAAGATGGGAGTGCCTACCGTTGTGCGGAGGAAGCACTGCCATTCACACAGCCAAATGGTCCAGGTCTCCTGAAATGATTCAAGCTGATGGGAGGGGCTGGCAGGCAGTAGGGATTGAAACAGAAAACCTGTTATCACTAGTACTCATCTTTTTTTTAGAGAGAAGAATAAAATTATGCAAAAGGCCTGAAATGTTCAGATAAATGTTTTTATTTGTTTTCTACTTCCTATTTCTGGATGAGAACAGAAACACGAGGTCAGAAGACTCCCAGGAAAGCACGTTGTTGTCAGATTTCCAGCTGGTTTTTGCAAACCCAAGAGAGAGATGTTCAAATGATGCTGTAATCAAGGTCAGGTCTCTGTCAAGATAGGCACTGCCCATCCGTATAAGTATCTCTAGTTCCTGTGCTCAAAACCCAATAATAGTAAATTCAATACTGTAACCAATGTCTTTTCACGTTCCCTTATTTCTAATACAGGCAAATACCAACAAAATAAAACCAGAAACTCTGGCACAGGGTGGGCTAGAAGGTGCAAGGTGCAGTATACTTTCTGCGAGGCACAGATCTGACTTCCTTGACAGTGCAGCACCATTCAGGATCAAGCCCTTTGTTAATATTCTGTCACAAGTCATTAGCAGAGCTAGTTAATGTGCAAATCAGTCTTTCTGCTGCCTTCAGGATGGCGGCAGAATATCAAGGAAACCAGTTAGGTACCACTCCATTCTGGTGGAAGGAGTGCTCAGAAGACACCCTGATAACCCCCTGCCAAATGAATGACCAAAAGTCAATCAAAATGCTTGCTGATATTTCATAAATACATCTGTGCTTCTTGGAATACCGTTTTATTCACGTGCCTTTCTGTCTTCTGCCAGGTCTGTCAGCACCATCCGCAACCAGCGCTATCATATCCATGCCAATCTGTCCTTTGCTGTCTTGGTGGCTCAGATCCTGCTTCTCACCAGCTTTCAGTTCAGCCCTGGAACAGTAAGTGCTAAAAAGAATGACTTTTTTTGTGAGGCACCTCCACGGAATGAATGCCACTTGCCATGGGCAAGAAAGTGTCTTGCATGTGAGATCTCGTATTTTTAATGTGCCTTAGCCAACAATGACATCCTAAAACACTGGATAAAGCCTTCTGTGCATCCAAATAGTGTTATCATAGTAGCTGGCCATGTCTGGATGTTTGCAAAACTGAAAGAGATATGCACCCATCAAATGGAAAAATCACATAGTAATGGAGTACATTTCAGTTGTGTGTTCAAATAGCATGGCTGACTTCTGCCTGACATGGTTTATGCTTTCTCTCATTAATTCTGTATATTGAAAACTGTAGGAATTCTGTATTGGAGAAAATGGTATGAATTTTGTATTTAGGTAAGGTATTTGTATTTCTGTTAGGGTTTTGGGTTGTGGGGTTTTGGGGGGTGGGGGGGGGTGGGGATGGTTCTTTTTTAATTGTTTATTCTCTGCTGTGGTACAGTTTGCCTTTTTTTCCCCTCATTAAAAAGTCATCTTATTCCTTTCGGAAGGTAATGAGCTTCCTGATGGAGCTGTGGCAATTGCTTCTTCTTTCTTGGAGAGCAAGACAGGAGGTCTTTGGTTTTTGCTCATAAAGTTTTATTTGTGCGGTAGAATATGCTGTTTTTCTGAACAGCAGATTTATTGATCATGATCTCTACTCTGGAAATTTAGATGATTTTTAAGTATCATCCATGTTTATTTGACCTGAGTAATAATCAGTGAGAAAGGCATAGCAACTATTGCTTAATCAGCCAGAGGTGGCAGAAAGCATTACCTCTAAGTATCACTATGTAAGAGTCTAATCCGAGATCCTCAGTATCGTAAAACATGTATATACTTCTCTGGGCATCTAAGGCAACCACTTAAGCAAATGACAAACACCTTCATATTGCTTATGTGGTACTTAAGCTCTATGCATGTATAGGCTTTTTCTGTCTGATCACATAGATCGGAACTTGAAATTACAGATTGATTTTATGGATCTGCTACTACAGGTGGGAATTCCTTATACAGAGTACCAGGATCTAAACCATTAAAACTGGCATCTAAAACAGCTGGGTTAGATGAAGACGAATATGCCAAGTTAACAGTATTACATACCGGTAAATCCAATTTATTTCCACTGTTGTGTTTAAAAAATGTTATTTAAAGTAACATAAGGTCTGTTGATGGAAAGTCCCACCTGCAAAAAGCAGAAACAAAACCTGATTTTAAAATAATCTTCCAGTGTGCTTTGTTTTTGTAATGGTCAAAACTTGGCTACTTTAGTGACCAGCTGTTGCTCCATATTACTTTTGACAAGCAACGAGCAGCTTCTATTAATCTTTTATTCTTTTTTTTTTTCTCAGTACAAGTAAATATGAAGTTTGCACACTCTTCATTTTGCAACAGCCACTTTCATTTTTATTCTACTCAAAGGGGATCCCTTGAACATCTGTCCAGTTTATAAATAACAATAATGTCTGGTTTTATATAGGCTATTATTACCTGAGGATCTAAAAGCAATTTGTAAAACTAAGTTCATACTCTTCTGCTGTTAAACATTCAGGTAGGCTCTGAATGAGTAAGATAACGTGCAAGGGAGAAAATGGTAGGGAATGGTTTAGAAGGAAAATGAAACAGAGACAGTGGAGAGCAGCAAAAGATATAACTTACAACTGAAGACAATGGAAACCTGGCATTAGCTGCTGGAAGGACATAGGCTTGAGGGCAATAAAACGCTTACTTAGCATAACAGGGTGTCTTATTCTCACAGTTTTTGCTTTTTCACCGATTCCAGATTTTCAGACAATCCAACTGAGACACTTCAGATAACGTGTAAAAGCCTCTTTACACCTTATCAAAGCCAGCGTCACTTCCAGTCTTTTAAAATACTATGAAATGCTAGTTGTGTTTCCTGGTTTTAGTTGGATGTGGGTGGATCTGGTGTTCTCCAGAGACCTGTCCCAGTGTCCACCTACATTTATAATGTGCGTCGTCCACACACAGATGTCTTGCTTGTTTAGCTAAGCTTGTGAAACGCTCACATAGACTTAAATTGCAGCTTGGTAGGCGCATATTTTCATTTCTCTTAAACCTACTCAAAACTTACTTTAGTTAAACTGAAACAGTAGCACACAGAAAGCAAGACTTGTTTTATACCACAGGCTTTCCGAAGTGAAACACTTCAGAGAATCCATGGATATTTCAGCCCTATCTCCTCTGTAACAGCAGTAATTGTAGGGCACAATACTGTAAAGATCTTAAAGTTGAAAAGCATGATATACATACTCTCTGCTACAATTTTATTTTTTTTGTTTTAACCTCTTGGGATCAGGGGTGTTGTGATTCATCCTTTTATTAGTCTCATGGCCTTATCTTCTGCATGCTCTGTTCTCACTAGCTTTGACATCAGTTTTAATACCTTTAATTGCTTCTTAAATTGGACTGCTAAATGGTAGTTTACAAAAAGAGGGAGGCAGTATTTACACTAGAAGGTATAAATTTGTTAATCTTGTGCCTCTGCCAAAGGTGGGTGTATCTAGTGCTAAACAGTTTACAAGAGCCCTTGCTTGAGAGGGCAAGTGGTACCAGTTTGCTTGAGGAAATACAGTGCAATAGGGAATGGCATCATAGAAAGAGGCCCTGAGCTGGCATCGCTTTCTTGCCTGTCTGTCTTTAGACTCTCCATCCTTTTCCCATCTCCCTCTCTAGGGGTGTTTAGGTTTTGATTCGGGATATGGCATACAGTATTCCCCTGGTAATTGCAGATGTGTTATTTAATCATTTACACTTTATACTACAGCAATTTTCCTTTTGTAGAGGAGGAGTAATTTTTAACCACAAAACTCTATTATTCCTGAAACCAGGATATCTTTCTTCTAGAGAAAGCAAATATCTTTGCACACAGCATTTTCTTCCTATACCGCCACATCCCTAAGATATCTTTGCTATCCACGTGCCAGTCTAATGACTTCCTTTAGACTTTCAGCAATAGGTGGATTTGTTTGTTTCTTCAGAGAGGTTTGCTGTCTTAGTTACTTCCTCTCTGCTATAGAATAGAGCGCACCTTTTTTTTTTAACAGAATCCCAAACAGCAGTGTGCATTCAAAAATAATTAACCATCTTTAGGCTACTGAAGCCTTCCAAAGACCCAAGCATGTTTGTGGGAGAAAGTGAAGTATTATTTAGACATAGGAAAATTAAAATTGAAGTATAGTGTGTTAGTCAGTACTGTGTTTTTCCAGCACAACTGAAAATTTTAATGTGTCTACTATTTGCTGTTCTGCATCAGTGTATCGAGCTGTTTCTCACTCAGTACTCGTGCACAGCATTGCTTAAAACACTTCCAAACAGAGAGATGAAATGAGCTACTTTTGTTTATGAAATATGTATCTGCAGAAATTCAAGACCGTGTATCAAAGCAGCACACAGATTGCAAGGGAAGGGCATTTTCGGAGGGTTCTGTGTAATGCAGAAAGATTGCCACTCATATTGAAAACACTATTATAAGTTGAATTTAGAAAATTTGCCTATCTCTTTTAAGACTGTCCTCAGTAAACAAATGACAATTATTTTCTGAGAGTCTGCTTTGTTTTCTCAACAACTATGACATGATAGGCCTTGCTACTAGCTGGACTGATTTTTCTATTTCCACAGACTCACAAGTAGTCAACTGTAAGAGTAACAGTAATGAGATCTGTCTTTTTACAGGTATTCTACCAAAAGTAGTGTGCATTGTGTGATACAGCAAGGGACACTGGCTTGTTTTTAATATGAAAAGCCTCAGCTTTTCAGTGCCTTTTTCAAGAAGGCAATTCTGTCATATTAAAGTATCATTTTAGAGTAACTTCAAAGTAATAATTAAGGCACAAATACAGAATGAGTCAACTTTGCTATGGATTTTATGTAAAAATCTGCAACTCAGTATTATACAAAATTATATACAGACCAGCCTCCTGCTACTTCACTATGTTTTATTTTTCTGCTGGTTTGTGATCATATTATTTCTCTACTCAAAAATTGGAAAGTATCCATTTGACAGAACTAGCTTGTAAGTCAGCTTTATGTTGCATTTTCATTTCCATGGACTAATCTTCTTGCAGAAATCAAAAGGCATTGAAATGGATTTAGCCTTATGATAAAATTAACTGGAAAGGTTTTTACAGTTTTTGTCAATAAGCAAATCTGCATTAGTTATATGTCACCGAACATCACGACATACTAAAACACTTACAGATCGCACTTAGATGAATTAAACCCAAAGTTGTTGCTTTTTAATACGTGTAGTCACAATGGGTTTGCATTAGAACGTCCTTGCAGTAGAACAGAACCAGCTGAGTATAAGTGAGAAGGTGTGGGAAAACTTCAGTTTGCATTATACTATCAAGTACCAATGTTTTAATTTTCATTAGTGTACAAAATCCTGAACCATCAACAAAAAGAATAAAATGCCAGCACAGTGCAGCTAAGCTAATGCAATGAAAGGAACTAATGATTAACATCTGAAGACCACTGTGGCAGCAAACTGGTTCTTACTGGTAGTGTTTCCTCAGCACACAGATTCCACCTGCCTGGATACCTTACTGTGACTTGTCCAGGTAAGGAAGGGAAACCCTGAAGAAAAAAAAAAAAAAAGCCTTCCCATTTACATGGACTGCATGCAAGCAACCCCTCTGAAATTCTGTAGGTGTCACAGAAGGGATGTTACAACTACAGAGCAGAATGACCATCATCAGTATGCTACAGGATGCAAAACTGAGATATAGCTGGGCCTCGTTCCAAGAGCATGTTTAAAATGTGCCTTAACTGAAAGCAAACCAACCAAGGTTATCTTGTGGTAAGATCATTGGCAGTCACATCTGTTCAATTACTGTATGATGAGCGAAAGCACTTGTGGTGAGACATCCTCGAAAAGCAATTAGTGGGGAAAGGAGAATGTGCTGTGCAAATACGTGAGAAGTGGGGAAGAAGAAAGGATTAGGTTTTCCTGTTTTCCTAAGGTAGGCTGATAGGAGACTTAAAGAAAAATGTAAAGATCTCTTTGAGGAACACCTTAAGGAAAAGCCAGGTCTGAAGTCCAGACTGCACTTCCTGCAGTGCACAGTGGGCCATAAGCACTGAGGCGGGTGTAAACAGGACTCCAGAGGATGTTTTTACTTCTTGCTGTGTGGCCTTTGTCATGGCATTCCTCTCTTTTGGGGCAGCATTTGTTTCACTTCAAAACACGTTATAGTTTAAATTGAAACAGATAGTACCGTTCACACTAGATGGGCTCACTTTCTAGATGGTATTCTTCTGTTGCTTCAATAACAGAGTATGTACGTGTTGTATTAGCTCCTATTTCCATAGTCTTGATAGCACATAGTGAATAAAGGGCTATCGAGGAGTATTCGAATTGTCTGTAAACACCCTACAGAGATGACTTTCAGTTCTTTGCCTTATTCACTAGATGTGTTGTTGTCAAATATGACTTCATATATAGCTGGTACATATTTCAGTCTACGGGAAATTGAGAATTCAAACAGGCAGGCAAACTAGATGCCCACCATAGAGCATTTAGGACTCAAGAGCCAATGATAGCTTGCTATAATTTTTTGAAATGTCTATATTAGTATTGCTGATGGAGGAGCATAGGAGACTTTTACAGAATTCCTAACCAAGACAGACACTGGAATACAATGTGATTTAATTTCTGTGTTGTCCTATTTTTGATAAGAAGAACAGCCAAGTAGGAAAGCCATATGGCAAAGTGTAACTAAAGAACAGGTTCAACATGGCACCTTATTTTAAAATTTCCATGTTTCGCTCAAGCTTAATCGATCCAGTGACTTCCTACCAGTTCTTCATAGAAAATGAGGATTGAACTATGCTGGTTTTTCTACCATCACAGAACAGGGAGCAGGGTACAGGACAATGCCTGTACCCCCACTTCTTTGACTCTCCTATATTTACTGCAGGCTCAGCAACAGGATGTCAAGCCTTCAGTTTTGAATTCTTAAATACTTTGTAGACTTTAGTAAGAGTATTACTCCTTGTTATATAAACAAATAATCAGTTGGGATTTCCACATCATGTTTGGCAATGTTTTTTGGTTTTTTGTTAGAAGGTAAGTGGATTTGTTACTCTGAAGCTATTTGAAAATGCTGTAGAAAAATGAAATTCTCTAGTGCTTTGTTTTTAAGACTGTTTTGCTCCAGTGATTTAGCATTTACAGTGTGAATGTATACAGAAATAAAAAAAAATAAATTGGAAAAGCAATGTGACTGCATCACAAAGAATTAATGTATTAATTTTTGTTATTAATTTAGGTGCCTTGCAAGATCTTGGCCATTCTCCTTCATTTTTTCTTCCTGAGTGCTTTTGCATGGATGCTGGTAGAAGGATTTCATCTTTACAGTATGGTGATCAAGGTATTTGGGTCAGAAGAGAGCAAGCACTTATATTATTATGGAATTGGATGGGGTAAGCATTTAGTAGCTGCTTATTTTAAGTCTAGATTATATTCAGAAGCATATGTAAAATGGTCATCTTATGATCATAGTTTGCCTTACTGAGAGTAGGTCTGTTGGATAAGAAAATGCATAATTTTTCTGACTGTAATCAGACTTTAAAATGTAGAGTCTCTAAACCTAATTCCACTGCAGTGAACTGCATCACCTCACTAGGCCAGATCACATCCTTAATTAACAAATCAATAGCAAGAGTGTGGGAGGGAGGTCTCACTGCACTGGTATGGTCTTTTTTTGGCTCTAACGCACAACACTGGCTTATTCTATCTGTATTCTGCAATCCATACATAAAAATTGGTGCAGTAGCACAGGAGTATCACAAGACTTCATCAGTTGATGTTTTGTGCCTTGAAATCCTTAGATGAAAAAGGCTGCGCGGAACCTCAATATTATTATTAAGAATAAAAATGTAGTCCTATGACACAGGAATCTCACAGATAACAATTCACAGCTTTTTAAATGCAGCAACGAAAGTATGATCTGTGTGCATATTGAGGAGTCGAAACTGAGTATTTTGTTCCAGACTCTTCACAGCAGATGAAAGCTAGCTTGCTTTCACTGTCCTGGAAGTACACAATGATGCTTGACAAACATTCAGAAGAAGAAAATCTCATACGCTGAGTCAAAAGGAGAGATGTAAAAAGATAGCAAAGGAATATACATGTAATTATGGATAATTTAAAAAAAAAAGTAAAACATGCATTAGCTTTCCCCCCAAAAATTCATTTGAAAGCTGAATGAAAACCGGTTATACCAATTATACAGACCCTCTGCAGTCATAAATGAAATATTTAATACCTATTGGCACCATGCAGATCTGGGTGATAGTAATGCTGCTCACTTATATATTTCAACAGCTGCCTACTTGTCCTTTTTTTAACATGGCCTTTTAATTCTGTACATCATTCCTCTTTGTTTTAAAATCTCCTGCTTAGCAGTTCTATCTAAGGGCCATTTGATACAGTCCTCTGGTGAACACAGTATCTGCTAGATTGAGGGGACAAACTGCAATTTGGTTAGAAGTCTTTTTCTTTGCCCTCATTGTTTCTCTGTGACAGGTTCAAGAGTATCACATACATGTGTCCTTATCCTGGTTGCTTTAAGATAGTTTTTTTTCTCTTAAGGAATGGCCAGATTGCATGCCAAGAATACACACCTTAAAGATTTGGTTGTTGAAAACATTTGAAAGCTGTTTTGCTGAGATTTTAGTAGAGCTGTGTAAAATAGTTCCTTTGTGGTTTTTTTTTGTTTTGTTTTGTTTTGTTTTCCCTCCGAACCACTACTCAAAACAGGCTAAGTGGAGTAATTGATCTTTTTCATGCACATAGACCCAGAAGTAAGAGAACCTAGACAGGCTGAGAGTTGAAGGCATTGGAGATTTGTAGATTCTTCTAGCTTCAGTACTAAATGTAGAGAAACCTGCTGATGTTGGAGAGGTTTCTTGTGGATTTATTTAATCCAGAGCTCATGGAATACAAATCCAAGCAGATCAAACCAAAGAAAATGTTCTCATAAACCCCTGAGAACTCTTTCTCCTTCAGAAATAATATGTAAAAAGCCACAACTGTTAATATAATAATTAAGAACTGGATTTTAATTCACTGGGGTATTTGCTTATAGCAGATGCTTTGATTAACTCAATTTACAATCAGTCATTAATTACCTTATGAAAATAAATTAATGATTTATATGTGCTGCAATGCACCTTTACGCTTTTTTTTCTGGCATTTTGTGTAAGGTTTGTTTATTGTAAAATAGCAGTGATCTACAAAGTGATTTAGAAGACACAAGGATAAACACGGCATCTGACTGTGATAGACTAGTACTAAATGTTGCATTTTGCCACATTTTATTGCAGTATGATTGCTACCACTCAATTAGTAGTAATTAGCACAATGAGTACATAGCCTATTGGTACATAACCCAATGGAATGTTAAATGTGGTTACTAAAAAGTCTCTTCAGTGGTATTTTGAGTAATGCTTTGGAGGATAATCCCTCAGGCCCAACAGTAGGTATTTGTCATCAAATTAGATGTATGTGGCAAAATACAGGAGGCACCAGCAGTAGAAGTTTCTACATCAGTTTTCTTGGCAAAGATTGTGTAAGAAATCTGGTGGCATGCTCTGTTTCTTAAATGTAGCAAAGGTACTGTTGGAGGCAAATAGTGGAAGACATCATCCATATCACAGTAATACATTTCTCTGTGTAAACCTTTCAAAAGCCCTTTTTCGACAAATATTTTAATTTTGGAAAGCATGTTCCAATTATTATTCCTACAGTGTCTTGGAAAAAAATATGTTTTCTGAAATCCAGTAAATCTACCATGTTGCTGGGAAAGTAGCATGTATTGCTTTATTTTCTCCATATAGCTCAAAGTATTTACATTTGAATTAAATATTGAATTTCCTTAATCATATCTGACATCATGTCATTGCTGCAAGTGTGTCTAAACATTGCTGAAATAATTTAACTAGGCAACTGTATTCCAAATTGTTTAGCTCTTGATAAGTATCAGGGCAACCATCATTCAGTCAACAGCAACGCAACTCACTGTCTGGTATGTAACTCTAATGCTCATTCAGTTGGTAATGGTGTTGCTGAATAATGATGTTTTTAGAGATAAAATCCACATTGTAGTGTTCACTGCTTCAATGCTTTAAAGGACAACCAGGTTTTTCAGTTCCCAATTTTCTCTTTTGTTACCATATTGGCACTGAATATGAATAGAAATGTTTAAGTAGAGATCAAGCATCAGCACTGCCTTCAGCAGCAATGTGTGCTCATGTTCTATGGGGTACAGTTTGGGTTGTTCTTCATGTACTTGATGAAAGTACAATAGAGAGAAGTTATATATATTCCATAAAATTCCCACATGTAAATAGAAGTCTTGCAAGACTGGGGAAAGAGGCTAAAAGGGTTTTGTCCTAAAATTATTCTGTTTGGCTCTTAAAATGAGGGTAAGTATGCTTTGAATGCAACTGTCAAAAGGAAGCCAAGCATTCTTGTGCCATCCAGAGACCATAATAGATATTAATTTTTCAGTATCTAATAAAAAATGGCCATTTTTTTTACACTTTGGCCTAGCTAATTATTATACTGACCAACGATGGTTGAAATAATTTGAAGACAACTATGTCTCATCTCATGTTAGCCAGAACAGGTAGTTCATTTCTTCGTTCTTTGCTTTTAATTGAAGTGTGAATGCATTTGACTTTTGCAAACTCATAGTTCCTGGAATAATGACAACCCCCAGTCCTGAATTTAAAAACCCAGACCCACCATTCTTATTTAAGCAGAAACACTGGGCTAAGTACATGTGTAGAAGTTTGCAAAGTCTGTATTAATGACAAATCGAAACTTGAGGCAATGAGAGGAGGTAGGGACAAGGAACTCTACACTGAGGATCACTGATCTCCTAACATCTATTGAGATTTCTGAGAGATAGTACTCCTGTAAAATGAATTCAACAGTAATCAGAGAGACAGGATACCAAATGTGCAGAGCTGATTGAAGATCCTGTGGATTATCTTTAGTCCCAAGGGTGCTAAAATTACCTCAAAGACTGCAGTTGTCAGAAATTCAAAAGAAGAGCAATCTGAGGAAGGTGATGATATCCTACCTTTAAAACTACCTTGAGACTGATTGGGGGACAAAAAATACTTTGTTGCCTTGGTGATTCAGCATAACACAGATTATTGTAGCAAAACTTTTCCCACCTACCCATTTTTAGGAAACTGATGATACAGTCTGTGATACTGAAGATTTTGCTGTGGGACTTTGGCCTTAACATGGTTTGCTCTTTCAGACAATCTCCTTTCCTTTAGAGACTGCCTTAGAATGATGATTTTGTTCTGAGCTGTCAAAAGACCTACATTTCCTTATTTGCTGTTTCTTGATGTAGTCCCAGACTTCTGCATAGATACAGTGTAATGCAGCAGAAGAAAAAGTAAATAATAGAAAATTAACTTCTATAAAACAAATGGGAAATATACTTTCCCCCCTTAAGTAAAGTACATCTTTTCAGTATTGGAAGGAAATATACTTTCATTTGTGTCTAATGCTTCATCTTTCTCAATAGATGACATATTTAGCATTTTAGAATTAATGTCCTAAAATTGCTTTGAATTGTCTGCCACAGTTTCTATAGCCTGTCTGTTTTTTGCTATGTATAGAAGACACAGAAGCTTTCAAAATACAGCATACAGATTTACAAGCATTTTCCATTTTATTTATCATTAGTGCCTCAGAAACATAAAGCAAGTGGATTAGATGTGAAGTTTAATGCTGAATAAGAGGATGTAGCTGACATTCTTTGTAGGCTTTACCCTAGTGACTGTATTTGGGCTGTATTGAGGGAGAATTCTGTCTGAGCAAGGACTGTGTTATTGGGCTTCCTGTGCCAGGTATTAAGAGTTTATACCTGCTATGCAGGCTATATTTTGATGCCAAGTTTGGGAGGTAGCTTTAAATTAGCTGGCTTGGGGACCCAGAGAACTGGAGCTGCAGCAGCACAGGGCTCCATGTGGGTTGATTTACCCCGTTTGAATGTGATGCTGTATTGCTCTAGGACTGCAGAGACATGGATGACACCAGTGCCATAGATCAGCTGCCAGAAAAGTGTGCTAGAACATTTTCATCTGATATTGTGCTCTGGAAGGCACAGCCTGTTGCATCGTAAATTTGGCTATTTGGAGTAGGGTTGGTGAGCATATTTGTAGCATCTACTACCTGAGAAAACATTCAGATACAGTAAAACCCCATAACCATATTTCTTTCATGGATGATAACCAGTGCCATCACAACATTAACATTACTTGTTATGGGTGTAGACTAAACTTCACAGCTCTTATGTGATTATTACTGACAGAAGATTAAGCAAACACACTTTTGTGTATAATATGTAACGCATATGAATTCTTCAGTCCAGATCAAATCTTATGATCCCCATAGGCTACATGTATTTTTTTTCAACCTTTATGGAATTTATTGCATGGTTGTTTCTTAAAGAAAAAATACTCCAATTTTACTGTAACAAAACCTTGATTCTGCCTCCATTGCCCTTATCCATTTAATATCTTGTTAATGCAAAGAAAAGGCAAACACTGCACTGTAGGCTGCAGACCATTTTATTCTCACTGACTTAACAGCTCTTTTTATGCAGATGACTGCTCTACGCTTCATCTGCATAAGTTTTATTATCTTCCAAAGGAAGTCTGTATTTAATTTTCTTCTTCACTGCCATTTAAAATGGATAAAGAGTCATGCTAAATCCTTTGAATATCTGACATTTGACTTGGAAAAAAAAAGGCAGACTGAAAGTATAAAGGAGAGTTAGTTGGGCACAGATATTTTTGCTTCTGTGATGAAGTCCCTGCCGTGGGAAGACAACTTGCACCAGAAGACAAACAGTGCCAATCAACAATGTCTACTCAGCAACCCAAGATGTGATTGGGAATGTGTAGACATACCTGTGGGACCTTTAGTCCAGGTAGCTCACATATCCATGGAAGACCGAGTTTCAGCAGATAGGCTTACGTCTGTGCTTAATTGCTCTGTTGAATATAATTATTTTTTATTTTGTTCAAATGTGTGGAGGAATTGCCTTTCTTAATTAGACAAATGTGACAGTAAACTCAAATCTTGCTTTTGCTTAGGTGTTGCACAAATATTACTTACAAGGAGTTATTCCTGATTTGGACAAGCATGGGAGAGCAGAATCAAGTTTATGGGACATAAAACTCCACCCTGCAGATTGGATTTCAGTCTAAGACCTAAACAATGCCTGTAGATGCTGCTCCTGAACTACTGAGTGTCTTTCTTGTTTATAAATACAAGGTGCTTCTAACCACAATCATTACAGAATGAAAATACTTCTTCCAAAAATCATAGTTCTGTCATGACAGGAAAATTTTACAGAATTTTATGGGGATGATATTGGTAAGATTAAGCAGAAATTGCTTGTCAGAAAATTTTGCAAAGCCTCATGCAGAAAACCTGAAGAATTTAAAAGCTATCATGTCTAATACTCTGTCTGGGACCTGGTTATTAAATTCCTTAAGATGATAAACCCCAAACCTTCACATTTTATTAAATCATACGAGAATTAACAGACAATAATTTAATATTTAAAGGGATGAGGTTTTACTATAGTCAGAACTGTTGGCAAGAAAAACCTCGCTTCCTCTCCAGCTCCTGGCCTGGAAAGCGGTGTGAAAGTGGCACCACAGCGTATCGCAGTGCTGAGGGCCAGAGACACGCAGCTCGCCCTGACAGCAGGACGTAATTGTCTGCCTTTGTATAATTCCTGAGTAATCCTGTAAAGCACTCCTCCACCTCCCAGGATGCAGCATACTGGAACTGTCAAAACCCATCTGGAAAGATAGTCTTATTTTAAACACAGAAATCTTGTAGAGCTATTACATATTTATGTTAAAGTAAGTCTTGGTTGGGCATCTGAGCGGGATCTGAATTTGCCTCTGTCTCTTCATAACTGTCTCTTGCTGCTGTGTGTGATGCTCTAGATAAGTCAATGTTGCCATTTCTGTCCTCTCACCTGCTAGCCATGCCCCCCTCTGAGAAACTCAACTTTTGTTTTCTAGATTGTTTTGAATTCTTGAACAAGGTGCACTTACTTGGGGGAAGGTGGTTAAAATAAGCCTGATACTGCTCCACAGGATATCACTGCTTGAATAGCAAGAGACAGAAATGACATAACCAAAAAACTGGCTGAAAAAGGACTATGATTCTCAATGAAATTAGCACTAATTTAATATGACTGTTAAACTAGTGCTTTATTGAAAAGTCATTTTGTTTGTCTGACATTAATTGATTAAAACATGTTGTATTACACAGCTGCAGGAAGATGTCAAGTTAGACTTAATTCTAAAATTACTCTGAGCTTGTGTGGTTTAACCCCAGCCAGCGAGTAAGCACCATGCAGCCGCTCACTCACTTCCCGCCCACCCAGTGGGATCAGGGAGAGAATTAGAAGAAAAAAAGTAAAACTCGTGGGTTGAGATAAGACCAGTTAATGGAACAGAAAGGAAGAAACTAATAATGATAATAATAACAATAATAAAATGACAATACCAATAAAAGGATTGGAATGTACAAAACAAGTGATGCACAATGCAGTTGCACTGACTGATGCCCAATTAGTTCCTGAGCAGCGATCGCCCCCCCGGCCAACTCCCCCCAGTTTATATACTGGGTATGACACCACATGGTATGGAATACCCCTTTGGCCAGTTTGGTCAGCTGTCCTGGCCGTGTCTCCTCCCAATTTCTTGTGCTCCTCCAGCCTCCTCGCTGGCTGGGCATGAGAAGCTGAAAAGTCCTTGACTTAGTATAAACACTACTTAGCAACAACTGAAAACATCAGTGCATTATCAACATTCTTCTCATACTGAACCCAAAACAGCACTGTACCAGCTACTAGAAAGAAAATTAACTCTGTCCCAGCTGAAACCAGGACAGAGCTGTTCCGTTGTCCACATGAAATTTAGCTGAACTTGCAGGCTTTACTTGAAGACATACTTTTGTTACTAATATTGCCACTGACTTTGCTTTTTTGTAGGCTGCCCACTGGTGATTTGTGTAATTTCTACAACATCATCCCTAGACAGCTATGGAGAAAGTGGCAAGTGAGTATGAAGATGTCTTCGCTCCAGGTGCAATAAGGATGAAAAATCTGATGGGGAGAAAAATTCATAGATCTGTTACTAGGGCCATAGTTCTGCAAGATCCTGCTGAGGAGTCGGGGAGATAGCCTGCAAAAGCACGACTGTTGTATAGGCATATTCTTGGACCTAGAAGCCTGAGGTTTGCTTTTCACTGCTGAGATGATGCACAAAAAGCTCCAGAGATGTTTTGCCTGTTTTTCCCTTTTGCTGCAGAGGCATAAGGCCTCGTACAGTGAGCTCCCTGCTTACCTCATAACAAGGTGACAGTAATCTTTGATTAAAGATATTTAATCTTTTGAAGAAAACTGCCATTAGAATAGATATTGCTAAAATTTTTGAAAATTAAGTTCCTTTCTAATTTGGAAAAAGAAAAGCAAATTTATCTGAAAAAACACCATAGGATTCAATTCTACCATAAGGTAAGGAAGGGATTTGGAGCAAGGGCTACTTCTGTGTGTGTGGTAAACTGGTTTATATCGTCACTGCTGTAGGAAAGACACGTGAAGCTGACAGCATGTTTCCCAGCTTCTTCCTCACCACCAGCCAGGCAAGGCAGGAAGGGCTTCAATTTGTCTCTTGCTACAATGACAGTGCTCACAGCACTGAAATGACTGTCTGTGATACAGGGTACAAGAACAGCAAACAGCAAATAAAGCATTTCCTTTCTTCCCATCTTTCTGCCCCTATTGCTATTTGAAGACGTCCTGGGGAAGATACCTGTCACTGACACTCTGCGAGATACAAATCAAAATGAGATCCTGCCTCAGATTCCCCGAGCGTGAGGGGAAAAAGGAGCTTCTAATTGATGCTCTATCCTGTCTCTTGCTTTTAAAATTTATCTGCCTTTTTGCACCCTCTTTTAGTCTCTTTTAATTAAGAACATTACTAATTAAATGTCCGTGTATTTCATCTAAAATCATTCTGATTTTTCTCTGCAGCTGCTGGCTTTCGCTAGAGAATGGAGCAATCTGGGCTTTTGTGGCACCGGCGTTGTTTGTAATTCTGGTAGGTAAAACCACAGCTGCTGCTGTTTCTTGTTGCACGTCTGTGTCAGCCACACAGCAGGACTAGCTGAAGGGCTGAGGTCAGTCCTTGTGCCAGGGCAGCGAAACACCAGAGATGAACGGTCCAGAATCACTTTGCTCCTCCTCTGATTTTTGTGTTGTTGTGTATTAGTTTATGCATATTAATTCTCACACTATTCATTTCACTATTCCAAGAAAAAAATGCAACCTAAAATACTGGGAAAGCCCTCTTCTGAAACAGCCCTGTTGGGGCCATTAATAACTGAGTGGAAACAAGTAATCTTCGGAGTTTTAGTAATTCTCAGATCCCCCAAAAGAACAAAGTCTGTGGTTTGTGTTTCATATACACCAGTAAAAGTTGAGAGGCTGATTCCACCCCGCTGGTATTTTAAACATTTGCTTTTGCAAGTGCCCTCAGTGAAGATGATCATGAGCAGAGTTTGCAAGCAGTCAGCAGCGAGCAGGAATGGGTTAAAACAATGACATGAGCTGCCACGCTTTGGGTGAACTCTGGGGAAGGTAACAAGCTGCCTCCACGCCTGTCTTCCTTCAGCGATAAGGAATTTGTGCTAGCCCTCTGATACTGCATTCAATGTCAGGTACAGCAGTTTGTGTGGCTGATCGAGGCAGGGCCATTCGGACGAGTTTGCCGGGGTTCGGGTGGCTGCCGCAAAGACCTCTGCCAGCTATAATGAACATCGTCTTTCCAGGGGAGGGTGCAGGTTCATGGCTCTGATGCTGATACACAAATGCTCTACAGCAGTTTAATTATGCCCACATGTTAAATTACAGTGAGTTGCAGCATAATCACTATGATTACTTAAGGAGTCAGGGGTGTTTGCAGGGATTAAGTGGGAGATTATTCCTCTTCAGCACTGCTTCCAATACTTTAATCGATCAGGTTATCTACGATTTTTTCTGGGGGTTATAATGTCAGAGTGACAGTATGAACGTGGAATAGACTCACTGGTTAGTGAAATCAGGTTGTCTTTAAAGCTTTACTTAGATTGTAAAGACACGAGCCCAAATCTAGACCAGAGCCTGCCTGCTGTGGTGTTTAAGGAGGGTCAGGTAAAATAAGTTCCTGACTGCTTGTATGGAGGAACATCAAAAGGAGCCACTGACTGTACCTTGTAATTCCCTAAGAAAGCTAGGATTTCTATGGAAAGCACAAAGAAACTCCCCCAAATTTCATCACACAGAAAAACCCCACAAATCCTGCTCAGAAGCCAAAGAAAGGGAGGAAGGAGAACTATACATATAGAACTAGTGTTTACCATTGCATATCTCTATAACTATTTGGCAAGCAGAAGGTGGCTCCTTGGCTGACCTTTTCCATCACAGATAATTTTACCCTGCGGCTGAGTGGACATCCTAACATTTGCCTGGGAGACAGAGAAATCAGCACCTCTTAGAGGCAGCCCAGCCCAGTCCAGCATCTTCCACCCAAGATACAGCCTCTGAAAAACGAGGCTATATAAACATATATTTAAACCCCAATGAAAATGGTTGCTATATTGATGTGACAGAAATTGTCTCATGTTAGCATTTTAATCAAATTATTAATGGCAAGACTGAAAAGTCGCTGTGCAGTAAGGGCAGAATTTCTTTTACCTAAGTGAAAGCATGTACCTGTAAATAAGAAATGTTGATCACCGGATTAAAGCTGGCTAAATAGCTCTGGCCTTTGTTCCAACAACTTTAATTCCTTCTTGGCCTGTACCTTGGACCTTCTGTATGTGAGTTTATATTCAAAGTTATGTAGATATCGAAGATTGAAGAGCAGTTCAAATAATCTAATATTCAAATGTCTCCTTCTCACATTAGCACTTGCTTTCTGGCTAGTGTTCAGCAGCAAAGGAGGAAATGAGATGCAACCAGTAAAATCAAATCTTTCCCAGCTGCTGTCCAAAGATGGTATTAATCAAAACATGCCAGAGACTTAAATGCTTACTCACCTGAGTGAGCATAGCTTTCAACAATTTGCATGCGTAGCTGCTTGCCACTGAAAGTAAGGGTTTAACTGTCTGGCTCTCACTTATGATATATAATATTTGTGTAGCTCAGGTTACATTCTTGCAAGGATACAAATATTTTGAGAAAGAGAAAGAGTGAGCTCACAAGGTTGATCCATGTAGAGCAATTTGTTAAATAGTCTAAACCCAGCCCTGCCCAAAACAGCAGCAAGCTAGCTGACAAATTATTCTCTCTGGGCATTGTGTATGCCAGCTGAAAAATGTGTTAGTGCCTATAGGGAAATAACAAGGCTAAACACTATTTTGTGTGTACATGTGTGCCTGTGCTCTCTAAATAACGAATTAGCCACTAGTTGCAGGAACTAGTGTTTAGCTCTGAAAATACTTCTCAAAAAGCAGTTTTTGACTACTTCCATCTACAGTTCCTCTCTGCCAAGAAAAAGGATTCAGCTGTGAAGAAAACAGGGAGACTGCTCTTTTCAACTCCTACTCCCTAGAGACTAGGCAAACACAGTCTACTTTTGTCCTGTCACAGCCTCACAGGCAATATAGACATCACGGAGCCTTCAAACAGAATGATGTGGTGGGAGTGTGACTGGGAAAAAGTACTCACACATACTTTTCTCGGGAGTAATTCACAGAACCTCCCAGCCCTGTATGGATTCCCATAACCAAAGTGCTCTTTCCTTGGAGTTTGAGTCAAGGGATGTGATGAAGGAAATAGTTCCTTCTATGTGTAGGTCTTTTGGCTTCTACCTGCATCTTAAGGTTTAAAGATCGCTCTCCTCCGTCCCCCAAACCACCTCGCCCAAGGCTCTATAGCATCCTCTTAAGGCAGTTTTGCAAAAAAATTGTTGCAATTAATTTGAAAACCAAACTAATCTCAGCCAAAGTTGGCCTAGGACATGTCTTCAATGGAAAAAAACCAACTTGACAAAGTACCTGAATTCTTGGAACAAGACATTAAAACTTCTGGCAGAAGGTTTTGTTTGTTATCAACCATCTGCTGCCTTAGTGTGTTTCCATAGATATGGCAGAATTAAGGAAATTCTGCGGAAAGCATCTATGTACGTGGAGCAATGGGTGTGCTGCAGATAATCCATTGGGTGGGGGAGATATTGGGCCGCAGTGGCAAGTCTTTTCTATTGTTTTCCCTGTAAGTAGTTATTTTCCTGGTGTTTTTTACAAGTCTTTTGGATAAACAGCATTTTTATGAAGCTAAATGATTTTCATTAGCATATTGCTAACAGTTCTGTGCTGTGGGGATGTCATCTTTGTAACCAGTGTCTTTAGATGGGACTCCATGGAACTTGGGTCCTAGGTTGAGATTGCCATCACTGTCTTCAGTTGGTACTTGCTTATGAATATTCAATAATAAAAAAATCCTCTCCCTTATACCTGCTGATCATACATGATTTATTAAGTTCTGTTGCCTCATGGTATTTATTCGTACCTTTATGTACCAGTGCAGAATTAGGATATTTTCCATATGTCGAACAATATCTTACTCTGCAGGTAGGCCCACTGATTGAAAAGTGACAATTTGTGTCCCTTCTTAGACATCATTCATCATGGGAAAAAGTGACAGAATTGGACCCATAGTGTTTAAAGGCCCTGAGACAGCAGGATTCCTCAGAGTCATTGAAATCAAGTACATACTTAAGTGCTGTGGTGAATTAGGGCACAAATGAACAGACCACAGCTGCTAAGCTTCTCATTTTTTCTTATTAGCACTCAGTTATGAGCACTATTACTGTTTTAAAATTAAATCCTTCATTATTTTAAAATTAAATTTCTTCTTACTTAACCAACAGGAAAGCATGCAACATTTTTTGAACAAGGGGACAGATTGTAAGAAATTAAAAATTAAGGTTTGATATTAGGAAAGAGTAGAAGTCAGGGATCTGTTAGACTTTATATTTATTATTTATTTTCTTGTGTATTTCCTTTCCAACCTTGAAGTTTTGCTCTGATATTCAGCTCTGACTGGTGTGATACTACATGCATTAATATGAAGTCATGTGCAAAGAAGGCTAAAATAACTCAATTTAGTCTATTCCATCTGTAGTTGCTCTGGGATAGCTAAAAGTGGAATCAGGCTGTCCAAAATCATTCTCCCAAATTTTAACATCAATCTACTTTAATCGACTAGCTGTGTTTGGAAATGCATAACACCCAGTAGTGATTTCTGATGTGCCCTAGCAATGGGATTCAATTGCAACAACTTGCAGTGTTGGTGTGCTACCACTGATATCATGATAAGGATCAAATTAACTTGCACCATGAGAGAGTATGTTAAACCTCAGATTGGAAGAGTCGGTTATAAATCCCTGTACCATTGCCCGAAACTGAAGCGGAGCCTAAAATAGTTTGTGGTTTTAGAGGAAACTGGTCAATGGATTTAATTAAGGCAATATGTTTTATCCTTTTTTTTTTTTTTTTTTAGTTCCTCTGTGCTGCCAAGCCTTTTCTTGGCGAGGATGCAGCAAACCACATCAGAGGGTTTTACACGTGGGATTTCTGCCCTGTACTAAAGAAGAAACAAAAATCTCATGAGACTTGGAGGAAATCTAGGTGACACCCCTGCAAAAAAAACAAAGTGAGAGAAAGAATTTGTCTCACTGTATCTGGTCTGAGGAAATTTTTATGGGAAAAGATTTTGAAAGAGGTCCTTTTTAGTCATTTAACTCTCTTCCTGATCTGACAGTCTTTAGTGAGATGAAGTTGTCGCTAGAGCGAGCCAGAGCTCCCTGATGTCATTGGGATCTTTCCATGGGCTCTGGTGGGCTTTGGATCAAGCCTACAATAATGGGAACTGGCAGCTCCTGCTGATTTCGCAGAGACTTGCGAGTGCCTGAGGTTGGACAAGCTGCCTTGAAAGGAGTCCTGTGAGTTAGGAAACAAGTGCTAATGTTATTAGCTATGGGTTTTTTAGAAGTAGAGTGTGGCCAGTACCTGCAAGCAAAAATACTCTAAGTTCCTGTGTAATTTTAAGGCAAAATAACTGCAACGGTCAGGTAATTTTGTCTTTCAGAAAAGTATAAAATAGGACCTATATACAGTTCCCTTATCTAAATGTTTATTCTCCCAGTTTGAACATTCTGATATAGGTTAAAGCACGATGAGTGTTTCATCAACTAAGCATTCTCCTATTCAGCTCACTGGCAAAGTGTTTACGTCAGATGCCAAAAAAAATCACTGGAGGAACAATTCAGTGGCTGTATTTTTGTTTCCCATTATAAGGGCAGTGGAAATACCTCCATGCTTTAATTACTGAAACATTAACAAAGGAAGACATTTGTAGCTAATCTGTTTATTTAGGCTGGATGAGATTACTCTAATTTCTCAAAATACCGAAGTAGAAATTTTAAAGTGGTTCAGGAAATTTAAATATAGAACTTCAGGACTTGAGTGTAATGGTTCGTTGCTAATTTTACAAGTACCTTGTTTTTTATCAACAGTGAGATCACAGTGTTTCCTTCTCATCTTTTAAACATATTACTAATGCACCCTGGAAACGCACACTGTCTGCACGTGAGGAGAAGCTCAAGGCCTTTTTAAATTTCCACTTTAGACCATCCAACATACCCAGGAAATTAATTTCCAATTTTATTTCTTTTATATAAAGAAGTTAAAATTCAGCTAGAAATGCTGGATAGTTTGTGATTTAGAAAACCACGTAATATGTCTCCTTTGAGACTATCTTGCTTGTGCTGTTTTCATGACCGCATCTTAGGGTTCATGTCCAGTTTGAGTGAGAGCTTGCAAGATTCTCAGTATTCATTTGTTGGTGCTTATTGTTCATAACTTTCATTGTCTGTTGTAATATGTAGGAAATTCAGAATTTGAAGAATGAGGTTTCATTTTTTTTTTTTTTTGCGTCATTGGATTTTGGGGGGGAGTATTTTAATACACGTTATTTAGGCATAATCTGCATATTTTTAAAAGTGCTGTGCAGAAAGCAAAATCTAGGTGTGTCTAAAAAGAATTAGGAATGGAAGAAAGCTTTAGGGTTAAACACTTGTGAGGCTGGCAGGAGTGTGCTGTTGTCTGCAGTCATAAGAAAAAGGGATCATGGAGCAACTGTGGCAGGATGAACCTGAACTGTCAGTGAGACAGCCACGAGGAAGTGTCAAAAGGGGAGACTGGTATTTTGGATAAAAGACTAAAAAAGGCTGCTGAAAGATAATGTGTCAGGAAAGAAGTTAAGGGTACAGAGAGGCATTTTCTGTGTAATTCCCATGAAAAACTGGAGTAATGATGATCATCATTTGGTGGACATGCAGCAGAAAATTGGAAAGTTTGGAGAAGAGAGAAAGAGAAGAGAAAGTGTAATTTGTTGATGTTCATTGTTTGCTGCTTCAGTCAATATGTATATTAAGCATATAAATGGGTTTCTCAAAAATGCTCGTTACTACCTCTAAGAATTTCTAGAAGTTATTTACAAAATATGATTTGGTGGGAACAGGGAAAGTGATCCCAAGACCATTGAATTGCACCTGTTATTCGTCTCTGTAAAGCTGATTGAATAACAAGTACACTTGTAATTGAAAAGCTGTCAGATTCCACAGGGTATTCTTTGGATGGGCTAAAAAGCCGTGGCAGAAATGAACTGTAACAGCCATACTCCTACTTTACACTGGGTGCTGGTCTGCCCTTGGAAATCTAAAATTAAAAGAGTGGTCAGAAGGTTTGAAATATACCAAGGAAATAATTATCATCAAAGTAAAACATTCTTTAATTCACTCTCTCATCCTCAGAATTAGAATATTTATGTCAAAATAGAGTATGATTATTGAATTTTAACTGAGGAACAGCACTAATTAGAAGTCTTCTCTTTCTTCTTGTTCTGCAGTTCAGGATAGTTTTGTTCTGCCCTTGTTCTTAACTTGATGCTAAATATCAGCTTTGTAGCTGATGTGTAACTTTGGACAGGAAGGGGGAAATGAGGGTTTCACCTTCACATTCTCTCCTCTTTCTTTTTTTTTTCTTTTTTTTCCTTTAAACCCAAGGTCTTTGCACAGCAAGACAATCTTTGCCACATATCCTTTAAGTGATAAAGATTTCCTTCCTTCTTCACCTGTGACTTGAGAGCAAACTCTCTTTTGTTAAGACATTTTCAATGTTAGTCTTTTCAAGATTTCCTACTTTTCTGGTGGGAGTTCATTTCATTGATGTTTCTGCTGGGCCTGACATCAAAAAGAGCAGGGCTTTTGAAAAGCAGAGTTCAGGCTTAACGTATTTTCCTCATTGCTGTTTTAGAATAATCTTGTGCTTAAATTGCAGGCAGACTTTGGTGAGAAACAGGAATTGTACGCTGTGAAGTCTGGCAGGAAAGGTGCTTTCTGAAGTCTGTGCAACATGCAAGCACAAAACCAAAGAGCACGCAGACACATGTCCCTGTTCACTGAAGTTCTTGTCTAATTTGTCAGCTGGTAGTAGATTATTACGGTATTTATTTGTACAGTAGGAATCCTGAGCACTTCTTTAGCTTTGAAGCAATGTATCAATCGAGCCTTATCCGAAACAGGCAAGGATTGTTCCTGAAGGAAAGAAAGCACGAGCAAGAACTACCCACTGTGAGAAGAGGGAAATCCATTGACAGGGGTCAAACTATACCAGTACAAAATTGGAAACCTCTGTTGCTGAATAAATACAACACACAAAGTTCCTATTTTCTGTTGTACAATAAACTCCTAGGGCAGTTTGCACCTCTGACACGGTCAGTACTTATTTTTCTGACCAAGTCTTGTTCCTTCTCTTTCAGGTCAATATTGGTATTCTCATTGCTGTCACAAGAGTTATCTCAAGAATCAGTGCAGACAACTATAAGGTCCACGGAGATGCCAATGCCTTCAAGTAAGTTTTTCTCATCCAAATTATATTATAACAAGTTAATAATATCACACTAGCAACATTGTATCATAGAGATATGTATCATGGACTTCTCCCAGAACACTGATATCATTCCTCTTTAATAAAAAGCAAATAATGGTAAAGGTAGCATATCATTCTCTTGAATGCAGCCAGTTAACCTATATTTTATGAAAGCCAAATGCTGCACAGGATGAAGCCTGCAGCTCAGCATGAACTAAAGTGTTTTCCTACTTATTACAGTCTCCAGTGTTTGCTGATTCATGATTTTCCCTTCAGTTAATGGAGACTTTCCTCTTCCTGCTATATTCAAAGATACATCTCACAGACCATCATTAATCTGTACTGGGGTATTGCAACTATTCTGCTCCTTCAGAGGATAAACCTTGTTTCTAGCCCCAGTTCAGCATAATATTTAGGCATGTGCTTATCTTTAAGACTCTCTTGATACCGCAAAGCACACAGACTTATGTCGGATTTAAATGTGTGCTTAAATTCAGGCGGGTCTTTATATCAAGGAGCCTTGAGACTCTTGGGATGGTGGCCTCTCTAAGAGTGTATCGTCTTTAAAATGCTGTGCCAGCAAGGCTAGAGGGGAAATGTAAGGTAGACACATCACTACATCTGAATACACAAAGACAAATTCTGATTTCTAAAATCTATAGGAATACATATGGGTAGCTAAGAAGATAATTTAATATACTGAGTTTAAAATAAGATGCTGAATATTCCATTTTGTATTTCCTAAAGATGCTTTAGTCCAAATGTAAAAAGGACACTGTGTACAACTCAAGGAATATGAAACTTAGGTAGAAGAAAAGTGTGATGATGGTTTGTGTTTAATGTTTCTGAGTCACAGGCTATTGTATGATAAGGATTTGGTGTCACTGCTCTGAAATGGTATTATAAAGAATAATTTTTATGCTTGGATTACTCGTGTAATTTTTAAAACGCCATTAAGTTTTAAATATTGGTGACAGTCACCTAATTGAAGTTAGTTTAGTTATTGTATACTTATCCAACAGGAAAAGAAAAACCAGTACATATGTCTACACAAAAATCTATAAGACAATTACATTGTAGTGAAATGAAAAGACTGGGAATTAAAATAACTGTTTCAGGTTTGACTGTGTCCCTGTGACCGTCAGAAATACAAAGGAAATACAGAACATTAGGAAGCAAATAACTGTATATTGTCAATGCCAATTTGTATACACTATTAGAATTATGAAGGCAAAGGAACAACCTCCATAAGTAGAAGAGGAGCTACACAGATTGCTCTATGTACTTAGATATTTCCTTACTTCTATTACAAAAAATTGATTCAATACACACTGTACCCTGCACACTGATATAAATTAATTTTTTAAAAGAAAACTATGTGTGTGTATGTAAGTAAAACAATTTATGAATCGTTGGTCTAGGAATAAAGTGAAATCCATTTAATCAGGATTTTATGTTCTTAGTTCAAATATTATCAGCTGTAGATTTGGAATGGTGGAGCTCTGCACTGAAAATGTGACTTCTCCAGACACCCTGGCTAAGAGATGCTCCATGTGCCAAGTAATTTTTACAACACAGTTTTAGGATTTGACCTAAAAAAAGTGATGGTGGTGGAAAAAAATGATAATCAATGGGAAGATATATCTGGAAGCATTCAATTGTTAAAATATTGGTTAAGCAGAAATATGCTCTGATAGAACAGCTTTCCTCATAGAACTAAATTAATTCAATAAAATATAATTGAAGGTAAATAGAACATACAGAATAGATCTTTTTCTGTAGATACCATTGCAGAAATGGGTCCTCAGAAGAAATTTGAAATGAGAAGGGCATAAATAGCTGTCCAAGTCAGATCTTAGAGAGTATTTATACCCTGATTCAACATAGTGGTGAGACATGATGCAATTGAGTTTCATGTACAGAGGATGTCATGGAGAAAGTAGCTGGTCTGTTGGAAAAAAAGAGAAATATAAGGCCTTTGTAACACTGGATTTCATTTTCTTGCCATCAGTATTCCTTATACAGGTAAGAAATTTATATGTCTAGTGTGAAATCATTCTGTCCATGTTACTGTTTTCCAAAAAAAAGAAGAGAACAAGTAAAAGAGAGTTCTGTTCTGACAGCTGCATGGGAAGTGTTTATCATAGTGAAAAAAACATGCCCCCAACCACTAAAGGATCCTAGGTGTTGATTAGAGGTTGTCAACATGTGAGAGGGGATAAGCACAGCAAAACAAATCAGTAACAGAGAGCCCAGAGAAATCAGAAAAATGCAATAAGTTCTGTAGTTTCTGTCAAGCCACTGTCAGCAAGTACTACAAGGTAGGTTTTGAATCAACAAGTTCAATTGGCTTAAGAAGGAATCACTGACGACTGCAAACTGCTTTGCGTAATATGAGCCTTAAATGGAGGGCCTGTCAGGCATCCCTCTGAATAGTGCAGTCCATTTGATATTAGCTATGGGGGAAACTGCAATCTGTTAGAAAGAATTTATCAAGCGCTGCTTAGAAACACAGCTGAATTAAAATGGCACAACGTGATTTTGGTGAGACAAGAAAGCACTTTGTCCCCATGTTGCAGTTGTTTGCTGCAGTGAAGTGGTACATAAGGCAGAAGTGGGTTTTATAGGGCTGCGTTCATGGTTTCAGAAAGCCAAAGACAGAAAATGAGAACTGCAGTGCAAGGAGCCATGGAGGGCAAGCCTACTCAATCCAATGAACTTGAGAGGGGAAAAAAAGAGGGATTTCAGTGCTGTCTTTTCAAGCTGGAATGAAATTTAAGTGGAAAGCGCAATGAGAAACAGTAAGTTGCTGTCTGCAACAATTTGGATGATAGCACTTAAAGAGCAGGGTTTCGAAATTTGCAAGTGATAATGAACTGAAAGGCATAGGAAAAGTGGCTGGAAAATGACAAAAGTGCCTGTGGCAGAAGCGTGAGGGAGGTTCCAGCGCCAGCTTGCCTTTCCAGGCCAATATTTATATCTGCCTTTAAGCACCTGACTGAGAGGCCTCACACTTGCAGCTGTTGATGAGTTCAAATACGAACAGCCATTGTAATCTGAACATCCCAGCCTACAGGTTTTACAAAACAGGCTGGTCATCAGGCTTGCCTCTTGCCAGGCTTTGCTGCCAAAGGAAAAGTTTAATCACGCTGACAAGGACTTGCTTCCATTTCTGCTGGCAGCCTGGATGGGACGCCACCTGACCTGGGTTCACCGCCCCCAACTTTAGAGCTCAGAAAAGCTGACACCACCTCCACCTGGGCTCCTGATCCAGGGAGAAATGGGTGCTTCGACCATGCAGTTGATCTTGTCTGTTAAGTGTTCATCTCACTTGCCTTAAAAGTTCTGATTTCTCCTCAGTAACCACGAGGGTAGCCTCGACTGCCCAGCTGGTACTCAGAGACCATCTCTGTGCATGTCTCAATCCAGGTGTGATAACTCACTCTCCTAGACATCAACCCATAACTGAGCAGAGATTACCTTAGGAAATTGTCAGAACAAAGTTGCAGTTATGAGCCATGATGATAACAGTTAGAAAGGATATTTATTGTTAAAGAAGTGCTAGTACTGGAGCGTATTTAGTTTCCCTAAAGATTAAGTTACTTGGCAATGCAAGCGGGTGTTACCAACAAGGCTTGTTTCCCTTGGCAACAGACAGCAATAAACTGATGTAATTATTTAGAATTGTTCCTGATTTTCCATATGCAACAGGTCCTCTCAAATGCTGACTCAAATGCGAGTACAGAGTATGCATCAGGGAGAGCCAGTGCTCTGAAGGCAGCATCCATTGAACTTCATGTTTAAAGGCCAAAATAGAATAGAAAGTTGTGAACAAAATTCCTTTTTTATCATAATAGTAATTAATTATTCATCTTCCCCATTCACATTTCACCTAGTATAAAGTGCAGTACATTATGGGCTGATTGACTTCTTCAGGTTCAGATATTGCTTGTCACAATAGAGATATCAGACAGCATCTTGCTGAACATTTTATTCTACTTTCAGACATACTGGTGTGGACGTGTCTGTTTGTTAGTTTGTTTAAAGTAAATAATAATAGCATCCCTAAAATAAAAGATAGGATAAACTGAAGCAGCAGCATAAAAGGGTATGTTTATATGATACCTAAACTGCAAAATACCCAATAATTTAAGGCAAGATGACTATAATTAATTAATCAGTATATGATCAGAGATGCTAATGAATGCATAATAGATTCCTGTGACAGTCTGAACAGTAAGTATTTGGTCATTGTAGGAATTTTTGTGTGTGCGTGAAAATGGTCACTTTTTTAGCGTCTGGAACTTTAATTCTGTGAGAGCAGTTTACTGGTAAGAGCTGAGCAAAGAATTATTATCAGCCCCTATTTACTACTTGAATTTACTTAAGACATGCTTTTTGTATTGTTTTCTGAAGCATATTGAACACATGTATAGAATATGAGCTGTTTCACTTAGTTGTGATTGATTATATTTGAATTTTATTAGGCGATTAGCTATTGACAATCAACAAAATAATTTTGTGTAATAATTCATATGGTGCTTTCTGAGAATGTTGTGCATCCAGGGAACAGATTTTCCGCCAAAAAGCTAATTTGAATGTTTTAGTTTATAGAATGCAGAATCAAATACCTTGAAACATTTAAATGCATACATACAACATTTGTTTGCATTATCCATTCTTGACTGGGCCCTCTTTTAGGGAAATAATTAATCATATGTTTGAGTTTAAGCATATGAGTAGTCTCTCTAAGCTTAATGCAATTAAAGCAGATTAGTTTAATGGAATTGCTCATGTGCTTGAAAAAGCACATGATTACATTTCTGAGTTATGGACAATTTGAACTCTTTTTCTTACTTATTTCTGCTGCATGTAAAGTCTTAATTCCACTCAGTGCATTCATTAACTCTTCTTAGGACCTAAATAGCTTTTTTCTTGCCGCTCTACCCCTTCAAAGTCTGACTGGTGTGTTTACTTGGGAAGTTACTTCTCTGTTACAGTGAGAAAAGATATCTAACGTGAGTGTTTTAGAAATGAGCACATTTCATTACCCATGGGGAGAACTCTTCCCTGATTAAGTCTGTCACAGGTAGTCCTTTGATTACATGAGTTACCTGGCTCCTGGATTACAAGGGTTAAAGTTTACTACAATTTTCAAAGAACTTAGTTTTGCACTAACACTAATATTAATCGTAGTAGAGGAAAAAATGCAAAGCATGTCTCTGTTGCAGGAGTAGTAGTTTTAGTCTAGAAACAAAGGTACCATACTTAGCCATACCACTGCGCTTTCCCATCTAGTTCACTTTTACATTGTATTGTCCAGAAGAGACAGTTTCATTAACTTTTCTTGAATAAATTGCCAAGTCCAACTCTTATTGAATACTTTCTCACTCTTGCTCTGAAGTGGTCCAATGAGTTGGAAAAAATCTCTATCTTTTTGATAAAGTGTACACTTCAGAAGCTGGTGAACCAGAAGTGATAGCTATCATAATCATCCACGGAGAAAGCAATTACGACAAAATTAGAAATATTTCTTAGCTTTTTACCCCATTCTTTCTTTCATTTTACTCATTTCCTTCATCCCTCACAGCTCAGTGTTCACTCAGTAAAATAATAAAACAGCCTCTTAGTTCTCCATTGAGTGTAGGAAAAACATTTTTTCTGTTTAGTTAAATTAATGACTGAAAATTGGAACAAATGACAGTAGCTGCAGTGCATGGGAGCAAAACAGGGCTTCAAGGGAAGCTCAGCAGGGCAAGCAAGTCATGTAAGGTTTTGTGTTAGTTCATTCCGCATTTTTTAATATAGCATAAAGCACTTTGCATAAAACTGAAAACAGTATGTAGGTTTAATGCAAACCCATTCCTTACTTTGGTTATTTGAAGAAAAAAAAAAAAAGCTGTACAGAAAGATATTCCCTTTGACAGATAGGAATACAAGAGGGTTGTTCTCCAACAGGTCATGATGCTGCAGACATCTGTATGGTTTAACTGTATAATTGACCATTCCAAAGCACTTTGTAAAGCCATCCATTATATTCCTGCAGCACATCGAATGCACTGTGACAAATTGCTCATCCGTTTAATCAATGATCTGTTCCATGCCATGATTCTGCATCAGTATTTTACTTTGTTTATAAACACACTGCCTGCCTTTCAGCCCAGTCACCTTTTGTCTTGGATATCAATCCTCCGAGTTAGTGCTGATAGCTTTGGTGATTTTAACATCAAGCATTGTTCTGCAAGATACTGTGTATTTGTTGCATTTTGTTCTTGTGATTCCATTCCTGTTTGATGTCATTTGGTGTCCAAACCCTTCTCTTTCTAAGGATTATTTGCTGCTGTTCATTTTCACAAAGCGTACTTGTCAATTGTGGTACTTGAAGCTCTTGTGGGAGATCTCCTGCCAAATGAGATACCATAATCTTCCTCCATAACTAAATTCCACCCCTTTGTGATACCATTAGAGAATTTCTTTTTTTTTTTTAATTCCCCTTCCAAGAGGTGTGAGGAGCAAGTTACAGTCTGCAAACTCTTCTGAACATCTACGGGGATTCAAAATCCATAGCACTAGAAAATCCTTTCTGCGCCTTTCTTGATGGCAGACGCTGCAGTGCAACACTCTGAGAAATGGAGCCCCTGCTTTTGTGTGCTCTGTTGGAAAAGAAAAGATCTTCTCCCATTTGCTGAAGGAGAGCCATCAGTTAGAGCAGCATGGCAGGCCAAATCTGCTTTCAGCAATTCCTTTTCTTGACAATTTCTAATTGTGTGTAAGGAATCATGTTCATTGAACATGGCTTCAAACAGCATGAGTGATGTACCTCATGGAAACTCTTGGAAGGAGGAGAGTTGACTGGCAATAAAGGAAATAATTAAAATGAAAGTATTAAGCAATGACAATTAGTGAGCTGAAGTGCTACTGACAATGATAATGTCTTCAACCTAATTAAATTTTTGGCTCATTGAATATGACAAATAAAAATGCAGTTTGGGTATCTCGTTATTGGATATCTCTATAGACTCAGAGCTTTAGACTAAAAATACATGGGTTTGAATGTTGCCAAAGAGAGTATTAATGAGGAAGTGCTAATCTTTTAGGAACCATAATGACAGTAATGGCAGTGCTTTCTTTATCACAGATGCTAAGAGTCATAGCACTGGAGAAAGGTTCCAGGCCACGTTGTCATTTTTCACATGCATTTCAGGCACGTTTTGGGAGGAGTAATAAAAGCTTAAAAGTATGTAAAACATAGCTGCAGAGAGGAGGCTAGTCTGCAAAACCTGCAAAACAGAAAAAGGGACAAATAATAATAAACTGATGAAAAAATCAAATATCTTTAAGCTTCCAATAGTGGGAGGGGAGTTGCAAAGCAACAGAGTTGATCACCTGGAGAGCTGCTGAGCTTTTGGTTTTGAGCTGTTTTCAGAAGTGGTTGCACCAATGTCTGTCATGGCTAATTCTGGTGCCAGGAGCCACAACTGATCCTGTCTCATGGCTAAGCTGGACAAGATGACATTGTGAGCCTTTTCACAGCTTGTTTTTTTCTTGGTTTTCTCCTTCTAAGCCAAAATTGTCCTTTGTGGGAATTATTTTCCATCTGTCATTTCTCCTTAAACAGGATTTACTGCTCAAGGGTGATCAGGGCCTTTTGATTGTGGGCTCCAAAGGAACAAGCAGTTCTGATACTCATGTGCCTATTTCTTGTGTTAGGAAGAGCAGTAAGACACAACATACAGGTACAAAATATACCAGGAAAACTTGATATGTAAGAGGTGCTGGATTTTCTGAGTATAAAGATATAATACTTTTCATTAGAGGTGCTTAAACATGTTTGGTTTTGTATCTGAATATCAGGATAGAGTGAGGTTTATTAAAACTTGGTTATTAAATCCCTATGATGAAACCTTGCTGTGAGCACAACACAGTCTGCAATGGAAGGGAAGGTTACGAGAGAAGGGGCCATACCAAGCCACCCTTCAGCTATTTCTCATCTTCAACGGCTAGAAACCTATGCTGTGCTTATTGATCTATGGTTGAATCAATTTCTTGATTTCACCTTATCAGTCCCTGATAGACACTAAGAGCAGTCGCCGCAGGTGAAAGCTGTTCTCTGCAGGAGCTTGAGGGTGCAATACATTGACACGGGGCCTCCTTAAGTCACATCACCATTTATACAGCATTTAATGAGAACAAAATTCTCTGCTGGCCCCATGCCTAAGGTTGGATCATTCCAGATGAGTCTTTTGTGGTCTACAAGGTGCCAACATACACAGGAGTCGGGTCAAAGATGCTGTTAGCGATATGATATTGTGATATATGGGAACAATGCAGGTGTGGTCTCGCCTCCCTCTCCCCCCCCCCCCCCCCCAAAGTTGTCTAACTAAAGCATGTCTTCTTCACTTTAGAATTATAACAACAGATAATTTCAGCTTTTGAAAATCTACAGTGAAAAACAGCTTTGGAGTTCACGTTCTTTTGTTTTAAAAATGTCCTAGTTGTTTTTAGGCTTCAATCTTTTAATATCTGATTTTAAGCCATGAAAATACTGGTAGGAAGAAGACAATGTTATGAGTCATAGCTTTATGCCTGGTACCAGAGTAACAATTAAATGCTGGTCGTTCATCATGAAATGGTACAATTCACTGGGAACAGCAATAACTTCAAGAGTTTGCTTGAACTGCTGCATTTACATCCTCGGTCCAATTTATAATCCTAGAACTCTATGTCAGCTTTATGCAGAATAATAAGACAAATATTATAGTTATGCCAGCACATAAAGTAAATGCTTATTTAAACATGCACCTTGTGCAGAGCTCTAGGCAACCTTGTAAATCACTACCCAGTCTGACACAGCTCTTAGCTAAGTATGATTTACATATTTTCCCGACAACGCTTTCTCAAAATAAAATTAAATAAATGAAAAATATGGGTAATTGCAATAAAGAAAAGGTCCTATTTTAAAATCAAAAGTCCTTTTAAACTTTTAGATACTATCTTCAGGTAAGTAATAAAATGTCATTACCTATAGATATGTTACATGTGTTTTGGAAATAGAAATTGGAAATTATTCCCAATTCTTTTCATTTGAAAAAGATGTGAGGCAGAAACATATATTTTAGTGAAAGAAACTGAATAAAAAGCACTTTTCTTTTGGAACAACATTAGAAATAATCAAAAAGGCAGTTAAGTCAGATGATAATTGAAAGCATGAGGATGTCAGGGATAGTGAGATTTTCGAAGTGACTTGCTGTCATCACCCATGAAGAGCCATGTTCTTTAACTCTACTGTGTGTATTATCCCCAGTGAGTCTCACGTAGCCTGTCCAGCCACCCTTCCAAGTTACTTGCCTTATTTTAATAAAGCTATTAAAAAACTAGGGAATATCCAAATACAGTAACAGAACAGAGAAGCCTTGGGTGTTCTCATGTGAGTAGAGATGGTAATGATTCAGATGACTTTTTCAAAAAAGTAAGCAGCAATAAGACAGCGATAAATAGGTATGGAGCCGCATAAAGGAGCTTGTCATGAGCTATTGTCTGAGCCCGCTGTACAGAACAAGAGAATCAGCAAATCCTCAGCTCAGAAATTAAAAAAATAATTGACCACAGGGTCTATTTTTCATTTTCATAATGTACATGGAACCACAACCGTCCCCAATACTGCAGCATCTTACTGAAGCAAAGGGCTTGAGATGGTTCCAAAAAGCCAAAAGAGCCCCAGATACAAGTGCTGGTGTTGGGGCAGCTCCCCAGCAGGCATCTGCCTCCAAGGCCAGCATGCACCCCATGAGACAGCTGGCTGGCAGCCTGCAAACCTCCTGCTCCTGGAGACCTCTCCAATATTGCGAAAGAGTGAGGGGGAAAAGAGGAGGGGACCGGAGCCTGGCACGACAGAGCCTGGATGCTGTAAGAAGGTTAGCAGGGAAGGACGCAGATTTTTCCATATTTTCCATTTGCAAGCAGGACCTTGGGAGAAGGCAGGAATCAAACCAGTTAGCAAAACATTTTGGTTTTGACAAATTAGAAAACAGGTTTTTTTTAACTTTTCTGACTGGGCTTTTCTGCAAGTAATACAGCATTAGCTATGACATTAACTTTGATAAACACAATAAAAAACGTATGTTGCCTGGCTTCTTTAATGCCAGCTTAATAAGAAATCAGGTTCCTCACATTACAGCATTGCATAGCTGAATGCTTTTCTGCAGTTTGTGTTATCCTCCAAAGCAGCAGTCACTAGCAGTTTTTAGAAACCAGACAGCAAGGCAGCGTGATTGTAGTTGTACTTCAGCAATTCTTTTTTTTCCCTTATGTACATTTGAGACAGGCGATCAAGCAAGTATATGGCTATTTATTTGCCACTACTGCAGTTAAAGCTCGTATGAACCATTACACAGAAAATTACTTTTCTTTCTCGGTTTATATGCCTGACCTTGATAGCTTTGCTGTTCAGTCGTACCGTTGCCATGGAAATGGGAGAATGATCTTTCTGTTGATATCATTGCATAATTAAGGGTCACTGAGACTGGTTAGGTCAAGAGATCATTTTCAGAGTTCAGCTCCTCAGGGGATGAATGTTATTCCACAGAAATTTTGTGCATGGGTATATGTGATTGTTACTTTGTCATCCTAAATTAAACCAGGAGCCCCACTGACTTTAAGCTAAGAGCCAGAAATATTTGCCAAAACTACAGATTTCCAATAAACCCTGTCTCTGTGAGGCTGCTTTTTCTGGGTGTTCCCAGGCATACAGAACTACCAAGCTATGAAGTTCATTGCCACTTGTCAGCTGAACAGTGGAAACTGGCTGTGTAATTGCTCTTGACCATCTTGAATTGTATGTAAAACACAATCACTTATACTGGTAAAAGCCTCTGGGGATGGAAATTTGAGTCTCTCCAGGGTGTAGCAGCTCAGAATTTTTTTTCCTAATGGGTTCTCTTAAAAAGCTTGACATTTCTACAAGGGCAGTTTAAGAAAGGACAAATAGCAGCCTGTCCTTCTCCACTGCACATAGACAACAGTTTCTTTCTTCCCCTGCAAACTTTATACTGAAAACCTGTACTGTTTTTGACAGGCCACATTTTCTAGATTACCAATCATTTTTGTTGCTTGCCTCCAGAGTCTTTCCAGAGAACTACACTTTTCTTGAAATCTGATACCCAAACCCCAAAATGATGCTCCAGCTCAGACATCACCAGCATGGTGCACAAAGTAGGGGCTACTTGGTATTTTTAGCATATGATATTCCTGGTTTGACATCCCAGAGTAAGGAAAAAAAAAATTGTAATGGGGTTACATCACTGACTGCATGTTTATGTCTCAAAAAAACAGTTTCATAAACTGTATTTCATTATTATTATCATTAAGTAAACTGAGCTCCATGTTAACACCTAATCCTGTGCTTTGGACAACTCTTGAGATGTTTAGAGAAAAAAAAGGCCCCATCACATTAGCCTCCTGGTCTGGCAAGCCAAAATAGACATATGCTGCCATACTGTTCCTGCTTCCTTTGCCTTTATTTTTACACAGAGATTTTTGAAATGTCTGCCTGTCTATAGTTTCTGGCTCTCTGAGCAGGTCTACGTTTTTGATATAACCTTCCTTTTTCCCTGCATGTCCTTTCTGAACAAGCTGTGCCCTTTCATATCAGTATTCCAGTCATGCGAATTGTTCCCTCAAATCTCCTGTTATGTAAGGAAAAGTGAACAATATGAGGTCCTTTTCATAACTTCTGTAATTTGACAATCCCTCTTTATTAGCACTGGGTCTGTCATCTTGGTTTACTGCTGGGAAAGCAAAGATTTTCACCGCATGATATAATAACTATAAAAAGGATTCAGATGGCTGTAAATAGCGCAATAAGACTAATTTTCAGTATATTGTTTCAAGATGACTTGCAGAGATTTAGCCTATTAAAAATAGTAAGTGTTGGGCTAATGTAGATTCATGCCTCACACAGACAATATACCTAGGGATAGTCTATACAGAAAGCTGTCATGAGCTGGAAGAAGTCCTGCATTGGGAGTTTTGAAAATGGATAAAACAATGGAGACTGTAGTGGAAGAAATAATTAGGTGCAAATGTTGGAGAAAAGAAGTAGATGACATCTAGCCTGGTCCATCTGGCACCCACAGGCAGGATCTAGCCCTTTGGGACATTTTCATTGCCTTGTCCTTGGAAGAGACAGGTAATGAGTTTTCTGGGAATAAGCTGTTGTAACAGATTCCTTCTCCTGGGCTGACTCCAAAGCAGAGCTAGGCACTAGGTCCCCGTTAGAAGAAGGGGGGAGTCTGAAGGAACATCTGTTTTCACATATGCAGTGCATCTAGAGCAGCCAAGGTTAGATTGTCCTATTAATATGTTGCTCCTATAACTAACTTTATGGTCATATTTGGCAACTAATTGTTTAGTACCTTTGTCTGGTCTAGGAACAGAAATAATACCATAACCATTTTGAACCCAGGACTAGCTCATGGCTAACTGTATACAGATAAAACCAAATCCTCCTCCATAGTTTGTGTTGTCTGGTTGTGAGAAAAAAATGCTGCTCTTTTCTTTGGTGCTTGCTCTGTAAGGTGTAAACTGAAAAAAACAAGAGGACTGTTCCACCTTTGGAAACAAACCAACGCTTAATAATAGCATGCTATATAAAAAGACCTGAGCCTTTAGAACATTGTAGTTTATTTTCTTTTTAAAACAACAAATTAATCCCTCCAGACTTCCCAGTCAATCTGCTTCTGTGACACTATTAAAGAACCCCTGAAGTGGAAGGGGGTAATATTTTCTTGTCTTTTTTCCCCCCTCTTACATCCTTTAAAGTAATTCCAGAACCAGCTTTTAAGGGGGAACCAAACACTGTGAGAAATAGGGGAGTGAACAGTTTGTGTTCAAGAAATCCATAAATCTCCACTATTGTAAGGATCAGGGCTTGTTCTTTTCCTTTTTCTTTTACGTTGCTTTCATTTTCCGCATGGTTTTCTGAGAATGTGATTATGTTGGCTTCTCGCTGTGGTCGTCAATAGCAACTGCTGGGAAATTTGTTCTGTCACCCATTACTGGAGTCTCCCAAAAAACTTTTTCAGCAGCCACATTTTCTGGACTTCCAGAAAATTTAACATGTGACTGCAACAAATGGTCAACCCTTTAGTCTACCTGCATTTTAATGAAATGCACCATTGATTGTGAATTTATTATAAAGGATTGTACGCAAAAGGATTGTATCATTGCTCACCTATGATGGTACGCAGCAGATCTTAACTGATCATGTATCTGGAAATATTTATACTGCATGTTCTTTTAGAGGTTGCTATGGGAAAAGAGAAAACATATTCTGTTACACTGGGGCTGTTCCTGAGGTTCAAGTGATGCTTCAATAGAAGCAGAGCATGAAAAGAAACAGAGTGACACAGTGTTTTGATGATCAAAGCATAAATACACAACAAGACTATTCACTAGCAAAAGCTCCCAATCACCTCTTAAAAACAACAACTTCACTAACAGCAGAGAAGCTTTTGGGTATCTTTTGGGAATGAATTCACGTACAACTGGGTATCCTGCGGTACAAAGCCTTTCAGTGCAGGTACTATACCTCCTACTCCAAACTCAATTATTAATAGTCCTTGGTTAGCTGTGGGACTTTCTTCTACTGTGAGAATAAGCTGTTGTTATTTTCTTTGATGACTCAATGGCAAAGTTCAGTGGAAAATTAGCTCTAACCTTGGGCTTGGGGATTGAGAAGCAGAGAACGCTGTCTCAGCAGAAGTGCAATGAGAAAATTAGTGTCAAAAAATGTTGGAGAAAGGAATTTTAGAAAGAGAATGGAAAAATCCCACTGAAAATTCAGTTCCCCTGGGAAAACTGTAACTACAGAAAATTCAGCTTTCAAGGAAATTACATTTTAATTCTTTATATTCTTTTAATAGCTTGCATTACAGACAAGGAGAAGGACAAGTTTTAGTTAAGTACTCACTACTTTCTTTAGGATTAGGTTTTTTTCCTTTTGTAGTTTTAGGATCAAGAAGTGATGGAGGTGACATGGGACTTGATCTGTGGGATGCCTTAGCAAGGCATGGATTCCTAAATCCCTGGTTAGGTGCTGAAGTCAAAAGTTAATGCTGCTAGCCCCTGGAATTGCCTTCTCAACATCAAAATTCTTAAGGTACCCCCATTTCTGGTTTTGTCAGGCTTGATGGGGGTTTGAAGGGAGACTTGGATTTCAGTCCCTGCTCCACTGAATATTTATTATAAAATAAGAAATGTTAATAAAGCAAGGATTAGGTAGGACTTTTCTCTCTCAGGAGAGTGCCTTACGACTAATCTGTGGAGTACATCATCTCTCTCTGCCCCACTGAATATTTAATTATTTAATGTATGTTGAACAGGTTCAATAAGCAAGAATGAACATCAAGTAGGGAGTCAAAATGCTCTTCTGGAAAAGAGGGAACAGCAATCCCTTAGGCAGAAGAGTGATTTGAGCCCAGACCCCCTATACTCTGGGCTATACTCTGGGCAAATGTTGTATCTACTAAAGGCAGTGTAGCTTTTTGGGAAGACTTATGGGAAGTGGCACTGCTTTGGCAGCATCTGCCTTCTTGTGAGGGTCTGTGGTGAGAGGGCTGGGTATTGTACACTGAGCATAACAGAAAAGGAATAATGCCACTCACCTTCCCACTCACATGATAAAAATCAATCTGAATTTAGTTGCTGTTGCAGCATAGATTTTTTTTTTTTTTTTATGACTACAGTACTTTTGACTAGTAGCGTCTTCCCTGGATTATAAATGGTACCCACTGGAAAACAATGATCTGAAATGTCTGCAAGTATTTCTTATTCAGTTTCACAATGTCACTTTGAAGGGGCAAATAACATTTGGGAAAATGGGAAATGGCATCTGCAGTTACCAGTGGGTTTGTGTGGGGGTTTTTTTGTTCATTTGTTTTTTGTAATTTATTATAGTTGTGCCTAGATATCACCCAAGATTAGGCTAGGAATGGTGTACATGCTAATTAAAAGACATTCCTTGTTCCATCAGCCTTATTGTCTATATAGCCAAGACAAAGTGTAGGAGGAGAAAAAGGTGCATGTATATTTGCAGGAGTTCATGAGCTACTGCTCAGTGGCAGGAGCAGATTTAAAACCCATGTCTGTCCTTTCTGAGACAAGAGCTCTACTCCTTAGATCAAGATGTCTAGCAGAGATCAGAGTAATTTCATTTTGAAAAAAAACCCAAACACCTACTCTCAACATCACTTATATGCAATGTACAGAGTAAATTGGTTGCTAAGTTAGAAGAGGTCCTGAGGGATCTGACTTTCAAGCCTGTGCTTCGGCTACTCTGCTGAGCTTCTTCTATCACCCACGGTGCATTACTCTACTCCGACTTAGTTAGTTTTTATTGAGGAGTGGAAGGGAGCGTGATCCTGTAGACTCCAAATGATATCAGTGGCTTTGGACTAGCCCTGAAGACTGCTGTGTATGTTTTCATTGCTGTTCACTGCCTAGTTCACTAAAAAAGATGAGTTGTTATTAGTATTCTTCCATTTGTCTATTTGATGTCAGTGGCAACTCACCACCTAAATAGCTTAGTATTGGTTTTGCTCCTTGGAGAATCAGGTAACAAAGTGAGCAGCAGCCCACAGCACTCCTGAATGCCATGGTCAGAAGAACTGCCATTCCTCAGACACCAGCAGGAATGAAAGAAAGCCTGAGTGCTGGTCAGAAGGCGTAGACAAGGTGTTTGATGGAAGCACTGCTGAACTTGAATGAAAAACATTTTCATTTGTAGTCAGAATTGCTGCTTGTGTTTTCCAGCAGCTCTCCAGCTTCCAGCTTAAGGTTAGTGAACACTACTTGTAACAAATGGGAAACCGAAGCTAAATTCAACTTGTCCCAGCATTAGTCTGAAATGTTAGTTATTGCGTTTGGGGTGTGTTTATTTTTTTGTATAAAGTACAAAGGATATTGCTGACAGTGGCTAGTGAAGAATTTAAGAAACAAGAGAGAAATTTCAGTTAAAAGGTCTATTTGTCAAGGTGACAATTTTGCTGAATTGTTGTGAAGGATTTTTGCTTTTTTTAGACAGTGTTTCCTCCAATTATTACATAATATTGGCTTATGGGTCTGAATTTAGTTCTTACTTCAGCAGGCATCATGACAGAAAAGTGGATGTCAGAAGCCTCAAAAGGGTTAGTGCTCCATATATAACCAATAAAATTGATGTGTGAATTAGGGGTCCCCTTCACAGAAGTAATAAAGTTTTCTTTCTGCAAGCAGTGAAATTTCTTTCTTGTAGCTGTCAGTGTAGTCGTTCTGCATCAGTGTAAGATATCGACAGTGTGCTCAGGGCAATAGCAGAAAAGGGCAGAGATTAAATAAAGGGAAGGGAGTAATCTCAGTTGAGTAGAGCCATTTGAAACCAATTGCAAATATAATAAAACTATAAGGCCCAACCCTGCTCTTGGAAAAATGTTCCTAGTAACTTCAGTAACAGTGCAATGATTTTATATGGTGTTGATAATGAAAATACATCTCAGAGGTGCCGAAACCTGTACTACTTGCACACCGGGACTTCAATACAGCTACGATAATTATCCAACTCAGAAAACTTCCCTTCCTCTGCTGATTGATTAGTGCACACTTCAGGATCTCAGCTGGTGTAAAACACTAACAGTCTGTCTCTGACTGAGCAAGATACACAGAAAATATCAAAATCCTGCACTGAAGTGAATGCTAAAACAAAAGCAACCAAACAAAGCCAGTGGAAGAAATTTGGAGTGGAAGATTTCTGGTGAGCAAGGTTTACTTCTCAGGAATTAGAATTAAACTGTAAGAATAAGAAAAGGGAAGAAAAATACTTTTTTCAACAGGAGATTTAAAGGGTGAGTCCATGTTAAGTGGACAGCTTGATTAACAATGAAAAAAGTTAACACTGTTCTTGCAAGAAGAAAAATTTCCTAAGGATTTTCAAAGGACTCCACCCTGCCCCCCCGACAATGGGATTCATACACAAGTGCTCAGGTGAGTGGGACGATATATGAATTTATAAGGACCAGCAATGTCTGCAGAGCAGCCTCTGCAGATCTGATGGCAGAGGATGTGGCACTGTGCGGTACTTATTCATTGCTGCTTGCTTTTTGCAATGAACAACCATGCAAATCTGAATGAAATCAAGTCATGCCAAAGTGGTTCTTGGTGAGTGGTGCTTCAGATGTCTCTGCAGCCCAGCTGAAGAGATTGTTAGTGTTGGGGCAGCGTGAGAAACAACCCTGACAGTAGACTGAATTGATAGATAGGCTATGTACAGCTAGTAATATCCCAAAGGCTATTCCAATTTAATCAGACTTGAGATATTTTTGTGTTTTCCAGAAGTTGTCTAAGTAATAACAGGTACATACTTTACCAAAAATATGTTGGCAAAAGGAAACAATAGAAAGGAGAAAAGAAAACTTTTGTGCTGGTTTTGCTTTGTTCCTAATTAATTAATTTCAGGACTGATCATTCAGTGTGTATAGATGCAGAGAGACAAAGAGCTCACCAAAATTAATGCTATTAGACTGCAGAAGAGTAACAATATCTGAGCATTTAAAAGTGTATGTGAGAAACAGGCTGTTGGGTTGCTTTAATTTCAAAGGCCAGAGCATAAGAAGGGGCATGCAGGAGAAATTTAGAGGGTCCTTCATAAGGCAGTGGCATTCTATTTTCTGACACATTAGGATGCAAGGACAAGGAAAGATCTTAGCAAGGTTTATGAAGTCCTGGTGGGGCTGGACATTAATATCTGCAAAGACTTGCTCCTGCCCCAAAGTATTGCTTCTTCATGTCACCAATTTCATAGACAATATAAAGTTCAAGCAATAGTAGTGACTTTTTTTTAAGTCATGAAGTATTCCTTCTCCAAAAACAACATATATTTGATTATGTTTTATATCTTAGTGTACTAGAACTAATCTACTAAAATATTCACGTAGCAAAGAAAAATGGGAATAAAAAAAAGTAAAGTATGTGTAGTGTGTCGGAATTAATGTGCCTAGTGGAACATTAACTTTTGTATTTCTAAGATTTTTTAACCTTACCACCTTAATGGTGTTCTGACACAGCATTTTACATTTAGTATTTTTCTTTTTTAAAGTTCAAAGACAAAATAAAATAAGGATGGGAAGGGGAGGGGTAAATGGAATAAAATAAAAGAGGACCAGGAATAATAGAGCTGAGTCCTTTGCTCAGTGAGTAAAGCTCATAAACACCTTGAACTAATAATTTCATAGGATGAAATTCAGAGCATACAAGCATAGAAAGCTATGCAATAATTAGGAAAAAAAAAAAAGACTTAATGGGATTTAAGTGATACATATGCAGAGCTGACCCTTAGATAATCTTAAATGAATTTCACCCTCACATGGCTGCTCTTCTAAATGGATGTGCATGAATCATTAATACATTTGCATGAAAAATCCCATGTCTGTATTTTGTTTTCATTTTTAGCTATGTATTTCTGCTGCACATGTGCTGAAGCCTGTGCTTAATAATGAGCAGTCTTTATTAATACATGATTTTTAAAAATATATCAGGCATTTGTGATGTTAAAGGCTCCTGAAAATCCAAACTGTAAGAATAATTTTGAAAACATTGAAATTGAGTACCTAACTCTATTCTGCCCCCAACTACAAATTACAGATGAAGCTTTTTATGCTCTGCCTCAAAAAGAAATAACAAAAACTTATTTTTTGGCAACAAACCAGCTGGGGAAAATTATATCCCAAACTGCAAATTTTATAAAAATTGAGAGTGTGAGAACAAAAGAGAAAAAGAAAAAAGGGTTGTTTGTAATGAGGACAGTTTTACAAGTGTAGCTGTGTTGGGCATACTAATGACCTGCTGTATCAGGTTAGAGAGGACATCTAAACCATCATGGAATCTGAATGTGCCTAATCCATCTTCCAGGTGTTCATGTATCCTGCCCCCCAGTCTGCCCCAGCCTTGCACAGATGCATCTTCCTGAAGGCACAAGGGCTCTGTAGGATTATACAGGTCTTTCTGCACAAAGTTGATTGCAAGAGGTGGTCTGCTGGCTACTCCCCAGTGGAGCATGTCTTATGTTAGAGTTAAGGTGATGAACTTTAATCTTAATAGAGAAAAAACCCCAAAGGATCCTTGATTCCTGAAAATAAACTTGTATCTGTTGTTTTAAAATTGTATCTTTTACAATGCATTTTTTTAATTAAATAGGAGAGCTCAAGCTTTAAGGTATTCCTTCATTTTCTGGCTGAACAAACTCTTTGCAGAATTAAATTCAATTGTGCAGAAATATTCATGGCCAAGGACATAAAGATATGAATCAAAACAGAAAAAAAAAGAAAAGAAAAGAAAGATTCCAGATTCTTCCCCATCCCAGATTCCCCTATAAACCTGAAGCCTATGCAGTTCTTCAACACACACTTTTAATCAAGGATATAACGAAGTGTGTGCTCAGGTCACTGAAATGAATAAGATGTATTGTCTCTAAGTTTAATTAAAAGATTTCTTCATTGAATTGTGTTGTACAAAATTCTCATTTATTTTATGTTTGTTGTAATTACAAGTGGTCTCTTGTCATGCAGCTCTATGCACTTCTCTCCTGAACCTATACTTTAATCTGTACAAGGGGGTAAAAGGCATAGGTAGGACATTAATCTCCCTAAAACAACTTTCTCTGTTGCATAGGTTTTCAGCTAAATAGAAATCCGCTAATTTCTGAAAAAATGTAGCTCTAGTGAGCATGGACTGACCTTTAGTTTCTCACTACCCCTGTTCCCTTTACTGCCCTCTTGGCTTCTTTATCTATAATTGTACCATAGACTAAATCCACTGAAATATTTTAAACACATATTTAATTGTAAGCATGTGCTTAAATCCCGTGGGCCGCATCAGGAGTTACGTAGGCGTTTATAAGTGCTGTGGTAAGTGGGGATTAGATCTGCCTTGTTGGTTCAGGATGTTTCAAATGTGGACAGGTCCCTTCTGTGTGCTTTCTGTCTTGTACCACCAAAATTGTACTCAGCTGCCCAGGAGGAAGAGTTTGTCCTCTGACAGCTGTCACTGAAAATGTGGTGCCTGGGTGTGCAAGGGTTTGACGTCTACTCATCTTTGACAGACAAAATTGTACTGGGCTGTCGAGTTAGTAGTGCTTTGACAGCAAGAATGTTTTGTCCTGTGGGATTCACGGGGGGTTTTGAGTGATTACAGAGTGGACAGACATCATGAATGCTTTTGGGTTGCCCAGTGCTGTGAACTAGATGTATAGCACTTACTGGGAAAAAGTGAGTGCTGACTTATGAACTCCATTATTGGTCACCTGGCTCCGCTCTATTTTACACCTGCCTTTACCTAGTCAAATTGATGTGAAAATGAGCTGTAGAGGTGTTTATTGTTTTAATCAAAAAGCCAGATGGATTAGGCTAAGAACAGAAGGACTGCCATCTCGAATTAAACCAGATGGGCTGGGGATCCATCCAACCCTGTATCCCCACTATAAAGGTCAAACAGAGTGATTCTGCTCTGAATACAGACCCCTACCTTTCAGCACACAAAAGACTAGGGAATTCCTGCACAAGTGGCTGCATCTGAATTGTCACATTCAACAATCCACAACAGAACTATCTTCCGTGAATTTATAGGATCCTTTTTAGATGTTCATAGCATCCTGTGGCAAGGACTTCCATAGAGTGATCCGGTTGTCTTCCTATTTTTTGTGTGATTACACTAGAAACGCTCTGTAGGGTTCTTACTACGATACTCTTGAAGTCAATATTAGAGGCTATATGCAGACACAAAAGTACAATTCTTTAGAGCAATTCATTAGCATGAATCAGAGATGATGCTCTGAGGGCTTCATAAGGAGAAGACGATTGTATGGAATAAGCAATAATCTTTGTGAGTTAAATTTCGTCAGTTGTGCCTGTCTTTCTTGGAAGTGGCTGAGTGGTATTCAGTTGCAGAGAGAGATATTAGCAATGTTTACATCAAAGCATAAAACAGATTTAATTATTGCCCATACCTCTTCTGTGGGGTCCTGAGTGCTCTGTGAGGTTTGTCTGCCCTTAATTCCTGTTGCAGATGAAGGAAATAAGCTCCTTGTAGAAAGTTCTTCGGTGTTTAATGTAGAAGACTATGAATACACTGAGGAGACCTAACTTCGATCTTACAATTCTAAACGCAATGCCTTTGTTTTCTCTGTGGTTCCCTTTGTTTACTCTTTATATAAAATCTGGTACACAGAATTCAGCTGCTGCAGAAAGCTTTCCATGATCATTTAATTCTCTGGTATACTACAATTTCCTTCTGTCTTCTGCTATAACAAACATCCTATACATAACTCATTAAGGCAAAACAAAAAATCCCTCTTATTTTCTCAGTGTTATTAGCTTTTCAGCTGTCATACCACCTTTTATTGAAATTCTGCCAAGTCCTCCAAGCTAAGCAGAGTGAACATGTATCAGTAGGGACCTCCAAGAAACACATGCTATTTCAATATTTGACATACATTTCTCTAAATCAACTCTGAACAAAGCAGAATAATACCAGCGTGTTAGAGGATTTGCATTTGGCAGAGGTACATCACGTTTCTTCCCATCTGTGGTGATTAAAAATCCCAAGTCACTTTCTGTAAGAGAAATACTGTGTTGTCTTGACTCAACTGTGGTGCTGAGCAAATGTATTTTGGATGTACTATATAGTGGGTTTAGTTTTTCCATGTGATGCTGCATTTGTTCTCAGTTGCTGCCCTCTGTTTTTGCCTCTCACATTTGACTCCTCACTGACAAAATGATACTTCAGTGTGAGCTGAAGATATGACTGCAGTAGTTATATGACCATCTCTCCATCTCTTCCCCTGCACCCTCAGTTACTGACTCTCAATCTATATTTATCCCACATGATACCAAAGTTCTGTTATCCCCATTTTTATAGATAAGGAATGAGTAATTAAGAGACTTGCCCATTAAAAGAATTTTATGGTGAAGAGAGTCTCACACACACTGCCTTGCTGCCAGGACATAATTGATAAACTCCCTGGTGTGGGGGATGAAATTTGTTTAACCGTCTCATTACATTTCCTATTTTCGTTTTCTCTTTCAGACTAACAGCTAAAGCCGTTGCTGTTCTCTTACCAATCTTGGGAAGCTCATGGATCTTTGGGATTTTGTCTGTCAATGCCCACGCATTAGTATTTCAGTATATATTTGCTGTTTTCAATTCACTACAAGTACGTACCTGGTGGGAAAGTTTATGGCTACTGAACTGCTGCTGAGATCCAATAAATGGATCATAAGTAATGTTTTCACAGGCTTGTGTTTATTGGATTTTTTCTATGTTCCTTCCTCTATCTTTTAAGTCTGTGCTGACCATACAGTGCTGGCAATTGTTTAGTCTCTGTATGAACAGAACTTTTATCCCACTCCTTAGTGTTTCCAGTAGCAATAATTAAATAAATGAGACAGTAAGCTTGAGAAATGAAATTCATTCTTCCAGCATCATGTACCACAGCCAAGATTCTTCAGCAGAGATACCAGAACAGTTTTTCAGTGTCAGTTTGAGGCTTCATTACTGAGACTAAATGAAAGCGAAGAGAAGTCTGTGGGAAAGGTGCATCATAAGGAGAAAAGTGGAGCTATTCTGCATGCTGCACATGACTCTTGCATGCAGGCAACTAGACCCTCATCTTCTTAATACACCAATCCGGAAAAATAGCTCTGTCCAAGAAGGAATGTAAGCATCTGCTTAGCCTTAAGCAGACATTTCAGTAGAGGCATAAATCTATGGGTGTGTTATTATTCTTTCCTGAATAGTGGTTACAAAGCGGAAGAAAAAATGAGTTCCTGTAAATCCTTTTTTGTCTCAGGAACAAATAGCACTATGGTCATAAAAAGAATGCAACAGAGTTCTCCCCATAAGCTGATAAGAAAAGTTCCAATTTTCATCCAAAATAAAAACATGTTTGGCTGAATACTCCCCAGAAGAAAATAAAATTATTTTGGGAGGGAAAGGGGGTGGGACCTTTTCACTTTCCATTGGACAAAAACCCCAAAGATAGCAAAATTCTGTTGTGCTAACAGCTTCCTTTTCTACTGTGAAAAATATTGATCTGGTGTTTCCCAAAGAGCATCTCCCCCTGCCTTTATCTTTGCAAGCACAGACAAAAAGTTCTCTTGTCATGAAAACAGAATTCCCGCTTCTTTTCAGTCAGATTTCTCCTTTAGCACGCCAAAATTTAGGAGGCGCTGTTTTACAAGAAAAGGTCCAGACAAGCCTCATAGCAACCTAATGCTGCAAGTTTCCCCAGTTTAACATGGGGCACAGTTTGGCCTAGTCTTCAATATTTATAGATCTTCAGCTACTCGATACCTGCTTTATACAATACGGCAAGAAATACATTATTGCATTTCATTCTTCACAGTCAGTTTTCACCCTTCTCCCTTTTATCTGTTTTCAGGGATTTTTCATGTTCCTGTTTCACTGTCTTCTGAATTCAGAGGTACGTGACCAAATGGTGTTAACAAATTTGGTGTTGCCAAATTCAAGTCACGTGAGTATAAAACAAGAAAAGGCTTTCCCCATTATTGTTGCCTACTATGCTGCTGATTTCTTTTTTCTTTCAATTAATACATGACTGTTAGCAGCTTTGTGACTTGTGGCATTTTGACCCATGCTTGACATTTATTTTATTTAATATAAGAAAGGTTTAAAAACAAGAAAAAGATAAGAGAAGGCAGCTCAAGACTAAGCCCCTCCTGAGGGCTGGAGGGGCTGGGCAGGGCATGGGCTGTGCTGCTAAAGGAGGATGCTGAAATGTTGGGAGCAGGACTTACTCTGGCAGTCCCTGTTGGGGGACCTCTGGCTTTGTTACATCTGCAGTTCCAGAGAGGAAAATAAATATTATTTTCAGCAAAACATACTTTTGGATGTCGCTCATGCAGTCCTTAATGGGAAACCAAACAGAGTAGAACCTATTCCAGGTATTTTTCTTGGCAGGAAGTTCAGGTTTTCATAGCAGACCAAGAGGCATCTTTTTGCATTAAGGCTGTCTCAGAGCAACTGGGGTAAAGCCAAGGCAAGGCTGATGTAAATGGGGCTTGTGGAGACCATCTCTGCTGGGCCTGGATCTTGCAGCACCCTCTCCTCCCATGGCAGACAGCAGAAAATGCTTAGCAACATGTATTACTGATAACAAAAGTTTCTTAGGAAAACCATTTCCAGCATGCTGGCGGAGGGTACTGCTCAGTGAATACCCACACAGCTTTGATTCTCCTGCAGCTCTTTCTTCTGGATGCTATTAAGTAGCTCTGCTCCATAGCCTGCTGCTTCTTCCTATGCAACAATAGCACTCCAGCTCTTCTGTGGAGATGTTATTATTTATTGATATTTGCCAACCTATTCAGTCTCGGAGCATTGATATGAACCTTACTACAATCAGTTTGGAGAGTCAGGACTGACTATGAAATTCTTGATCTTTATTGAAATCAACTAAAGTTAAGGAGGCAGGTTAAAGGTAAGGAGGAAAGGTATTTCTTTATTCTATTCTCCCCCAGGCTTAGAAAGCTTTCTTCCTGCTGTCAAACTTCAAATGTCTTACATCAAATACAGATATTTGAATTGCTGCCATTTTTCCAGGAACCTCACGAGAAATTAAATTCAGAAACTTTTCTGAATTTGTATTGCCAAAACCAGTTCATACATAGCTAATATGAACTGTCATTTTTTAAGAGCAGGTCTTATTGGCTTCATCGTATACTATGCATATCTAAAATACTTCTTCATCTAAACTGCGAGAATTCTTCTTGAGAATTTCGTTCTTACCATAAACCTCAGATACTGTAAAGAGAAATCTGCAGATATTTCCAAGTGATTGGGTAAAAAAAGAGATCTTTATTCCCACTGCAGCTGGACAAGAAACGCACACACGTTATAAAGAAGCACAGGAGAATGGGTCTGATGGGGACCTGAGCAGCCTCTCCCGCAGCACACGTCCAATGCACCAGTGTCACCCCTGACAGCTCGGTCATCGAAGCACCTTGACTTCTTTCAGCAATTTGGCTCTGTGCCTCACTAGCCTCACTACTGCCACTCCTAAATTGTAGTTTTCATCTTTCTTACTGCAGTCTGATCTTCTTGTTTCCTGTTTTAGCTACTATATGTATAAAGAGTAGATAATTCCCTTCCTCTCCAAAGGAAAGGGAAGACTTAAGACAAACTCTCTCTTCCCCCAGTCTCCTCTTTTGATTAAACAACCTGAGTTTCTTGTAACATGTGTTTGCTTGACCTGTGATCACCCTCACTGCTCTCTTCAGGGATGTCTCCAGCTGGTCCCTGTTTTTCCTGGGATGCTGGACCCAGTACTGTTGCTGAGGCCATGACAGTGTAGAACAGGGAGGAAAGATTACTTTTAGAAAGATTTTTCAGACTGTGCTCCTCCTGACAAGACGTTCTTTATCACAACATCGTAACGCTGGTCAATCACTTCCAGCCAGTAGTCCTTGATAAATCTCCCCTACTTGCCTAAAGAATGATTGTCTCACCATCTTTTCTTTATGCAGCTGATTATTTTCACTTTGGTGCAGAATCTTCCTGCATCTATAGGAAAGTTCATCCAGCATCTTGAAATAATTTCAGTTTTCAAAAGGCTGGCAGCTGGCTTAAGTCCTCATGGCATCTGGATGCCATCAGGGCTGCATCAGCTCCAGGGCGAGCCTGCCCAAATTGGGGAGCTTGTGGTCCAGCCTGGGTGTGCTGGTTTTGGCTGGTGTGCTGGGGTTAAACCACGACACTGGGGCTACATATTTAGTTAGAAAATGTGAAGGTTTCCTAGTGAGCTGCTGAAAATCAATATATTGGCACTTTATGAAATCGTTCAAACCAGAACTGCAAATACTGGGGATGTATGCTTATATGCCCTGCAATTTGGGTTTCTCTGCTTTTATTACTTTTTGTCTTTAACATGATGAATGCTAATACAGTCATATCTTGGACATCTAGGACAATGGGATAACCCAAATAACATGAAAATGAAATGAGAAACAAGTGAGGTTATACAATGCTTCCTATTTAAAGTATGGGTACTTGAAAAGTAAAGTTAAATTTTAAAATGAAACCATAAATATAAAGAAAAATGTGGGAGTGGATTGTTTGCTGTTTTTTAATACAGTGACGTTAATGTGGAGGAAGGATAATGGGGAAATGATTGTAAGCTACATGTGTGAAAATAAACACAACTTTTTCAAAAGAAATCTATCTGGTTTCATTTTTTTCCCCAAAGGTTAGAGCTGCCTTTAAGCACAAAACCAAGGTCTGGTCCCTTACCAGTAGTTCGACTCGCAACATCAATGTGAAACCTTTCAATTCAGACATTGTAAGTATTCCTTCTTTTTTTTTTTGTTCCCCCCCCCATTGTACTTGAAAGTGTTCCACATTAAATTCTGTTAGAAAGAACAGGACACAAGAAGGCACCTAAGTATTTTTAGTACCTACCTAAAGTCTATATTTCAGTATAGACAGGTGGAATCAGCAAGTATTAAGTTGGAGCTACAATATCTGTTTTGAAAGCAAAGGACAAAATTCTGCCTTCTGATAAATTATCAAATAAAGGTAAACAAAGGTTTATGAACTCTGGAGTATGGTTCAGTGAGACTATTCTCACCAATTGTAATGGACTTCATATTATGCATTCAAGCAGCATTTTGGCAATGTATTTGTCTGATGATGATAGCTTTTTGATAGGGCACTTTTACATTTAAGCCCGAGGAATAAACTCTTAAATAAGTCAACACGTGAATATGCTTTTCTAGCTCTCCTTAAATTGTCTTGAGGCAAAAGACATTTGTTTTTTATAAAGAACCAGACTTCTGAAGTGATAGGTGTTATTAAGTGATCGCTGCCAATCACCTTAGATCCTGGCAATAACTGTTTAAAAATCCTTTATGGCATATGCTCTCAAGACTCTGACAACGCTGTAATGTGAATAGATGTTTTCAAGCTTTTATTTCATCCAGACAAGAGTGGTTTAGCAAAAGAAATAAATCTATTTTCAATATTATTTTGTTTTCCAGATGACTGGGAACAGGCCAGGCACAACCCCCACAAAACTGAACACCTGGGATAAAAGCACCAATTCAGCCAACCGCATTGATTTATCAGCAGTCTGACAGTAATACCAGCTTCTTGGTGCAAATCAAGCCATACATTCAGGAGCTCTGACACAGTGTACACCAGTTTTTTCTCACTGTTAATACCAGTAGAAAACTGCTTTTTTAATCACTGCCTAATAAATTGGAAGTTGCCATATTGTTTTGTTGAGGAAATAGCCCTCATCTGCTTGCCTTCAAAAAAACTGTAACACATTCTACCACCTGGCTATTAGCAATATCTGTAAAAATAACTAGCACAAATATACACTGGATGGTTTTGTCAGCAATGATGAAAACACTAGGTACGCAAAAAGGGCTTATTGCTATCTGAATCATTCCAGCTCCCAGAACAGAGGAAAGGCAACATACCTCTGGAAAGATGGATTTTTATGCTCTAAAATGAAATGCTTCCCATTGTGATGTTGTAATGGGGCTATTCTGGTCTTGCTGTGCACTTTCAGTTTACATTTATTACCTTACAGAATCCAATTATCGAAATGAAGCTTATTCAAAATACATAGTGTGGTGATTAATTTAAATGCTACAAGGAAGCCAGGACTTGAGGGAGAAGCAGGTTCCAGCTACTCAGCTCCCAGCATGGGCGTGGAATTAGCAAAGCTAATATATACATATGTCTCTATGCTCATAAACAGCATATGTAACGTAATACTTCTATACATGGCCTATCAGTATTTTAGATATTCCTGTTTACATCATATCTATAAAAGGCAGAAAAGGCTAAGGTTGTCCTATAGCAGTCCACAGCATTTCTATCGCTGATTTGTGTCTGCTGACATATTGCAATACAAAGTATTTGTATTGCTTTGCCTGAAGCTTTTGGATGCAATCAACAACTGTCCATCAAATGCATTTGACAAATGCACTGTAGCTTTTGGAAATCAAAACCTGGCACTGTGACTTATCTTTCTTCTTTTACTGGTCAAATCGAGACACTGAATTCCAACCACAAAAATGTAACACAATGATATACTGTGAAGACAGCCAGACTACAAATAAGCCTATGTATTGTTACCTACAGACATCTTTTAAATAGGTCTCTGCAGAGTCTTTTGTGGTTTTAAATTCTGCTCAGCACTTAATAGCTTCTGCTTTAGTACTGCTATGAAGTATCTTCAAGGAGGAAAAAACACTGTAATTTTTCTTTTGACCAGTGTTTTGTAGGTTCTCAGAAGTGATGTTTGGAGCACAAGGGGATGCAATCTCGGCTGCGCCAACGCTGCACCTTTCCAGCTGGGGGTAAAGCAGACCATAAGCCCCGGAGGTGGTCAGAGCCCCTAAATACGTGTCTCGCTCTAGGATTTACTCAGCAGCCAGGGTCTCCAGAGCAATTTCCAAAGATGAGGCCCCCTGTGCAGAGTGGCTTTGCAACCATGTCTCCTTATACCCAGCTCTTCCTTGTTTGCAGTAGCTGTCTCCCTAATGGACTGCGTATACTGGTTTTCAGGAATCACCAAGGTAATTAGCTTTCCTAATACACTGGGCTATCAAAATACTACAAAAGGAGGGAAATATGCAAATCTTCAACCTCATTTTTTGCTAAGAGGTTTTGCGTTGTTTTTTTCTTTTCTTAATTAAAAGTTTGTATCCTCAGTAGCTCAGACCATTTCTGGTCCCAGTGAATCTGGCAAGCTGTCGGCTATTGATTTCCAAGAGAAAAGGTATTTGCACCCTAATGTGCAGGATGGAAATTGTTTATCGGATAGTAGATTTGTAAAAAAGAAAATAAAAGTAAATTGATCTTTAGGGAACAGGAAACATTCATCAATTAGGACTGAATTTAGTGAAGTGTTTCATCCAAAAGACATGGAGTTGAAAGTTAAGAAAACATCAATGCATTTCACTTTTGATTGATCCAAAACAAGCTTTCTCCATGTTCCCTTCCTGCACTAAGAAAAAATGATCTGTTTCAGTTTGGACCAATCTTTTCTGCCTTCTCCCCTTCCTGGCCAAGACTTGTTGGTATAGTCACCAAACTGAAACCCCACAGTCCACCCAAGTTTGTCTGTGGCTACAAATGAAAATATTCTACAGAGATTATCTTAGTTTCACCAGATATATGCTGGATATATGCAGCTGGAACAGAGCAGAATGTGACATACTGCATATCACACATATACATGCACGAAATATATAGGCTTCAAATCTTGTGTTTCCTATTGCTAAATAACTCAAATTGTTGACAGCTAACTCTAAAAGGTGGGTCAGTAAAAGCTAAATATCTTAATGGCTATGTCTTTATTTTGGCTTTCACGTATGGCTTTTTCCTAGCCTTTTCTACATGGGACTGTCTTACAGCTGTGCAAATATATGGGCTTTTCATGGCCTGAGAAAGATTATATTTTTCCCCCAAAAGACACAGTAGAAGGAGCCCTCGGAATGTATGGAGGAGATTGTAACAGAACAGTACTGTGATAACAGAGTTCAGTGTTTGTATTGTGTGCAGACAACATATTTAAGTGTATTTTTTATACTGGAGCATGTGGTTTTTTGTTGTGCTTTTTTTTGTTTGGGGTTTTTTTGGTTGTTTTTTTTTTACACTGTGACCCTCCTTGATAATTTCTCTTATAATCATTGTATTATAGCACAAACAGTGCTGTGAATGAACCAGAGGACATATAAAAGCATTTTAAAAAAAAAAAATCTTAATTTTTAAGAACATTCCTCTCTACACAATATTCATTGCCTTCATTTCCTCCTGTCCTGATGTATATTGGTCACCTGTGTCACTTACCAAGGTCCATTTGAAAAAAACATGCGACATACAAATGACAGTACCAAATGACAGTAGTATAAAGGGCTAAATCTGCTTTTTATCCAGGTATAAAATATTTTAAAATTGTTCAACAAAAATAAGAAAAGCATGAAAATGTTTTTGGTTTTATACTTTAGAATGTGACATAGATGTATTATATATTGAGGGAGCATTTATTATCTTGCATCTACTGAGATCCACTGTGGATAACCTGCATCCCATGCTTTAACTTCTGAACGTTACTTGTGATGAAACAGTTTATCTTGTTGTTTATGTCACATGAGGTTAAGAGCTAGAATGCTGTATTTATAATACTAGGTTGGGGATGGGGTTTCTTCTGTTTTTGATAAACTAGTAAAAAACCCATGAAGTATAAATGTGTTCCATTGCCATCTAAGTCCATTCTTTTTGTTTGATTCAATGTATTTTTGTTGTTACTGAATGCAGCAAATGTACTGAATAAGAAATGCTCAAATGAATCTTTAAACAATCTCTTCCTGTCCTCAGTCTTTTGAAGCCTGAAAATCTTGCAGTTTATTTATGGGCTTGTATATAGCAGCTATTGCAATATTTTTTTCAGGACAGCATCATTTTGTCAATGGTATGAAATCTTAATTGAATGAGATGTGAGTTTTAAAATAGGTAATGTAGCAAGAATGACTTTGCCAGTAAGTAGTAAAATAATTTAGGTTTGTTGTTTTTTTCCCCCAAATAAATAAGAAATCTTAATTTCCTAAAAGAACTTTGTATTCGTCCAAATTATTCTTTTGACATGAGTTATAAACAACAGCATAACAATTATGGCTCCCTATGAGTACTATTGTTGTGATTAAACAAGCAGAGCTTTACTCATATGAGAAGTCCTACTATATGCGTCAGGTGTGCCTGGGTAATGTGCAGACAATATTTTTGTATTAAAGTTTATACCCACAGAATATACCGAGGAAAGTCATTCCCTCCCCTTTAAGAAAGGAGCCTATCTTACGAAGCAGCTGCTGCAGATTATTTCTTCTAACACAACTATTCCAGCAACCTGGTCAAGGTCAGTTCCTAGGTGAAAAAATGACATTTATAGATGGGACGGATTCTGTCTCAGACTTAGAGGGGAAACTTGTCATTCTACCAAATCTCTTAATATAGCAGCTCTCTACAACTACCTGAAAGGAGGTTGTAGCGAGGTGGGTGTTGGTCTCTTCTCCCAAGTAACAAGTGATTGGACAAGAGAAAATGGCCTTAAGTTGCCCCAGAGGAGGTTTAGATTGGATATTAGGAAAAATTTCTTCACCAAAATGGTTGTCAAGCATTGGAACAGGGTGCCCAGGGAAGTGGTTGAGTCACCATCCCTGGAGGTATTTAGAAGACGTGTAGATGTGGTGCTCAGTGACTTGGTTTAGTGGTGGACTTGGCAGTGCTAGGTTAATGGTTGGACTCAATGATCTTAAAGGTCTTTTCCAACCTAAACGATTCTATCTTTATATATATATGCGTATATTTATACACACACACAGACTTATGGTTAGATATATACGTGGACACACACATTTTACATATATAAATAACACTATATTTAAAAAATATATATACATCTTTCAGAAGATGTATATATACCTCATATATATACACCCTATATATATTTATCACACCAGCATCTTCTTGTCCTCTGTTTTCTGTGGTGGGGGACTATTTGCTGGATTGAAGAGGGCTGCACGCACAACAGTTAACTTTCCATGGCAGTTTGCACTCTCCTGCAGCCAAGTAACTGTAGCAACCATCCACTGCCACCAACTATCCATGTTTTGGATGCCTGGGAGTGAAGGCATGGTCAGAAAAGATGGTCTTTCAGAAATGCCAGGGGTTTTGTCATTGCTCTGCTGTTACCCTGCTGTGTGACCTTCAGCAAGTAACTTTTCCTGACTATGTGTTTATCCCATCAGTGAAATGAAGATAATGATACTGCCCTCTTTTTTAAGTGCTTTGAAGCTCACAGTGACAAACAGAGCATTTATTATTAAATGCTAATGCTACACAGTAAGTTTTGTTCTTTCACCTGTTGCTAGCTCCAGTGCTGCAGACAAAAGCATTGTACAGTGTGGCCCCTAACCTTCGCCCTGTCCTCCCAACCACTGCGTTACATATTTACGCTCCGCTGTGTCCTGTTACAATGGAAAGCATCTGTTAATTGCTACAGCATTGGGACAGAGGTTTCTCCACTTGACTTTTTTTCTACCAGCTGCAGAGATGTCCTTCTTATTGTGCCTGCAGAGTCTAACGCACACATGGGAGCATCCTGGCATGTGGAGTAAGTAGGGCTAGCAGGTCCACCTGCCACACGCTGCATCAGAGCAAAAGCAGGGAATGACTTTGATGATGCCTCAGAGCTGCATCAGGTAGGTGGGATTCCTCTTTACCTTCAGGACAGCCAACTCGTAGCCTTACCAGCAGAAAGAGAACATCTAGGATTTAGTACAGTCAGTGCAGAAAACTAGCACAAGGTTCAGGCCTCGCTTGAGTGGCTCAGAGACTGAAGCTTTTGCTCTAGGACTAGTTTCATGCTATAGCAGGGCAATGGGTCATAATGAAGTACATTACAAAAATTGTGATTTTTTTTTTGACTAATGCATATTGCATTAAAACTTTATTACTACTACACTTTTATCTGAAAATGATAATGTAAATCCAGAAATGTTACATCTCAAAGAACAAACATCTCCAAAAGCTTATCATCATAGAGGTGCAATTCAGTAGATGACGTGTTTTCAAGGTTAAAGCTAGTTCTATTATGATTAATAGGCTGCCAGCTGCCTCCTCTATGTTCCATAGCTGTGTAGATGTGGTGGGGTGATGATGGGAAGTTAAATAGGAGGGGAATTATGTGATGAAGAATAACTAAAGCAATTATATCCTGAAAAATTAAAGATTGGAATTTAGATGAGAAAGGTGTTTCATCATCTTTCAATACCTATTACAAAGAAACCTTCCTCCCTTTGTATCCCTCCAAATCATGTAGCAAGCCATACCTAAAATAATGTTTTCTTGCTATTCTGTGAAATGTAGAGGGTATTTTTAACATTTATCATTCATGACAGAATAATAAATTAGATAATTTTGGCACTGGTTTACATCATGTTTGCCTTTAAAATATTTTCATTATATCTATGTTATGCTTGGATGACTAGTGTAGTATGTCATGGATAGTTATTGCTATAATTGCCCTTGTTCACACAATTTTCTTTCTCAATAATCCCATATGTTCTTGGAATTCGGAGGCCATATTTCATCTTGTCAAGGGTGATTACAATACTGAATGCACCACTGACATCAGCATATTCACCAGGTGCTGACACATGACAGAAATATTGAGTCATAAGGGTGGCTTTGAGGCATTGTTCAGTGCATCTTTACCAAACAGCTTCCTTGACCAGTTGCTAATTTACTAAGGGTAATTCCCAATATAGTAGTTTCAGTCTAATTTACCTATACCAAAGGCAACTGAAATTTTCTCTCCCCATAGTATTTTCTGTGGTTACTGTACAAAAGCAGGCTTGACTGGGCATTGCATGTGTTTCTTTAAGCATACTCCAAGCTAAGCATTTGTTTATCTCTACTTACAAACATGGAATAATGCATCAAATAGTTCAAGCCAAAAAAAAAAAAAGCTCAATAAGCAACTCTGTCACTGCAAAACTTTAAGTTTTAGTTTGTGCTCATAATATTCTGGAGGAAAAAGCACAACAAAACAAAATAAAATTTTTACCCTCCCAAAGTGTCTCAAGTTAAGCAGCAAAGATGGAATGCTCCTTGGAAAATCTGGGATTTTGATAACTTAAAATTCATATTATGTTTACTATAGCATGTTGCCTTCTGGCATTTTTCTTTCAGATTCTGCACAGGTCAACTAAATGTGAACACGTCTTCTCACTTAGCCGATCATGTATTCACTAATTTGTCATATTTTGCCATCTCCAAAAGAAAAAAAAAAAGGAAGGGGGAATATGGGCACGTGCTCATAGAGGAAAAAGGGCAAAGCTCAGTCCTCATACTGACCCGTGGGTCTTTCCTACTTTCTGCTGATGACTGCGTGGGAGGCTTTAGGATCTGAGGCTTAGCATCTATGAATATTTGTGCAGACAGCTTTCTGCAGCAGTGAAGATCATAAATATAAAGAAAAAAGTGTCTGTGGGCTATGTTTCACAATTGGTGAGCTGAATATTGTACATTTAGATTGTTTATTATGCATTAAAATCTCAGATGTGTAGTTAATAGAATACACTGCATGTTTACATATCAACCCAAAGATGTAGGGATATTTTTCAGTCTTATGTTTTATATGCCTAAAAGGCTGCTCAATATTGCCTGCTAATAACAGCAAATCAACATACAGCATGCAAAAGGTCTCTCAGAATTAGTTCTTAAAAGCCAGACTATCCATTATTTGGTGATGTTATAAATAATTTCTTATACCTTCAAACTAAGGGGATATCAAAACTAGTGGCTGCTTATCACCTGGCAAAAAATTAGTTTAATGTTAGGAACTCTCTAAGCAGCTTGCCTAAGCCTTTACTGCTCATCAGTTGTTTGGAACAGCGTTCAATCACAGCCTGAAAAAAGAAAAGTTAAAGATATCAAAAGTCCTGTGTAGGGCTAACGGTACACAGAGGAGTATCACCATGCAGAAGATGTACTTTGTGTGGAGAAGAAAGTAGTTTGAGTAAAATGTTGTTAATACCAGCAACTAATAATTGCCTAAATCATGATAGTGTGAAGGAACCATATCTGAAGATCCCATATCCAGAATGAGTTGTTCAGTGCTCTGGAAATACTGACAGCCAAATCTCTTTGCAATATTCGTCTTTTGAATATGGTGGTTATACACACACACACACACACACACAAACCTCTACTGAACAGAATAAATTTTGCATAGGTACACCCGTTAGCTTCAGTGAGTCTTTGCAGCAAAGTCTGTTGTAGAAAACGTTTTTCTGCTTTAACTTGCCCCAACTAGCTGGGGAGGCTCTAATATCGGATGCAGCTCCCAGCAACACTTGCCCACATCCACTTTCATCGACCTCCCCTCGACGCACTGACTGTCCGTGCATCGGCACCAGATCCCGGATAAGCGCAGACATTCTCACCAACCTCCCACGTGCCTTCAGCCAGCAAGTGTGTGGCAGAGCACAGTACCACACAGTGGTTCTCACCGAGAGCCCCTGAGCGTTAGAGCTGCTATATGATCAGCACAAAACCCCATGAGACTTGCCTGCTGCCAATCCTGGATTTCTGCAGGGGTTTCTGCAGCACGCTGCATTGGCAGCTGGGCACACACAGAGACACCGGGCAAGACAGGGGCGTCAGATGGTGACCCCCCCCATTCGTATCAGTAAATGCTTCATCATTACCTCACTGAACAAACACATCTCATGCGCAGAGTTGTGGTTTTGTTCACGGTATGTGCATGGTACGTATTATATTTCCTGTATTGTCCTGTTTTCTTTCACTGCTTATATCATCTTGAGGAGAGACCCTCCCCCAGTTAAAATCAAAGATTGCCCCACAGTAGATTTGCATCGCTTACATTTTGCAGGGGAGAGCACAGCATTTCATTCTACAGAACAGCTGCAGGGCCAGGATATTTTACATGCCTTATACCTCCTCTCTGCCACAGTGTGGTTGCTGCTTCTTTCCATAATACTGTCAAGGAACTTCCTCTCCCTCAAACCCATTAAGGAAAATGAATAATCACAGAAAAAGTCACGTCAATGCATTTGTCACAGGCAAAAGCCACACCAGTGAAACAGTGCAGGCTTTTTTTCCAGCAGGGGAGCAGGAATCACCCAGAGTGTCACAAATCTGGATTTCTGCATTCTGTTCTACAATGTAGCTGGAAAAAATGTGTGAAAGCCACTCTCTGCTTGTCTGAAGGGTCTCTAGTGTACAAGGCATTTCTGTCAAAATCGGTTATTATTTACACTTACTGAATTGCCTGCCTCAGACACTCAATACAGGATACATTTGTGCTGCAAAATAAAATAACTCATGCCATGCTCTGCCATCTTAAGAGCAGAGCTTATTTGGATCACAGTAGCCACTTAGGAGGATTTCAGTGGACAGTAAAGGGTAATAGTTGCACCATGACTTCAAGAAAGTCACTTCTATGAGTAATTTCTCTTTGAATCCATGGCAGTTGAAACCAAAGGACCTTCCAAAATAACTTATTTTCTAGTCTATCAACCAACTAGACCCATGAAAGGAGCAGGCACAACAAGCCCAGGCACTGAAGAGCCTGTAGTCCAGCACTTGCTGCCTTGTGCAATTACAGCTCTGCTCTGGGGCTCAGCCTTGGATGAGAGCAATGCACGGGTGTCTAACAAAATTCCTCACAAAAGCTCACCCCCCACCCTGCATCCTGCTCTGCTGTCCTCGTCCTTCAGCCACCTACATCCTTCTGCAAAACTCATGCGTGTGCTCAGAGCAAACTTTGTGAAATAACAGTCTGTCTTTCCGCTCTGTTACATTAGCCATAACTCGCGATGACAAACAACAAAACATTTTGCAGAGCAACTTTTAATAACATCTTCCCATTAAGAAAATGTTTGTTCCAATGAACATCTAACACCTAACTGTTCTTTCTACAAGAAAAATGCAGTCCCTCCTGGATGTGCATCAGTACAATAATTTAACATGGAAAAAAATATCAGATAATTTTCTTCCTACATATCAAAGCTCTTCATTTAATAGAGCTATTTTTCAGATAACAGCCTCAGTAATGGCACTACAAGAAATGCTCATTGGGAAGCTCAAAACAGCTAAACTCCAGTTTCCTTCCGTGTACTATAATTTGTGAAACATTGTACTTTCCAAGATGAGAAAGTAAGAACTTTGAGATGCAGCTTAAGGAAAAAAAGCCCCAAAGAAAAACCCAGAAAACTGCCATGCAAAATGAGTAATACAAAAGCAGGCTGCAGCCTTATTCTTTGTTTGGGCCAAGGGCCATGGACAGCAACTCACTTTGTAATATGGAAGTGATGTACAAAGTACACCCTGCATATACACATCTTCAAACTCTCCCTGGTTGCCAGCACGGTAGGACCCTGGCCAAAAATATCTGATTTCAGTCAAGAAACATCCCTGCAGAAACAGTGAGACACACAGGATCTGCTGATGGGTCAGAGTGCACATTAACCCCCTTTTCAGAGGAATGGAGCTACCTGCCTCAGAGGGGCAGGGGTGATGGGAGGCGCCAAAAGGAGTAATATTTACTCTTCTGCTAAATAAGAAATTCCCATAAATCACAGTAGTGTTGGTCACCTGCTGTCATGGCCAAAACCACTGTTACTCCTTCAAGTTATTCCTGCCAGAAAACAATAAAATTCTCATACATGATAACAGTGACACTAAAGCATAATAACACATCATCTGTACAACCAGGACCTCTCTGCTTCTGTCTGTTTCTAAAGCTATTTTGTTTCTACCATTGATACAGTTCCAGTCAAATAGAGAGCTCCTGCCCACTTCTGACTTTGAGTTGGAAAGTATAAAAAATTTGTAAAGTGTGTCTCTTTGCACCAATAAAGTTGCAATCCATGTTAAACCACTCTTTTTCAAGCAGCATTCAAGAGTGAGTGCTGTTAAAGCCCTAGTAGCTTGGTAATTGTTTGAGAACTAGAAAACTTTGTAGAAAGAAAGGCTGAAAGATTTGGTGTGTTTCATGTTACTTCAATGTTCCTCACAGCTACATTAATTACTGTGCTTAGGTCTGTATGATTTCTCTGCAGAGCACAAGGGCTGGACTAGAACTATGACCCACTTTTTAAACTGCACAAATGGACAGAATCCTGGTTTTGAGCAATTTGAAACCTAAATTTATGATCTGACAATTAGTTGCAAACATTTTTTTAATCCTTATTGCATTTTCAGTTTAAAGTGTACGTTTAGTTCGTGACATTTTAAAATAAACACATTTTAAACTCCCAAATTCCAGTTATCTCATCTATTTGGCAATTAACATTCTTTTTAAAGTGCATCACTACCACTAGGCACCTCCCAGACTGCTTTAAGAACAATTTATTTTTTTTAGTCACTTGTGTGGTCACTCCCCAAACTCTTCTGTTTCACTTACCTGGCGTTATCTATTCAAATGAAGCCAGAGCAGATGTCATAAACTATAAGCATTTATCTCCTACATGGTCTACAGGTACTGCTGCTTTTGCAGTATTAATTTTGGGAACGGCATAGGGAAGAGGTTGTACTACCTCCACTTCTACCTTCTGCTTTTTCTTCCTACAGATGGTGGGTTTTACACAATGAAATTAATTACAAGTCAAACTGTATTTGTCTAGGGCATGTGAGGCAGCTGGTGGCTGCTCATGGTAATCAAATACATTCACAGTTCTTGTTCCCTTCTTCATTCTTTCAAGCTGGTTATTTCCCTGTCCATAAATACCTCTTTGGTTTATTTAACTCCTTGGGCATTTCTTACTTGGTCTTGCCAGCACTTACATCAGGTACTGTAGATGTCCATTTCTGCAATGCCTACATTTTACTTTTTCCCTTTAGCATCTGACATTGCTCTGCCTGGCTGGGGAGACTGAGGTTATGTGATAAAGAGAAATTTGTGGCTATCTACAAAGCCCAGGTGGTAAGTAAGTGGCTTATTTGTAAACACTCACTTACAGAAACCCATACTTGGTCGAGACCTTTCTGAAAACATCCTCTCCATGAGCCCAGATGGCTCCGCAAAGTAGATCCTGAAGTGCTGTAAATTGGCACCAATTAAGTTATGGCAACTTGTGCCACCTGAGGGCCTGTCTCCGGCTGACTTCGCTAGCAGCTAATAACCCACTCTGCAGCCCTGCTGAGAGCTTTGATTCAGTCCTTACCTCCCCTCTCTGCTTTTTGGCTCAGCACGGTTCTGGCCCCCTGCTTCTTTCTGGCTGGCCTGGTGTTTGGGTAGGCGGCTGCTGGCTGAACAGCCCCTCTTGCTGCCTTACTTGCTTTTATGGTTTGAACTTGGCATGTGGTGGATGTTGGGGCTCTTAAGATACCAGTTTCTATAGAAGGTATTTGTCCCATACAGCTAGATCAAGGGTACAAACTGATAAGTAGCTGGTTTGAATTTATCAAAACTGGTTCTCTAACAAGAGAACCAGTGCCTCAGATATGCACAGCTGTAATCTGCTGCATTTTCATCCAAGTCACAGAACACGCTCAGCCACCAGTGAGCACACAGGGGCTGCTCCCCAAGTCTGCCTTGTTCTAATGGCAGGTCAGCCATCTCCATGGCAACCCAAACCGGGAGCAGCACTTAAAATTGATCTTCTTATTAATAATTTCATTGGCATTCAAGAGAAATAAAGAGGCCCCTTACTGAAGGTTATGTCAGGGCTCCTCTGCCATAAGCTACCAGAAAAGCATCTTTTAATTAGCAGCTTGCCCCAGGCCAGCAATACTCCACCTCCTACCACTGGTTGGACTCAATTACCTCCAACTGCTAGCAGAGACCCCGACTTTCCTGCTCTCACATTAGTCCTCCGTGGGCCTCAGTCAATAAGGAATTAAGTTTCACTGTTCTAGGAGCCAAGGTACCATAATAATAGGCATGACAGAAACGCCTTGATGGCTCTACAGGATGATGAATGCAGTAAAACCTGTCGCAACTCAGTCAAAAATTCATTCACTTCTCTTTAGCAGTTGAGGAGATATCAGGAGATTTCATGACAGAACAGTAAACTGTGCCCTAATCTGTGAAAAGCATTCTCTTGAGCAGTTTTGTGTGCAGTATTTACAGTGCTTACTTGCTATTCATTATTATTTTTATTGTAAATACAAATAATACTGTTGATGACAGCAGTGTTTAGGGGCTAGCAAGAAACAAGGCTGCATAAACACAAAGTAATAGCTGGTCTCCTTGCTGGTAAGTAGGGTGGATGTGGAAAGGCAGCACACAAACTCAGTGAACAGTAAACAGTAAAAGCTTTCTTTTGTGATACAGCTCCCCCTGAGTTTACTTGCTGGTCCTTGTGCTGGCACTATGACTAACTAGTAAGAGGAGTTTTTATTAATCACAAGTACTTATACAAGGGAATTGTCTAAAGGCTAGAACCAAACCAGAAACCTGTGGTATTGGTAGCTGTATGTACCCTTAAACTCTGGGGGTCATTTTCCAAAAGGGAATATAGTCTAAAGGGACATTCACACTGCCACAAGATAAGGAAAAGGTGATGGGAATCCAGACCAATAACAGAAAGACTTTTCTTCATACCGTATGTTAATGGTATTGCTTGAAAGAAAGAGATTTTTAAGGGGAGGGAGGAAGAAATAATCATTTACTAAAACATCGTAAAGGAATGAAATAAACTTACTACCTAGTAACCCTTCTTCAAAACATGACCAAGAAGACTGACTCCATGTAATGCTTCAGTTTGTGTCATTAGAAGGCAACTATGAAAACAATTAAAATATCCTAGTCTTTTTTCTCTCCTAACAGGACTGAAAATTTGCTATTTAAGTTTTAATTCAGGAATTACCAGGGAATTGATAACCTGTGAATGTCCATGACTAAAGTTAAATCGCCTGGCCCTGGATTTAGTTCTATCCCTGACTCTAGTTCCTTAACAGAAATTCCTCTAGACAGTTGTGGAAGGGAAACCAGGGAAAGTGGAAAGCAAAGAAGAAACTGTTGCTCTGGAGAGCAGAGCAGAGGTTCAGTTCTCCAAAAAGTAGAGGACAGATTTAATATATAGACACCCATCTTAAAATCTGTTTTTCCTGCTTAATATTTGGGCTTTCTTTTTTTCTGCCCCTTTTCTCAGCACCCCTTGCTCTTTGTCATCCACTTCAGAACCTGCTAATATCAGTCTTGAAGGAACATTTGAGCATCTTCTTTTGGAAGCCGTTCTTAAGCAGAGCCTTAAGCCAGGAATCCTATGCAAGCACCCAAATCCCTAACTGTACAGGAAGATTCCCAGCCTTATTCGGCACCAGTGGAAGGTGACAGAAATTTTTTGTACTAACAGCCGTAAGCTTTGTATCAGGCCTTGACTCACCCTAGTATCACTGAAAAAAGCCCTCTCTCATTTTCAGTAAAAAAGGGAAAGACAACATGTTAAGACAACCAGACACTGCAGTCAGAAATGAAGAGGATAAAATGCTTTTGTTTCTGCTTGTTCTATAGAGTATGAATAGTTCCCAAATCTAATTTAAAACACAAAAAAATTCAGAACAAAAGAAAAAAAAAAGAAAAATATCATCACAATTTACCAGCCATTATATTATTCAGTGTTCCTGAAAAAAAAGGCAGTCCTGGTTTATGATCCAAATTACAGATAAAAGCGGGCAACCAAGCAAATAGAATAAGAAATGTTCGTTATTTAGGGAAAGTGGGAGAAAAAGCTCGTGTTTTTTTACCTTGCTCAGAGCAGCCCAGTTCTTTCTCAGAAAGAATCAATCAGCCTTATGAGGAAAAGTAGACAAAAGAAAAATAACAGGTGAAACAGACAAAAGGTGGTTGAGAGGAAAAAGAATATTTTTCACTCCCTTCTATCTGGAAGGCCAAACTGAGGGAACTTGCTATTCTGCACCTAGCACACGTTTAATTTTATGTGAGCACAGGTTTCCTAGAGGAGCTAAGGAGGCTGTAACCCTTCTCTCTCTCTCAGCTATTGCTGCCTGGCAAAGAATGCATCCTTCGAACACTGTGATCCTGAAATGGATACATGCAACCCAACTCCACTGTCCAGACTAGAGTAGCATCCACCTCTATTTTCTAACACGTTTAAATCTAAATGAAGTTAAGATGCTAATGCAATGCAAATTAAGACCTGCCTATTCCAGAATAAGAAACAGTTCTGGTTCCCACTGCTACAAGTTTCTCACACCCCTATCTGGTAGCACCTGAACATGTAAAGCTAAGCAAAGTGCATAGTGTTAGGTATCTGCATGAACACTATGCCAGTATTGAGGCTAGAACATAAGAATAGTATCCTTTGGATAAAAGGAAAATTTACCTATATCTTTCACTGACAGATCTGATTGCACCAAAAAGCTTGTGTAGCTATTGGTCTTGAATAGGATACTCTTTCTATGTAAGTCACTCTACTCAGGCCAGAAGGTGTCTATTACTCATTGTCCTGGTTTCGGCTGGGATAGAGTTAATTGTCTTCCTAGTAGCTGGTATAGTGTTATGTTTTGGGTTCAGTATGAGAAGAATGTTGATAACACACTGATGTTTTCAGTTGTTGCTAAGTAACGTTTAGACTAAGTCAAGCATTTTTCAGCTTCTCATGCCCAGCCAGCAAGAAGGCTGGAGGGGCACAAGAAGCTGGGAGGGGACACAGCCAGGACAGCTGACCCCAACTGGCCAAAGGGGTATTCCATACCATGTGACATTATGCCCAGTATATAGACTGGGGAGAGTTGGCTGGGGAGGGTGGATCACTGCTCAGGAAATAACTGGGCATGGGTCAGCTAGTGCTTAGCAATTGCATTGTGCATCACTTGTTTTGTATATTCCAATTCTTTTATTATTATTGTTGTCATTTTATTATTATTATTATAATTATTATTTTCTTCCTTTCTGTTTTATTAAACTGTTCTTATCTCAACCCACAAGTTTTACTTTTTTTTCCCCCCAATTCTCTCCCCCATCCCACTGGGTGGGGGGAAAGTGAGCAAGTGGCTGCGTGGTGCTTAGTTGCTGGCTGGGGTTAAACCACGACAATTTTCAAGTGTTGCAACTCACAGACCAAACTGTTTATAGTCTCCAGTTATAGAAATACACCAAAGATGCAAAAGTTGCCTTTTTGTTCTCCTTCAGATAAATAAATTCGATGAGATAAATGGACTGTAGTAACTTAAATGTTCAGTATTATTACACTGGTTCCCTTTTTTCACTATTATATTTATTCCTGATAAACTTGCAACATTTTTCCAATTTTCTAATTACTGCCAGCTATAACATAGTAGAAATTTCCTTTCTTAGAATTTACACCCTTAGGATATTTGTTGCTGATGATACCCTTTCCCTTACAGTTAAGAAGAAGAATTAAAGACTTGCATCCAGCTGAACATAAATGAGTCATATACATTGCTGTCAGAGTCTGTCTAAGGAGTGATTTGTGACTACCCTTTCTCCGCTTCACATTCAGGCAGAAATCATTAGAAAAGATTTAATCAAGAAAGAGTAATGAACTTGATAGAAGCTGGCCAGACAAATGAGAAAATCACTTGACTTCTGTGAAAAGATGCTGGATTTTCTGAGTTAGACCCTACATTTTTTATTGAGTTAATATAACCTCAGTTGTCTATTTCAGCTGAACTCCTGTTTCCCAACTATAAGTCAAACTGTAAGTGAGATGCAAGTCTGCTATTCTTTAGAGATCTCTGTATGCATACTGGTATATATCAATATTTATACATACCTTTAAACTTGTAGATTTGAAAATCTGAGCTATTTTGACCTTAATATCAGACTTTTTTTATCTGCAACCTTGCTGCAAACTGCAAACCCAGAAGATCAGTCCTGTCTTTGAAATGTCAGGATGCCTACAAAAGCTGCCAGTACTTAGACATTTGTGACTTTTTCAAAGAAATGAGTCTTAGGAGTATCAACAACCAAAGGGAAACAACATTAACCAGCACAATACAGCAGGGCAGCCTGGGCAGTATTTGTACTATAATGAGCACTGATTCAGGTGATACCAGAACTACACTTTTTTATGAATGAACCCAGCACCTGAGAGGGAATACCTGTTTCAAGAAGATAATTCAGGTTGCTAGACCTGATTATATCCTTGCATGATACCAGCAGTGCAGCTTTTTTGCCTCTGGAGGTGCAGGGGCTGTCCTGGTGCATTGAGGACGTGGATGCTGCCCACATACCATCTGCTTGGAATGTACAGAGTTGTAGGCCTCGTTTGCTTCCACCTCATTTCTGCATTAGCAGCATATGCCTGGTGTAATCATTTAAGATCATCACAGAAAGTGAACAGAATTTTTTGTGGGGGGAAAAACAGAAAGAAAAACCAAGACGGTCTTTTTAGGGCTAATACCAAAAATTATGGAGTCAATTAGAAAGCTACAGTGGAATGGCAGAAGCTCTTCCATCATAAGTCAGTTTTAATAGTCAAAGAAATGTAAGAAGGGTCAAATGCTACTCTTGTATAACAGCACAGATTCAAAAATTATTTTTATAGGAACATTTATACAAAATTGGAATCAGATGCATGAGAGTGATAAATAATGGCTACATCTAGGCTACCTGAAATCTACTGTGTTTCTTCCTCTCAAGTACTTGTCTTTTTGGATGGTCAATAGCATGGAAATTCTGATGATAATATTCTCATGAACATGCTGAGCTTATTGTATCTTATTTGAGAAATGCCCCAATTCTCAAAAAAAAACGAAACAAAAAACACAAAACCAACCAAACAAAAAAAACTCCTAAAACTTGACTAGAATTCTTATCTTGCATTTGCATTATTTTTAATTTCCTTGTATGTCTTATCTTCCAGTTAAACAGAGGAAAGTGAAGCAGAAAAAAACAGGTTGCCATAAGACTGTCATAATTTGACTGGCAGTTTACAGGATGAGAAATTTTGGGATTGAAGGATTTTGCTCATAGAAAAGCTACAGATATTGTGAATAAATATAATCTGTGGCATTATTCAACCATTAAAAAACCCTATTAATAATATGCCAGAAGTGATACAAATAACTGAATACCATCCCATTTTAGTTGATGAGTCCTCCAATTGGAAGCCTGATGTAGTAAATTGTTTGAAAGTCTTCCAACTACTTCAGTAGGGTTTATGTCATGTCTTATTCTGGAACTGGATGAGACATTGACATCTATTAACTACTTCACAGTAACTACCATTCTTCAGACTGTTTGCTAAAATCTTGTCACAAATGTTCACAGTTTGTCATTTACACGACATTTTTAGTTGTATGAGTCAGGTGGAAGTGACTAATTGCAAAAATATTGTATACTTACAAAAATGCAATATTACAATAAAATACACATTGTGCCAGCTAGAAAACATTTAGTCACTTGCTGGGTCTGTTTTCTCATTTGATAAAACATGCAATGAACTATAAGGACGTGTATCAAACCTTGCTTCTGTAAAAATTCCAGCATTGGAGTAAACCACCCCCACAATTCCATGACTACTTTTTGTGTTTAGGTCAAACACTCAAATGTTCTTGGGAAGCAAACATACAAACACCCTGCAATCAAAGTTTGCTGCTGAATTCAAGTAAATAATGTGATAATCTTTTGTTCCCATTGTTCAGCTCAGTATATATTTGTAGTTCGCTAGTCACCAGTATGGAGTCCTGAGCAAGTTATGATTGTTTAAGACAGACATTAGTTTACAGTACGTGCCATTTCACTTCAAAAAGAAAAAAATATGAAGCCTTTATAGAGAAATGCAATTTCCAAATGGAAATGTAAGAACAGGAAGAAAAATATTTGTGGAAAGCAAGCACAGATACTGTATCTTCAGAGTATTTCTATTCCATACCTGAAAAGAATTCCTTTCTCTATCTCAATATTGTGTTTTCACATCTCCTGGTGTGAATCTTATTCTGGTTCTGTGGCACGCTGATCCATCCACTCTCTAATGAATACATTAGGGACATTACAAGGCAATCTGGAAATATTGAGGGGAAAAAACTAATGTTTTGGTGCAAGGTATATATTCTCTGAAGTGCAACCTCCTCCTCATACTGCATTTTATCATGAAGAAAATTATGCTTTAGGAACAAGGCCTTAACTTTTTAAAAAAAACCCACGAGTTATACAGCAGTCCATCAACTTAAAACATCTACCCTACTCTAATGACTCTGTCCTGAGAACTATTTAAATGAAATGCTTCCAATAGAAATAGGAAGGGTATGGCTTAAAGGCAGGACTCAAAGTAGTAATAAGACGGTCACTCCTGCCCCTCTGCTCTTGCTAGATTCGAAGTGGGACAAAGTGAACTGAACAAGTAGCATCAGTCTGGCATAAAGATGATTTTCTGTCAGTGAACTGTACCATTCCATATTTCCTTAAATTCAGATGTAAACCCCTTCATTTTGTCTATTTGTTTCAAATTCAAAAGACATTTTCTATCAAAGTTACAGTGCCTTGACTTATTTCAGACGTGCATAGTCCAAGAAAGTACACAAAGACATCATAGTGACCAAATGCTTGGTGGTAGTTACCCTCAGAGAGCAGAAGGGGAATTTGGGCTGGTTTCATCCTGAATGGATGAAAACAGATAAAAGGCTATTGAAGATGATGCTACTGGTAGCATCTTCTGCCACAACTATTTATTCAAAAAAAGTTTTGTGGCAGGACTTGTCTACCCTTATGATTTTTTAAAGCACAACCATTTAGTTTTTCTCTACCTCTGAGCTGTCCTGGATTATGAATAAAGGAAACTTCCAGAACAAGAACAATAATGCTTTTTTGTCTCTCACAAGATCATTTCAAAGCAAATAAAACAATGACTTTATCATTGACTGCACTAGGAACGTCATTGACACTGGATTATATCTCCACAAGATCATTCTCATGAGATTCTTTTCTCTGTCTTGCAAAACAGGGTAGTGAAGTGTGAGTTCATGCCTCAGTGTCTTTTGCTAATAACACAGGAATATAGGCCTCCCTACTTCATACTGTCATAGTACAAGAACTTCCTTCATATATCAGTGTTTCTCTAATCAGAACTTGTCAAACAGTGTAAGTCTTTTTTATTCCCAGGGCAAACTGGAAAAAAAACCTAACACCTTGGTCACATTATCCAAGCAAGATGTTACAAAACAAATACACTGGAGACTTGCCCAGTCCAGGACACTTTGAAGCAAAAAGCGAAGCCCTTACAGCCAAGAGTTGTAAAAACTTTGGAAAAGTGGGTACCTAATGTTGTTACAAAATCTAAATGGAAATGTCTCATGGAAAATAATTTCCCTTCTGCCCTCTCACATCTGCAAGTCTTGTGACCCCAGTGAGGGTGATTCATCCACAGATCACATTTCATTTCTCACAAAATACAAGCATGCAAAAATAATTTAAGAGAAAAAGTAGGAATTGAACCAAACTGCCACCTTTAATGATGTCTGTTACTTACTATTCTTATATTACCAGTGGTCTCCTTCTCTTACATTTATTCATTTTATCCCTCTCTAGCACCTAGTTTCAAAATGCAGGTGTACATTTTTTGCTAGAGCATCAAATGTTTACTCTGTATATGCCCTATGTGCACTTGGTACTCCAAATCCTGATTTCTGCTTAGTGCCTTGTGATTCTATTGTAATACAATAGTAAAAACAACTGTAATAATAATATCAGAAAAATTACAAAAGGACATTAAGAATGTATCTCTAGAAATAATATTGTTATTGGTAGTTCATCCACAGTTTAATAGATACCTTAATTTCCCCTAAAATCACCACTGTGGTTCAGGTAAGAAACAGAAGAAAGAACAAAAACTTTATACTAGCTTACATATTTGACTCAAATTTATGAGTTTCATCCTCATAACAGTCTTGTAAAATGCAGTCTTGTCTAAGAGCTGAGGAACGTGGAAAACTCACCTTACTCAGGGTCACACTTAAACCAGCAGAGCTGAGATTTGAGCCCAGGTCTCAAGAAAGGCAGGTCTTTTGCTTCCCATGAAGAAGCCCTTCACGCCCCACTACCCTTGTTCTGTGTGACAAGTCCAGCTAAGCAAGTACTGGCTGCCTGCTCATCTGCACAGCCAACCTTGCCACAGCCAGGAACGTGCTGCCAAGGCATGCACACAGACTTTGGCCATTGAAGTGAATGTGAACATTTCCAAACACAGGGAATTTAGGTGTGGAAGAACCTTGAAAGCAGCAGATAGTGGGGTTTTTTTTTAGGAAAAAACAAAGGTAATAAGTACTTGCAAAAGATTCTTCTATGGTGACAAATGACAGCTAATGGTTTGCCTTTCCCTTCCTGACCACTCTTAATGATCTTCCCTCTGACAATACTGGCATTTCAGAAGGTTATGGCACCCATGTCTGACATTATCAAAAGATGTAGAAGGGATAAAGCAGCTGTGTTAACGCGTTTAGATTCATTCAGTTACTTAATCTCCTAATAGGCTTCAAGCAATGGATGGGTTTCAGTTTTTGATAGTGCCAGAGAAGCTAAATTTCAGATGTTTCATTAAAAGGAAACCAAATTGTTGACAGCTCACATTAGTTGACAGACACTATAAAGGAAGGCATCTATTTACCCACTCAGGCTAGATTCCAATTTACATAAAACTTCAGGATTTTTGTCAACATTTAATTATCTGACTTAACCAGAGAGAGAGACACATAACCCTTATCCAAATAGTGTCAAACTTGGAGAAAGATGAGAATAAACTCAATGCAATCATTGAACACTGATCACTCCTCTAGCATTAAAAACTGATCAAACCCTCTTCAGCTTCAAATTAAGAGTGTGATTCTCAAATATTAATAGGTGACTATGACCTACATCTCCAACTAGCCAGGTGGCTCAAAGTCACAAATGGAATACATCATGGTTATTCTCTTTCTTCCAAGTCCCCACAAAAGGCCTGAGCAGTCCATGGGAAGCAGACTATCAGAGTAGCAATGGAGTTTCTCCAACTCATTCAACAGGTCCCTGCTTTTTATTTCTATTCTAAACAAAAGAAGAGGGGGAAAGCACTAAAGACTGTATATTATACTCCAAAACACAAGTATACTGAGATGCAACCTAGAGTTTTTTTAGTCAAGTGACAGTTCCTCTCAGTCCTACAAAAACCTTTAGAATAAAAGCAGAACTCTGCAAACAGCTAAATGTTAACAGAACAATCGAAAATCTACTTATTACTGGGGCAAAGAGCAAGCAGCTCCCACACTCCCCAACATTTTGGCTTGAGACCCTTCTCCCAGGCAGGCATGAGCAATCAAGGCTGTTATCAACAAGAAGAGTTGGAGTACTTGCTGGCTTTGACTCTTCTAACTGCTAAAAGCAGGGCAGTTAGGGTTGGAGCCCAATGTGTAGGATACAATGTGATCTGCTCTTAAGCACTGCAAGCTGCTCCATGTTGTACTTGAAAAGAGCATTAAGAGCTAGTCTCTTCGTGCCTTTTATATGGGACATGAATGGGTGGCATTGTCAGGTGGTGGCACTGGACAGTCTCAGGAGCACGGGATGCAGATACTTTCCTGCTATTATATACACACTTCAGCACAACGCACAAGCAGAGAATCATTCCTCATTTGCAGAACGATAAAAGGCATTTGATCACTATCTCCATATACTAATTAGACCCTATTCAATGAACAGCATGGGCACTTTTGTGATTTTTGCTTAAACTGAATTCAAGCCTAGCCTGTGTAGGCATTTTATAATATGCTGCTGACTACTTAGCTGTATCTTCAGGCAGCCAGGTTCAATTTTTTCATGCCATTGTACTAAGCATCACAAGGTCTAAAGGATTTGAACAGCTAAATCCTGCTTTCATAAGTGACTAGGCAGCTGGAAGCCCGAGTAGTAAAAGGCATTGAACAGGCCTTAAAGCCTAAATCACATAGGCACAGACATTAAAACATATTTAACTCCTCAAATCCAAATGGGTACCTAGCAAAATGTTCAAAAAAGCAACTATAGTCCAACTTCTACTTTCAAAAGATGTTTTTGAAGATACAGCTGTGTGGTTTTGGCCCCATGACACTTAATGGACTTAGATTCCTAAATCAGCTAGAAGCTTTCAAAAATGTTTCCTTTTTCCTTTCTGTAAAATGCAATTTATAATAATGGGGGGCGGGGGCAGGAGGAGGAGGTGTTTCTAACATAACAGGTGTTATTTAAACTTTTAATGTAATATATCTTTACATGGTTGCATACAGTTACAGCTAGGTAGCAACAAACTCCCCTCTATCAGAGATTTTGGTGCAATATTTATTTTGTGTGTTCTTGTATTTGAATTTTTGTCTCTAAACCAGTACTAGTCAAATTGTTTTCAGTATTCTCTTTGCATCCTTGCAAAAGGAAAAGAAATCTTATTCAAGTCAAAATGGTTTTTATTGTCCATTGATCTGTATAACCAAACTACAGCAACTAATTTCCCAGATTAAACTAATAAATTAAGATTGCCTCACTTGAATCCTGACTGTTGCAAAAAACAGGCACTAAGGGAAAGAGATTTACTGAGATGAAAGAAATCTCCATTTTAGCTACATTTTCATAGCTCCTTTGGTCGGGATGAGCTGACAGTTATCAGAATCCAAGATAAAGATATATGATGTTTAGAAATAGCATCTAAGTTATTATTCCAGAGAACGAGCAGAGTAAGTGTGTTATTAATCCTGGGTTCTTAGGCCAACTTAATTGCTGTCAGTAAATCAGTAATTATTTATGTAGCTTCTTTACAGTGAGTAACTAAAGGATTGAAATGATTTATCACACAGTTGCTCTGCAGAGTAAATTCAATAATTATTTTTTGCTAAAACACAGTGCATGAGGGTACCTTTACTTGGGGAGCTTCTGTTGTCATATAGTGCACTGTGGTATATTGTACTCTATGTTCTACTTTGAGTGAAAGTGTTAGTTACCAACCAGCCCCTGGTAACATGAATTCTTCTCCTCTTTGCATGAACCAGGCAGAACAGATACACATATAAAGCTGTTGGTATTTAGTACATTGCAAACCAGTAGGGATAGGTTTCACTTTAAATTAGAAAGAAAATTAAGCTTTAATTTGAGAGGTCAGAAAGTGACTTGGATTAATCTGACAGTCAGAAAATCTTGGAAAACTTTCCGAATTACTACCCCCATGCTGTCTCCAGCATCACTTGGCTGTTGCAGCCAGCCCAAGCACTCCCTTTCACTTTGTATTCGCGGGAGAGCTGAGGCCCAGCATCATGCAGTGTCGCCTGAGGAATTTTGTATACAACAAAAACTGGTTTACAGCTGTCACTGTAGCGGTCACCATCACCCACTTTTGTGGTTGCAATATCTTGTCCAAGGTTAGGGCCAGTTCCTACTGAGATGCGTGGATTTTCTATCTCTATTTACTTGCCACCCGCAGCAGCCAGAACAAAATTGAAGAATCTGTTAATCTGACAAACATGCCATACACAGGATTAAATTCTTAGCTCTTGAACAGTATGAAGAATGAATTGTCTGTACTATTCACAAATTCTCAGGCTAGGGATCTCTGTGCAAGTCAGACGATTCAAAATAGTAGGAAGTTCAGCAGGATTCAATATATATATATTTAATGTTACAGCACTAAAACCAATTTCTACACTTATTAATTTGAGCAGATATAAGAAATAAGGAAAACTCCAGATTAACAAAGGCTGAAGACGATGGAAAATGGAATGTTTTTGGGGGGCAGATTAATTAAATATAGAAACTGTAACAAGAACCTGTAACAAGAATGCAACAATTCAGACAGCCAAGATGACCATTATTTTGCAATCCTGATTTTGTAGCTATTTCATAGAACAGAAAATTATATCAGAAACTTGAATGTGTTGAAATCACTGTCATTGCTGAAGGAGGTCAAACCAGCTGTACTGTTATTACTTACCCACCTGGATGTCCGCAGGCCTAGGAGATATATCATGGAGAAGGGCATGGCTGCAGCACAGCTATGTGTAACAGAAATATTGACCTGATCCTATCTTGCTCTTTTGTGAAAAAAAAAAACAAACCAAAAAACCACAACATTTTCTAATCACAAAAGAACAGCCTGGAGACTATATAGGCATGAAGTGCATCAAAACCCATGACACTAAACTGAATGTCCCGAATAATATGCAAATTACCAGTAATAAAGACTTTACAAGTACAGTGAACACCTATGAATAAATGGCTGTAGAAAGTGTAACATACTAGAGGTTTTGAAGATATGGACAAGCCATCTTATTCTTAGCTCTAAGACTGTAGCAGTAATTTTCAAGAGCTGAGAACAGTCCCTCTAAAACCTCTACAAGCTTGAAGTTAAAGAGACTCCCTGTTGTCCTTCTTTTCAAACATGCAGTTTATTCCAGTAAAAAGAGGCCAGAAACTCCTGAGGAGAGTCTGCCAGAATCCAGACCTGCTGCAGGAACTAAGGCCTGCCATTTGCCTCAATTTTGCTACTCACTGCAAAGAAACTATTAGAAGGCATTAGTTACGCTCTGCAATCATGGAAGCTATTTTCCAGCCAGGATTTAGGAAACCAGCAGCATCTTGCAGAAGCCAAGCTGGCATAGCTCTTGGGAAGTCTTCCTGAAGGCCATCTACATGGAGGGGGGAGGGAGGGAATCTGCAGAATATCATCTGGATCTGATTAAGGAATTTAGATGTGGCAATAAATGAATAATAACCACTACAGAACATAGTAAGTGAATAATTCTGCTCTGCGCAAAATCCTCTGTTGTGTCTATTAAACAATTAAACACTATGTACTATTCATTTACATTTAAATTAAACTGGAGTCATTCAGTTCTGAGGCAAACATCCATGAAAGTTGTTGAGAGTTTGCAGTACTTCCAAATGGAAGGTAATAATAGTATCGTCTTGCAGAAGTACTACATGTTCCTGGAAATGGTAACCGACTGTGATTTCTTTAGTGATCTAATTGGTACGCCATTGCCTCTATTATTTCATTTTGCTTCGTATGAACATAACCAGATGCTGGGTTTTCAGAACAGAAGAATGATGCTTTAGATGTGTCAAAGTGAAGGGTTGGAAACATGATAAAACCAGTTCCCCCAGGAACTGGTGAGAGCTCAGACCAGAGAAATTAAAGAAAAGTTAAATGATACATGTAAAACTGTTGTCCTTGAGATAGCGTACAAGCCTTGGGAACTAGACTACAGCCCAGTCAAAACTGGCTTGAATTTTAAGATTCATTGCAAACTGGAAACTCAAAAGAGGTTAAAAAATGGGAAAAAAAATAAATCTTGGTTATGATCAAGGCAACAAGGTCCATTTCCACAAAAAAATAAAGCTCCTAAATGGCTACATATTGAGAATAATGTGAAAAACAGTATGGTGTCACACAGAAAGGTTCACAAACACAACCGAAGATTGAGCCTACTCACAGAAATACATTTGGTACTAACTGGGAGTAAAGCAGGAATTGAACCCCTGGATCTATTATTGTCTGTATCCTGCTATGAAGAGCAACATGTCCACGCTTCCAAGATAGGTTACCTCAGTTAAGTGCTAGCGTGGTTCCCAGACTCTTACGAGGTCACCAACAAATGCCATGGACTTCTGGAAATTGCCTACTTCAATTTTTATTTCACTGTTTACATGTGCATTCACTTCATGGTTTCATTAGCTCGAAGAAACAAGGATTCTTCCAAAGTAATTCTATAACATGAATGTCTATCTGCTATTCTGAGTAGGAGCTATAATCCGAGGGCTGTGTGGCCAGGTGGGACACGTTGCTTCTCTGTCATTAGATGGCCCTGAACAAACCTCTTGCCTTTCAGCTACCAGGAAGCAAGAGAATTCACTCTGTGGACATGTATAGCACCCAGTCCATATTTCACACATACCTTCAGGACTGTAGCTAAATTCAGACTCATAGTTAAATTCAGGAAGCAGAGCAAGAGGGAAGAGGAAAATGTATACAATTACATGTTATTTTAATGAGCATCTCTGGCCGTAACTCTAATCAAAATAATTGTAAATACTGGTGAATATGCATAGCATGCATATCAAATGAAAAGAGTGATGCCATATCCTACCTGCCGCTGAGAGTGAAGAGCTGTAGACAGACTGGCTGCTGTGATCACTGAGTGTGCTTTTACCTTATAACTCAAGGTCTTAAACTGCACTGAAGCATCTCACATTGGCTCAGGCTATGTAGTTAACTAATTTAACTGACATTTTATTTTAATTTCTTTACTACAAGATCAGCCCCTATTGTTCCTCTGTGCCATCTGCAAGTACAAAATGTTATCTTGTCTTAATTTTAATTATTATAACAAGCCCATTCTTGGTATAAGTTCTGGCAAAATTTCAGATCTTTGCAGAAGGCCAGAGCACCACTTATGGCCAAGTTAAATCCCACTTAAACTTGGTGAAGTTTTGAATTGGATTTAACTGTGGCACAGACAGTCTGTTACACCCTCTGTTCAGAGTAGATAGATATACATTGCATGGGATTCTACACTGCTGCCCAAATATTTCGTATCTTATAGAACGGAACAATTTTCATATCTAGGGTATATGGTCTCACATCATAAACTTTAAAAAAGTCAATTCTGGAAAAAACAATTCTGGCTGCTCAGTTACTCTGTAATCACACACAACACAGGATAAATACATAATGAGGATATGCAGATATGGGAAAACTGGCGGGGCACTGATCTGATTATTAGCTGGCTGCTGGTAATCCTTGCAATGTAATCAAAAGTGAGAACTGCTGCAGATCAGCTGCTAAGGCATCCATTTTAGTGAATGGTGTTGGTGGGCTCCTGTTGTGTTTTTGTATAAATTTTCTAATGGGAATTTTTAGTCATTCAAGGTGAGGGTCTGATTTGTTGACTGTTGTGATCCTTGAAGGTTGGAGCAGCTCAGCATCATCTGTCAAGCCCCATGTTCCTCATGTAGCATTGGTACTCCTCAGCTTGAATTATACTGTATTCACCTAGAAGAGATGCTCCTGGTGCCATGACTGTTCCCAGCAGCTGTCCTTGCAAACCAGTATCTTAATTACAGCGTAACTTATTTAGTTACTTTCCTCTTTTTTTTTTTTTCTTCTTCCCACCCCAGTGAGCCAGCAAACTGAATTTGTTCACAAAGCAAGCAGTGTTTTGTGGATTATCTGTAAAGTTTAAACCGATGTATCTAAAGTGGTGCCAAAAGCTGTATGGACAGGCTACTATTGGTGTAACTAACTGGATTATTTTGAATATTAAACTTGTTCCTATTCAGTCTAAGCAAACCCAGAGATTGCCTCTTGAGCTGTCTGAAGTCTGCCCATCTGAAGGCACACCAAAGCTGCTCCAGTGCAGCTTTCTCACCAGCTTTTATATAACAGTTGTGAACATACGCAGAAGTTATAGCCATGCTAATTCTTCAGCAAACTAGTCTCTCCTGCTTGTGGACTTACCCACAGGAGAACACGCATTCTCTGATGGAAATCTAGAGGTTTTATGAAAATTTTTATTCAAGTCACATAAGGCAGAATGATCTGAGCAAGAAATAAAATCTGATGGTAGATGAAGGCTTGCAATGTGCTAGATCACATAAATTGCTTAAACTACTATGATTAGCAAATAAATCTATACACAATTCAAAGTATACTTTCAGACAGTGCACCAAGGGCTATAATCACACTGAGTTATTCAGTAAGTTCCAATCTGATCTGTTCAGAGCTTTCTACAAAGGACATTATCATGTTATCTAAGCCATATTCTTTTAGTTATCAGTCCTGAAGCTCTTTTTCTTCTAAATCTAATTCTCACAGTTATAAGGGTTCCCCTCTGTCTCTCCATCTGCAATTATAGTGTAATAAAATGTATTTTATTTGATCAATATCAAGAAACACACTTTTCTATGTACTGCAAAACAGGAAAGAATGATATTCCCAGCTGAATTATTCCCACATGCAAAGCATCAAACCCATTCATTTTGTGTCTCTGATTTTATGATAAGCTAAATCTATGTATTTCTTAGTTTAAAAACATAACTAACCTGTTTGCATATGTAGGTACCTATGGAACCAAATGCACATTTTAGCCTAAATAATCAGGAAGTCATCACATTTCCAGGCATGTTAGGGAAGAGTTTGTGAACAGAGAAGAACAGGACTTATCCACAGGAGCCCTGAAAAAGTCAGTAGGATAAAAACCTCGCACAATACATAACCATCACTGCAGGTTATCTCTAAATTGTCTGAAAGTCTAGTGCCTAACATTGTCACAGTACAGAGAACTAAACTGATTTGAGCCCCAGCCTGCATTCCTGATGGAGGCAGTTGGCTATACCTGTTCAAGGAGAACACTCTGCATAAGGTATCATATTGACATGTACAAATAAGCTGTTTAACCTTGGCTTATGACTTTCTTATGTAAATCTAAAGAGCAGAACTCTTTCTGATCACGTTTCAGGCACTTGATGCAATCAACAGCATTTCTTCCTTATAGATTCTCAAACAAAACCAACAACAACAAAAAGAAATAAGAAAAAAAGAAAACAACCAAACAAACCTCATGATACCTCACAGGACACCATCATTTCATTCATACTTGGCTTCCCCATGAAGAAGCGATAAAAGGTTCATCTAAATGACATTTTCCAATCGGACGTTAGCAATTGCATTTTGATGGAGGAGAGGCAAAGGATATAGAGATATGCGCAGGACAGAGAAGATGCATAGCTGGATGTTGCACGAAGGAAGGAAGGGGCTTACGAGAACTTTGGACATATATTTGGCAGCAAACTGGGTTCTCTGCAAGTTAATACAGTGATGAAAAAGATGATGCTAAACACTTAGCATTGCATTATAATTTAAGAATGAAAATCTTTTTTCTACAAGTTGTCTGACAAGGAAAAAAGAAGTTTGTTATCTCTAAGATATGAGCTTTGTTCAAGACAAATCAGCTGGGGGAAAAAAGCAACCCGAACCAATTTTCTGACGGACAAAAAGACAATGTGTTTATGTTTCAGATCTGTCAGTTTTGTTCTCCCACCTTCAATTATCCATAATCCTCCCCCTACATTTAAAGATAAATGGAAGCTTTTGATTTTACAAAGATTTATTTTTATACTTGTTCTCCAGTCGAGAAAGGCACCTGTAGCCCTGACAAATGTCTCCAGGCCTCACTAATCAGTGCTTTTGTTTTCTTTACAGCAAATTTAATACTAAGGTCGACGCGAGAGTCATGGAGACTGATGACCCCCGTTTAATGACAAATAGGAACAACATCAGGAGTATCATCAGCAGCTGCTCCTCACTGATTAAACAACATGCTCTAAGCCCAGCTGAGATAGCTCATTTGTAAGGGTGAGAGGTGAATTCAGCTTTCATGTCCATTTAGTCTTTGGTATGTCTACCTAGCCTAAAAGCACAGGTTCCAATTAGTGACATCCATCATCCATCCCACTACTATTATTTCAAAACAACACCCTCCTTTTTGACAAACCACAGAACAGTCCTAGGTGGTAGCAAATAGATTGTCCTTTTCACATTTGGAGTATGACTTCAAAATAACATTTGTTGTAGGTGAGAAATATTTTTGACAGATATATCTGAGAAATTATCTGGGGGAAAAAGAAGGTTTAACTGTTGAGACTAAAGTGCTGAACCTATTAATTAAAATGGACTTTGATGAGTATAATCATTATATATGAAACAAAGGTGCATAATGAGAAATCATAAGAATAAAGCGAATACTAACTGATAAAGCTGAAAGACTGCTGTAATTATGGGCTAAACCGACTATAGATAGCTGATCCCAAAGGACAATTTTGGAGAGAGCAGCACTGAAGATTAAAAAAAAAAATCATGCATATTCCTCACCTGTTTTTTTAAAGTCTGTCCCTTAACTTGGACCACAGGCATTTGTGTTTACTAAGGCCACTTCAAATCATATTTTTAAATGATATTTACAATTCAGTATCTTTTCCCTTTTCTTCCCTTTCCTTCACTCCAAAATACAATAAAAGATATCTGGAACATGTGTTATCCGATGAGATACATCATTTATATTCACCGATAAATTCTATATAATTTTATCACACTCTAATATTATTTCCATTAAGTTAAAAATTTGCACGACAGAGCCCTTAGTTCACACTCAATCATCTGATTTGCACCAGAGGAAACCCTGAATAACTTACATCACAACAAAATGTATCAATCTGAAAAATACGTTATTCAGTGAAAATGTAATTTTTTTTTTACTTGGGAAATCAGTACACAATAAGCAAAGCAGTTACTCCACAGTCTGTCCTGTCTGAACGCAAAAATATGCAAAGTGCACAGTAAGAGAGCCCCTGCTGGAAGCTAATGAGTTTACTTGTTACTGTAAATTCATGCTGTCATGGTTTTTTGTAGACCAGCCAGGAGAAACACTTCATGGTACAGCCTTATAATGAAATGCCCCAGTGTGTATTACTGAAAACCTAAGAAAACGGAAATCACAGCTGTGCAGATTATCTAAAGAAATGAGCACAATGTGGTTTCGAAAAGCAGTGGGACGTGTTCTCTTCAGATCTTCTAGTATATTCCAAAATGTTCCTCTGAACTCTCTAATTTTGAGACAAGTGGTGAGACTGGCTGAGAAACAACGTGCCTCTCTCTCCTCGCCTTCCCCACCTTCACCTACATGCAGGGATATGTCTGCCAGCACATTCATCTCAGGGACAAAGCTCCTCTGCTCAATGCAGGGGTTAGCATCTATTCTTTCTTTTTCCACTAAAATTAAAATGCCTTATCTCCTGGGGTTTTATTGATCTTATTTTTCAAATAATGCAGCCACACATTAAATATTTTGAAATAATCTAAATGCAGACCCCTTTGACTTTCCTGTTCTACTTCTTCGATAACTACAAATATTAATACGGTGCACTTTACTCACTCTCATACGCTCCATACCAAACTCTAATGAACCTCTGAAAAACACTTGTCAGGCCTCAAAAAAGGAAACATTGCTGGACCTTGGCTGAAAGTCTGGCATCAGGCTGCTGCAAGATACTATGAGGAATGCCAGATGATGTCCCTCCTGCCTACTCAATCTTAACCTTCAGGTTTCCTGCACAGTGTTGAATCTGTGCTCCTCCCTGAACAACAGAGGAGCTCATAATCAAGTTAGAAAGTGAGGGCTGAGAAAGCCCATTATAAAGCACAAACCACCATTCACTGCTGCACATCATCTCTTGGTAACTAATGCAAATGAGTCCCCAAAGATGTATTTACTGAACCAGACAGCTGTACAGGAAAGAAATGGCAGCTTATAGCTTCTGCCCGTAGGTGATGGTAAAAATGAGTTGCTTTTCATAATTATAGTAGTGCAGATTTAAAAGAGAGGAGAAAAAAAATTGTTCTTTGCTGAGGCCTAAAACCAGAGGTTTTAAACTCTTTCCCATCATGATGCTTGGCCATAAGCCAGACTAACCAGAAGTGGTACCTAATTGATCTGTAATGCCAGCCTGTATCAATGGCATTTCCTTAAAACAGAGAATGACATCAAAATGTAGTACATCAAATCAATGTAATTAAAAAATGGCAAAATATTATAACCCATTAGGCACAAAGTGATTAGGACTGTATGCCTGTAACACTGCTCTTTGGCAGTGTAAATGGCATGCAAATGGCATGGTGTCATGCAACCCTCTGTTATAAAACTTAGTGAACTTCAAAGCAAACTCTTTGCTTGAGCCATTTTCCATCCCCGAAGTGTAAGGAGGTAGATGGGGAAGAAAGCCTTTGCTCTTTGTGTATCCACCTCTACTTGCTCTGTGTGGGAGCACTTGAGCTTAGTGGACTAAATTCTCTGTGCAACACTTACAGTGTTGCAGCTTCACTGCCTGGTATAGATAAGATGCAGCTGTTAGCCCTCTTATGTGTACTAAGTTTCTAAAGGTGGAAAAGTCATGTCTTGCTGGAAATAAACTTGGCAACACTAATCTCAGTGAACTATATAAGGACTGAAAACTAAAGAGTTGCATATGTCATTGCTTTAATACAAATATAATGTTCATAAATTATTTTCATTTATCTTTCAAAAGTGATTTTCATCTTCTTGGCCTCCAAACTGTTTTATGACCACTGACAGTGATTCTGATTTTGTGAAGCATTTAAACTAATGCTTAGCTTTTAGCACATTTCAGCTCACCTGAAATTGGTACAACCATTTAGGACGTGGTTGATTTTCACTGAGGCTGATACCTTGCTGGATTAGACTGAAAACCTTCAGTGCTTGCGATCATTTGACTGCTGCTGAGATGCTGAACATAATAGAGAGGCTGTGGGAAAAGAATGGAGACTAGAGGATACACAGAACTGGCTAATGCTCTGCAAGTATTTCTCAGCTGAGGTTTCACTGGACTTTTTCCTCATTAATTTTCCCACTTCTCTGAGCCTATTCTTTGCAGGAAGCTGGCAAGACTAATAGCTTAATGCATGGCCTCTAACATGTCTGTGTCAAACAGTTTAGAAAGCCTCTAGACTTGTACAGTTTAGAAGAACAAATAAAACATGTAACCAATACACAATGTCTAAGCTAATTTGGAGGGAAGAATGCAAAACCTATTATTTGACATAAGTATTTAATGTCCTTAACACATCAGCACCAGCATTCAACATCTACTTGTTTGGTTTTTTCCTCTTCAAGTCTTGGCTTCAGCAAATGCTAGAAACCAGCTGCAGATCACAATTACATCAAATTATTTTACTAAGTAAACACTGGGTCAATCCATTTCCCAAGCATGTCAACAGAAATCTCTCACATTTCTTTTAAAGAGTACCAGGCTGATTCTAAAGCAATTATAGTCATGACAATGATGCTCCAACTGTATCTCATATTTTTCTTTATATTTTTAGAGGCAGTTTGACTGGAAAAGTCTGAAAAATCCCCAAGGCAGCTTCAAATATTCCTCTTCTGACCTTATTTTGCCAAAATTAATTAAAAACAGAAAGCAAACTATTACTTATTTCCATACTGGTTTTTGTTCTTGTCATGTGCTAACCTGAAGACAAAAGGAAGTTGATGCTTTAGCAATCATAAATCCTAACTCACGTCATCAACAAGTGCTTCAAAGTCTAGCAGCTGATTTGAGAGTAGATCCAGAATGAGTGATAAAGGCTGTGTGCCATTTGCATTTTAACAACAGCTTTGTCTACTGATTTTTAATGTATGTTGTGGAGATTCATTCTCCGAACCACCTCTGTAACTGGTCTTCCTTTTCTTTTCCCCAGTTGTTTCCATTCAGATCTATTGCAATTCTCCTGACTTCACTAGCAGAAGAAACCTGGGCTTTTAAGCTACAGGATGGTAATTTGGGGAGTTCCAGTCTCTGAACATAGCAGGTGGTAAATAATTTTTGAGTGCGTGGGTGAGAAGTATTGCTCGTGAAAACTAAGGAGGAAACCCTGAGGAAACCTGAAGATGTTTTTGAATAGGAATTTTTGCTGATGGACGTCTCCAAGACAGATGTCCAAATTTGGCACACTGAACTATACAGATGGCACGCAGAGCCCTCAGGTGCAAGGAATTGTTTCTTTGCTAACGCACTGCTGGACACAGAATTGTGCCCTTATCTATAATGTAAGTAACGTCTTCTCGAAACAGGCAGAGGAAACCAGATCTACTTACTGTAGGAGTAATTGGTATGCATTATAAAGAAAAGAAAAGCCTATTTAAAATATAATTTCAGCTACCCTCTAGCTCATGCCTTGGGGGAACAAAATTCTAAGACTTACACAAAATTTTCCCTTACTTTAAGGAATGCTTCCTTTTGGTTTCAAAATTATTTGCAGCCCACATTAATCTGGTGTGCTCTCAGTTTTATTGCTAAAATGTAGTTACACTAGAAATGGCCAGGAAACTGCATTTTGTATGTTCCAGTAGAAAGAAATGGATGGGAAGTTTCCTTAATTTTCATTTGTCATATGTTCAGTTTTTGAGTCAGCTTTATAGGCATTTAATTTTGACTGTTGTTTAATCAGTTTAATTAGTACTTTCCATTCTTTCCAGCCTTTTGAACATACCTTAAACCTTTAAGTGCCAAAGTCTGGTTTTATCCATTATGAGCCTGGCTACTTTGAAGCTTTAATCTCTTGTGGACACATCTTGCTACATTATCATGAAAATTTTCTACAGGGAAGAAAGTTGAAATTTTTTTTTTACAGTTACTAGTGTATGACTGGCACAATGCCATCATATGCAACATCTTCAGCATAGGAAAAAGGAGGGGAAAAGCCAAGGCAATTGCAAATGCAAGTAAGATAAATTGATAAATGAATTATGTCCTTGCAAGTTCAAGACACTTTTCTTAATATAGCTCAGTATTTGGGAAGCAGAGTGTATACTTAGCTGAGAAAACATAGTGTTTAGCAATATGCAGAGTATTGCATTTTCATCTTTTCTTTTTCAAGAATTTCTCTAATAATATATTTGAATTATGATGGAGTAGGAATTTAAACTGCAAAAGGGATCCCTGGACAATTTATGACAATACTCTTGTTCGAGCTGAGTCCACTTCTGAAACAGGGCCTGGAAGAACGTACCTGAATTTAAATATCTGCCATGCAGAAATCAGAATCTGAATTTGTGGCTGAGATACCCCTTATAGTCAAGGGAAAGTAACCAGCATTTGTTATCTCAGCCTCACAAGGACCTCTGAGGTGGGCGAGGGGAATCACACACTAGGAATGCCTCTCTCTTGCCACTGATTACTCAGATGACTAGTTCAGATGCAAACACCTACAATGTCACACATTTATAATTAGGTGGCATGAAGGCTACCAGGGAGCCTGTAGACAAATTTATTCAGGAACAGTTGTCTCTTGATGAAAAATGCTAAAGGCAGACAAGCCCTGAGATCTGGGAATAATTAGAGAAGGGATTGCCCTCATGCAAAATCTTCTCCGAGTTTTGTATTATTTATATTTATACGCCCATGACACTCCGGGAGTTTTAAGGTACATCCTTGCACCTGCAGTACCACAAAACCACCCTCTGATGAAAATACAGAAAATGTTACTGCCTATTATGATTTACATGATTGCAAAACAGAGAAAAATGCCTGGGACAAGGATCATCTTTCTGTAATGGGTTGGAACTGGCCTCTCCTACGTTAATCTTGGGGAGAATGGGAGAATTACTCAAATAATTCCTTTCTAAATAAGGTTTTCCAGCATACAATATTTTATTTTAAAAAATACAGGCATTTTTCTCACCTTTATCCACTTGGGACTAAACTTTTTATTACTTCTTTAGAGACATTTAGAATATAGCTGTCTTTTACACAAAATCTCTTTCTCACTATGTTGGCAGTTTAAGAGGATCAGAAAAAAGCAACAAATAATTTACTCCCAGTTTAATGCTCCTTTAAATGGCCAGAAAAGAGTTTCAGTACAAACTATAGTCAGATCTATTGCTAGTACCCAGCAGCACATCATGAAAGAAGACATAGCTAAGATTAAAAATAATAATCATAAAAATCGTCTGTGGAAAAGAAACCATCTAAAGTTGTTATTCAGTGGCTGGCAGAGAAAATGCATTCCCTACCTGAGACTAGTAATGAGTCATCTAAGCAACTTGAAATGAAAAGCATATAGAAGGGATATTGAAAAAAAAAAAAAAGGCAGAATTTAGAATCCAAATATAAATAAAGAAGATGATTTCAGCAGGTAAATACTTCAGTAGATTACTGAAAAAGATGGGATTAATATCAATTTTATCTCCAAAGCAGAGAAGTTAGAAGTACATCTGGCAATCTGCTGGTGTTATCAGTATAAAAATTCATGCTAAATGACAGACAGGGGATTTGAAACAGACCTTCTCCCCCCCCAGATAAAGAGGGTCTGAAAATAAACAATAATAACACAGTGTGTGAAAACATGGACTGGCAGAAAGGTGAAAATACAAAAAAAGGAATTTAGGTCTCCATGAAAAATATATCTATATGCAAGCTTCATTTCACATAGTTTTAGAAATGAAGATTAAGGTGTGGGATGCAGGGTCATAGCGTTCTGGGTGCTTTGAAGCAATATGCTGAATTACATTGTAAGTCAGATTCCTCCAGAGACAAGAGATAAAGTCATCATCAAAAAACTAGAAAGGACATTTGAGAAAGACAGCCTAAAGAAATCACATTAACTAACTAGGCAAAAAAATGTATAGGTAAAAAAAGAAGAGACTATTGGAGAATATTAATGCTTACATGCTATAGCCTACACAACAGTGCCAGGGGAGGGAAAGCAATGCTAATGGCTAATTAATTGAAACTAGATGTAGATACAAGTGTGACATATATGTTCTGCAAATTGCAGAAGGTGTAGCCAGAAGATCCTGACTTATCCCACCATGGAGTTAGGGGCTGTCAGTAAATTCCAAAACCAAATCCAGGTCTAGACCTCCAATACATTGGCTTCCATCTCATGGCTTTGGGTCCAGGACACTTCTTATGTTGAAGAAAGTAAGAAAAGATACCTGATCATAAGAAAATGAATCAAGATAATGAGAATAACCAGTAACTAAGACAACAGGGCTGCCCTTCTGAGACTGTAGAACATTTAAATTCAGAGAAGAGAAGGATTCCCAGATGGTGAAATATCAAGGGAAATTGCTCTGTCTGTAGAAAAAAGAGGATGAACAATGTGTCAGACAATGGCTTTTCTAAAGGTATGATTATAATTAGATCAGAAAGCAGTATGGTACATGATATGACATATTTGCTAACATTTATCTACGACAGATCCATTTAAATATGCTAGTTGATGTGATGCAGCAACGTGACAGCACCCACCCAGTGCAGACTCATGTGATGAGCGGTCCTCTCTGGTGGGAAGTGGGATGACTGAAGCATTTGTTCAGTGTGGGCAAAGTCCTTTTTGCCACAAGCCAAGGTGCTGCAGTGTAGACAACTATGGGACACTGCAAGAAGTCTTTGCAGGATGCCACAAGAAGAAATGGTGGCTTCGTCCAGAGTGACCAAGAAAGGTAGTGGGCCTCTATGTCTTGAAGCCTTCTGGTTCAGAGTGATAACTTGGACAAAGCTCTGACTTAATCTAACTCAAGATACTGGGCTCAATGAAAGAGTAATAGAGTGAAATCCTATAGCCTGGATTAACAGTGGCTCAGGCCACATGATGTCAGACTCCCTTCAGTAACTCCCTCCCTAAAAATCTATGAGGAAATAATAAATTCAGCACAAATGTGGTAATGGCAGAAAAAGATGCGTATGAAATGGTTTTAGCCATGACAACTGAAGCTGGGAACATATTACTTAATGATCTTATGCAGGAAAGAAGTAAAATGGGAAGAGAGGTTGGAAGTCATAAGAAGAGACAACAGAGAAAGATCAACCTACCATGGGCTTTTTATGTAATTATATTAGATGGGTCAGAAAGGTCTCTAAAAGACAGTTCATTTGTCTCAGACAGAATCAAGAATGGCTGATTTACAAATGAGAAACAGTGGGACAGAAAGATTTCTGATTGTATTTTTATCAGTTTCCAATTTTTGCAAGGCGATTTTTGAATAAACTTTTTTTGCTGTAATCAGGTAGATCACTTCATGGGATTAGGGCCAAGCTTGCAAACCTTTGGGTACCTAAAGATGACCATACATGTCTAGTTGGGTTTGCAGAAGCTCCTAAACAAGTCAGGTAGACAGAATGTCAATGAGGTGTTAGGTATCTGCTAACACACTTTGGCACTTGGCAAATGTCAGCAAGTGCCTATCTGAGCTTTCAGGGGCTTAATACTCTGCAAATCTGACCCCTGACAACTACTGGCTACTAAAGCCAGTGATGAACCAGTGGGAGAGGAAAGCCAAAAATACTATGTCCTACAACCTTATATTACGCTGTTTGAATTTCACCTACAGGTCTGGATGCTTTACATTATTTTGAGCTACACCAGATGTACAACTGCTCTGTGTAGCAGTAGTAGCCTGAAATAGTCCAGCAATGCAGCTAAATCTGGTTCATTTTCTAAAACTCACAGTGGTAAAGCAAGTAGTATGATGCCCCTGAAAGGTTTCAGTAATATAGACCAAAGCAATTCAACATCTAGAACAACAGCACATATGCTTTTGCAACAGACAAGTCTTGGTAGAAAAACAGGTAATAGTGACATCAGTGCAACTAAAAAAAAGCATCTATCCATTTAAACATACACATATACTGTTAATATTCCACATAAATCTGTTTAAATACAGGTATGTTGTGATAGTTCCCAGCTACACCTCCAAATCATAGCCAAAATCATTAAAACCTGTGATTATTTGTATTTTAACTAATAAACTATAACCTCAGAGATATATGCATTAAGATTTATATCTGTACAGAATATATAAATCTATCTATGACATACAGTGGTAATTTATAGCAAATAGGAAAAAAAGGGTAGCAAACATCCTAAAATAACAATTTCTGCAGAAGTACTTCTAATCAACTTCAAAATCCATGCACTTGAGATATCCTTGAGGAATTTAATGTGCTTCTTGTACTAATGATATTTTTTCTGTAAAGTTAATGTAGTAATTTTCACATCATTTTAATGTGTTGGTACTGTTCATTAAAGCAAAGATTAAGCTGCCAGATGATAGCATGCTATTAAGTCCAAAAAAAATGAAGAAAAGGAATTAACTATTTTGACACTAACTAGGCATAATTAATGGCCATCTGAAGTGGGTTTCCAAATAATAGTACACAGCTTGTTGGCAGTGGGACAAGAAATTCCATGAGAAGAAATGTGTCAAATTGCATTTGAAGCTCTTTAGATGTTTGTATAAAATATACATAAAAATTATGTGATGGAATTTTGAACTTCCAGCTCTTGTGATTGCAGCATGGTCTATGTAGATGTATCAACTGGTGTATCAACCAACTCCTAAAGCCTGCCAAGCAATAGGGAGAAGGAAAAAAAAATATTTATAGCTAACTCATGCACATCTGAGAAAAGAATAGGTTGAAACTTTTTTCAAAAGACTTTATGGTGTACTTGTAAAAAACAATGATGCCTAGAGCAACACCTAATAGGCATTTTTCTCAGCTACCATATTTAGAGAAAAAAACTGTCATATGATTGTTCTGCAGCCAGAAGTAAATGTCAAGAGAACTCACTGGGGGGTGGTTGGATGTGGCAGTGCCAGTACTTACTGGAGAGAGAAAAGAAAGAAGTCCTTCTGATTTTGTTTTAGGCCTGAAGCATCTGTGATACCAAAGACTGATTGCTCCTTTGTTATTTTTAGTGCAGTAGACAAATGTAGATACATAGATCATGTAAGCAGTTAGTCAGTGCTACAATTTACAATGCATCCACGTGTTAATCACACATTTAAATACAAATTCGAAACAAAACATACAAAATGCTACCAATTCCACTGCTTTTTTTCCTGCTTATATTGTATAAATGTAGGTAAAAGTAACAACAGTGAAGGCTTGTGTGACTAGCTGTCAGTAACTAATAAGGAGAAGTCAGGATTCAGGCCCCTTACTATCAAATGTATCAACAGCAAATTATTATATCTGTCACGATGACAGACAATTAGCAATGCTATTACATGCATGGATGATTTTCTTGTAGAAATTCATTTAAGTAGAGCATTTCTTTATTTCAAGTTTTTATTCTGAACGTGTACACAAGGGCAAAGACCCAATGACAGGACGCAAATAATGAGCCTGTATCTTAGAGCACGGTGCATTAATAGAGGAAATTGGGCGAGATACGTGAAGTCAGTGGCCTTACATATCTGCTTTAAAATGAATGTATGGGCTTTGGATCTGCATTTTATACCAGCTACTCAGTTCCAGCAAAAATCTGCTCTTTAGTTGCCAAGCTCTGTATCAGCTTGCAGGTCTGGAGTAATGAAGAGCACAGATACTGTTAATGTATCTAAGCTTTTCAGCTCCACTTTCATGACATACAATTTTAATATTTCTTTGAAGTACTAAATGCCTCTTATACCTTTTTTTAACAGCAAAATAATCCATCTCAGACCTATTCATCCTTCTGATTATTCTCCTTGTCAGGTATTTGTACATCTTTACCTTTTGGAGGAGTGCCACATGAAAGAATACACTTAATAATAGAGAACATTAATAAACACCCTTGAGTGCCTGGCTTTTTCAGCTTCTCTAATCTGCACTTTGTCCCCTCTTTTAAGCAAGACACCACACAAGACTCACTCACCAGAAACCATTCAATGTAATATCATATAGGTTGACTTTGGAGTCAAAGCTTTCCTCAGCCTCTGCCTCCCTTAAATGGTGGAAGTTATTTTTTTTCTCTTAGCAGTAATTCTCTTAATCAAGAGCTTAATTAAAGAAAAGGGCCTCTGTGACACCCCCTGACCCTCTGCCACCCCAGACCCCATTTCAGTGAGGTGCCTGGAGCACACACATGGCTTTAATCACACACTAGTCCACACAGAAAGCAATGAAAGGCTCACATCTTAAATGCTTCACTGCCCTCAGTGGCTTAAGAAACATTTAGAATTGAAAGAAAAATCTTAGAAACCGTCTTTAGATGGCAAAAGTTTTCAAAGGTTTCTGCACCCTCCTAATGGCACTTTCAGGGAAGCAGCCAACATCTCTTCCAAAAACCAAAGGTGAAATCTCAGCCCCACTGAAGTTCCTAGCAAAACTCTCCTTGATTTCAACAGGATTAAACTCATCATGAAGATAAATCCTTCGTGGCCTATCACTTTTTTTGCCATATGAAATGAGACCTGAAGCTGCATGAAAAGAGAAAGCTCCAGCAGACACCTACAGAGACCTGTTTTTCCAGCATACAGTATTATGACCATTCCTCTAAGGATCCTTGGCTTTATTGGTGATTAGTTTTAAAATGTGCTTATAGAACTTGAAAATAGGCCTCCTCATTGAATTTAATTTCTCCACTAAGTGTTTTTAATAGTTTACAAAAGTGTTCCTCCCTAAAGTGACACAGGAGAGGAAATAAATGCATTGCTTCCTGGACAGCAAGGGAGGAGGGGAAGGAAAAAGGAAAAAAAAAATTAAAAAGAAAAAAATTTTTAAAAAAAACGAAAAAATGAAAAAAAAACTCCAAACCAGCAACCCCCCCTTCCATTAAAAAAAGTAATCAGTAAATGTTTCTGTGTTTTCCAGTTACAAATTTGATTCAATAGGTCACTAAATTAAAGCAAGGATAACTAAAATCAACTGTTTGTGCAAAAAGATGAGATAAAAGAAAGTACAAAGCTCTCTGATACATCAGGTTTGTTAATCATCTAGAGAAAACAGATTTCCAAACCACCTATTGTACCTTATGTGAATAGCAAATCGCTTTCATTTAGGTAATTGAGAAATGGCTTTAGAGTTATAAAGACTATCTACTCTTCACCAGAGGGACTTGGCTAATTATTAGGCGTATTCAAGCTAGTAATACTAATGAATCTAAATCGGCCTGGCACTGTAATTGCCCCAGGCTATTTGACAACGTTACAGATGTTTTGTGAGTTGCTAGAGGAACCCATTTCTTCGTATGCTCAGTGTAATGAAGAGATGGGGCTTTTCTTATTGATCTTTGGAAAAAGAATTTTTAATGAAAACAAAACTCTTCTTCTATCCTTTCGTGACCTGAATATCCTTTCCTCTCTAGGCGAGAGAAAATGCTGAATTGATTCAGAAAGGAAGACATTTTTATAGGCAAAGAGACACTTTTACCTATCTTCTAGTACCAATTATTCACATCCAGCTGATTGTTATAGCTTTGGTTTCAAGAGGATGGATTATTACTAAATGATTTATGCAGAATCACAGTTAAAAATGAATATTTATTCTAAATGAAATTGAACAAGAAGGATAGGCCTACAACTTAGCACTACAGGGGATCTGAGATCACTTCCCCACTCTCCCACATACTGATCTGTGCAAGGAATGATACTGTTCCATATCTCACTTCACTGTGGTATGGGAATGGTAACAAGCCTTTTTCCCAGCTATTTTTTGCTTCTTACATAAGAACTGTAAATGCTTTGGGGTGGTGATACACATATACAGTTCCTAGCAGAGCTGGCCCCAGCCTTTGAAAAAATCTTTGCCACCACAATATAGTAAGTAATAACATGATGCAACAAACCTGTACACACTTGGAGAGACCAAGAATACCTTATCAGAAATGAGTTTAGATACAGGATCTGCAACACTAATATTCCCTTCGGAAACAATGAGAAGAAAATAGTATTATAGCTATTGTAGCTGATCAGCCTTTTTGCCATAAGACAAATGAAAACATGTATGAGTTTAGTCCCTACAAATCTCTATTACATTCACTGAGCCATTAAGTCTAAACATTAAAAGCTGATCACCAGAATACGGAAACACTATGCCTGTATTAATGGTGGTTGTTACAAATTAATACTTTAACCGGTTTGCAATACAGCTGAATTCCAGTAAAGTATCTGGTTTGCATCACTTTATTTGGATCAGCTCAAAGCCTGAAGATCACTAATGGGAGATTCTTCCACGGACAAAATGCTTTCCTCTGCCATCAGAAGACGGGAATAGGCAGTTGTGGTAATACTGACTTACATGGATGCTTGTTAATATTTTACTAGAAACACCACAAACTCAAGTTTTATTTGCATTCAAATAAAGTATTATTAACACTGTATAAAGTTTCATTAAAAAAAAAAAATCAGTAATAGCCTCCTCTGAAAGCATAGCAAAGAAAATATCTCTCAAAAGTGAAGGCTGAAGGAATGAGATGAGAGTCAAAGGAAAAAAAATATTGGTAATTTTGGAGTATGTATCTTCTGGAGTCAGTATTTAATGAATGCCCATTACTTGAAATCCAGGGGAAAAGTGGAATTTTGATCGGCTGGGCACATTGCTCAATATAATTATGAGTCAGAATCCATCTCCTCCTGTTCATAAAAATCATATTATTGAAAATATCATCTAGTGTAAAGTGAGTTAAGGTCTCTTCCCAATAGGTAAATCACAGTCTCAAGTGAAATCTCCAAATTAATTTATTTGCAAATTTGCCATTTCCTTTCACCAGAAGAGTAATAGTTCTGTTGATCTCCCAATGAATCAGGCTTCAGTGCAGTCACACAATGTCCCTGATCCCTTCAAGAATGCAGACAGGCTGGTATTTAATCACATTAGTAATCCCATACGATTCAGCATCTGCAGAAGTCTCTGTTGAGTTGGGATCTACATTTTACCATAGTTAATCATATAATCTCAAAACAAAAATAGCATGTGACAAAAACATACCTCTTCAGGTAGAGAGAGCTTTTTAGTGTTGTTCTTGTTTTAAATGACACTTCTATTTCTTGCCCTTTCTCAATTTACCAAATCATTGTATTTAACTCTTACACATCACAAAAGCCCATGGTCTAGCTCAAACTTTGACATTGACTTTATGAGTTCTTAAGCATAAAGTTCTTTATAAGTGAGTTTCATATCTGGGATATGAAAATAGATTACTCAGTGTTAACCCATCTTTTGCTGTAAAAATAAATATACCAACAATACTTGAGTATGAAACAGCTGAATTAGACACTAATGTTCCAGGAAAATAAGGATACTTGAGCAGAACTTACAAATGTCTCAAAATATGGCGTATTTAAAAAAAACCACAAACCACTTTATATCCCTAATACATTATACCTATTGAAATTCGTATCTTTTTCCATTCAACCAGTTGTGGAGTACTGTTAACTACTTTTCATTACAATGAAAAACACAAATTATAGTCAATTCACAACTTTACTATGTGAAAGATCTGAAGTAAAATAAAACATTATCAGCTTGTATGACAGTGATCTCTGACTTTTCAGAGAAAGAGAGCCTTGGGAGGATCTTAAGACAGTCTGTTACTTATTTAGCATAACTAATGTTTTCCTGTTGCTACTGTAGCATGGACCACAGCAGGCTGAATTAGATAATTCTGCTATGATCTGCAGAGCTGGATTTTTATAAGTGTGTGGATGAACCACATGAATTTGTTCATGTCAGTTTTCACTGCTGATTTTTGATCTCTAAATGTGGATGAAAGTCTATCTTCCTTCGAAATATAGTTCGAGATCTATGTTTAAAATGTCATTATGATTTTGACATAAAGGTAAATGCAAGAATAGCCAGATTTACATTATGGACTTTGAATCACAGCTTAAAAGAACTATATGACTTGATAATCATCCTTGTAATATGAATAAAAAATTCAGCAATAAAAATACAGTGAGTTCAGAAAGTGACATCCCAGTTAAACCATTAAAAACTTTCATCTTTTCATCCTCCCAAAGATCACCTTCTCAATTCCTGAATCCCCCCAATGACTTTCTTAAAAACTTGATTCTTCAACCAGTTTCTGGTCTTTGCCAGTGTAAAATTTGAATCTGCTTTGATTTGAGGTCCAATACTTCACACACTGAATGAAACCAAATGGTACTGTGTACATAAACGCCTTTACAATGTATAATATAAAAGTTGAAAAGAGCCAAAATTGCATTAGCATTTCTCTGTAGCTTTATATACAGTTTTAGCAGCTAACTGAGCCTACTGTGATTCTTTTTACATTTATAAAGCTATAAAGCGTGTGGTGTGCCTTGTTTCTGCCTCCACATGAATTTGGAATAGGTTAAAATTACTACCTTTAAAAGACATTTTTTTCTGTAGTGTAAACTCAAACCATACAAAGTTTTCCTCTCCTTGGGAAGACTAGGCCACACACCAGAGACAAGATACTCCGATCGGTACCAACTTTGCCAGTACAGGCCTTTAAATGTTGAGGCCCCAGGTGCAATTGCCATGGTCAGTGACTTCTGGAGGGGTATGGTGCTGTATATAGCTCAAGCCGAAAAAACTGAGTGAGTCTCATGGGAAAGCAATTGAAAAAAAAAGTCACCAAAACTGGCAGGAGAGAAATTAGTTACTATCTACAGTTGGCAGTCTGATCAAGCTGGACTTTAGACAAGTTGGAGCTTGTCACTGAACAACTGGCAATAACAATAGCTGTATTTTTCAGATGAATGAGATAAGACAAGATTAATGTTTATCTGAAAATTGGGAAGAAAATAGCATTTGTTTTGTTAGCTCAGCCTATCCTATTATAATATTTGCATTTTCTCATGTTTTCATGCACTTAATTTTCTCCAAGAAAATATAAAGTCTGCTGTGGATGTTAAGGCAATGAGAGGGTGAGACAAGATAATATTGGAAAGAAGAGTATCTTACCATTTCTTTATTGTGGGCTTTTTCCTATACATGCTGCAGAAAGAGATGCCCATTTTGGAGCATTGATACTTTCATCCTGAAAGGTCAGAATTCTAATTCAAAGTTATCTTTGTCTATGGAAAAAACAGCAGATGCTCAGCTAAGTGATAGAAGGAACCTGGAGAACATATTCAGAGCAGGAGCCACAAAGATAGTTTAACTAGGATGTCATACACCCTGTACTGAGATGGCAGCCACAGTTTAAATGGAGACAAATTCATATATGGGTTCTGTTGTCCAGGAAATATTGGATTCATTTTCTCCCTCATGTAGGATATGCACCATTTTTCTGGCTGTAAATGACACCCCCGGATTAATCTTATGCTACTGCATGGCACTACTATGGACATACCCATTCAGAATAGGGTTAATCTGGATAATCAGTAACAAACCATTTTAGTCATAAAACTTATTTATCTTAAAAATTTTCCCTTCATTATCTCTTTTTTTCCAGCAAAGTCAATATCTCTGATTTTCTAAAAGATGAAACCGAAGTGTCTGATTTATGCCTGAGAAATGATGATGCTTCTACTATGTGATGTTATGTTATTATTATAATTGTCTGATCACTATTAGCGAATGCTTTCATTTGGATTGTGAAATTCTAGAAACAACCTTCCAAACTAAGAAAAATGCCTTTAAGCATATATCTATTTTTAAGTTCTGTGTAGATTTAATGTAAGTCTCTTGCAAGAGGCTGGAAAGCGGGCTGGGGAACAAAAAAAAGGATAAAAAAAAAAAGAGACCCACTCCTCTAGATGGGCAATTAATCTGTTAAGTAGAAGTGGGCCCATGTAGTAAGTAGATCTAAGTGACAGGAAAGAGGACAATATAGAGACAGAGAAATGCTGTCATTACCATAGCAACAGCAGAAGAGCAATTATGTGAAATACCATAGACAGTTAGGAAAAAAAAAAAATTACTTATTTTCTTCTGGATTCTCATATCCTATAGCATATTTTCTTTAGCTCTAGATATTACACATAGCATCTGAACCTTTCCCTTTCCCCTGGTCTAGTCTGAGGGGTTTCAAAATCTATTTTTGTCCACCAAGGGAATTCTCTGTGCAGTTCAGTTGGAGGACACTACATGCCCAGGCTGTTCTGCTGGCTGTCCACGCAGAATGGGCTAATCCAGACCAATATGCACTTATCCAGTCCAAACCACATGATCATACCTATGTGGTATTTTCTAACCTGACAGCCATCTATAAAAATCAGGCTTGTGACAATCTCATAGATAGAGAAACAGGCAGCAAAGCCAATTGGATAGATAGGATTTCAGTGAATGCAGAAAACAAATCCTGAGGACAGTCTGCAAGACAGATAATAGCACATCCAGCAGGATCAGAAGGATGACCATATAACGATGCTGGTCGCTGTGGGTAGTCCCAGTTCAGCAGGACCATTCAAACATGAGAATAAGAATGAAAGGGATAGCAAGAAATGAGGTAGAAGAACAAGGAGATCCTGGGCCTGAGCATCTTCTCACAACACAATGTCAGTATCTTGGAAAATATCCTGAAATTAAGAGTAATCACTGGTTATCATGAACCAGTGTCAGGATTGCATTGTCTTCTGCAGGGATTAGTATCTAGAATGTTCTCTTAAATAAGGAATAATGCAGTGAAGGGTATTGTACCTATGCAGCAAGACCTGCTGTCAAAAAAAAACAAAGGCAAAAAAAACCCAAACAAAAAAGAAAAAAAGAAAACAAAGAAGAAAAGGAAAGAGAAAGAAAGAAAGAAAGAAAGAAAGAAAGAAAGAAAGAAAGAAAGAAGTTGTCAAAAAAGCTTCAAGTAGGAGTCAAAAACCTCCACTTTGCTTGACTAGTTTGCTTGACAACTACTCCATCTCTTCCTTGCTTTGTATCTCTATGTATGAAAAAAGATTAATTTCTAGCAAAGAGTATTTGTGTGGGTAGTAAATGATGAATTGTGGTGGCACATGTTGCTGTAAGGATATAGAACAGAGGTTATGCTCATAAACTTTACAGTGCAATGCCCCAAAATCCAAGGACAAGAATGGCACAAACATATATTCTGTTTTATTGGGTGCTTTTTCTCATGTTGACATTAGTATTAACATATTCTTGGAGGCAGGCCATACATTATTGATTATCAATCAAGAAATTTATTTGGGGTTCATGTACAGACGAAAAATTAATGTGCTATTGCATGGCTTTTCAGAGCCCATTTGTGAATATGTGCAGTGGTACAGAGCTGGAGATTGTCAGCAAGAGATTCCTAGAATCACCAGAAAAACAATATATTACTTGTCCCATGGAGAGCCCTTTCATTGTGCTACCTCCGTGGGCTGACCTGCTCACTGCAATATATGCAGAGATGTTTCATACTCTGTATGGTACATGCTTTGACCCATGCCAAACCGAGGAGAAGGGCATTTAATTTTGACAATATGAATTAATTCCATGTAACTTAGAAAACATAAGGGGTTGAGCTTTTTTCATTCTAGATGGATTCTTTACTTATTTTAGGCTTTTGATTAGCTTTTAATTTTTCCCAGCATTGCCAGATTGATTGCACTGCATCTGGCCTTTCCCCAAGAGCAAGTCAGGTTAAAACTATGCTGAATAGTGGTAAAAACAATGCACTGTACTGAATCACACAGATAGTTGGATAGAGCACCTGGATGCCAGAATATAATCACTCATTATAGTTTTCTTGGCCAACATTTTACAACATTATGATAGCTTTAACAGAACAAGGACATGGAGACATGCAATCCACATTAGCAGGCTGCATTGTACACCCATGCTCAGAAGCATCTCTCTAGAAAAAAAAAACCTGTGATGACTAAGTATTATCTTACTGGATTGACATTAGGAGGCAAGTTATGGCCACATATGCCATCAATAACTTAAAATTGTTGAGGACGACAGTTTTCTCTAGTAAAGTCAAATGGATTTATACTGGAATAAAATAGCTATGAAACAGTCTCATAAAGTGATTTTTACAGTAGCAAATGCCTCAACTTAGCTTCAATACTTATTTAACTGGAAAGAGCCTTTTATAGCTAGGTAGATTCTAACACATCATCAAAATTGCTGATAAATGCTAGTTTGAGCATGAAAAATTCTCTCTGTTATAATTCCATAAATCAGTATACCTTATTGTACTAGAACAGGGTTGCAATCACTATTAATGGAACTAGAGGAACAGCACTTTATTGGTGGAAGTAAAATTGGGAGGGAAATACCCTAACCATCAACATCTCCAAACAGCAATGTAGCACTGCAGAGAGAGGGGAGGGGAAAAAAAAAAAAAAAAAAAAAAAAAAGAAAGAAAGGTATTTTACTGTCCCGCTGGATTCATTTCTGTCATTCAACCAACTATCCAGCAGGTTGACCTACATCTATTACTGTTTTTCCTGGTTAAAGAAAAAAGACTTCCAAGCCTTTGAATAACAACACATGAAGTCTGCATTCACTTCCAGTGGAAAACATTACAAACCCTAACCTGTTTAAAACATTCAAACCATTATTATCCACTTCCATCATTCTTTCCATATTCTGTTCTATTTTTCGTGCCAAAACAAAACCTGTTACATAAGTTTTTATGCCTCGTTTTGTATGTTCCTTCAAATACACTTCTATCAATTAGTTTCCCTCTGACTTCCAAATTTAGCTGATGCCACTTTTTTTTTTTTTTTAGCCCAAAACTTTTTGCAGTCTGCTGCTTTTCTGTTTTTAAATTAGTTCCTATTTGACATTTCCAGATCATCCATTTGGCTAGCAATAATACACATTTTTAAACAACTGCAAGGAAAATAGCCTCTCCCCAGGGAGCACTGAGGGACAGAGAAGGAAATGCTGCAGCATTTGCAATGCCCAAGCAGCAGGTTCTATATGGCTGCAGTCAGGCTCTGTCTCCTCAGAGATCCTTTTGAGTCAGCACCAGTCACACAACATTACCAGCTCTTTCCAATTGCAGTGCTTGTTTTCAGCCCTTTGGGGTGAACACCAAATGCTCTTAAAAAAAAAAAGATATTAATTAACAATAAGTCATAGTGGACACAGCTGAGGAGGAAGGAAAGAGTCACCAATACGCCTATAAATGTTTAGAGTTCAGTCTGGCTTATGTAATTCCAAAAATGGAAAACTTCACTCTGAAATTATATAAGCTCAGAAAAAAGATGTAGCTTGTGGTTCAGGATAGGACTGCTTCTGCCAGAAGTCAGGGGTCCCAAGAAATCTCTTAGAAAATTTATGCCTTAGTCTGACACTGTCAACATGTTCTTTCTCAAATAACCATCCTGTTTCGGTGAGGCAGGAGGTTAGATGGATGACTTCAAAGAACATAAAATATTTTGTGTCTACCTCTTTGCACAGGAGCTTGAGAGTGTACTACTAACAGATAAATGACCTTATGACAAATCCTCTAACTTTGGGAGTAACCTGAATAACTTTTTTCCCTATCACAACAAGAATGAGAAGAAAAGATGTGAAGTCTTTGAATGTTTTCACATCTTCATAGTGCAGTCTTATAATACACTGAGTTAAAGGGACAGAGGTATACATCGCTGATACTTCTACACAGTTTGGAACTGGGACTAATGGAGATAATCCATCCTGAGTCAGCCTGAGTTCTGTTTGGATTTGAGAGCCTCATTTTCAGCACAGTCCTTATGCAAACACAAGTTTATGTTCACTGAAGTGTTAACATGGTCAGCATGTGCTGGTAAGCAGCTACATTGCAAAGACACACAAGTCAATGTTTCCTCTCTGCTTGCTTCATTCATTTTGTAGATACTGCTATGCTTCATGGAGAAGAGCAATGTGCCTCAGGTAATATTTGTTTCCCAGTCTGCTGTAGGAAAAGTAGTTCTCTCCTCATACAGGGGAAGACACAGTTCACTATCTGGACCTGAATGATTATTTTTGCCTCCTCATGAGAGACTGGGCAGGCTGCTATTCTCAGTGGAATTAAGACCTGTGGTAGCCTCTGCCCCCATTAGTCCAGGTTTAAAAAGTACCATTCAAGGCAGACGTGAGAATTTGTTTATAAATGCAAAAGATTTGGGCATTAAGATTTAAATACAAACCTACACTAACACTGCAGTCAAAATATCCTGTACTGTTTTGCTGAACTGAGGCCTCAACAAAAGGCCTTTTCTTTGCTAATCATACTTATATCTTCTCAAAAGGATTAGTGATCATTCCCATAGCATCATTTAAAATGTACTGCCTTTGTTTACAAATATGTAGATGTTTCTGCTGGATTTCACCATCTGTCCATTCATAATTATTCTAAATAATCTTTTTCATCTTCACTTGGACATTTTCTTTTTCACAGTGCCTACTGATTTCGGTACTTACCATATCCCCTGCTACAGGTGAGAACTGAGAGAAATAAAAATACAGTAGACTGGGAAACACTTAGAGGCTTAAGTTTTTTTTGCCATCAGATTTCTGCTAACTTCTGAAAAACAAATCATACCCCTTGGTAATACATCACCAACTCTCAGTGTTAGCTAACAAGAACGGAATGAGGTTGTTAGATGATGGAAGGGTTAAACTAGATTAAACAAGATTGCTCTGTCATTAGGGATGATGTGATCTGTGACAATCAAAGATTTTGCAGAGGCTTCAATCTGCGATCACAGCAAATTTTTCAGAACTTGCCAGCCCTCCTCAAAGTGCATGAGAACATCATGTTTCCCAGCATGAAATCAGAGCTGATCCTGTTGTTTCTCTGCATCAGTTACCACTGCAGCACATCCTCTGCCTCATTTTTTTCAAGGACATATATTTCCTCTTGCTGGGAATTCACATTAATGAACCCTTTGCTTGTGCTGAGTCCCTCCCTTTACATTTCCCCAGGGTTACACGTAAGGTTGAGCACCGCAAGGAAAGGCCATCCAAGTGAGTTGTGTTCCTCTTTATGGGGAAGCACACGCTCTGCTGTCAAGGTCTCTGTACTACTGAGAGAAAGACACAATGTTTATTGCTATTACTCGTCTGCCTTTTAAACCTTTATTTTCTAAGGTATTCCATACTTAGTGATTTGGTCTCACATTTATATAACACAAGATCTAATAAAAGTCTATCCAACCAAGAAGATAGGGCTTTTTAACTACTGTTTTGTAGAAAAGCACTCTGCAGAGAAGGTAGCAGTGCTCTCACTGTGTAACCCTACTTCATCAAACTGGTATTAAATAATGTCTCAGATACTAAACTTCCTGACTTACTGACACCTTTAGTTATTGAATGCTGGACAGGTTTTTTTAACATCTTTCATCTTTGTACAGTCATGTTTTTTATCTTCACTATTCTCAAGTACCTTTCTCTAGATGATCCCTTCTGTCCCTCATTATTCTTCATTTGAGATTTTCTGTCACTTGTTTGACAGCAAAGCCACCAATATATAAAAGTTGTACTTCTTTTAAATGAAAGTACACTATGAGAGATTTTAGCTCCTGTTTATTTGAATATCTTCATTCACAAAAAAAGCCTAATTATTTTATGAGATTCAAAATTCTTTGTAGCCCCCAAACCATCCAGTAAAAGTTTATTTCTCCTTAACCACTGTAAAAATGACCTGCAATTTCTATCCATATCTCTTACACTGCCTCATTGAGAAAGAATATGTGATTAAACTTGATCAAGTTCTTTATATCTGATAATATAACAAAACAGCAAATAATATAAAACCAACAACCAGTGATTAATAAATATGTGCAACGTGAAATATTTATCTGTGGAGTTTATAAAACTATTTATAATGGAGAGGAAAATCAGCAGAAAAAAATTGAAGTGGTACATTAGAAACAATTTCCTAAAATTAAGTCCTCTTACTGGAAGAAATCAGGACTCCAAGCTGTTGTAGAATGTTTTTCAACCAGGGACCTCAAAGCACTTAAGAAAAGATGTTAATAGTTTCTCCTCATAAAAGAGCACCTACAGTGCAGAGGAGCAAAGTGACTTGCCATAAGATAAAGGCCAGATTGGCTTCTCATCTTAATATACCAAAATGTACATATTTTAATAATAAAATAAGACATTAAGTGAAACCTAAGCTTGTTCAAGGCTACTTAAGGAGGCCATGACCCATGGATAAATGCCTTATTTTATTTTTAACAACATTATCTTCTGTAAGACACAGAAACAATATTAATTCACTTAAACCTGACCCGGACAAATACATGACTAGTAGTCTAATAAAAACAGTCCTTCTGTATGTACAAAATGCAAAGAAACAGATACAGTGTAAAAATACTGAAAAGTCCCTGAGCCATCCTTCAGCTTTTCTCTAAAGTGTGTTCAGCTATGTATCCATCCCATTGTGCCTTCTGACACTTTGAGAAGAGCTGAAATGAGAGAATGGGTGGTTCTGACTGGCAAAGACAGTTCACAGCTGGAAGTGTCTGCTTCTCTACTAATGATACCTAAAATGCTAACCTTGTCTAGGAAGAACCAGTGACTTTGCTAGTGTGGCACCTCATAGATCTAAGGTGTGCTCTTTCTCATCCCCTGGATGTGAGATGACATTAGAGATGTTTGGATAAGGTTGGCTCAATAGCCCATTAGTTACTGAACTGTACTCTTAAATAAATAAAGCTAGAGCAAATACAATACAAAGACTATTCACTAGATTAAAACCAAACCAACCGCCCCCCCCCCCCTCCAAAACAAAACACAAAACCCATTTCTTTAAACAAATGAACACTGAAGAAGTGGTGCGGGCTTGGATGGTGATTTCAGTGATTATCAGAATGTGGAGTGAATGCCTTATATTGTCAGAAAAATATCATCATTATATAAATGATAGGATCTTTATTTTAACAGATCCATACTCATTTTATAGTCTCCTGATGCAGAAGAAATCTTTTGTACTTGAGATCCCTGGCTGCCCAGCATTTGTAGCTTTTCATGAGCCGAAATGTAATATCTACCTGGAGTTGCAGATACAAATGTTATGCACAGTGGAGATTTAAGGATAGAAACTATTTATTCTGTTGAAGACAGCCAACAGATTCCTTCTGGCCACAAGGAAAAGCAGATTATTTCCTACAGTATCAAATCAACCTCAATCAGAACAGTAAAACAGCTGAAATTTCAAACAGCTTATTTCAGGTCTGTTGGGTAGGTGGTCAGGAAGTTCTTCCACACCCACAGGCTGTGGGGAGAGGACAAGGATCAAGAAGAAGGAAAAAAAAAACATAACCCACAAAGCTGTAATAGAAATACATTTCTGTATAATTCAAAACTATAATGAGATTGTAAGTTAAGATCTGTGTAAACATATGGAGGTTTTCCCAAAGTAAAGAACCAGCTTTCTATTTCATTCATAGAAAGGAATACATATTTGGGCAGGAAATCATTAGGAATAATTAATATCTATGAACATGCATTTTATTTTGTCTGATTTGGCTTTGTAGCATTAGCCACTGCAAAATAGCACTCAAAACAAATTAAAATGTTCAATTGAAGCTGCAATAGGCATTTTTTTGAAAGTACATCATTAAAATGCTCACGAGGTCAAGGGAATCAGAGACACCTGAATGAGAAAGTGAAGCTTTACCGTACTCAGGAGGTTGAGGAAATTACATACACATATCCACACACACACAGAGGTATTGTACCTCAAGATGCTTAGGGACTCTTTTTTTCCAAACAGCAACTTCAGCTGCCATTACAAGTAGTACTGAAGTCATAGCAAATTCAAAAGCAATTTTGATTTTCGTTTCTCAAGTGACACCATGTAGCTGTGGGATAAATTACTTTCAGATGCTTTAAACGTAATTTAAAACATACCACTTGTAATAAGGAAAACATTATTGTTTATGAATGTTTTATAATGATATTATGGAAAAATCCATCTTTGCTCAGATGATGGTGAAAAAAGAAAGACTGTAGAAAATCTCTGGAATGATAATACTTGCCAGGTTACTCCCATTAGGTCAGGAGACTGCAATAACTGTTTTTATTTATACCCAGAAGTACAGTTAGGAAAATGACATCAACTTGAAATGTCTTTAATAACTCCAAAAATTATTCTAATTGTTTTATTACAATATTAATAATTAAAACTTACTTCCAAAAATGGATCAAATGTAATTTGCATATCTACTAAACTCTGCAGGAGCTGGGAATATAGAAAGAACCAATGTGCAAAGAAATTAGACTTAATAAATTTTGTAGCACTTTATTCACCTCAGTGGAGATACTAACAGCACAGATTAGTAATTTATGATTATTTACATTTATTTATGGACAATATGATGAAATGGCAGAGGAGGACAGGTATAGCATGAAGGAAAGGTTTGTGACCTGTGCGACCAGCCTGGCTGGGCTCTGAGAGCAGACAAAGAAGAAGGTGATTTATTTGTGTGTGTGCTAAACAGGTGGCCCTGGACTAGAGGAGTCCAGGATCCATCCTGCCAACGTGCCGGTGGGTCCCCAGGGCCACCATGCTGCTGGGGGCAGAAACCTCCGGAGGCTCAAGCAGGAGGCAGAGGGCTGTGGATGTGTGAGGACTCTGCCTGAGCTCCTCTTCAGGGCAGGACTCATGTGGTTTAACCCCAGACGTGCACACATTGACCCCAGATCAGGGTGACTGTGGCTGCGGAACCACATCCATCACCTGAGAGAAAAGGCCTGAAACAGGAATGGAAGGGGATGGAGCATCACAGCTTCTCCATGCACTACGATACCACAGGTCTCATTGACAGAAATAGCCACCCTTTCCTCCTTGCTCAAACAGCTTTTTCTAAGAACTATTTTTATGAAAGAAGTAAAGAAAATGGCTCTATTATTGAGTGAGCTAAGGGAGAATGATGCAAAATCTGTTGCCTTAAATATCTGCATTACCTACTTCACACAGTGGTGCTTTGGCATCCCTGGAGTCTGGTATTGACCAGTTCATTGGGGCACAAAGTTTGTTTTAACTTGATTTTGTTAGTGTACACACCCAAATGATAATGCCGGTTTTTCTTTTTTTTTTTGATTTGGGGGTTTTTTGTGGGTTTTTTTTTTTTTGAACACAGAGAAAGAGAACTCCTTTTTCTGTTCCCCAGAGCAAACCCAGGTAGTCTGCTTTTTTCTTCAAACTCTAATAGTACAGAGGAATCATGTAGTCTTTCTTTATAACCCAATTATAAAATGAATTTCCCTTTTCTTGTACTTGTATTCCTAAATTGTCATCTGACTGAAAAATCTCTCTAAAGACAGTATTTCCCCTCTACTCAAAATTAGAAAAGCACTGGATCTCAAAAGAAAAAGTTCCATTTTGAAAGCTTAACTGAACTATAAAAGACCATTTACAAGTAAGATTTTAAACATTATTCTGTGGAAGCAAATTCTCACTTCATCAGGAGGGAAGCTGCAGCAAAATACAAGTTTGCTCTGAGCAGCAGCCCTGCCCCAGGGCAGCTCTGGCGATGATCTGAGGGAAAACCACAAGGAATTTGGCTCCTTTCTCTGACGAAGAGGAGCCCATGGGCCTCCTGCTCTCCCCTTGCCCTGGGACAGGCAGAGGGGATGCGTTCGGTGCCTCCCCTCTCCCTCCCCAGGCAGGCTACAACCAGGCAGAGGAGCCAAGGAAATGGGGGGGGAGGAAGGTAATAAAACATCGGGTCATATCGCTTCCCAGAACAAGAGCCTTGTTTATCCTAACGGAGAGCACCTGTAGCAGTGCCAAGGAGGATGATGGCATAACGCGGCATCATTTATCCTCAGCTCCTTACAGGACAAAGCAGGAGACTCATTTGATTAAAAAGGCAGCTCTGTACTTTATGGCTCTTCATTCTTTCTTATTCATGAATCTGTGGATAAATTCAACCTACTTTCCAATATCATCAGAACAACCTCAGGAACATTTGAGAGCTAAAGCAGTAGCGTGAAGTAACAGGGATATACCTTTAGCAGCCATAGTATTGTGCTGATAGAGGCTGAGTATAGACATGCCCGTTAAAGCCTGAAGGGAGGAGAAGCACTGATGTTTCTGTTTATGAAATTAATAGGTCCAAAAAGCATAGCATGCTGAGACATCAGGCTATTAGCAGGAGCCCTGCTGGCAGCCCACTTGGGAAAAAAAAACCCAAACAAAAACAAAGCTGTGACAGCAGATTAGGTTGAGGAGTTGGGGGTTTTTTTCTTTGTTTTTTTTGTAGTATATAGAGAAGTCAGCAACCAATTTCAATGATTGCTTCCTCCAAGTCTAAAAATAACACACAACCCTGTACATCTGTGGTCAGTCAACAGCTCAGGCCAAACACCCAGCGGATGTAAATGACACAGCTCCCTACCCATGGGGACAATGCAGGACCCGACTGGAAACAGCTTGGTGGCAATGGGCAGACAGATGGCTACATGGATATGCAATCACTTAATATTTAGTTCTCTAGCAGACTAGATTAAAGTTGTGACATTCAGATACACTTTATGAGACCTGCTGAGGTCTTTCTTTTTGAAAATAATTGATCCGTTCATTAATTTTTCCACAGTAACTACCAGAATTTGGGGTAACTGCTTTATGGCAAAGTACCAAAAAGTAAAATGAATACACATAACTGGTCACCAGATGTCACTGTCTCGTCATTCCAACATGGCGAAGAAAATATAAATCCATCATCAGAAAACAAAAACAGACGTACAAACAAAAGGTAAGAGAAAGATCTGGACTATGAAGAGACAGACTCCTTGTTAGTCAGCAGAACTGAAAGAACAAGATGTTGTGGTTTACTTTATAACAGCTTTGTCAACTCTGTTATAATCACTGATTTATTACATTAATTTCCTGGGGTTCCCCCCCTGCCCTTGGTAGATGTCACTGATTATGTAGAAAATTAGAATGATCCATGACTCTGGTGTGAGCATGCTTCCAATGAAACCAGACAGGTCTTTACCGTCAAGATTACAGTAAGCAGTTCAACTGGCTTTCTGAGTAGCTTCTTCCACTGCACATCTTTTAGGAAAATCACAATTTTGTGAATATGTCTATCTGGGGTTAGAGGTCTCCCTAAGTGATGCTGAAGTTGAAGGAATTTCAGTAGCTCCTTGTCAAATACCACATCATCATTAAAAGTACTTTACAACTTGCACATTGCTTTACTCCCAGTTGCTGTAGGGAGGCATAACTATACTATCACCTTGTCCTGGGGGAAGCTGTGGTTCACATCATAGGTTGTTTTGGGCAAGGGCAGAGCTTTCTGGGGTTTTAAACACTACTGTTCTCCATGAGAGGAATGTTTCACCGGTAGAATCAAATCCCCAGGAATGTGTCTTTGAGCTCTTACATATTCTTTGCACCATTTTGTAAAGTGTTACATAATGTTTTCAAAGGCACAGGGCATAGTGTAAGTGGGACTATTAGACTGAAGTCAGTAGACTAGAAGAGTGAGTGGGTATCTATCTGTAGTTACTCTTATATTAGATAACATGGTCAAATTCACAGTGAATGTTTTTAGAATATCTACTTGGGCAGCAGGTTCTTTGGGGAAAGGAAATGGTCCTTTGCATTATTTAAGAGCAGCACACACCTAAACCCTTTCCCACCTGCCCCACAAATTAAGTGATTCATTTTATTTCAGCTAAGAATATGACTTCTACAAAACTGTTTTTCTAGGTAGGGGGTCTCTTTATGTGAAGTGCTTTAGCAACACAGTGTAAAGACAGTCACTCTGATGAATACCTTGGAATCTGAACACAAAAGGCAGATGGAAAGGAGATTTAATCTTTTTGAAAGAATGAAAAAATACAACATAGAAAGACTAGTGATCATGTTTCCAAAAGGGGTCATCAATTAAAAATTCTTTCCTGTTTCCAATTATTTTAAAGCACCTGTCCTCTAGCAATTTCACTAAGATCATATTGCAACTCCTTGTTAAAACTGGCTAGTTTTAATGGGAATTCTGAGTCCAATAATATGCTATCTACTTTTAATAGAGTCCTTTACATTTGCAAATCTCAGAATGATTTAAAGCAAAGTCAAAGATTTAATGTCCATTTAAAAATGGGGATTGAGACTTCTGACTGATTTGCCTACCATGACCTAGAAGACCGAGGGCAGGGCTGGGGTTGAATCTAGTTTTCATGACTCCCTGTCTAGTGTTATGCTCAGGCCAGCCTTACTGACTAATAATAGCATTATCTTCCTGAATAAGGTTGAAATTTTATGGACTTGGAATATTCTCATGCATACCAGTACTCTATTCTTCCATAAAGATGGCACATGGCTACAATATAATAAACTGCTGAAAATTTCCATGTAAACACTGCGTCTTACAGCTTAGGATGCCTGTAATTTATCTAATTACAAATATTTTTTACACTTAAAACTGCAAGAGGTATCATACACAGAGAATAAATAATGCAATGTCTCTGCATATGTGCTGTCAAAAAGACAAAACAAAAGCCTCCAAAATTCATCATGATGCACAACAGCATAACCAGCACAAGGAGAGAAACAGCATGCCTCTAAATGAACTAAGTCATGTGCATTTTCCCCAGTGTTACAGGGCGTGTGACAGCATTATCATTCAATCTCTATGAACAAGCTTTTCTCATTCCTTGCTTTGCTTTAGAGAAGTTGTTGCTCTAAGGGAAACACCTGAAGTGAACCAAAAAGACTTGATAGTTTGTGCTTGGGAACTCCCAAGCTTGGCTTGACATAAGGTCAAGTGCTCTTAAAGCTGCCAGATGTACTACTAAAGGCTGCCGCCTTTATCCATTTTCAGCTGCTGCTTTAAAAATTGCTTTAGTTGACTCTTCAGTTGACAGATACCTGTATACATATGTAATTAATTCAGAGGCAGGTAGATGGGGATATTGCTTTAGCCACTCAGCATAAGTGTGTCTACCTTGGCTTGCTTTTTTTTTTTTCTTCCCCTCCTTCCAGTTTACTCTATGCCTCCTTATTCCAAAGAAAAAATTGGTGCTGTATCAAAATTAATTTCATACTTTTTTATATAGTGATGATATTGCTTATACTGGATTTGTATAATGTTACCATTACAAATTTTGGACTTGATCATAGATTATTAGGACTAAAAAAGAAAAAACCTTCTGCTTATTATTTAAAGTTTTGCCTGAGTAACAATTACAGCTTCAAGGCTACTTTGGAGTTAGGTATTATAATTTTAGCGTAGCTAAAGACTGTTAAGATTGGTCTGGTAAGTTTTCTTAGTGATACCTTTGTGAAATGTTTGCTGACACTAATAAACAGTTGCAAGTTAAGTCTTCTTGCTTAGGACAGGCAATAGTCAAGTACTTTTATAAAGGTACTGCATGTTACTACAATTCAGAGAAGCTATGACTGACTCAGAGTGGAAGACTTTAAAAAGATGAGAAGGAGCAGAGACTGTATATTAATTTGAGTTCTTATTCTGCAACAAAGTAAAAGCTTTCTGGCTTGTAACTGTTACAGAAATGCATGCAATTTTTTATTTTTTTATTTTTTTTTTTTTTTTTTTTTTTTGGTGACAGTTTTACCTCCATTAAAGCTCTGGAAAAGCCATTAATATTTGCCAAATGGAAAAAGGCTGAAATGCTAGAGAAAAATGTATTGAGCAATTTGATAAACTATGAGGGGAGAAAAGCTACCAAGCTTTTCTGATTATAATTTTACATTCAGATCTCATAGTAACACCTAGAAATTTCAACCAAGTTACAATCCCAGCTTGATAGGCTTTGTCCAATAATATAGCAAGTGGCAGTTCCTGTCCCAAAGAGATCAGTATATTAATATCACCCAATTTAGAAGGTGCAGTAATTACATTAAGCATGAATTTTGCCCTTAATGCAGCCAAGACCTATGCATTGATCTCCAAGGAATGAAATTCTGTGCTAGTATTTAGTCACACATTCTCTATTGAATGCATTTGTGAACTATGGATATTCATGGTGTACACTAAAAGTAATTTCAGATGACCTATCTTATTTTCAGACAAAAAGCAGATGGAGTAAAGTTTATTTAAACAAACTCATTAGGGCTGAAAACCATATTTCCTAGTAGGACCACTCAGAAAAAGACAGTATCCCTGGGGTCCTAAAAGTGGTCTTGCATAGTCCAGTGCAAGCTTCATTGAAATCTAATTGAAAGTAACTGGACTGAATTAGATGACATAGAATCTTAACTAATTAATTAAATGGCTAAAAAAAGGAGTAGCTAAGCAACGAGTGTGTGATAGAAATGCCCCATTACCCTGTCACTTGGAGTCACATAGAGAACAATAAAAAATTTAAGTGGCAATGCTTTCAATGATGTTGAATCTTATCAGTGGGGGTTTAAAAGGGCTTAGTGTTTGCCTCCTCTTCCACTGGGGCCAACAAAAGTCTCACCTCTGTCAGTGCAGATAGATGTGTCCCCACTGGGGGGGGTAATGGGGACAGATGTGTCATGTCTCTCCATCTGTTCCCCCCCCCCCCCCCCCAAAAAAAAAAAAAAAAAAAAAAAAAAGGTACTTCCCTTTGTGGAATGAGCAGTGAATCCAGTCTCAGTTCTCAGGTTTTCAGGGACCTACATGAAGATTCTTCAGCCTCAGCATCTCCTACCCTCTTTGAAAATTCAGGGAAACAGTGGCTCACAAAGTTGCTTATGAGAGCATGGGGATTAAATGGCTTGGAATAGACAGCAAATTACAGCAGCAACCTCAGTTCAGCACAAGATAGTCCTCACTTCAGCAGGACTTTAGAACTTGCTTAAATGCTTTGCTATCCTGGGAGAAAAGTAAAACACAAGGCAGAAGGGGTAATTTTGCATCAAAAGGTCAAATTCTCTTCTGTCACAGGCACCATGGCCATGAGCCCTCTCCATTTGGGTACAGAGGGCTATCTTAAGAAAAGTTGGGATCTTTTCCCTTGTTCTAATGAAATGGTTGCTGCTGCACCTCAGTGCTCTGGTGGATGGGAAACTGCTTCTAAACTGCCAGTCTGAAAGTATGAATGTCTCGTCTATATCTATTTATTCTTTTATCACGATTATCCTTCTCCCTCCCTCCATTTTTATTTATGTATAGCAATGATGTCCCTATTCAGACTTCATTCTATGAGAATGAATGAGACAGCCCCTAGTTTCCTCCTGTATGATCAACTTTCTATTCTCCTGATTATATTAGTAGTCTTTTTCTCCTTTTCTGATTTTAGCACAATCTTTCTTGAACATAAATTAATAGAATTGCAAATATATGCCACAGGAGACCATATCAACACTGTTCAGTGCCTTAAAACTTCCTCTCTTTATCAGGAATTTGTCTCTGTTACATATTAAGTTTTAATGTACTTATTCTGCATGATCTGCATGATGCTGTAAAGTACCAAGCTCCTTTTAAAGCAGGAAGGTAGAAATTAGTACTTGCAGGAGGATCCAGATGTGGAAATTGGATCCAATTTGCATTATGTTTTCACTTTAACTCTGCTTCTCTCAGAAGAAACTCCCCCATTAATGAAAAATAAAACATGCAAGGAAAGGGAAGGAAAGCATGTGAATTCTGGTGTAATTTAAGGTACTTCTGAAGAACATGGGCTAAAATGTCATAATATTTTCTTTAACACCATTAAACATTCTAAGAATTCAATCAACATAGTAATTGTAATTACATAATTAAAACTCAGAACAAAATAGTATAATTGCTGTTTTATGGCCATCATTACATTATAAGTGGTTTTATAGCAATCTTAGCTAACTCTGGATTTGGGTAATTTTTAAAAGTTGTTGATTTCCACAGTACTACTCATTATTTGATCCAGAATACTTCAAAAAAGAGGAACTCTTAAAAATGTTGTTCGTGGTTTCTTCTTTTAAAAGATTTGAAAGGGGGTTCCTTTTGAAAGGGTTCGATAAAAGCTTAAAAAAATTGGAAAGTGTAAAGTGGATTTTTTTTCAGAGGCATAAACAGCCAGCTTTGAGCTGATAAAATAATAGAAATGTTCAGCTTAAAGTGATTTTTAATGAAGACGATAAGCCCCAGAAAATAACAATTTATGGGCAATATATAACTTAACTTAAATCGGCAGCTCAATCATGGAGTCTCTGCCTCCCACACACCAGATTACGTGCTGTGCAGCTCAAGATCTGAAGCATAAAAGACACAGCCTAAGGAAGAGAAGGGGGAAAAAAAAATTTGTGTGTTTATTGTGCCTCTCAAATATTGGTTCAGCTTGAGAGGCATTCTGTCCTACAGTTGCCTCTTCCAGCTACCTAGGAGATGCTCTGCAACTCAGAGGCTTTCCTTCTCCTAGTTTCCTCCTGTCCCTGTGCTACTCCCACCAAGCACTGTGAAGGTGATGGCACACTGGACAGCATATGCCAGGTCTGCCTCATTCCTACTTTGTGGGAGTTGCTATGGGACTTGTTAATCCCTGCAGTTTTAGGTCTGTGTTGCTTAAGAATATTATAAAGAGCTCTGAGAGGAACGGTAGCAATCAAGCAATGCACACAAATTCTTACAACAGCATTTCTGGGCATCACAACAGGAAAAAAAAAAAGCAACCAACTGCCAATTCTTATGAGACCCCTGTCCTGTTTATGGCTGGGATAGAGCTGATTTTCTTTCTAGTAGCTGGTATACTATTATGTTTTGGATTTAGTATGAGAAGAATATCGATAACACATTGATGTTTTCAGTTGTTGCCAAGTAGTGTTTACACCGAGTCAAGGATTTTTCACCTTCTCATGCCCAGCCAGCAAGAAGGTTGGAGGGGCACAAAAGGCTGGGAGGGGACACAGCCAGGACAGCTGACCCAAACTGGCCGAAGGGGTATTCCATACCATGTGATGTCATGCCCAGTATATAAACTGGGGAGAGTTGGCTGGGGGGGGCAAATCACTGCTCATGAACTAACTGGGCATGGGTCAGCTAGTGCTTAGCAATTGCATTGTGCATCACTTGTTTTGTATATTCCAATTCTTTTTTTTTTTATTGTCTTATTAGTATTATTATTACTTTCTTCCTTTCTGTCCTATTAAACAGTCTTTATCTCAGCCCATGAGGTTTACTTTTTTTTGATTCTCTCCACCATCCCACTGGATAGGGGGGGAGTGAGCAAACAGCTGTGTGGTGCTTAGTTGCTGGCTGGGGTTAAGCCACGACAACCCCATACAATCACAGTTGCATAAATATCCCCATGTTATACAGCAATCAGTCTGCAATTGTTGCTTGTGTAAATGAATCAGAGTTAACAAAACAAATTATTGTAAGCACATACAACACCAAGCACAAGATCTCATTGCAGGCTACAAGTCTGAGAAAGTGGGTAAGTTTTGGAGGGGTTAGCTTGCACAGTTTTTATCAGTCCCCAGCCTAGATGGGGTAAAGCTGGCTAAGATATGACTATATAAGCTTAAGTCAGACCTCTAACTGATGAGCAAAGGTATTTTTGGATCATCTCTTTCACTATCACTTACCAAAACCACATAAGCTAAGGTTGCATGAAAATCTCATCTATTCTCATTTCATATACTACAGAATATTCTGATGTCAGTGTTTGTTTTTTCCTTGCCAAGGAGAACAAAATTAAAGACATGCCAACCAAAAAAAAAAGTATACATTACAGAACACATTACTAACCATAGAATGGTTTGGGTTTGAAGGGACCTTGAAGATAGATCATCTAGTTCCAACCCCGCTGCCATAAGCAGGGACACCTTCCACTAGACCAGGCTGCTCAAAGCCCCATCCAACCTGGCCTTGAACACTGCCAGGGATGGGGCATCCACAACTTCTCTGAGCAACCTGTTCCGTTGCCTCACCACCCTCACAGTGAAGAACTTCTTCCTTACAGCTAGTCTAAATCTACCCTCTTTCAGTTTAAAGCCATTACCCCTTGTCCTACCACTACATGCCCTTGTAAAAAGTCCCTCTCCAACTTTCCTGTAGGCTCCCTTTAGGTATTAGAAGGCTGCTATAAGGTCTCCCCGGAGCCTTCTCTTCTCCAGGCTGAACAACCCCAACTTTCTCAGCCTGTCCTCATAGGAGAGGTGCTCCAGCCCTCTGATCATCTTTGTGGCCCTCCTCTGGACTCTATCCAACAGCTCCATGTCCTTCTTATGTTGGGGGCCCCAGAGCCGAATGCAGTACTCCAGGTGGGGTCTCAGGAGAGGAGAGTAGAGGGGGAGAATCACATCCCTCAACCTGCTAGTCACACTTCTTTTGATGCAGCCCAGGATACGGTTGGCTTTCTGGGCTTCAAGTGTACATTGCCAGGTCATGCTGAGCTTCTTGTCAACCAACACCCCCGAGTTCTTCTCCTCAGGGTGCTCCTACCTCTCCACAGAGGGCCTCATCCTGACTTACTGGCTGGAGTGGCTGGAATTCCCTTGTGCTGCTCTTCAGGTGCTCTCCCGCTGACCTGTTATCGCTCTCCAGGCTCTGGGGTTCTTTTGCTGGCACTGGCATCAAACTGGTAGGAGTGGGATGGACTGAAGTTCCCCTCCTCTGGCAACTTTAGTTTTAATGGAAACTGAAAGGTGAACTCTCGGAGAATACTTATAATGTAAGAATATTCAATATTACAGTACTAAGATTGGCATGACTGATTTGGAATATTTCTCAAATTTGTTGATAACATAACAATAATAATTAGAAAAAACAGTTCCCTATATATACTCTAGTGCGATAATACTAATAAATAGTGTCACGCTTGGGCAATAATGGCAAACGAATATTCTCTGGGTTAACTAAAGCAAATTCCAATTTACAGTATACAAATATTGGGGAGCAAAGGAGTTACCTCTTTAACATCACCTGTGTGTCTAGAAGGTTGCATGTATTCTGTTCTTCAAATAAACCACAAAAGTTTCCTCTAAATACATTTTCAGTGTTACTAAAGGAAAGTTTGCCCTGCAGCAGTGGGTTGTAAATGCTTATTTATGACTGTAAGCTAAAGGTACTATCATCTTCAGAGCATGAGACCTTCACAGTTAAAAGAAGCTGATTAAGGTTAATGAGTCAATTAATTTTGCACCTGGTATCATGACTAGTGGGTAACATTCTGCACTTTTTGTCCTAGGGAAGTGTATAACAACCCAAGACCAAGAATAGAGTTATTTGGGTTAGAAAAAGATACCATCATCCCTGCATCTCTCAAGCCTTGAATGAAATCAAAGACAATGAAATATTTAGGCAGTTGTTTTCTCACCAGTGTTACAACACAGAAATTTTTTTCCCCAAAGTATCATAGAGACTTAGGGCATGTGTGTAATATCTAAAGTACTTCTTGAATTGATAAAGTCATGTTCATGAATTGTTCATGGTTGGCACCACAGGTGTGCAATGAACATTTTCATTGTATTAGTACCCATGCAATTCACCCAGTCCTCAGCCTGCATTTGCTAATATAACTACAGTTTAAAAATATCAAAACATTACATTCTACATGACTAACTGAATCAATACAGCAGTTTTAATTTGATTCTTATTGAATAAACATTCAATTTCATGGGTAAGAGAAGCCTTAAGTTCTTGCTTCATTCACTCTCTTATTACCTAAAGTCACCATATTTGATGGATATTCATGAATGAACTTATGGGCCTTTGGCAAAGAATAAGATTAATTTGTACATGCCTCTCATACTCAAATTCATCATTTATTTGCAACTCTGATTTGGACACACACCCAAAAAAAGAGGTCTTAGCAGGTCTTTTATCTAAAGCATGATTCCAACCTGTTGAATGACATCATGCAAATGACATCAGGAGGTTTTGTGTTCAGCCCTAAATGGAGCTCTAGTCAAATTTGCCTAATCTCATTGCCAGTAACATACGTTAAATCTGGGCTCTCATATTTAAGCTTGGCTTTCAGTATGTCATCCATTATAGACAGTTGTCTCTTGTCTGCAAGTTATTTTAAAAGGGTATTAAAACAGTAAGGCTTTAGATTCCTATTTAAAAGATGACCTTGCTGTTGTAAAGATGTAATCTTTATCCTGTTTGGTCAATCTGTACATCAGCCTTCAGAACAGGCTAGTTCTCCCCATGAATGCTGCTTACCTACCAAGAGATTTGACAAACAGAAAAATTCATCAATCAACAATTACTTCCTTAAGAAGTTTGTCTTTTTCTTACCCCATAAGTCTGATGTGGAGGGTCTCTAATTTCTTTGCCTTGATCTCTCCTTCTACATTTATAGTGCATTTCCCCCTTTTCACAGTTAGATTTACATCACACAATGTACAATATAGGAGTTCTTTGTTCCTTTTCAAAAGAAAGTTGGCGGGGGGGGAGAAAAAGGGAACCCCACAACTCAAAGCCAATATAATTTGAAAGCCCCCAAATTCTTCAGTTATCTAATTGATTACACATTTCAGATTTTCCATTCCAGTTCCATTATAAGTTATTTACAACACCACGTTCGTAACCACTGAGAGCAAGATGGAGCTCAGATGTCGCTATTCCAGCCCACAGGACCAGGCTGAGTTTTGCAGCTAAAGACAGCATAGAGATAAGGCAAAAACTAAAGTATCATACTCCCCATTTGAACTCCTGACCAAGAGGCTTTTCTCAACTCTGATGGTTATAAAGACAGATTTAAAATAAAAACCCCACAGATAACTGCATTTTCATCCAAATATGATGTAGTTCAAGTTCAATGACTAAGTTTGGCTGTGAAGAGATGCAGTGGGAGAAAGCAATGAAGACTAATTGTTGTTCATAACCTGAGTGCTCAGTACATAGGGAGCAGCTGTAAGGATCTGTACTCAGCATATTTTCCTGTTCCTTTTCTTGACAGTGAACAGTGTCTTAATTTATGCTAAAACAATTTGGCTGGAACCATTCATTCATCTTACTTCCCAGGCCCATAAACATCCACTCCTCCTCTGGATTGATATTCTGCTTTTTGTTTTCTTTCCTGCTTGCACATGAGGTAGAAACAAAGACTTTTGCATAGTAAGCAGCAAGAGATTTCTGCAGGAAAGTTATCATTCAACGTCTTTATGTGCTCCTATTCAAATGTGAACACATTGGTGTGTCTTTCCACAAATCTTTCTACCTTTTCTAGCATTTAACAGCTTACTCTTGAAGCAGAGGTACTCTACATAGTGGAAGCCAAAAAGTACATTAGTGAATTCATCTAAGAGAAGTGTGCTGTTAAATAATAATATGTAGACTAATTAATGTAAATGCAATGGTGAGAACATGCTGACATTGTTGAAGTTAATGATCCAGCTGCATTATCATTTCCATCACTGTAATATTTAGAAAAACAAAGAACTTGGCGTTCTGCATCTTGGAACAGCATTTTCACTAGGCATCTTGCAGAGACAGTTAGACAGTCTTCCTGTACTTTAGGAAAGACCACTGTGTGATTTTATCACAGAATTTGGGACAACAGTTTAACTTTACCTACAGCCTTGAGCAAAACGTGACACAAAGGTTGTGTTATGCCAGAAATAGTTTCCAAAGCCCTGCGATTCAATGACACAGCTCCCAGAGTCCCAGTTGTCAGTCCCAGTTTTCCTATTGCTCACTTCTTTTTCTGTTGGCATGGTTGACCTGCGCTGCTGGTTCTAGTAAATTTTAACATCCTCTCTGATGAGTCAGGAGTAGTAGCTACCTCATTAAGATGGTGAAGCCAGCACCTGACCAATTTCCATGCCTCATCCCCTCTCATGTATGCAATATCTATTTGCTAGGAAAGAGATTTTAAGAAATGCAGAGCTTTGACCAAAGGTCAGTGGGGTCTAGATGGAATTTATGCTGTCGTACAATACCAAACTACCACCTCTTATTATTTCATTCTACTGCAGCAAATAATCCCAGTGTGGCTGCCCAAATGTTTTAAATACAAGTACATGACAAAAATGGCCTACTTTATCAAGGAGCTGAATTCAGACTGCATTTTAACTATGTACAAACCTGGTAATTTCAATGGAGTATTGTCATTCTACAGGGGTGAAGATGGCAGTGTGTGGCAGATGTTTCTTAATATAAACATCTAACTTTCAAAAGCATCTAGGCATCTTCACTTGCAACTAAGAGGTGCTGATGGCATCTTATGGGACTTTCAAATGTAGGCAGTGAAGTCAATAGGAAGTCAACACAAAGATTTTTAAAACCTAACAGAAACTTGACATTTGGAGTCTAAATTCCTGAAGATCTTTGATAACTATCCTATAACAACACATGTCCCTTTGACTCTCAATTAAATTCAGGTCAGAAGTCCAAAACTTTCCTTTCAAAAAAGGACCCTGACACTCAAAAAGCCTTTGGAGCAATGAAGTGCAGCAAAGAGACACCAAGTCACTAGACAAGCTGCCAGCTCTGGTAGTGACACAGCAGATTAGCTGCCTTTGCTCAGCACTGTGCCTAAGCTGAGAAACTGAGAAGAAACAATTATTAGTTTAGGCACAGCACCACGCTGACTTACAGTAATAATTTGGGACAGCCGGTATCTCAAACAGGCAGTGTACATACCACGAGGCATGAGATGGTGCTACCTTTAGCATCTCTGCCCTCTTTTCTGCTACTGCACAACATGAAGTGCCCATAGATCCTTTTGAAAGGTTTGTCCTCATTCTCTTTAGGTTATGCCACAATTTCCTCACCAATTCCCACTTGGTCTGTGGATAGTAAGGCAAAAATCTTTACCAAAAGACTTCTTATGAGAAAAATAAATGTTGCTACTTTAACATTAGCACGTGTTGCCTTTTTTTATAATTATGCTTTAAGATAAAGAAAACTGAAAAAAAGATTAGCAGTCCTAGAAATGCGGACAAATCAAGCATAAAACCTAGTACATTTTGGAGTTTGGAAGAAATACTGAGTGAAACAAGTATTTAATGCACAGCATGAAGAAAGAGAGCCCTTTTGCAAAAGTGACCTGGAGCATGCAAAAACAAGCTATCTACTTTTTGCCTAAGAATATTCTATAGTCAAAACATTACTGATAGTTCTGATTGTGATGGACAGGATAGAGGGGAATGAACATGCCCTATATTGGTTCTTTTTTGATAACAGCAGAGGAAAAAAAAGCACACATTTTGCCTGTTAGGCAAAATAAGCAGATGCACTTCAAAGTTTACCAGGGAGCTGTTCTGTTGAATAAATGTTTGTTATTTATGTACAACTACTTTTTGACTGAAACTGCTCTTCAGACAAGGCATAAGATCTGAAGCATGGATACTTCTAGACCTTTTGTGTGTGGCAATGACGAAGGCTTCTGAAAAATCAAAAATTTGCATCAGCAACACACAACGCTCTCAAAGAAAACAATAAAAGAATATGGTGCTCTAAATGGCCTAAAGAAGACAACAGCCAGTGATGAGCTTTTTGTTCATTTCAGCAGGAGTATTTTTGTCACTAATTTTCATGGTTCAGAATGAGGGCCAGTACTTTATAAGCAGTACAAACTGCAATGAAAACAACATCATGCCGTTGGTTCATATTTCACAAGTCAGAAATCACTACCATCTCCCTTAAGCAGGGCTAGGATTTGTCTACAACCCTGATTCACAAATGCATTTAGCTACCAAAGGACTTTTTTCACTGTGAAAATGAAGCTCATACATTCCAGCCCCTGTATCAAGCAGTGCTGGTATATATTCCCTTTCTACTCAAGTATGATTCATTTTACAATTTTAAAATTTCCTTCTAGCTACAAGTCCTGCTACTTAGAAAGAATAAAAAATGGCAAGCACAGCTGGCCATCTTGCCTAAAGCCACTCGGTCACAACATTTCTTTGAAATCACAGGAACACGAATTGTATTGGCTAAGTGAGAGATGTGGCCAGGCCCCAGGCAGACAGACAGACCATTTCCTCTCCATGGCTTTTTCTATGACCAGAAAATTACTATGAAGATTATACTCTAGAGAGAGATTTTCTAGAGATCTCAGCTCCCCTCTAAATTTCAAAGCAAATGTACAGATTTTAAAAAAGTGCCCAGTGATGGAAAAACACCAAGTACAAGATAAAGCGCTACAATAAAAACACATTTTAGGAGAAAATGGAATAGTCAAACTATTCTTCTTTTTCTCTTTTTCCCTTCCTGTTACTTGTGTTTTCATTGACAAAGTGTGGCAGTCAAATAGACACAGATCTATTTGTGAGCAACCTTCATGGACAGCCCTTCTTTTGTTGTTGAAAAACACTGACAGAAATGGAGGGATCAAGAGTACACCTTATACCATACAATCTAGCCTTTCAACAGAGTGTATCTGGTTTCAGAAAAATAGCAACTTTGAAGTTTCTTGTTAAAATACCCCACTGATATTTGGAAATGATGTTGTGTCATGTCTACTTCTCATGAGCTGGCTGGAATTTCCAGCCATGCCTATTTCACATGGGGCATTACACCCAGGATCTCTTGTGAAGCCTTACAGTAATTCAATAAAAGAAAATAGTTTCATGTGCCCTGGAATATAAAGCCCGGCTGCTGGAGGGGTTTGGAGATACACAGCACTCAGAATGTTGTATCTGCAGATGGGATTTATATTTATGCATCTTTTCATCTGAAAGGTTAAAAAGGAAAAAAAGAAGAAATTTTTTATCTGGTAGCCAGCTCAGCTACACATATGCATTATGTATATGAACAGATGATAAATGGTAAAAATATTTACCTTAGGGAATTACTCTACATAACAAAGCAAACAGAGGCCCTAGTCTCCATTTCATGTAACTCTCACAAAGATAGAGAAAAAAACCCAGTGAATTTCTTAGACCATATAAATAAGGAAAAAAAAAAAAAAGGAAAGAATCCAGTGTATGTGCAAACACTTTTACAGATATAGGTAATTTTCTACACAGTGCTCAGTTACCATGGTGATGGGCATGAATCAGATTAGATAATTTCTCTACTCAAGAAAACCTTCTAATGAAGCCATTGGCAGGTTTTCCAGTTGATCTGCAGTGTTAGGTCCATGTTTATTATTTTTTCCTCTGCAGAACAGATCGTATGAAAGATTAAATGGCAATGTGTGCATACGATAATATTATCTAAAGGAAAGACAAAAAGGCAGTTTAGACATTAGTTACAGACTGGTACAAAAGCTCACTGTAACCAAAAGAAAAACACCTATTAATCTTGGATAACTTTCAACAGAGCCCCATGAAAACACAGAAAACCTACACAGGGAAAAAAAAAACCAACAACAAAGGCAGAGAATTAAGAGAGTGAGTAAAATTCCTTTGATATATCAGTATGACTAGATAATTGCAAATCTTGATAATGGACATCCTCAGTGCCTTGCAGTGACTTTCCTAAAGTAGCAGCTGCCACCTTCACTATGCCTATACAGCATGGGATTAAGAGGGACCCAGCTTAGTGTATCCTGACCTTCTAATGAGAAGCATAAGGAAAAGGCTGGCAGAGCGTGCAGGGAACAAACTTCAGTGATCTCCTCTTCTGAAACATGCAACTCAACAATATGCATAAATTCTTTGTTTTCTCTGTGGAAGATGCTATGGCAGTGCAGAATAATATGGCAGGGCTACGTGAGTTAGAGGGGTAGAAAGAGCTCCCTTGTCTGGATATGCTGTTGGATGCAATCACGTAAGGAATTCCTTCCGTCACCATGGTAGCTAGCATGTCCTCAGCCTACTCAAACTGTAAGGTAAAATATAATGGCTTAAATTTCAATTATTCTGCTATAAAGAAATAAAAGGACATGCCCCAAATCATACAAAGTAGGAGGAGCTATATGCTGCTCTGAGGCCAATGTCTACATCTTTTTAACACTGTAAGCTTCATGCAAGATGCTTGAGCCATCTGCCCAATTTCTCAGTTCACAGTTACCTACAGAAACCTGATCCACTCTGGATCTTACCGAAATGACATCTCAATTCTTAGCTACCAAACCATCCTCCTTTCCTGAAAGCCACTGAAAAGTCTTTCCAGAGAGATGAACAGAGGATTCAGAAGACCAGAAAGATTTTATTTCAATCTGAAGTCTACAATGAAAGTTACGAAAGGATAGTTCTACTTTATTCCAGAAACAAAGGCTGATCATAGCTTTGATGCTCGTAGTGGAGTGCATGTGTAAAGAACCTTTGGTTGACTATAGAGCAGCTAATTGGAGGATACCAACATATCACAGTATTTCTCCAGGGATTGTTTAAGCTGACCCTTTCTTGCCTCTTTTGGTCTCTTAAAAGCTAGTGTCACTACAACCCTGGCAGGAGTGTCACTGTGTAATTCTCTTATCACTCAGTAGCCTTTGGAAGTGCATTCCCATGGTAACACTTCAAACCCTGATGGCTACATCATTTCAGTACAGTAAGCTTAATATCAGATGCTTGAGCCATCTGTCCAGCTCCTCAATTAACATAGTTAGCTACTGAAACTTGAGCAATTACGGATATTATTGAAATCACATTGCAATCAAGGAACAAATCCACAACACAAAAGCAGGACAGAGGAAACCCTAAAGCAACACTGAAACAGAGCTAGTATGAGTGAAAAGAGAAGGAGGGGCACTTCATCCAGAATTAAATGCAAATTAGAACTTAATCTGGCCGATAATTTCTGTCTTGAGTCCTCATTTTGACTGTGGAGCAGTTGGAATCCTGTTCTCATTAGTGTAAATGACTGTGTGGTGCAAGGAAACAGAAAACCAAGCTCAGCACTTGTGTCCTCTATAAATAAACCCAAGAGAAACACCTTGGGAAACAGAGTAGCCTAAGGCTAGGCCACGGGAAGGAAGATGTCCTTTTCTGCTAGGTTTGGATATGAGCTAAATATTGTGCAGTCATCTGAATTTATTAAAAACCTGGTAGATAAAAGTATACTGAGCACAACCAAATCCTGAAAATCGAATCAAATCCAATGGATGCTCCCTTATGGATGGTCTGTGGATATGGGGTACAGATCATTGGGTTAAAGCAGGTAAACAGGGGCCCTGAAGGGAGAGCAAGCGATTTCCCTACATCCAGGCTCCCTCAGGGAGACTGAAAGCTGTGCCACATGCAATGTGAGGGGCAGCAGGCCCAGAGGTAGTGACCTGCAGGGAAGCTGAAACAGAAAATTCAGGAATGGACCTTGTGGGAAGGGGCGGTGTTGAGATGGCAGCAGCTGGGCACACGTGGCTTAGATGCTGTCGGCAGCACCAGCGCCTGTCAGCAGTTGCCCCACTGTTTCGCTTGAGGGCCAGGGAAAGGGTCTCGTCTCACCTGCCTATAGATGGGTAAATTCAGAAATCTTCAACTAGTTATCTACAACATCTTAATAGTCCTTGGAGAGGCATAAGCATTTCTAACGTATGACTTATATGGTACTTTAGACATTTACTGTAGAATAAGACAAATCATTCCCTATTTCTCTCCATGGACTATAAAAGTACTCTGTATGCCCAGCTCATCTAGAGACGTCTGTACTGTGGACGTCTAAATTAAGGCAGCAGAGTCCTCTACCTTGGAGTGCTCTGATGATTGTGGTATGAGGAAGAACTGTTTTCTTAGTTTACAGGGGTCCACTGTTGATAGCCATCCATCACAGTATTGAGGAAACAAACGATGTTTCCTACTACAGCTGCAAGGTCCTTGCTAAAGCAGTTACAAAAGGATGCTCAGTATTTTGCCCTGTCAGAAACAGCAGCCTGTTATCACACCTGAGCTCAACACAGCCTTCTTTCTGTTTTCAGTGAGAAAAATTCTGTTCCCAGTGATAAAAAAAACTGCATGAAACTTAAAATAAAGATATCAAACAAAAAAGAATATGTCAAAAGACATATGGTCACGCATGTCAGCAAAAGAAAGGCTAGGCACAAATGAAAATACTTGTAGCAGTTTGTCCCCTCACAGCAAGCACAGCTGCACAGCATTTCATCTTCCAGTTCATGCTGGTTTTGATATTTAAGTGTTACTGTCAGGCCCAAGTATTTCAGGTAGTGTTTCTATTTCTTGGCTTGAATCTGTTAAGGGAAGCAGTGTTACCCAGTTAGTCTTGCAATATGGCTTTTCATTTTGCAGTTTCACATTCCCAGAGCCTCCACCCACAAGTGAAGAGTTCACTTCGCATGAGAGCTGAAGGGTCTCCCCTCTATCAGCACCCACTTCCCAGGCTTTTCACCCAGGTCACCCCGCAGTCTGCTGCACAAATAGCTTCTCCTGTCCTCGTTGGTCCCTCTGTCTGTCTTGTAGCTTGCTACTTCCCCTCCATCTGCAGAAACGAGCCCATAAATTACAAATATGACTTGTGCTTAAAGGAATTGGCCATGAGTAGTCCTTTCCACAGAGACTCAGAGCTTTGCCAGCCTTTGGCAAGCTCCCTGCAGTCAGACATCAGTGCCTTCGACAGCAGACAGCTTGCCTTCCTTTTTGCTTTTCCCTGTCAGGCTTAGTTCCCATCCAGGAGGCAGAGAAAGGATTACAAAAAGGCTGACTCCAACCCAGATTTTATTTCTGGGCTGGTTCTCCCCTAGATGTTTATCTATTTTTAGGTGTTATTCTATTTCCTTAAGGAGAGCATATCATGGAGTAAATCCTGTTTCTCCTTAGAGGGATACAGGGGCTTTTGACAGCATACCAAAGCTCCCTTATGTTCCTCACTGTGTCATGATGCTCTGTACTTCTGTGTTTTTGCTGCAGACTATTAAGTCTGCTCCTTCTAACAAGAGACATTTTTCTAACTAGAGCTATTCACAGCACAACATTCATTTTCCCCTCATTTTGTATGAATGTATTGACTTGACCACAGCTACAACCCATGATGTGTTTTTCTGCTACTACATTCAGGTACTCAAAATAATATTGCCATGTAATGCAAAGCTAGTAACTGCAGCCTAATATCTACCAGCTGGTGATGTGTGATAGAAAAGCAGGGAACTTGCCCCAAAAGAAAACTCAAAACATGTAAATATCGTTTAGTGATTCAAATAATTATAATTGTTTTCAATAACATTCAAATGCAACATTCAGATTATGAAGTTAATTCTCTGTACCCACTCATCCATTGGTTTTTCAGTTACAAAACCCAGCTATTACAAGGTTCTTTGTACAGCTTAACAGTAAATAAGCCACATGTGCCAGAGTAACCTTTTGTCCCATTCTGTTTATGAACTCAAGCCTAAAAATAGTACTCATTGCCTCTAAAATCCATTTAATGCTGATACAAGACTGTCCACCTTCTTGTAATCAGAAAGATTTCCCATATTTTAATCCTGTGTATCATCAATATTGGGGACTCTGCTATTAAAAAAATAAAAACTAGCTAGTGCACATTTTTTCAGATCCTGTGGAAGTGACTTGGCTGGAGCCACTCTTCATTTTTGATGGCTGAAATTGCAATATTGTAGTACCTTAACTCCTGCCAGCAACACCAGCCACATGTTTCTAACTGCGAGAAACCATTTGTAACGAAAAACTGAATATGGTATGGGTTCATTCGCCTGCTCACAGGATTCACTTTGCCTCCGAGTGCTTTCTGTGATTGCATCTTTCCCAGGGAGAAATCTAAGGTGCTCTCCAAGGAGGCAAAAGGCCTGAATTGCTGTATCCTGCAAATCAGTTATGATTCTCCTGGGTCTGGTGAGGCATAGACAGATGAATAATTAATGCACTGCCTTTTAAATCCAAATATATTTACCAGGGAGTGGGATTTTTTGTTGTTGTTGTTGGGTTTTGGGGGTTTTGGTTTTTTTTTTAATAATCAATACGTGACTTAAATGAAAATTTCCTCTTGCATTTTCACCGAGTGACAATCACACAATCAGCAACTGTGACTAAACTAAGAACAGTATATCGTTAATCCAACAGTACTTCCCTGTGAAGGTCTATAACCATCCAGGGTCTCACCTTATTTATTTCTCAGCAGATTGTTATTAAATCAGGCAAACAAACATATGCATACATTAAACACTTCAATGACCCAGTATAGCCTTAGGAACTATACCATAAACCGGCACATGCATAAGCTTTATATCTCATTACAAAGGAGTCCACAGGTTTTCATCGTCAGCACAATACCACAGGGCAGAGGTCTGTTTGCCTCTTCCATTGTCACACAGCACAAAAGCAAGAGTATAGTTAGGCCAATAATTTCAGGTTTCAAACCAGCTCATTTTGTACCATTAAATTGTAGAAATACTTATTTTGACTGGTATCACTTTATAGTACAAGTTCTACAGTTAAAAATTTTTAAGACGGTTTTAATGCTTCCATATTTTTGCACAGTTTTGTGACTTAAGAGGAAGCCTGTCATAATTTAAGTCTCCAAACAGAGTATTTTGTTAAAATATTAACTTTACTTTTTTAAGAAGTGAAAGGAAAGATGAAAGTTTTCATGGCAGTAGAGAAAATATTTAAAATTATCAAAATACGTGTCTCAAATGTCCAAGTAAAAGAGAATTATTAAGTTTAAAATTTTCTGATTTTAATCCAGTTTTATGATTTATAGACCTTAATCATATACTTAGAACTCTTGGGGTTGCCATTCCTACTCAAATGTCTATCTTTTATGGAAACTGAAAGCCTTTCCAGAGAGGCACAGAGACTGCTTCAGTACCAAGCCATGACCTGAAAAATTATTTTATGCTACTCAACTGATAAAACAGGGTGCAATGAAAATGTTATTTTACGTGCTCCTAACTGGACACAGCCTTTAAGTATGATGGCAAGTGTGGAAAAGAGCAGCCCACTGAAGATGAGCAAATACATGATACATTACCACTTCATATAGCTCTTTGTCGTGGTTTAACCCCAGCCAGCAACTAAGCACCACGCAGCCGCTCACTCACTTCCCCCCCCATCCAGTGGGATGGGGGAGAAAATCAGGAAAAGAAGTAAAACTCCCGGGTTGAGATAAGAACGGTTTAATAGAACAGAAAAGAAGAAACTAATAATGATAATGATAACTACAGTAAGTAATAAAAGGATTGAAATGTACAAATGATGCACAGGGCAATTGCTCACCACCCGCCGACCGACACCCAGCCAGTCCCCGAGCGGCCAAAAAAAAAAAAACTGCCTCCCCCCCCTTCCCAGTTCCTAAACTAGATGGGACGTCACATGGTATGGAATACACCGTTGGCCAGTTTGGGTCAGGTGCCCTGGCTGGGCATGAGAAGCTGAAAATCCTTGACTATAGTCTAAACACTACTGAGCAACAACTGAAAACATCAGTGTTATCAACATTCTTCACATACTGAACTCAAAACATAGCACTGTACCAGCTACTAGGAAGACAGTTAACTCCATCCCGGCTGAAACCAGGACAGTATCCACCCCTTATTCTATACCATTGACGTCATGCTCAGTTCCCATACCTTTAGTTACATTCTGATCAATCATCACCACCTTTCCATCCCTTTGAGACATATGAACAATGATATATATATATATATATAAAAGTATATACACACAGAGATATCAGTTCTTTAGTTCATGGGTTACGTTCATAAAATGTTTGAGTTCATTTAGTTTCCGACTCTGGGCTCCATCTGTCATACTAGTCTGTCTGGGCAGGAGGGATGGTGCAAAGTCCTCTCAGTCGGTAGAGCAGAATTGGGCTTCTGTGCGGTGTGAGGAGCAGATGACATTTGATGCAGCAGGAGGATGGTGTGCACCGTTGGATTGTTGTATGCTGGAGTCAGTTCTGGTTCCACCTCTACGGCGCTTTGCTCAGTTTTATCACAGTTCTTTCTTGCTTGATCCAAGAGATTCTTACTATAGTACTATGGATATAGCATATAACAATTATAGTAATGATAACATACAGTAGCAGGGTTATATAGCAACTAATATCATACAGTTTAATTCTGGCTATTTTCACCTAAAATCAAATCCCCTTGAGGCACACATCGGACTTCCCCATCTTTTCGCATCACCCACCAAGTGCACCCAGGCCCTTGAGCAAAAGCAATCCCACGAATGGGTTTACCTTTGCCTGAGGCAGGAGTAACCCAGACTGTTTTCCCTAACATGTTTTTCATGTGCACTACAGGGACTTTATCCCCTTCTACAGTATGTAAAAATTCTGATTGGGCAGGGCCACTCCGATTGGCAGATCCTCTGGTGTTGACTAACCAGGTGGCTTTTGCTAAATGTGTATCCCAATGTTTGAAGGTTCCACCCCCCATTGCTCTCAATGTAGTCTTTAACAGTCCATTGTATCGCTCAATTTTCCCAGAGGCTGGTGCATGATAGGGGATATGATACACCCACTCAATGCCATGCTCTTTGGCCCAGGTGTTTATGAGGTTGTTTCGGAAATGAGTCCCATTGTCTGACTCAATTCTTTCTGGGGTGCCATGTCGCCACAAGACCTGCTTCTCAAGGCCCAGGATAGTGTTCCGGGCAGTGGCATGGGGTACAGAGTATGTTTCCAGCCATCTGGTGGTTGCTTCCACCATTGTCAGCACATAGCGCTTGCCTTGGCGAGTTTGTGGGAGTGCGATATAGTCAATCTGCCAGGCTTCCCCGAATTTATATTTCAGCCATCGCCCTCCATACCACAGGGGCTTTAACCGCTTGGCTTGCTTAATTGCAGCACATGTTTCACATTCATGGATAACCTGTGCGATAGTGTCCATGGTCAGGTCCACCCCTCGGTCTCGAGCCCATCTATATGTTGCATCTCTTCCCTGATGGCCTGAAGTATCATGGGCCCACCGAGCCATAAATAGCTCACCCTTCTGTTGCCAGTCCAGGTCCACCTGAGCCACTTCAATCTTGGCAGCCTGATCCACCTGTTCGTTGTTCCGATGTTCTTCAGTGGCCCGACCCTTGGGTACGTGAGCATCTACATGACGTACTTTTACAACCAGATTCTCTAACCGGGACGCAATATCTTGCCACAGTGCCGCAGCCCAAATGGGTTTACCTCTGCGCTGCCAGTTGCTCTGCTTCCATTGCTGTAACCACCCCCACAGGGCATTTGCCACCATCCATGAGTCAGTATAGAGATAGAGCACTGGCCACTTTTCTCTTTCAGCAATATCTAACGCTAGCTGGATGGCTTTCACCTCTGCAAACTGACTCGATTCACCCTCTCCTTCAGCGGTTTCTGCAACTTGTCGTGTGGGACTCCATACAGCAGCCTTCCACCTACGATGCTTTCCCACGATGCGGCAGGACCCATCAGTGAACAGGGCATATTGCCTCTCATTTTCTGGCAGTTTATTATACAGCGGGGCCTCTTCAGCCCGTGCCACCTCCTCCTCTGGCGACATTCCAAAATCTTTGCCTTCTGGCCAGTCCGTGATCACTTCTAAAATTCCTGGGCGACTGGGGTTTCCTATGCGAGCCCGTTGTGTGATCAATGCGATCCACTTACTCCACGTGGCGTCAGTTGCGTGATGTGTAGAGGAGACCCTCCCTTTGAACATCCAGCCCAGCACTGGCAGTCGGGGTGCTAAGAGGAGCTGTGTCTCAGTACCAACCACTTCTGAGGCGGCTCGAACTCCTTCATACGCTGCCAATATCTCTTTTTCAGTTGGGGTATAGCGAGCCTCGGATCCTCGATATCCTCGACTCCAGAACCCCAGGGGTCGGCCTCGGGTCTCCCCAGGTGCTTTCTGCCAGAGGCTCCAGGTAGGGCCATTCTCCCCAGCTGCAGTATAGAGCACGTTTTTAACATCTTGTCCTGTCCGGACTGGTCCAAGGGCTACGGCATGAACAATCTCCCGTTTAATTTGTTCAAAGGCTTGTTGTTGTTCAGGGCCCCATTTAAAATCATTCTTCTTCCGGGTCACTTGATAGAGAGGGCTTACAATCAAACTGTAATTTGGAATATGCATTCTCCAAAACCCCACGACACCTAGGAAGGCCTGTGTGTCCTTTTTATTAGTCGGGGGAGACATAGCTGCTATTTTATTAATCACATCCATTGGGATCTGACGACGTCCATCTTGCCATTTTATTCCCAAAAACTGGATCTCCTGTGCAGGTCCCTTGACCTTACTTTGTTTTATGGCAAAACCGGCTTCCAGAAGGATTTGGATTATTTTCTTCCCTTTCTCAAAAACTTCTTCTGCCGTGTTGCCCCATATGATGATGTCATCAATGTATTGCAGGTGTTCCGGAGCTTCACCCTTTTCCAGTGCAGTCTGGATTAGTCCATGGCAAATGGTGGGGCTGTGTTTCCACCCCTGGGGCAATCGATTCCAAGTGTACTGGACACCCCTCCAAGTAAAGGCAAATTGTGGACGACACTCTGCTGCCAGAGGGATTGAGAAAAACGCATTAGCAATGTCAATTGTGGCATACCACTTGGCTGCCTTTGACTCTAGTTCGTATTGAAGTTCTAGCATATCTGGAACGGCAGCACTCAGCGGTGGCGTAACTTCATTCAGGCCGCGATAGTCGACTGTTAGTCTCCACTCCCCATTAGACTTCCGCACTGGCCATATGGGACTATTAAAGGGTGAGCGAGTTTTGCTGATCACTCCTTGGCTCTCCAGTTGGCGAATCAACTTGTGGATGGGAATCAGAGAGTCTCGGTTGGTGCGATATTGCCGCCGGTGCACCGTCGTAGTAGCAATTGGCACTTGTTGTTCTTCAACCTTGAGCAACCCCACAATCGAAGGGTCTTGAGAGAGACCAGGCAGGGTAGACAGCTGTTCAATGCCCTCTGTCTCCAAGGCAGCTATACCAAAAGCCCATCGATACCCCTTCGGGTCCTTAAAATACCCCCTCCTGAGGTAGTCTATGCCAAGGATACACGGAGCCTCTGGACCAGTCACAATGGGGTGTTTCTGCCATTCCTTTCCAGTTAGGCTTACTTCAGCTTCCAATACAGTTAACTCTTGGGATCCCCCTGTCACACCAGAAATACAAATGGATTCTGTCCCTCTATAACTTGATGGCATTAGAGTGCACTGTGCGCCGGTGTCTACTAGAGCCTTATACTCCTGTGGGTCTGACGTGCCAGGCCATCGAATCCACACAGTCCAATAGACCCGGTTATCCCTTTCCTCCACCTGGCTGGAGGCAGGGCCCCTCTAATTCCGGTCAGAGTATTCAGTATTCACTTCTCGTAAAATTGGCTCAGAAGTCCCTTCAAGAGGATCGGAAATAAAATCAGCCCTTCTACTCTGTTTGGAAACTGGAGCGGCATTTTTCCTGGTAGAATCCCCTTTTGTGGTGGCTTTTCCTCGCAGTTCACGTACCCGTGCATTTAGGACCGAGGTAGGTTTTCCGTCCCATTTCCTCATGTCCTCTCCCTGATCACATAGGTAAAACCACAGGGCACCTCGCGGTGTGTACCCTCTATATTCTCTCTCTTGGGCAGAGGAACGCTCCCTCCTAATAGCTGAAACATTGGTCCTTACACGTGTGGAGTAGGACATATCCTCTTTGAATTGCTGGAAATCCTCAGACAGCTTCTCCACAGCCGCAATGCAAGCTTGTAGGGAGGAGGAGAGATTTTCTTCGTATTGACGGAGTTGGCGAGCCACTTCCTCCACTGTCGGTGCCTCTTCATCCTTCCAGGCCATTATTGCCAATGCGTTGGCATAGGATGATGGTGCGCTCCGTACAAACTTCCGCCACATGGGTCGTGTGCATTGGACTTCGTCTGGATCTTTGGGTAATTGTGGGTTGTCCGGGTCATGATGAACCGTCTCTAGCACAGCTAATTCCCTCAGATATTGAATACCTTTTTCCATGGTGGTCCACTTGCTTGATTGACATATAACATCTTCCTTAAAGGGGTACCTTTCCTTCACACTTGACAGGAGTCGCCTCCAAAGGCTGATGGCTTGTGTCCCTCTTCCAATTGCCTTGTCAATGCCACCTTCCCTGGCAAGCGATCCCAGTTGCTTGGCTTCCCTACCTTCTAATTCCAAGCTATTAGCCCCATTGTCCCAGCATCGGAGGAGCCAGGTGATAATATGCTCACCTATACGGCGGCCAAAGTCTTTTCGCAAATCCCGCAGCTCACTCAAGGATAGGGACCGGGTTATTACCTCTGGTTCTGCCTCCTCCTCCGGTTCCCGTGATGACCCTGGTTCCTCTTCACCCTTTGCTAAGCGAACTGATTTTTTTGTATATTTCTTTTTCTGTACGGGGGCAACTGATACTGGTGCAGGTTGGTCCGCTGGTTCAGTTGCAGTATCGCTAGCCAGGTTTTGGATAACCGCAGTGTCTGTCGACGAGGTTTGGGTAGCAGCAGTGCTCGTCGCTGGGGCTGGAGGGACCGCAGTGCCCGTCGCCGAGGTTTGGGTAGCTGCTGTGCTCCTTGCCGGGGCTGGAGGGGCTGCAGTGCCCGTAGTTGAGGTTTGGGTAGCCCGAGTTCTCATCGCCGGGGCTGGAGGGGTCACGGTGCCTGTCGCCAAGGTCTGGGTGCCTGCAATGCTCCTTGTCGGGGCTGGAGGGGCCGCAGCGCCTGTTGCCAAGGTTTGAGTGGCCGCGGTGCTCATAATTTTGTTGTTAGGTCCAGAGACTTTCTCTTCCCCTTGAGGGTACTGAATGGTGTCGAACAGGGCTCGATAGGCATGGGCCAGGCCCCAGCACGTTGCAGTGATTTGTATCTCTCTGGAGCTGCCGGGGTGACAGCATACCTTTTCCAAATATTTTACTAGTTCTTCTGGATCCTGCACTTGTTCAGGGGTGAATTTCCAAAACATTGGAGGTGCCCACTTTTCTAGGTACCTGCCCATACTACCCCACACACCCTGCCACTCATAATTATCCAGCCTTGGGGCACACCTCTGGGTGATCTTCTTAAATAGCTGTTTAACCTTAAACGAGAGCTGAACCACATTCAGAAGTATGCTAATTCCTAGCAGTAGGGCTAGGACCGTGCTAGTCCCAACACTCCAGGAGTATTCGAATTTCTCAAAATTCTCAAACACCATTGTAACTGGACTGAAGGAGAAAGGAGAGGGGAAGAAAGGTACCCCACCCATAGACTGGTTTTCCATGGAGGAAAGGTAAATGGTATAGTTATTAATAGTTTCCCACAAACGGCTCCCACAGTATAAAGGTGACAATGCTAAGTGCAAATACCGGATTAATCCCACAGCTGATGACTTTAGCATACCATAAACCAGAGTTATACCATACATCAAAGCGAAAACCTTAATCCACCTCCCACGGATGATAAGCAGTAGAAGAGGAACTACATACAGCAAGCGAGGAGATACATAACAGAGCCTTAAAAACCAGAGCAACAACTCTAATACATAAATCAACATAATGAATGCTTAGAACAAATCTGTTGTAACGAGCTCTGGTCAGGTCTGTCGTTATCTCAACCCTTCGTGCCCCACGTTGGGCGCCAAAAGGACTGTCGTGGTTTAACCCCAGCCAGCAACTAAGCACCACGCAGCCGCTCACTCACTTCCCCCCCCATCCAGTGGGATGGGGGAGAAAATCAGGAAAAGAAGTAAAACTCCCGGGTTGAGATAAGAACGGTTTAATAGAACAGAAAAGAAGAAACTAATAATGATAATGATAACTACAGTAAGTAATAAAAGGATTGAAATGTACAAATGATGCACAGGGCAATTGCTCACCACCCGCCGACCGACACCCAGCCAGTCCCCGAGCGGCCAAAAAAAAAAAAAACTGCCTCCCCCCCCTTCCCAGTTCCTAAACTAGATGGGACGTCACATGGTATGGAATACACCGTTGGCCAGTTTGGGTCAGGTGCCCTGGCTGGGCATGAGAAGCTGAAAATCCTTGACTATAGTCTAAACACTACTGAGCAACAACTGAAAACATCAGTGTTATCAACATTCTTCACATACTGAACTCAAAACATAGCACTGTACCAGCTACTAGGAAGACAGTTAACTCCATCCCGGCTGAAACCAGGACACTCTTCTAGTACCTCCTCCTATGTATAGTATGCATTACTCTCCTTTTCTATCTTGCACTCTCATCTTGTATCTACCCATCTGATCTTTGTTATCTTTTTCAAAACCTCTGTATTTGGGCCAAAAGAGGGAGAAAAAAAAAAAAAGACTGAGAAAAAGAAGCCATTATAAATATGCTGACACCACTGGCCCTACATGTCAGGACCATCTATCATATTCATTGCCTCAGTAAAATTGCTGGTGTGGACAGAATGCAAATTCTGTTACAGCAGAAGAGGTATCTGAGCACCTGTTTGCATACCAGACATCTAGGGGTCATAATCAGAGGATAAATAAGACCATTTCAAGTGTAATGTTGATTGTATTGTACCAAATTTGCTAATAAAACCCCTCCATGCCTGAAAGCCACAGAGCCTAAGGAAATGTGCTTCTAAGAAGAGCTGTAGTGTGAGCTGATTGATAATGAGTGTGCAGTCATGAAATGAAAATGGCAAGGCAAAAGTTAACACAAGACTGGGTGAAGTTGTTAGGAGCCCTGCTAAGCTATACGCAAAATGACAAAATAAGGGTGTCTAGATTCCACTGCAAACCCGATAGGCTGCATGCTGCAAGCAAAGAAATGAGATGAACAAGGGCTCATCTACATTAGAAAATTTTACCACTTTAATTAATCCAAAAACATAATTAAAGCTGCGAAATCTTTCTAGTATGGATGCAATTTTACTGGTTAAGTGAACAAGCACTTGGATCTTACTATTTTTCAGATATATCATTTACCCATCTGACTGTACCGTACCCTGGCATATTTTAATATACCCAGTTTTCTTCCACAGAAGGTTCTGGCTACCAGTCTAAACTTCATATAGAAGTATTTATCTTCTAGACCCCCATGGAGGCAGGACTAGACCAAGGGGGTGTTCTGGAGATGGCTAGATTAGATCAGACTGGTCCACTAGCGACATGTACTGTGTACTCCTGTTCTTTAAGTGGTTGTCCTATGGTTCAAGCATTAAATTGTAGTTAAACGCTTTCTCTAATTCTACTACAGGCTTCTTGGGAGAACAAGAACACCAATCTATACTGTTGGTTCTTTGTCTATAAGGAGGAAAAAAATTCTTTCTTCTCTTAGGTTGCGAACTGGGATTATCCCTTACTCGAAGGGTTGCTAATAGTTTCTCTATTGCAGTTAAATAACTAAAAATATCTGGCAAGTCATAAACAAACATACTGGGCTTAAATTTCCATATGGTGTGTGCTTTTTATGACACAGTATAAATTCAATTATTCTGATTGCATGCTTGTTGGTTTACCTAAACAACTAGCCCAGTGTGTTGTTCTGATGTTAGAGATTTCGTATCTTCACAACCCTGACAAAAGCAACAATATTAGCTAATATAGCTTAAATTTTACTGCAATATGTAATAACAAAATGACCAATAAAAATAAAATCACAGAATATAAGAAACACAGCAACAACCATACACTTCAGATTCAATGTGAAATATTGTTTTCTAGTAGAACTGGAAGAACAACTTCTGTTAAACAGGTTAAGAATTTTAAGTGAAAGTACCCAGAATATTTTTCAGAAATTGTTTTCATGGCATCTTTTCAAAAGTTGTCATTCCCTAATGTATAATACACAGCTCAAGTTTGCATATCAGGTATCATCTCAGACAATAAAGACACTGAAAAATTCTTCACTTAAGCATGCTCCTTTGACATATGTATCATCTTTTTCTACAGCACAGAAATTTCTCTCTCTCCAGTTTGTATATAAAAAGGGAAAGGTTAAAATGTTGGACATGTTTAGAATTATTATCTAATGTACAGATGACTACTTTTTGTATAGTCCATGTGAGAGTTATGTTATTGCTACAAAACCTTTGAAAGTAAGTTTTGAAGCAATAAAACTTGAATGAATTTAATGAAGTTACTTTTCTAGTAAATTTTATTTAGACTGTGCCAAAAGAGAATGCACAAGTCAAAATAAAAATATATATGATTCCAATTCTATGCTGCTAGTGATTTTTTTTTTAAATGGAAAATGGGTTTTACCTTCATGTCATTATGCTCTCATTTTCTCATGAACAACCTTTCACATAATTTGACAGCTCTGTCTGCAGACAGAAAAACTATTGTGACTGCAAAGCTTGGATCTTTTTTGTCGGCCCTGGGCATCAGGACACCAAGGTGCTTCACGGTTTTTTTGCCTGCCATTGTCTTTCTCCTAGCTTTTATCTCTATAGATAATAAAGTCTTAATGACAGGGCTATTCTCACCCTCTCTGTGCTCAAGGACTCAAACTAGTTGTTATCAAAATGTAAGTCTTGCTTATATTGCAATCACAGTTTGTTCATCTCTTTTCCTAACCATTCCGTCAACATTCTGCTGAGACCACAGGAGACATTGGACATAGGAAGTGAGGCTACACCACTTGGCATTTTTTCTACCTACAATTAAGAACAATTAACCAATAAATAATTAATTGATTGAAAATTACTGTATGAATCACCATACATTGTGCACTCTGAAATCAATTCAAGATTTACCAAGAAGTGGCCACTGTGGCTTGCTATGATACAAGTATGAATGTGGCATATCTCACTGTACGTTTTAATCCACTCTGGGAATCAAAACTACTCCAAAATTGAGAAGTCCAAGATGAAAGGAAATGCAGAATAGTGCTGAAATCATATTAGTCCTTTAGATGATCAAGAGGGAAAACACTTCACATTATTATTTACAATCTTTGCAGTTGTGCTGAAGTTACGGTTATAGTAACTTTTAAGGGACATTTCCTCTCACTCAACATATAAACATTCTTTTTTTTTTTTTCCTGCTAAGACCTGAGGTACTAAACAAACCAGTGAATGTCATTTTGAGACTAAAAAGATGACTGGCCTACACACAAAAGTCACAGAGCATTTTATGTTGCTGCTAACTTTAGCGGAGATTCTTTCTGTTGCTAGGCATTCTCTTTCTAACTGATCTAGTTCAAATAATAAGTTGATCTTCCTCTCCATCCACAACAAATATACCATTATCCCTGCCTTTTCTCTCCTTGTCATCATCCATTTATGTTTCAGTTGGGATCACTATATCAACACCTGCAGGATCTGAATGCCTCCAGGATTTGGAAACCCAGATTTTCCAAAAGGACTCTTGGGCATTGAGCTGACTATGGCTGTAACTACTTTTACTTGATGTTTGCATAACATCTTCCCCAAGTGAAAACCCTCAAGAGAGTTTCAGTGAAATAGCATCAATCAGGATTCCCAGCTGACATTCAGGATATGGAATAGGATGTTCCTTATGCATGTGCTCAATGACTGGATAGTAGTTTGCACTTCATTCAGTATCGGTGCATTATGACTTAGCTGGTAGAATGCACCTGTTACACCAGTCTGACTTTGCAGACTTATGGTTAATGGGAAGAAATTGTCAAATAACAGACAAACTGAGTTTTCTGTCTACAAGTTAGGGCTAGGCGACCTTTCCTCTTTTAGAACTGAATACATAAGCAGCTAGAGCATTCGGTATCTCTCGCCTCCTGAGACCCTGTGGCATATGGGGCTCTATTAGATCTAAACGCTCAGCTGTCATGCTCTGCTGGAAGAAAAGCAGTCTCCTTGCTATTCAGGTAGCAAGCAATACCGAGGGATGTCAATTAGTTCCCACAAGATGGCAACATGGCTAAGTATAATGATACTATTGCATTCATGTTCGCATGGGAAGATGAAAGTTGCCAGTACTTTGGAGAAAGTAATCTGCAGGACCAAACATTAATTCTACCATCATCCCCCCTTAGCTGGGTGAGAAGGCAGTACTCAAACTCTCATGAAAACTGACTCAGGAAGGAAATGAGTCAGTCTGGGTCTTCCTCACCCTGCTTTCAAGACCCAAATCATCTCTGGATCCTTCATTAGAAGGCTGTAATCACTCTGTACCTTCATAACTTCCCATCTGACAGATACAGTGGTGTTCCAGAGAAGAGGCATCCATTTATCCTATTAGGAATGAGTATAACAGGAAACTCTCTTACTAGGAATCCACATGTGGGTCTTTAGGCTCCAAGAACCCATGCCTATTCTTGAATGCTGAAAAACTAAATAAAAGAAAACTGGCAAAACAAACAAGGCATGTGTCTTACTGCTTGGACTGGGTATGGCACTCCAGTAAGGCTCGAAAGCAACAGGTAGAGCTACTCCTGAGAAATGTCAAGAAATGGCAAACGATTTAGAGAAGACAAGATCGAGAGAGTTTATACCTCTTTATTTGTAAGTTACTTGCATTCTGGTAAGCATAGGGTGTAACAAATGGAAGAGTTAATATTTTAAAAGACAAAGAAAAGTAATAGTTTAGCTAATGACAGCAGAGCTGAGAGCAGAAAGTGTAAAAAAAAAACCCACAACCCAAAACACCACCTCAAAAACCCCAAGTCAACAAAACCTCACAAATCAGTTTCACAGCGCTGTAAACCAAGGTAACAACTGTAGGTTGGGGTATATAGCATTTATTCAGAACCTTTTATTCCTAGAACAAGGAAGGAAAAGAATTATTTGTATCACAATTTCATTCAGATAGGAAGATAAGAATTAAATCATTTTGGCTATGCCTAACAGATTAAGCACTATGAAAAGCCACCTCCATTTTACAGAAAAACAAAACAAGGAGGTACAGTTGTTTGCCTAAGGCCTCACAGCAAGTTAGCGGACTAAGAGTTCAGGCTCCAATTGAGCGTAGCTCTCAAGCAGGTACTTGCAGGAATCGCGGGATTGTTTCCTCCTCAGTCCTGAGTTTAATCCTAAGGGTAGCCCTGTCTCCTTTTCTTCTTCTTAAGAAACTACAGATATTTCTATTAGTCTTATTGCTGTTTCTTTCTAAGAAACCTGAAATAGGGAGCTAGATGTGTCCTTGCTGTAGCTTTTTGGTTTTTTTCCCAAGCAATGCTGAGAGAATTCAACTCACTTTTCAGGCAGTGGGAGTCAGAGAGCTTAGTGCCTCAAAGGTAGAGGCAGAGTGCTTGGCAAATAGCTCACTTGCTCCTGGGAGATGTCATCTGTAGACAGCTTCTGTCCCATTGAATAATTATTTCAGTGCTGAAACTCAAAGGAAAGCATGACTTCTTAGGAGATTTTGAGTTAAATTTGGCTGCTTTGGAACCACCTTAACATGCAAGCCATTCACTTACACTTCCATTATTATCTTTTAGCTCTTTCAGCTTTAACTGAAGTGGACATTGAAGATCAAGAATTTACTCTGAGCAAGAAAAATAAGAAGTCCACAATTCCTCCTATTTCTTTGATCTTTTACTGAATACTTGGTTTTGGGCAAGATAAAAGATGTCTGAATCAAGATTATTTGTACACTCTGAGGAAAACAGAGATGGCAATCCCCCCCCCCTCCCCCTTACAATCTTCCCCCTTCAATATTTAAATTAGTCAAAGAGAAAGTCACTTGACTTTCAATTAAAATGAAGTTTTCTTATAGCTAACTGAAGAAATATCTCCTTGTTCAAACTCTCCTAGTTTCAACAAAGACAGAAGTTTCAATAAATTATGGACTTTAATATGCAAGATAATCATAATCTTTAAAGTCCTTATTGATTTAGAAGTAGCAGCTCTTTTTCAGTTCCTGTTTTCAGGTCCTATTTTAGCCAAATCTTTATGCAGAATTGATAGTACATAAAGGTTTCTTCTTTATCAAGTTGTTTTAAATTTGCTGCAACATGCTGGCCACATGATTTTTAAACTAAAATAATCAACCACAGTTAAGGTCAGGTTCTGCTTTACTCAGAACAACCATGCAAACTTGACAAAACATCAGAACCATTTCAGGTTTGCGATGAAGCCAGAAAATCTTTGCATATATTCATGCTTTCCTCCAAAGACTTTACACAATCTGGGTTTCACACATTATGCTTGATAGTGCATCAAAATTCAGTTCTAAGTGATTTGCTTTTTATTGTTGTTAAATTAAGTACCTTTTTTAAAAGGCGTGTCTCTATATATTAATATATAGACAAATAAATGAACACACACACTCCTACTGTTATGCTCTTGAAAATGGAAGCACAAAGCAATTCCTTTGTAAAGTGTCACCGACAGTTTATAATCAATGACACTGTATGTCACTAAGTGGACACCATTAACTGCTTCATTCCAAATGTCCCTAAGGAAATAAAAGGATTTTTTAATCTAAGAAAACTTTATCAAGGCAGAGGACATTCAGTAGTCTAAGTAGGCTAATTTAAAGAATGAAGGACAAACCATTTCTCACTGCTAGTATAATTTTGAAAACTGTATATGCTGACCTAATATATATTGAGCTGTAAGGAGAAGCTTTGTTTGAGCTTTTTGATACAGCACAGGATATTTAGGAACTGGAACTTATAAACAGAATGTATTAAGAATCAATGCATACATGGTCACCAACAGTCACATAGAGACAGCAATATACTAAGGATTTGAGTAGCACCCTATCAGGATTTGTATGTACATATTGCCTGAGCCCAAAATATAATTATGTCACTTAGATTTATTTACATCTGCTGGCAGTCCAAATACAGCCTCCACCAAACAGATGAAAATGAAACAGAACTTTGTATAAATGAAATTTTGTTCAGAATTGGTTTTGATTTCACCTAATGCAATGACAGAATCCTGGAACAACTTTACTATTGTAAACAATATTCCTAAAAGACATGGTCACTCCACTTTTATCTGAAAATAACATCAACTTGAAGAACTATGCTATAGTTGCCACTACTGTGTTCAGTCACACCAGTAAATCATACATGTTATGCTGACCTTTTTTTAATTGTACAGGAACCTGACTGAAAAAAGTTACTAAAGATTGATTATTCATAGTGAGATCAGAAACTGCCCTCCCCTCCAAAAAAAAAGGGGAGAGTTATGAAAAGTTCTTTTCGTGGAGAACAGGGAGATTACAAATATGTTTAACTCAAACCCAATAAAATTCCTCTCAATACTTGTTCTCGGGTTACTGGGATTTTCTTTTGAAAAATTCAAATGCATGTTCAATTTGAAATACACTTTATTTTGCAACAATCTAAATATTTCATTCTGAACAAAGAAAATAAGATATTGTTGAAACTTTGAAAAAATATGTCTCTGCTATTTTACTACTTATTTCAACTTGATAGACAAGTTTTCCTCACAAAAGCCAGCTCTATCGGGATGTAGTTGTTTAGCCTAGCTTTAATAAACTCACGCAGAATGGTGACAAAAATGAAACATATCCCACTTTGTGGCAGTTATAACTCACACAAACTACTTGAGAGATAAATAGATGCTTTTCATAGTTACAGGCAGATGAGTCAAAATGGACAAAAATATTTCTCAAAATTCATTCCCCCCCTTTATTTTTCAATGTATTTTCCCATCTAGTTCCAAAAATCTTTTCCCAAGGTTGAAATAGGTCAAAGTGATTATGTTCAATTATTCTATGTGCCTGAAAAATGTGATTCAGCAAAGCAATTAAGTGTGATTAAAGAGAGTCATATTGGTAGTACTACTAACTTCAGTGAGGACGTAAGCAAATACTTGTTGAGTACCACACACATGCTCCATTTCTTACCATGGGCCCAATTATAATGCCTTCTCGTCACAGAGCAGGACTTTACCTCAGCCTTTAGTAAGATCCTCATTATTTAGCATGAGCAAAGTTAATTGGCAAGTGGTTCCATTCTCACAAAATGAAGTTTTTAAAAAGCTTTCTTTTGGACATTACAGCAAAGCCAAGGTCTTTCAAAGGTTTTTGTGGACGGGAAGATGGATAGACAGAAGGAAAAGCCAATCTGAGAAATGAGTGTTCAAGATTTAAGGTTATGCTGTCTCTGATTCAGACTGATTGCCTCAAATAGAGGCCCTCCACATCAGTCTCCAATTTTCTATCAATTTGGTAGAGATCTCTCTGGTTTTCACCAGAAATCCCATCCTTGAACAGAGATGCCTCTTTGAATGTAAACTTGAAGAATATATGTATGTTCCCACAGCTGAGAAACTCAAAACCTCCCAACCAACCTTTCAGAGGGAAGGCTGCAACAAACACTGGAGAAGTGGGCAACTAAGATGTAAATTAATACAGAACGGTAAATAAGGATGATATGAACTCACTTAAATGATATGTGGCACTGTCATAAATCAGCACATGCTAATTTAAGGAACCTAATCATTAGGATGAATTCTGGAATAATTCTGAAGTAGGGCATCTCTGTTTTATACACAGCTAGTGGCAGCTCGTGCACCAAATGACAGAAAAACAAACAATAACATAATTATCTTCAATGGGGATCTTTTGTTGTGTGACTGAATAACACAAGTTTCATAAACTCAGACTTTGCCCAAAGACCATTGAAGGTGTTTAATTAAATACAGCCATGAAAAGGCACTTGCTTGTGTTCAAAAAAACCAACCAACCAAACAAAAAAATCCCAGTATTAGTACACTAATATTGGCAAGCCCAGGGAAAAAAAACTTGTGAAGAAAAGCATCAGTTTTCAAAAATGAAAATTTTTCTCTTTGGCTTCCCTGTCAATTGTAATTAAAAAAACCCTGCTAATTTATATTGTTTAATTTCTCTGTGGATGTTAAGACAAATCATAAGTCATTCTACAAAATTAGATACCAGAATTTCTTCCATAAACCCCACAATTGGGCACATTTCCATCATAAGTATTACTGTCAAAATGAGGAAGGTTACTGGTGTACTTGAAGGATGTACAGCCGTTAAGAGTGGATTTTTCTCATCTAACTAATCCCCCTCTGTAGTCAAAGAGCAGAGATAGAAACTACCATCCCACAACATTAGACAGCTACCACAGAAATCAGTTCACTCTGGTGTCAGCTTTCTCCCCAGATTTTGACTGCAGAAATTAATGCATTTACATTCATGCATTATATTTAGAAATTGAAATATAATAGAATATTATAAAATATAACAATTAAATATGTTAGAAAATAAATCTGCAAATGCCATCAGGTCACACACTCTATCCCTTTTCCCAAAGAAGCTTGAACTATTCCCTGACACAGGTTTTCCAAAGAATTGTTTTGGAAGATACTATGATTGAAATTCTACTTTCTTCCTAAACCATGTGGTCTCATACTTCTCTCTGACAGGCCTAGAGAGACAGCTAAAGCAGCTAATACCATTTAATTGACTTAGGGTTGGCAATTCTGCAAAACGATTAAAAAAGCTTGTAAAAACCCAACTCTCTTACTCTTCTTTGCATACAAATCTGAGACAAAACTTAGTGAGGATTTGTTATATGTACACAAGGAAGTTAGGTGCGCCATTATCTTAAAAGCACTGTTAAAATTTAATATGTTAATCCCTCAAAACTACTTTGAAAATCCTAATCTAAAAGAATGAGAGTTGCCTGTTCATTAAAGGAACCATTCATTATAACAATATTGACTGTGTATTAATTTAATCCATACACTTACATTCAATTGGAATGTGTTAAATACCTAGCTACCTGCTAAGTATGAATGACTCCATAAGCATCAATGAGATTTTCAAGCAAGTGTCACAGGCAAAGCTGCTTGGGTAGAACAACTATACTTTGCCATGAAGAGCATTCCAGACAAAAGGCTAATCACATGAAATACTTTATCACAGAAGTTCAATAAAGCAATGAGTTCTAATAAGCTTAAGAAGTTGCTCAAGGAGAATTTAAACAGGAAAGGAAGGTGGAATTGCACAGCTGAGGATTAATCACTTATGCAATATATTATAAAAATTGCTATTTAATATTAAACTCCCTCCATCTTTTAAGCATTTCTTGTACAACATGTTCTAATACACAGATGAGTTTAAGCTCTCTCTGTAGCCCTGGTCCTGCAGGATTTGTTTGGATCAAGTCTTATATGTTGACTTACTGAAATCAGGGCATTATGTTTTTCAAGGTCTTTCTTTTATTCAGCGTATCTTTGCAGATATGGTCCTTTCTACAACATCTTTCTATAATGTCATGAACTTGTGCATTGAATTGTTTTTAGGAGTAATATGAATTAAATATAAAGCTAACATAATTGGAATTTCAATCATTATTCAGCTGCTTTTTTCCTCTGCCCCAGAGTCTGAAACCCAATGCACAAATTTGCATTGGCAATGCAATAGCAGAAAAAGTGAAATAGTTTTAATAAATTATTCTGAAAGATATTAGATAGAGGTCAATTCCCAATTCTTTTGAACTCCATCACAGAACTCTCATTTAATTTTCTGGGAATAGAATTTGGCCCCAGTCACTTAGAAAATGGGATTAAACTTCTGGCTTTGTTCCCAGAACCTGGAATGAAAGTACACCTATGAAAATCTGCAGCATCATGTAACATAGCTTTCCAAAAAAGAGAAAGCCTTCTATGTAGCTTTATGAAATGAATTTTCTAGTTCCTTAGATTGCCACCTTCAACATGAGCCAGCTTATTCTGTCATTCATAAATTAGTTAAAATGCCTGAAGTCAGAAGCAATTTTTTGAACTTGCCTTGAATCTGTGGGCTTTCCACATTTAAACATTTTTGAGTATGCATTTAAAATTGAAGAGTGAGTATGAACAGCTATCATTTCTGTAAGACCATAATAAAGGTCAAACATTTGTTAGATTGAAAGTGACATTAATACCTTCTGAATTCTTATTAGAGAAGGTCCATCATGGTATCATTTTCTTGGAGAGTAATAGGTCAGCTGTCAAATCTATCACCATGTCTGTCTCTATTTTCCTACTTTCAAGCCAGGACTGAAGAGAATAGGAAGAAATCAAAGAAATACACTTTTCAAAAGCACCGATTTGACAACTTTAATTAAAGTCACAAGTTCAAGCATATGGCAATCCATTACCTGGAAATCTTAGAGTTGATTCTTCATGGTACACTGACCTAAAGAAATTGAATTTGAGTATAGGACTGCCCAAAGTGTTTGTATTCTTACATAACTACCAATTCAAGAAATCTGAATGACTTAACCCAAAAGATATGAAAGACTAGATTTCAGCTGGGGCTGACTTCTTACTCAAGAGAATTAAAGAACCACCTTCATGCCAGGCATGATATCCTGGCCTTAGATGCAAACAGGCTACAGAGAGGAGTTATGCTTTCAACTCCTGGTCTGAAACAGCTGAGCATGAAAGTATGAGTAATAGGCAGAAACCTGGCTCCATTTCACATTTACTAATTAGAGAGAGGGAGTTGGATGAGAGGCTGAGTACCTTGCCCCCATACCCAGGGCACAGTAGAATACTTCTATAGACCTGACTTTTACTATTTGCATAATAAATACTCAGTAAATGCTGAGGCAAGGATCAGGTGTCAGTAAAATCACTGTATACCATTCAAAGGCACAATCTATCCCCCCACAGCACAGACCTGTAGCTCACAAATTGGTATAGCTGCTTATAGGAGACATGGATGTACTATACCTACTATGACAGTTGGACATCTCAAAGCATCATAACATTTGGTTAATAGATTAGTATATACTTTTAAAAAAGTATTTACAATATAAGAAGAGAAGTAAAATGAAAAATGCAGTAAAAAGAAAGACATATTTTACCTAATGCAGTCACGCGTCTGGTTTTAAATGTCAAGGAGAGCTAGCCAAGTTATTTGTGTTTTATGTATTTGTGCATGTTGGTTTAAGAAGAACATAAAATTATGTAAGTGGAAAATATATTATTTTAACTGCAGAAGGCAAATCAAGTGAGGAAAAAAAGACAATGGAGGAAAGTACTCCTGTGTTGCTTGTCATTCAGAAGTAACTGCACATTTTTTTAAGCCAGGCCAAGACACAGAAAACCTTACAAGAAGAAAATTCATTATTAAAAGAGAAGGGGGGATTGAGGGTCGGGAGGCAGAGAAAGAGGAGGCACCAAAATTTATAAGAATTGATAAAGAATAAAAATCTGATGTCAGTGTAGCCAGGGAAAATCAGGAATAATTTCCATTTACGTCAAAAGAAACTTCTCCAGTTCTACACCCATGCTAATTCACTGAAAGTCTGAGGAACAGACATGAAAGTTAAAAAATATGAAAGTAACGAAAAGAGTTAGGATTCACAGAAAAAAAACATGTAGTTTAACCAGGGGTCTCTCTTCCATTAGACTGTTTGATAAACAGAAGTATACTGCCCAAAAGTTACCATTGTTCTAATGGCTTCAGTGGAACAACATTGATTTTTACTAAGTGAGAGACAAAGACAGCCTTCCTGTCTGTAGCAGAAGTGAACAAAGCTCCTTCCTGTGAATTCCCACATCCAAATATAGGTACCAATTTTTGCAGCTCAGATTCCACCATGAGTACAGACATTTTTAGTAGCAAGTATTCCAAATTCCTTTATGTAAAGTTATTTGACAGAATATGAGATTATGATTTACTGTGACTATACAGTATACCACACCTCTTAGCAGCACCCAGACTCCAGAGTGTTGATAGTGACAAATCTTATAAAGAATTTTCTAACGCTGTGGTAGAAAGAAAGGTTCTTATTAAGTGATTTTGTCTGGGAAGGCAGGAAGAGATAAAATTTCTCTATATTTTAGCCACTTGATAAAAAAGATTCTCCCCAAAATAGGACAACACTGAACTGAGATCAGATAAGATATTTGAAGTGATTTATAGTCAGAATTCATAGAATGTACAGCTGAATACATGATGACATAAATTGTAGGAAGGAAGGAAAGCTTTAATGAAATGAATGAAAATTCTGAAGATGCAAATAAAAATATTTTCTTCATTATTTAAGCATGAACTTGTAGGAAATTTTTTGACCTGAATAATTTCTCATACTGGCCTAAAATACATTTGTCGTGGGTTCATCTTCCATAGGTCTTTCACATCAGTTTCTACAGATATAAGAAGAAAAATGGACATGATGGAAGTAGAGTAAAACTGATACAAGACTAGTAATATGGCACAATTAAAGAGGGAGAACAGGCAATCCTAGCAGTACGCATGCAATTGCAGAAGTATTTCCTTCTCTGAAGCACTATCTTTGCTAGTATCTACATATAACCCAAGAACAGAAGTAATTATTTTTTTAGCTGTTAGATGTAGTAGATTTGGCATCCTCCAGGTTTTATTCAATGCTGTAAGGTCACTACAAAACTTCTGTATCTGGTACATATTAATATTATGGATTTAGGAAGAGTTTTTCCTGATTTTAGCTGCCTACTGAAAGATTGTAGAAGACTGTATCATGTATTTAAAAATCCATTATTAATACCATATTAACATTTTGAGTCTCTAAGGAGGTAGATGTTGCAGGTTACCCACAAGGAATCTACCTTCAGTAATGAGGAGAGGAACTCTGACATCTGTCAACTGAGTAAATTCTACTGTTTTGTAAATATTGATCAAACAATCATGGTTAATGATACAACTCTGTAAGTGAATTAGACAAATGTTCCCACATGGCTATCAATTTAATTTCCCAGGCTAAATTAGCTTCTTTTGTAAAGCTAAACCCTTTTAAGGAAGATAAATTGTTCAGTGACATCAATGTCCATTTCAATTATGGCTTTATTCTGGTAGAGGCTGTTCTGCATAATACACCTGCTGTTTGCCTGGTTATATTATAAGAATATACAGTGGGAACCACATGACACTAACCTTGAACATTTACATCCCATTTCTCTAAAATATGGGATAGCTGATGTAAATAACACCCAAGCAAGTAATGACCTTTTTGTACCAGCCTATACAGTCAGTTGAGCTGAAATCACCATTGTTAGAAAATATACTGATTTAATTCACCTTAGCACAACCATGTTTCAGAAGAGTGCTGGAGATAACAGCTGTCAGCTGAGCAAGAGCTAGATGCAAGAACAGGGGCACAGAATACACCAAAAGGATACTTGCAAATGGGTAGTGAACATATCTTAAAAACAGACTGATTACCTCTCAGGAGTAATTCATGCATCACTCTACAGCCTGCTTCAGTGGAGACAAAACTGCTCGAGGTTTAGCTCAAATGGCCTCTATAAAGCAAGAAGGGAGGGGCAGGGAAGGGTTTAAATTGGTCCCATTTAAAGAAGCAGGTAACCCTTTTTCTCAAATCTGCTCTCCCTTCAGATCTGCAATAGTGCTCACTGAGGTAGGGTAGCAGCTCCCCACTGTCTTCAGTGAACTTTGGAAAGCCTGATATGGAATATGTAATGCCTTTTTATTTCTGCATGTTAGCCTTTATTGGCAGCAATTCATTAGTTTTGAAAGACTAGAAAGTCTCCTTAAAATGCATCTCAATCAAAGGATCATCTATTTGCATACAGTTTGTTTCAAAATGTTTATGTTAAAATAAACTTTTTGTAAATATCATTAAATTTTAAACTTGATTTTGTGACAAAATGGCTATTAACTCTTTCCCCCAAGAGCATCTTTTACTTGAGACATTCTGGTTGCATATAGTGGATGGAAGGAAAAAATCAGAGTAGGTTTTTATTCAAAATTGTAACTACTCTACCTTTTCCCCTCAAAAGAAAGATAGCTGCTGTTTAAGTGATCTGGTCTTACATGAGAAAAGAAAAAGCTTTGTCACTATTCTGCAGTGTGAGTACATATATGGATTGCCCAGCAGAAACAGAGCACAGCGTGAATCTCAAAGCCCTGTTGTTACGTTTTGCAAAAGCAGACAGTAAAAAGGAAGAGGTTATAGAGGCAATTTGCATATAGCATTTAGAGCTCTTTTTTGAAGAGAAGGTCAGCTTTTTTAGGATATTCAGGTTGCTAACCCAATAGGAGTAAGGTGCCTAAATGCCTTTAAAGCTCCCTTATAGTCCTCATTTTGACAATTTCATTTCAAGAACTGTGATGTTATCAGAACAATGAAACAGGCATATTTAGACTATAAGAAAACTTTAATGTTTATTTTTCTCTAACTGCTATGTGTCTTTCTGTCTATTTGACCCCATTTTTAAAAGACACAGTCCAAGGATCCGTGTAAATAAGCGAGAAGAAAGTTTGCTGTATAAGCACAGGAAACTCTGCTGAACAAAATCTTTCAGAAATTCAGTTGGGGGCTGCAACCACATCATGCATAAGAGCTGCTTGAAGCATCTTTCATACCTTAAAATACTACAGCAGTGTCAAAGGTAAGAAAATGCTCATCCCTTACAAATGCCATCACTAACACACAATTTTGCATAAGGAAACCCACCTCTTCCCTAAAAAGTCCATGATACTGACCTGATGAGCCTGCCTGCTCCATGAATACTTAGCAACAGCCCAGTTAAAGGCCTTGGACTACAATTTTATGCTGATCCAGTGTTATATGCTCTGGGAAACCATTCCTGACCTATAGGCACTTGGTTCTAATCTATGTGTTATGTATACGCCAGCACTTATTGCATCCCTCCCCTCCCAGCCCACTGATGACTGTAAATCCATTATAATTTTTAACAGAACAACCCAGCTACCCACTTGGAGTGATCGAGACTTACTCTTTGAATAAAAAATCTCTTGTTAACTGTCATCTCTCAGCTGAGGTCATGTCATGTGTCAACTGACTCCATGGCTGCTCTGTTTGCAGCTCATTCTTGTGTCATTCCCGAGCAAATTACATAACATGCCCGCTTTCCCCTTCTACTTACTGCAGATATCGCCATCAAATTTGCAGTGTTGTTGTACGAAAAATTTACCAGAAGTTATAAAGTGTTATTGTGAAAAATTGATGGCAACACTAGGGCTGGACAGAAAATGGAACATCTCCTCCACAACTCATTCCAACATTTATTTTCATTCTGAATCCGAATGAAAGTCAATGAATCAAAATGAATTGTACAAATTAATGTAAACTTTTCATCATAATAAACATGATCCTATGAATCATTTAAATGAAAGTATTTCCAGCAAAAGATTGATCTTTTTGTAACCAGTTGTTATCTGGGAAAAAGGTGATGATGGGAAGGCTGATTCATGATCACACACAATCAGATCATGGAGAGCTGGATGAAACAGTTGCTTCGCCAGAGTGCCAGTCTGAGAACTAATTATTTAAATGTAAAATTATGCACTGTGTGGCTTTTACAAGGTTTATTTTTCATTTCTGCCAGCCATTACTGCAGAAATGTCTCTCCTTTTCTGCATGCCTACATACTACATCACCCCATACACAGACCCCACACCTCCCAATTAATCAATATTGCTTTTTGACTAATTAAAGATCTGAGACATACAATGCCAATGAAGTTTTTCTTTAATATAATGTAGAAATTAATTTGGGGGTAATAATTTGGGTTTGTATAAAATTTTTTAAACCTCCAATCTACCAAAATACTTTGGATGTATGGACTTGTTTGTATCTCTAAAATAGAGATACTGCTGTACATACTGATGGTATTGCTAGAAGCTAATTTAATATTTAACCTGGGTGAATGGTTATTTAATAGTTGGTGTAAGGATAAGAATTTTTTTCTTCTAATACTGACTTGAATGGTATATTGGAGAATGTTCTCTTTTGGATGGCTTGTTTGTGTCCCATTATTTTTTTTTTTTTCCTTTCCTACTGAACTGGGTCACTATCTGCCTCATTAAGTGTCTTCTGAGATTTGACCCATTTTTCTCTGAGTACTCCTCTAAGACCTCTCAAAAAAGGGATGAAAGCAGTCCAAATTGCTTTTTTTTAATCCTTTTTTTTTTTTTTTTTTAGGTTATCTGAATAATCTGAACAGTTATCTGAATAATCAGGAACATTTGGATCAAGTCTCACAGTATGAAAGCCCACAGAAAAAGATAGGCAAAGCTTGGCTTTCAGGGAAAGTTCAAAAGACATGTCTCTGGGATAGGGATAGTCAGCTTTCTACAGTTCTGTCCAGGCTCAACATGGGAAAGCTGGCATAAAAGAACACCTTTATGCATTTTACTATGTCTAGATATAGGCAACAACTCTACAGTCTTTTTTGATATAAAATTGCCATAGCACTTTTATTCACCAGAGTGCAAGGTATACATGGGAAATAGTAGCCCGGCATTCATTACGCCACAACTTTGATCAAAAACAAAGAAACAAACGAATACTCTCAGTGCTGAAAATTGAATGCTGCAGTTAAAATACCTAGTTTCTTTTTTATATCATCAGGGAATAGTAGGCTGAATAGAAAATTTTAAAAGGGACAATTTTCTTTGATTAATTGAATTGTCAAAACTAAATCAGGATAACTGAAGAAATTGAAAAGGCAAGATCACATCGTTAATTTGTTAATATGGGCAACACTTTGCAGTTTCCTCTCCTGGGGCCTGTTGCACTTATCATGGATTAGCTGCCCATTGGATAAATTATATGTCTGAGTTTATCCAAATTTTCTGACATCCATAAATTCATCACTAAAACAAATTATATATGGACACATATTACAAGCACATCAAGATCTTATAGAATGTATTTTGTGGTGTTTTTTTTACCACTGACTTCATTGAACATAGAGATAGCCAGTTCTGAGTGCTTTTGCTTAGCTGACATGGGTAAACATCACTTTCTAAATTCCACTGTGATATTTGCAAGAGAACATATCTGCACTTTCAAGAATGAAACTTCATATCCTGAGACAGCTATTAGATAGAGATAGATATAAACAAGGAGTCTGAGTCACTGGGAAGTAGAAAAGACTAATCAATACCAGAAAAAATCTCTATTTATGGGACAAGGAAATGCTGGTTTGAGATATGCAAAATGATGCAGTCATAAATTCTCAGCATTATTGTTTAGAATTTCAAGCCTAGAAGATTCAAGATCCAATTCAGTATCTTTTCTCTTATTTTTTTCTTTTCTAAAAAGCCTACATTTCCTGCAACAATTTTAGTTTACAGGTATTAGTCTCATTGTCATAAAATAAAATTTTCCACATATTCTTTCTCCTTTTTTTTTTTTAGAACAAATTTTTTATTATTTCAGTACCAAATTCAATTCTTGTGTAAATTCAAATAACATCAGCTGGATGAGTCAACAGCAGCCAAATGAAGTAAGAATCTTCTACCAGACAGTCCTTTCCCCAGAGACAATGTAATAAGCAATGGTCTTTTCTGACTCCAGACATTTTATTATCTGATTGAATTTAGAAAAATATAGGTGATTGTACAGACTGAATGCTTCACAAGTATGCTAAAACAAAACTGGAAAACATTGCTTGTTGTAATTATTTTTTCTCAAATATATCAATGTCATAACTCTAAGTCTCCAAAGGCCCCTTCTAAAAATTGAAACAATCTTAGTTACAGCTTCTGCATTTCCCACAGGCTACTTCTAAGCTTACTGGAATCAGAGTTGAAACTGCACAACTTCTGGGGTCTGACTTAGCAGGACACAAATTTCAGCAACCCTTTTGTGTTAATTAGTATTTAGAATTAAACACATTGCTATTAAATACTGCATTATGGCTTTTTTTGTTGTCCCTGAGAATGATGCTTATGGCTGTGGGCATTTTATAAATGGCTAACAGAAAAGATGTCATGACATTAATGCTTTCTAGTGGCAGTTGCAACTGGTAGTGTAGAAGACAGCAATCCCAAAAATCCAAAATATGTATCATTTAATAATTTTAGCACTGATGGGACTGTAACATTTTCAGAATTTAGATATGGACCCAGATCATAGTTTCATAGCTGGCCTAAATTACTATAATGGATCAAATTAAAACTCCATGTCCAAACATCTGCAGCTCCTCAAACCATGACCTAATGAACCACAACCAATTCAGCAGGTCACGGCAGAATCACAAGTTCTAAATATCTATGAGTGCTCTGCAGAGACAGGGTTGTTATTTCATTCTTTAAAATAGATGACTAAAAATATTTTCACAGCAGCTAATTGCGTAAAAGTACAGAGTGATTGATATGAACAACTTCAATTTTTCAAAAGCATAAAGAAAATTACTGAGAAGCTATGCTGTGACATTAAAAATAAACTTCATATAAATTGGTGTTGTGATTAATGAAATTCAGTATTGGCTTGAGAGTATAGTATTTGCATAAGATGTGAAGGGTGAAGGTAGGGTGGGAGCAAGGTTAAAGAAAGTATGGTCTGTCTTACATCTTACTTGATCTTTGTCTATAGTAGAAAGCATGTATAAGACTCTTTAATTTTCTTTCACGACTTCAGTAGAAAACAAAAGAAAATAATGCCCAAAGGCACTACAGAGTAGCTGGGAAATTTACCTGAATCCTTTTCTATGAATCTGTTCAAGAAGAATCAGAAAAAAGAAAAGAAAAGAAAACAAAACAAAACCAAAAAACACCAAACAAACCAAACCCCAACAGAATGACAGATCTCAACTTAAGTAAGCTATACCAGAAAGGAAGCCCAAATATGCCTCATAGAAAATCCATCTGGGTTAAGTATGATGGGTCTCCATAAGAGCTAGCCAAGGAGGAGAATTTAAAACAGGACAAAGAAATAAAGTCAAAGTGTCTCCTGACAAGTTGGTCTAGCAAAATTGTTCAAGTCTGTGAGATATTTGTTCAACATGCATAACAAAAAGCGTATAGCTCTGGGTTTTGTGGGATCCTGAGATTTCAGAATGGAGAATATCCAGGCTGACCAGAATGACTGTCCAGCTCTGGAGCTGAACAAGGGAAGCAATAATCATGAAATCATAGCTAGATTTTTTTTGTGGTAGAATGTATTTCATTGACTTAGTGAAACAATTACGGTGGCAGCTGCTGCTCTTGCCTCTAAGAAATATTAGAAATGCCACTACAATCATTAAGAAAAGTTCAGGAACAAATGACATATCACTTTATAGCAACATCTGTTTTGGGGAGGAGTTGGGGGAGTGATGGAGGGGCAAAATCAAGAGAGCTACATCGCATATATGCAATAAATTTCTGCTTGCAAAAGCAATTTATACAGTCACTGGGAAAGCTAGAGTAGCAATGAATGTCACAGTGTAAAATATCACTCCAAGGTGACACTACATGATTTACAAGTTCAGTCTTCAGAAGAACTCTGTGTTCTACAGACTCATTCTTTCAAAATAAACTCCTGAAAATGTAACTTTTCAGGGGGTGTCTGCTCCAGGTCAGTCCTGTTTGGCAGGTGTTTCAAAAACGCCATCCCCTTCCTTCTCCCTTCAAACAAAACCAATGACAGTAATTTCAGCACAAGCTATTGGCCATACTTTTTGGCAGATTTCCCAAGTGAACAAGGATGAGATTATGAGAGACATCTACAAATTCATGGATTTACATCCCATTAAAAATAAATGGGCATTGGGTGTCCAAATTCCTTTCTAAAATTGTATCTTTAGATGTGTTTCTTGCTTTGCAGTCATGACTGTTCCCAGCAGTTCTCATGCTTGTCCGTTAGGAAAACAGTGCAGCACGAACAGTGTGTAACGATAGGCAGCTCCCATGAGACTGAACATCATGGATTTAAACTCTCAATGAAATGGCCATCAGTGAAAGAAAGCATAATGTTTAATTAAGAAAGGATCCTGATTTCAGTGTTCTGATGCTTACAATTCTCTACCTGTGCGGCACTGCACACAGAGCTGTGATACGTATTCTCTGGATTCTTCATATATAGTCAACTGGGTAAAACTTTCCATGTTATCTGTTTATTGATTAAATAGAAGCACATCTCTTTAGCTACCCTTGGTATATTGTTATCTTCTAAAAACACACAGATATGTCCCTGAAAATTTTCCCTTTGCTTTGCTAGGTGACTCATACCAATTCAGGGAATAAATGAAATGACAGCAGCACACGGGTCCCATTCTCACAGCCACAGCATCTTAGCACATGGAAAATGTGTCTGATGTAGGCTGAAGTGCAGAACAAGCAGGCAATCTAGTATGCCTGCATATTGGTCATTAATAACCTTAATAAATGAAACAAAACAATGCATGCTGCCTATCCACTGAGTTTAATCAGGAGTGTTTTTATATACTTTAAGTTACTGAGTAAGGCAAGATTGTACTTCACAATTTCTTAGTTTTGCAAATTTAGGAAAACACAAATTACTTAGTTAACAAGCCCATAAACTTTCTAGTGCAAGATTATACCTTATTCTCCAAAGCTCAAAATTACATAAGCATCAGGACTTCTTAACTGTGCTTGGAAAATATGGACTTGATGTTTTCCTTGCTAACATCATGGCCAAACTTTCCTACATTTACTGCAAATTCATCCTTCCATTTCCCAGAGATTTTCTAAATGGAATAAGTTCTAATATCCTGAAAAATAAAAAAATTACTGATTTTAATATTTTTAAACAATTTATCTCACTAACCATACTTTCTGTGCTACGGTGCACTGCCAAATCTTCAGGCCTACTTCTACAGTAGACAGCTCAAGTGCTTGAGAAAGGGCTCAGGAGCCCAGGTGTCTCAAGAACTCATGTCCACAAAAGGGAGAGTTTCTGCTTCATTTCAAAAAGAAATAAAATGCAAACTCTTTGTTGCAAGCTTCTTTATCTCACCAGTGCAGGCTGCAGAGTGAGGTCAGAGTGACTCCTCACCAGAGGCAGAATTTGGATGTCTCTGTTTAAGAGAACATGAACATTTTGTTCACATTTTGATAGAATGATCCCAACTAAAAAACTGAACTTCATTTCATCCATTTTGATCTGCTTTTTTAAACTGAAGTATCTTCAGAGAACAGGAGAAACACACATAAATTCAGCTTAGTTGAGGCAGCGCTTTTCATTCTCCACCTGGAGTCTGGGCTTTTCTTTTCCTTATTCACCGAGTGCTGGGACTGAGGAGCTCCGCACACTTTCCAGGTTTCCCCCCCCGCAAGACAGTGGTGACCGGTGATCCCCCTGCAGTTGACTGCATTGCCTCAGATGAGGGTCTCGAAGGCTGTATGCCAGGACCCTGGGAAGGGCAGTGGTTAGGATGAGCCTGTACTGCATTTGGAGCAAATGAGCTGGTCTCTACTGTATAGATTCTAGCAGAAAACCATTTTGTTTTAATTTTGAGAAGCCAATTCTGGTTTTCTTTTGAAAGTTTCTGGTACAAAAATAATGTTCTGTATCCACCTCTGAAAACAATGACAGATTCATTATCTCAGGAGAATCTTTAATGTGTGAGCCTTTAAATAGTATCTAAACTATCTAGTCTCCTTTTCATCTAGTTTTGAAATGCTGAAATGAGCTGGCCTATTTCTCTTGGGGTTGAAATAATGTGTGTGTCTAACCTCACATAAATAAGATAAGAGAGAGAAGCAAGTGTAAGGAAGAGCATAGCTCCCAAAAATCCTGAGCACATCATTCACAGCAATTCTCCTGAGCCTTTGAGAGCTGCAAACGTGGAGCTGACAAAGAATGTTGCACTTACAAAACAAAAGCATTTATCAGCAGCTGTATTCTTTTTCTATAGCTGTTATGAGAAAATTCATTTTGCATTCCAAGCTTCTTCCATTCATTTTTGCAACTGGGCAGTAAATTTCCAAGGTATATTCTCTTCTCTCTCGTCCCTCCCCCCAGGAGCTGGTGTACTCATTTCTGGGTGCAAACAAACAGGAGAGCAGACCTCCTATCTCCTCTCAGAGACTTTTTCTCTTGCAGTGCTGGAAACTTGTTCCACCTAGGAAGAGAGTGATGGGGACATCAGTCTCTCAGCTGCCAGTTAATCACAGCAGCATTAGTTGCAACGTCACCTCTCTGCCTTCAGTGAGATGTCACAGTAATGAAAAATGGAAAAACCAGTATGCTGCAACAGCAGAAGGAAGCGTAAGGAAGGAATTCTTAAAACAAAAGTCAGTTCTGGAAACTCCAGCAGTTACTGTCAGCTCACCTGCTAGGGCCATTAACAGTCTGCAGTGCTGTCTGCTATTTAATGCCACAACATGTGCCCAAAAGTAAATACATGAAACATAAATTCAGCATCTTATTTATTCATAACATGTTATAAATTAAAAATAAGAAAATTATTAGGAATTAAATTAATCATAGAAACTGATAAAATTTGGCCAAAACTCCTAGTGCTGCTTGTTTTGCAATGCACTTATTTTGGCCTTGAACAAAGCATATAAGCTCTCTGTGCCTCAGTTTCCCACCTGGTAAATAGAAATGGCACACCAGTATGCATGCTCTTTGCACATCTGGCCAGTGTGGGACCTAAACTTTTCAGACGGTGAGTTATATCTTATTTGGGGTTGTCTCTGGAGAACGATTTGGCAAGTACAGATGCTTGCATTACATCTGAAATAGGGGTTGTAGGTCTTTCCAGCTCCTTGGTGTAGGTGCGTGTCCCTAATGCTTTCCAGTCTTACAGCAGGGAGGAGGCACAACCCAGAATTCTTTGCTGGGGAGAAACCCCAGAGAGCGGCTCCGGGAGGGAATATCAGTGCCTTGAACACAGAGAGACAAATTAGATAGGCACAGGACCAGTAACCAGGCTATGTGCTCTGGTGATCTGCTATTGTGTTTTGGAAAGTAGCCAGAGAAAAACAACTTTCTGAGACCCAAACTTCAGGCACGATTGACTGCTAACCTCTGAGAATCTGGGGACACTCCAATCTAATTAATTGTACATATGAAAGCCAATCCTGAGCGATTTGAAAATTTGCATCTGTGTAATGCATAGCACAATGGGGCATGGTTACCTAATAAAAGTAGCAGTAATAAAAAGGATTTGTAGGAATGTGAGTATCTCACTGGTTCAGAAAGTACATTAATCACCACTGTGGTAAACTGAGAGAAAGATGACATTCATGTGAGCTTGCAAAGAGATGTCAGACAAAGCATTTTCCACCTGAGAAAAAGTGAAGTGCACATGTTGGAGTACTCTCTCAGAGCATACAAGAAAAGTACATCTCGGGCTCTCATTTAGGTACCTTAAGTAGTGTCATGGTGAAAAAAAAAATCAATGTTAATTGCATATGTTTTCAAAAATACTCCAAATTACTCTCTTAAAATAAAGACATGCCTCAGGAAATAACTCCTGTTATGCATATTAATAGACAACTCCTTTGTGTTTATTAACTCTTTTTTCTCTGTGTGTTTCCTAGCAAAATCTCTGTGATGGCTGTTTGTACAAGTTGACCATAAACACTTGTCCCTCTCCATGGTCCAGAGAGACCATGTAACTGGCACTACTGCAGTAACTTAATCACAATCACTATAGCCCCTACTGTCCCCTGTATAACCAAAAAAAAAAAAAAAAAGAGAAAGAAAAATGAAAAAGAAGAGGGCAAAAATACACTTTAAGATGAACTAATAATGAAAGTCAGACCTGACAGGTGACACTCACCCTTGCCAGCATTCCTGAAGGCAAAAGGGATGAGACAGATTTTAATGCATGGTCTGGTGACAGAATAAAGAAAACATAGATGGGAAGAGGTGCTAGCCAAGAGCTCCAGTCTAAAACTTCACAAGAGAGGTTGCTAGGCAGCTGCATCTGGGACAGCACCACCAGCACTGTCGAGCAGTCACTCCAAGGAAGGATAACATCAGCAGTATTAATAATATTAGCAGGTTGTAGGGTTTTAATAGAGGAAATAATTCTTCAGTATCATCTGGGATGCTAGTTAGGAGCACGAATTCGGAAGGCAGCAACCTCATAAATGAAACAAAGCCAAACTTTAGAATACCTGTGTGTCCTAGACAGTTATAAGCATATATATACACACATATGTATATGAGATATAAGATATTAGCTGTATCAGATATTTGATGCTCATGAAATGGATGAAATGGTCTCTCTCCCTCTCTCCCTCAAATGACTGAAAATGCATGAAGTCATTGTTCCTGGGAAAGAAATATCAGGTGCTTTATTACCAGAATGCTGCTGCACTGCAATCTACTATTTGCCAGCTCAGTTGAGCTGTATGTCTGTCCCTGCTCTCTGTCCTGGCAGGCAGCCTGAAGTTAGCTTGCAGTGCTGCCAATTCAGCTCTACTGAATGGACCTAGGTCCCATTGTGCATGCTCTGCTTTTCTCATTTGGTAGTAAGTAGTGATAGATGTAACACAGGTATCCCCAAAGGTAGTGGAAAATCAAGTAGGAACTGTTAATCAAACACAACTGCAATGTCTACTAATACATTGTACAATTGTACATTGTGTAAACAACCAGTACTCCTTAACCTCATTTTTTTAGCAAGAGTTCACAACTTTCTTTTTCCTTATCCATGTAATTAAAATGAATTTCTTTTGACTTCAATACCAGACTCTGAAACTCACTCTCCCACTGAACACTGCCTTACTTGAGAAGACACGAAGAAATTCAATAGCTGTGTATCAGGGTCAAAAGCTAAATATGCAGACATAAATCTAAATTGTTTAAATATTTTTACAGCTCTAGGACTCACTTAAAATGAAATCTAGGACAAAAGAACCCTTATATAAGTTATATCTCTCTCCCTTATTAGTAATGGAAACAGGTATTGTCTTCAATGAATGCGCATATAAGCAAACATTATGGAGCTGTAAACTGATAAGAATAATAAAAGTCGTTCCTACAAACTGATTTTTGCTGAAATCCAACAAAGAAATAGCATATAAATATTAAAGGCAGTCCAACCACAAATGCAAGCCTGTGCATAGAATGAGCTGCTGTTCACAGCTATAAACTACTGGGGGCTTTTTTAACTGCACTGGAGAGAATAATTACATCCAGTAGAAGAGAAATAGTTACTGTAACAGCTATGTTCATAAATGGCATAAATTTGAAGTTTTCAGGATAAAGGCTTGACATGTCTTTATGTCTTCCTTGTCTTTCTTCCTCCAACAGAAAGAGCATTTTCTTCTGCAAATGTCTGTAATCCACTGTGTGTAAAAAAGAATGTCTCCATACCATCATTAACAGTACTATTTTGAAACACTAAACAAAAATTCCACTTCATTCAATCTATGCTTTAAAGTTCCCAAAATAGGAATTATTCCCAAAGGTGCAATCACAAGAATTTCATCAGGACACAATTAGCAGTCACAAAGATTCACACCCAACAGAGCAGATACCAACCTCGATAATGCCTACACCTGTAAATTTGTATTAGTTCTTACTTGGGTAAAGGGAGAAAACACTCAAATTCCTCCAAGAACTATTTGTAATAATGTTGTCATGATATGTGTTTCATGTAAATGAAATTCTAAGCAGGTAGACAAAGAATGGCAAGAAGGCAATATCAACAAGGTAGGCAGCTACAAGCCAACAGTATCTGACATGAACTCTATCTTTCGAAACCTTGCCTAGAACTAATTAAATTGTGCAAGACACTTGTTTAATTTTAGAAAAGCTGTTCAATGTCATTAAGAAACAGAGAGAGTGATTGTGATGGTGTTCTATGTATTGTTCTTTCTCGAGAGGCTTTGCAAGGATCAAAGTGCCTGTGAACAATGGTGGCCAGGAATAAACATTACATAGAAACTCGAATTAGAGAAGCCAAAGAAGATGAAAGAGTTAGGCTGAAGGCTGGTGCTGTGTAGGGGTCCCTGTAGGAGGGCCAGCCTGCAACATCCCCTAGCTTCCATTGGTGACAGGGGATGGTCTCCATCCCCTCCAGCTCACCTTGGAGAAGAGCAAGAGCTGGAAAAGTATCGGCTGTTTTTCAGTGAAGAGCTGTGTCAATTAAAATAAACTTCCGAATGTGAAAAATTCAGATAGCATTTGTCTTCTCATTTCCCTTGAAGTATAAATATTAAAAAGGAGAAATAATCAGACAAAATGAGCTAAGCTGCAAGTGAAGGGAACAACTGAAAATTAAATATCTGCCTATAGAAAGGGATAGTAAAGCATATTGGAAAGTATGTAGATTTGGGGTGAAATGGAAGCTGTGTGGCTAGAAAGGAGCAAAGTACCTTGACTTGTGTCAAAAAAATGCTAATAATCAAAATGACATTTAGAAATTTCAGTAGTGGAAAGAGAGCACATCACATGCAATTTAAAATGTAAATTCACTGCAAGTGCAAGAAAACCCTGCAGGTACTCCAAAGGCAATCAGAGAACAAAATCAAAATTAAAAAAGCCAAGGACAAGAGAACATCATATGTTCAGAATATCTTTATACATTTTTAAATATATATATTGCTGCATGCCATTCTAATATTTTTTAATTTCTCATCTGAAAATAGACATGCAGTCTGTGGCAAAATGGCTCCAAGTATTATGTCCTACAGCCAACAGGTGTGGAGTGCAGCTGTACAGACCATTTGTTCTACTGCCTCCCACTTACCCACATATGACCTGACCTTGAGATAGACCTTGGTGTCAGAGTTTGAAGCAAGGTAAAATTACTAGGAATTGACATTCCTAGATATTACACAACATTATTCTAGCATCTGTCCAACTGCTCTTTGTTAGTATACCAACACACCTAGCAATGTTTCTTACCTTACTGCAACCCTGCTTAGGAGGGAAGCGCTATTCTTTCCTGTTGGAAAATGCAGTGTATCTGCCGCAGTCACAGCAAAAACTGTTGAGCATACATCTGAGCTGATCTGGGAACTGGTGGCAGTTAATCTGCAGTAGGATGTGAATTGCACACATTAAATGTCCAAGTATTTACCAGATAAATCTGGTCCTTCCAAACTAATTCAATTCTAATATGTTGCACTGAAAAGTTCTGTAAACATTAAACTAAAAGCACCAAAGATTAGGGAGATGGTTCCTAGCCCTGTCCCAGACCTGGGATCCAGGTACAAGGTAGGAAATATCTAACAAAATCACATGGGAGTGCTCAAACAAGAACCAAGATACACTGCCAGCACTTCACATTTCAAAACAAATATAATCACTGCAACACTATTCACAGGTGACAGCTGAGGTTGATGCTGGTGCCCAGATTGCATAGCAGCTTAGCAGGAAAAGCACTTCTTCCACAAGAGCAAGGTTGGAGATTCATTGCCAACATCAGTAGAAGAGGATCTATCCAGCTTCACTGGACTCATTCAGCCACTGGGCTACAGAAGCACCAGGATGCCCTCCAGACCATGGCTACCTCACTCTGCAGCCAAGGGCACAAGGATTAGGAAGACAGGGGAGAGCAAGCAAGCCAACAAGAATGTTGTCCTACAGCTGAGACACAAAGGGAGACTAGGAAGACCGTCTCGTATGACTAGTGCTGGCTTTTGGTCCACTTCTGTGTAGTGAACAGTCAAAGGAGCAGAAGTTGACATCCTGCCCTCCCACATGCTGAGTGAGGGGTTTAACTATAAGTATTTCACAAAAGGTGGTCTGTTATTTGCAGAAAAGGAGTCCAGACTGTGAATCTGTAGAATAGAGAATCACTCAGCATGTGGCCCCGTGGGGCTGGGATTGGGACAAACCCCATAGCTGGTGGTTCCCACTATTTAGAAAGCTCTAGTCAGAGCCCACAGGATTCAAGTATCATATTCTACCATATTGGAAAATTTCCTGACCTTCAATGACCCCGTTTCAGTCAAAGCCTCATTTCTTTTAAGTATTGCAACTTCCAAATTACAGAAGCCTAAGCAGGCTTTCTGGACTTTACTGCACTCTTGCTATATCCATCATTTAAATGTCATTGAGAACTCTGAGCCCTTGATCATCTATCTTTTAAAGGACATAAAGAAGCGGAAGCAAATTTCTTAGCGCAGTTTTTCCATGCAGTGAGGAAGCCATTGAACCTTTGTATTTTCAATTGTGAACCAATTACAGTTTATAATTCTCTGTTGAAATGCAAAATTACACACACAAAAGCAAGCAGAAGGAATGCTAATTTGTGGGTGTGCATCAGAAATTAATCATTCCACAGTCATTGCCCTTTCTTCATCTTATATTAAATTACTAAAACAACTGTGACACTATTCATTAATTTAATTGCTCAACTTACATGTTTTACTGTATTCAACCCTGGGAATTATGTAGAAGAACTAAATAAATACCATGCCTGCAAAGTTTTAGTTTTCTTGATATAAACTACCACAGCATGAAACTGACATAAACCCACAGATCTTCTTCTCCTTCTAGACTTCAGCTGAACTTCATATACCTATAAGGGAGAAGAGTGATAAAAAAGACATGGGTAAGGATTCTCATACTCACCAGGTACAGCTGAAACAATGCAGAGGAAATCTTGCTATGGGTAGGCAAATTATTATTCCTGCAAAAAAAGAAAGGGAGAAAAGGGTTTCTTACTTTCATTACCTGGTCCCTGATCTGCTCCAACACAGCTATGAATGATTCCAAATTTAGGATATCATGTTTAACTTGTTAAATACAGTGTGTTGTTTTATACAGCTGGCTTAGCTAAACAGTAGACACCTCGCTATTCAGAATTAGGTAACAGTTTACAGATGCATGTCTGTCTGCATCTATGCGTCATTCATTTTATCCTTGTGTTATTTTAACCTCTTTGTGGAAGAAAATATCCTTCTGCTTTGAGTTGGTATGTTGCCAGGCAAAAAAGGTCTTGGCCTATAGCTTCAATTCCCAAGCTGCATGACAAATAATAAATAGTAGTTACACAAGCCAATAGCACATTTGTCGGCCAATATTCAGCAGAAATTCTACCATGGAAAAACAAAACCAGTGCATTTTAAGCACCAGGAACACTGACAGATCTCTCTGACTGGTTTGCTTTGGCCACTGCTATCAGTCTCCAGCTTTTATGAACACCTCTCTCCTTTCTTTTCTGGCCTTCTTTCCCACCTCTCCTGATGTTTAATTCTGAATAATGGTAAAGGAAATTACTTTTAAAATTATTTATATTTTGGCAGTTGAATGAGCAAAATCCAGTGTTGCTTGGGAATAAAATGTTGGGTTTTATCTTCTGGGCAGTTCTTCATGAGTTTATTATAGATGTTATTACTTATGAATGGAAAGACCAGCTGAATCACTACAGGGACCAATTTCATGGGGTTTAGAAAATAGGTGTTTTATCACATCCATCAACATTCAAAAGTAAATCAGTCAGGCTCCCCTCTACACAAGATACTCAGAGCATGGGAGTCAGCAGGGCTGCTTTTGCTGTGTGCTGTCTCTGGCCTTAAGAAGATTGGGAGGGGAACTAGTAGCTCTGCATTTGAAAAAGGCAGGGTAGGATTATGTGTAAAATCTTTAAAAGAAAAAAAATTATCAAAAAAAGAAAAGAAACCCAAGCTGATTGTGTATGAACGCAAGGTAGCTCCTTCTAGGGATAAGTGTAGGAACAAAGGATGCAGCTGACCGAGGGCTCCGTAGCATTTAACAGTGCGAATAGCTGAGATCTGTGAATATTTCTCTCCTTCCATCCTTCCCACAGGGATGAAACCCTGACCCTGAGAGCTGTGGCCCTGCAGTCTGTTCTCTCTCTTTCCACGTGGGAACTGTGAGAAGCAAGGCTTAGAATACATTATTCACATCTAAGACTACTCAGTAACTGGATAAACAACATATATCACTATTATCTAAACTGATGGATAGAAAACCAATGCTCAATTACATAAAATTAAGTACATACATTCATACATACATGCATACATATATATATAAAATATTCATGGATGAGAAAATCAGCTATATAAACATTTGAAGCAGGAATATAATTTCTGATTCACTTAAACCTCACCCCCACTTTTTTACCTTTCTATCCATAATCTGTCTTTTCAAAGAAACCGTAAAGAAGGCAATTTATTCTTCAGCAAGGATTAAAAAACTCTAAATGTGAAGCAATTAATTAAATCATATCAAAATGGGATGACAAAGAACCTGAGTAACTATTAAAAAGTGAACTAGAGCTAGATGAATACGAGAAAAAACTACCTGTCACTGGATTGGAATTAAGGAGGTTTAAAGCAATTGTCAAATTCTCCGCAGACATCAAGAATGACCTTTGGACACTCACTGTGTTTTGATTCCCCTTTATGAAACAGGGATGACAATAATATTGACTCTTTTCCTTCGAGGCTGTCTTGTCTGCTTAATTGTAAGAACACTGAGTGAGGGATAACTCACTCTTTGTAAATCTAGCCCTAAGCATTTTTGTCTTTCTCAAAAAAGTTAAAGAACAATATCATTGAAAGGGTCTTGTACAGAGCAAGCTACCAGTATGTAGAGAAAGAGGAAATTCAAGCTCAATTATAGTTAATAAACAAATCCAAAGGACAAAATTGTAAAGCCAGATTTCATTACCAAACTGTGTCTTGAAAAAAATCTAGAAAATGCAGGCTGCCCAAAAGGCATTTGCTATGTTTCAGGGATGGTTTTATTTGTCCAGATGTCAGAGGAAGTTACTCAGGGAACTAGTGCCATGAATTTGATTCTAACTTATAAGGAGAAGCTAAGTAAAAATTTGAAAGTAGAAGGAAATTTGGGGGGAAAAAGCAAGAAATTGTCAGAGTTTTCTATTGCAAAAAGCAGTGCAACAAGAACAGTGAAACTCAACAGATTCAGGGAATTGGTAGGTTGGATCTTTTGGCAAGAACTTCTAAGGGAAAAAGAAGTGCAGGAGAATTGGCAGTTATTAAAACAGACTATATTAAAAAACACAAAGGCAAAAGAGTCTACCATAGAGGAAAAAGATTTGGCATGACCCTTTAAAGAACTTAAAAATCTAACAAGAACACATCATAAAGGAGGAATGGAAAGGTATTATACAACTAGACAGGTATACAAGCAGAAAAACGAAGGTTAAAAGGGAGTTATTACTAGCAAGGAAAATCAGAGATAACAAGAAAAAGTTTCTTTCAGTACCATGAGAAGGTGGCAAAGGTAGAGATTATTTAATAGGAAAAGAGAGCAAATAGGAGACAACAGAGAAGGTTGAAGGATCCAAGATATTTACTATCTCAGCCTTCCCCAAAGACCCAGGTATTTTATGTGCTGATTTCAGCAGATCAGAACAAGGAACACTATGTATATTCAGATACACTGAGAACCTGAAGAAATTAATCCCAGAGTAGTTAAGGACTAGTCAAAGCAATATTAGGATCAGTAGTAACTATGTGTGAGGACTTGTGAAGACTGATGAAACATAAATACAGAATCTATTTGCTGACATATGAAAGTCCAGTTAGATATTACTCATTTCATCATGTATGAAGCTGAAAATTGTGACTATCTGTGATATGAAGTGTCTAATTAAGAGCGTCAAACCCTGACTCAAAAAACTTAACACCAGGAGACAAAAAAGCTCAGCTTTCTCTACACATCAAAACAAACATCCCATTTGATAATACTTATGTAAGAAGACAGGGTGGTATCAATAGCAAAGCAGTAAGGCAATATATGTCTTCAAATTTTCATATAAGATAAAGGCCTTCAATATCAATTCATACCATTTGGGGGCTAGCTAACACAGCAACCTAACATGTGGTCACAAATATGAAGTTAACCAAAGCAATCAGTATTTTATATCTAAATTAAAAACTGCCTTCAGAGGACCAACCACATCTGGTCTTCTACCTAAAAGAAGTTGACACGAAGCCTTTTGCATGGATCCAAGCATAAAGTTAGTGTATTGGAACATAAGACACATTTCTTCTCCCTATTATGATCCTGTAATATGTACAGTTCATTGAAGAACCAAGCTTTGAAAAATAAGTTAAATTTTGAGTCACTTTAGTGTTTAGGTGAATTATTATTTAGCAAGCCTGGCCTGTTTGTTGTTATCTAAAATACAGAAATGTTTCTACCTTCTATTTTTAAGCACAAATTGAATTTTAGAAAGCTTAACTCCCTGGACTCCTGATTTTGTCTGTAGACAATGAGTCAGAGCAGGAGCTTAACTCAGCAGGAGCCTGTCTTTGTGTAAGGAATATATGTAAACTAGTCTTTGAAGTCTGACTGCCTAAAATAAGATTTTCTTCAATACCTCACACAACCTTGATTGCATGCAACTGGTTACAGATGGAAACCACAACCTCTCTTGGAACAGCCCTGAATATCAGATACTCTCTGATCATTCTGATGTGGCTGAGTCGCTTTAAATCCACCCTGACAAATGAAAGATGCTTTTCAAAATGTCCTGATTTTTTATCAAGCAGCAGAAATAACTGACCATCAGAGCAGATACACAGGAAGTCATAACTGAAAGAGACAATTAAGAACAGCCTTATGTTAGGGCTATTTATTGCTTCTTTTTATATTAATTGGTTTACTAAGTTTTAATCTTGGAATCTTGGTGAGTTGGTTTTGACCAGAGCCAGAGATGTTTTGGTTTTGTTTTTTTTAGTTAGCTGTAGCATCAAGGGATAAGAACTTTTATCCATTTTTCCTTAAGGCTATAATGAAACAAGAGAGAAGATGTATACAACTTTAACGTCAGAGTGTCCCTCTCAAGACAGTAGGACTACATATGTGCTTAAAAGTGCTACATGCTCGCTAAATTAAACTGTTCATATTTAATACAATTAGGTTGTTCTCTTCTAAGTTTATCCTATGGAACCACCCAGGAGAGTGCTTGGCAACGGCCACTGTCCAAACTGAATATGCTCAAAATTCAGTAATTCTGTGGTATATTTGTTCCTTCAAAATATTATTCGGGGGAATAATTCCTGCTACAAGACAGTAACAAAGCATGTCTTCGTCAGCATTACAGCCATTTAGGGAAAGACACATGCACCAGGAAATAGTGTAATTACATGAAGTGATAAAAACTTAGAGCTATTTCTCTCCTTCGTGATCTATATTCTAATAATTGGACAGTCATCAGTTAATAAACTATAGACCAATTTCTGCCTTCAAAACACACCTTTCCCAGAAAACTGTCATCGTAATCAATAAGATGTTTGCACTCATAACTGCAGATGGAATCCTGCAATGCTGCAGTCTACTGAAACAGACCCACAAGCACTTTATAAACAATTCAAAAAAACCCTATCAGTACAGAAAGGTAGCATCACATCTTGCATTTTAAATGCATGTGGACTTGTGCACCTGTTATTAAAGTCTTTCTCTTAATTCTAATTTAGACTGTACAGACATCTCTGAGGGCATAACCTACGGTCCCTGAAAGAAGTGACCCTCTAGATAATTATGATTTACCAGTTACAGAAATAATAGTAGTCTGGACAATGTCTGTGCCTTAACTCCTCAGCTATGGACACAACAGCTTAAGTCATCACAGATGAAGCAGCACAGGGAGTACTGAACAGGTCTTTGGAGCTGAAAACTGTAAGAAAGTAAATTTCACCAAGAATATTTTATTCTTTTATTTCCCCTGCTTGTGTGATATATCTTTATTTCTGTCTGTAAACCTCCAAGCACAGCACCTTGGTACAGTTTCTAAATATCAGTGCAATATAAGTCAAATGTATACTTGGTGTTTATTATTGTAAATGTAATATCAATTAGATGTATCATAAGGGAGAATAATTATCTAGATTTAGCAGAAAAAATCTGCTCTGTATGAATTTTTGCACATATTAATGGCCCCATGGTTTTCCTCCAAACAGTTAGAACAAATTTTATTTTTTATTAAAGAAATAAGTTGTCCATTAAAAGGTGTTCCTTTTTTATAATTAGTGTTCATTTTGCAGGAAAAGACAGGGGTTTGCCCTTTTCTTTTTTTTCTTTTTTTTTTTTTAAAGAAACTTAGTATTTTATCACAACTCAGCACTCTTTATCTGGAGGAAAAAAAAAAAAAAGGTTTAACAAGACAGTTCCAATTGCCAGTTGACATCCAGATACCCTTACTTATAAAGATAGTAGTTTACTCCTTTAACTTCCCACTGCAGCATTTACTCAATAAGACAGTATATAACTAAGTCAAAAGATCAATATGTGACCGTATGAATTTATAGCCACCAAGACTTTCCCAATATTTGTATATATGGTCCTAGATATAGCTTAATCTATATGCTTACACTGCAACTTGGAAGAGAATATAAACATTGTTTAGAAGTCTATGCAAATACCACATTGCTGATATACAACAAACAGCAATTGCTGTGCACTTATCACCATCCATTGTTTTTGAGTCACATGGGTGGGATATGGGAGGAGATGAGTAGATGTGACCTGTCTTACCTCTCATAAGGCACCTGTAGGCAACAGTTGCTCTTAGACCGTGAGATCTAGTATACTATTTTCCTTGATGATCCCATTCCTGCACATGAATTTTAGAGAACTGCAACTGTCATTTTCAATAAATTTCTAAGTATTGAAAATCTGATTTGAATATACCTTAAGCACTCAGAAATTAAATAGCCATCAGAATGAACCCAAAATTTATTTGTAAAATTCCTTGTGACTTCTAAGTGAATCACATACTAGTTTGAGTTCTGAGGCCAACACTGCATAAACCAGTAACTTTCTGCTCATCTTCCATATTTGCACACTGGAGCTAGGGAAAATATGGAGGAAATTGTACTAGAAGTGTATATGATTTATAGTGCCTTGGGCCAAGTGGCACAATTTATGCACTATGTCCTACATAGCCTAGCCCAGAGGCTCTGCATAACACTTTGATGAAGATTTAATTTACCTCCTATAGTGATAGTATAGTCTGTCATATCAGAATTTAAGCACATTAAACAGCAACACCATAAAAATTCTCATTTTCATTTATAAGTCAGAAGTAATTCCAGCAGGAAAAAAAAAAAAGATATTTCACATCAGAAACAGGTTCTCATCTTCTGAGACAATTCTCTTTTGGTTGGAAGCTGTAACAGTGACAGCCCATATACCCTTCTGATCCTTTGCTTTAGAGATACTGATAGGCAGCAAGGCAGCAATATATGGACATTATATGTGGGTCTCCTGTCCTAACTCCCTGGGTAGTACAATAAACTAACACGATGTGCATTGAGATGCCAACACAACTGAAAAAATCATCAAACATGTTTTCATCTGAGATCTGGTAATTGACTGTGTGGGCACTTCTAGTCCCTATTAGCTCTCAGCCAAGCAGATTAATTTAAATTATCAGAAAACAAGCCCTACACACTTTGCCTTCAAAAGTGCTGGGATCACTCACCCAAGCAGCTCCTAGTTGGAGCTGACTAACTGATTGTGAGTGATGGGGAGCTGCTTTCTAAGCAGCTTCTTAATGATAATGTTTCAGAGCTTTGCTCTACCATCTTCCCATCCATATGGGGAGGTAAGAATTAGACTCTCAGATCTGAGACCTGGTGTCCTTCTGCCAAATGATTTTATTTGCAGCGAGGTTCTCAGGTATCTGTCAGTAGACTACCTGGTCAAGGTATAAAGCCCTAATGCAGGCCAAGTGCCACACTGGTATTATTATGTAGACTCAATCAAATACAACATTATGAATTCTGGTCCGGCATGAGACACTTTTAAAAATCTAGTCATAATTTCCCTGGATTGAAATGGTAATGGGTTCTCATTTTCCATGGACACTTCAAGAGGAATATGCAAAATATCTTAAATGAGGGATGACACATGCACATAGGTTAAATGGAATTATTCTATGTAAACTCATTCGCTTCTGTCCACAGTAACTGAGACTGATACATATATATCAGATTTACAGGCTCATGCCACGGAGTTTAGAGATAGACTTCCCAAAGGGATGAGTTTTTGCTCACTTGCATTTGTAAATTGGGTTCACTTAAAATTAAATTTGCATACAGTCTGGTTTTATTATTAATGACAAAAGGAACACCCTTGGCTAGACTTGGACTGCAAACTGGATAGATTGCTTTCCATCTCTCATTTTTCTGGGAAAACTCTGTCTTGCTTAACAAGAGTTAAGTATTCCTGATGCCGATGCTCATACAGCTTGAAAAATCTCTCAGTTGAGAGGTTCCTAAAGTAGCTAAAGCACCACCTGAAGAAGTAAGAATAAGTAGGATAAAATCTGACTTCTATTTCCCTGAAGCTTTTTTTGCATACATTTGTCTTGCTTATTCTCAGATAGCAACCAACTAAAATAGTTTACTTTTGTCAAGCATTCTCTTCTCCAGTTTCTGCAAACTTAGGGACCCTATGTGAAGTTTAAACACTGAATCAATAAACTCAGCACAGGGTGAAAGTCCAGTTATCAAGTTCCATTAATACAAAAGTTTTTGAAATGCATCTGCTAATAAAATACCAGGGAATTTGTTGTAAAATGACTTGTAGGTCATTTGTGACTGAAGCAATTTAAATAGCACTCAAAAATTTGTTATACAAAAAAAAGTATCTTTTCTTTGGACTAATTGCTGTTAGTGGGAAATATTTTATTAAAAGAAATAAACAGCACAACTCTCTTAGAGGCAAGACTTAAAAAGATGTTTTCAAACATTAGCCACATGTAGTTGACATTCAAACTAAATGATGGATCTGACAAAGAGGAAAGCTGAAAACTTCAAATTACCACTTGGGAATTTCTTTAACTCAGTACAGCATTTGTAGTGATTTCAGACCCCTTCTAATTCCATTGAATTGTCCTTGAAACAATGCTAAAGGCTGTGGCATGCAATAACCATGAGGGAAATCCTATTCTTAATGGTGCCCATCCAGAAAAAGATTTAAGTATCACAGCAGCAGTGTACTTTCTGGACTTACACAGTAGAAACAGCTTAAGAGATGGAAATTCTACAGGTATTCTATCTTTTCTTGAGTTCCAGTTACATTAATTTTAACATTTTGCAATTTATGTTTCTGTTCTTAATGTAAGTGATTGGTGTCTCCTTTCCTGAAGGAAGCATTTCTCTCTAATCATAATGCAGTTCCTAAAACCCATTAAAATCAGAGACACAGTGTTAAAATGTCAAGTGTGTAATTGATGCGTGAAATAAATGGACTCTCAGGGCTATGCGAAGGGTGAACAGGCACTCTGAAGGATACTTCAAATGAACGCAGTAGTATTGTCTGTTCAAATACAATAGACAGGAACATTTAAAACCAGCTTTTACCACTGCCCTTCTTTTCTCTTTCCTGATAATGGCTGTAAAACACAAACAAAAACTCAACAAATGCAGTATTTCATTTGGACAAAAATTCTACTGCAAATCTCCCATTTCTCTGAAATAGATGCAAAGTGAGAAAGATTGAGAAGCAGAGCAAGCAGCCTGATTTTATTTTTCAGGATAACAACAGACAATCATGAAACTGAAGTTAGTTTCTGATTACTATTTTCATGGTGTAGTAATAGACCAGGAATAACTACCACTCACTGAAGCCCTCAGCAAAGCTTGAAAAGGAGGAGTGCTCCAATGAGCTAGAACGTAACTCTAGAGGATCCTAACTTTTGGCACTTTCAGAAACTGAGGAATAATTATTGATCTTATTCAAATCAAACTTCTATCCATCAAACAAGCATGGACCTAATCTCTTCTTACTGTTTTTAGGTTTTTTCAAATGGGATACTTTTCTTCACACTGAAAAGCTATTAAATTTTGTGATTGCACGAAAAATGGCACTTCTACATTTGAGAGATTAAGGCATCAATGTGGATATTTATGTAAATAGTATTTATTAATACATATTAATTTTTTTTAAAGTTGTGCCAGTTTAAACTATGATAAAAGAGTTTAAATTATTCTGTAATTCAACGGCACAGATGAACACCTTTGAAACATCTAAAGAGGACAGATAGCTACAGGGATAGATGTATAGATGGTGGAGATTAATAGAGCCTAACCTTCTTCTAATCAGTCTGAAGATTTTAATTTCCACTACTACCAGCAGAATTTAAATGTGTATTTAATTGCATAAATGTTGCCAAGTATCGTGCTTTATACCTCTACAGTCCTTATGAATATTCATATAAAAATAATGATTGCAAATAGGTTGTCAATAGAGCAGATAGACAGTCTGAAATGCTTAATAATCATCATCATTATAATAACCGACCCTTGTATAGCATTTTCCATCCAAGGTATATAAATACCCTTTCTCTTCAAATTAACAACACTTAATTAGGACACTTCCCAATTACCTTGGGAGACTGTATCATGAGAGAGTAAAATGAGAAAGACTGGTCTATAAGAAGGAAGTCTGCTCTTGTAGACAAGCAATGAACTACAACAGAGGAAACCTGGAATGAAAAGAGGACACTGGCACATGTGCCAAGACAGACCTTGGGCAAGTCTATGCGCATTTATAAATCCTGAATACTTTGGCTTCCTTCCCCCTTCATTAAAGTCTTCAAGTAGTTTGGAGTTAAAATTAATTCATTATTTTGGCCATTTGATGTGATAGAAATTGTCATCTCTCCCACTGTCATTCAAGATTTCATATTGTTTCACTATGAAAAAGCCACTGTTGCAGTTATAGTTAATTCCTTCTAATAATTAATGAGAAATAATAATTTGATTTTTTCTATTGTATTTTTTGCTCAGCAGTGACAATAAATGAAACATCAAAGCCTAATGATTTCTGGGATCTATTAAGGATGTTTGAGGACCCACGTATCTATCATACATATAGATGTTCAAAACTACACCAAGAGCACAGCAGTCTTGCATGTCCAGGACTTTCAAACCTGATGTCTACATCCTTGGTTTAATAATTATGTCTGTTCTGCTAATGATTTACTCTTAAAAATCATGTTAAATGTTCTAGTCCTAGAGGGTCAAATGACAGATTACAGACAATTTATAATTCCTCAAAAGAAATAAAGAGATTGACCTTGTCCACCTTTGCACTTAAATGCAAAGCAGAATATAATATTAGCTTTAAGCCTTAGGAAGACACTTGCAATCATATGATCATTGCCTCTATCTTCCTAGATACAATCTGCCACCCTACTCCAAATCTTATATGCAAACTTGAATTATCAAGGAAAATTCAATTCCCTATGTAGGGTGCTTCAGGGTTTGTACATTCCACTAGAACTGTGTCTTACATCAGGTCAGTCCATGAAGTAACCATCATTTCCAGAGATTACCTTCAATCGCATTACTTAAGTCTGCCGACAAATTCAATGAGAGCACACTTTCAAGCACGTAAATTCACTCCCTCCATTGAAAGAGTTTTTAGCCTCTGGTAGAGCTGTGTTAGAAAAGTAACCTTCCACTGGACTGTCTTTTTTCCATTAGATAGCCACTGATTTTTGTCATCAGATTCTAATGAAACTTGAAATTAACATGTTTTTTCTTCAACAAAGGAAAAAAAAATTTTGATTAACCTGGGTTCCCTCTGCAACAGCAAAATACAAAGCATTGTAAGTACACCCTAACCAGCAGAGCCTATGGGCACAGTATTATCTTCCTGCCCTTAATGGGTACACGTGTACACGTGCATTTTCATCCTTTTTTTATTTCTGCTTTTGTTCCAATAAGACACATTTTTGTAAAAATTATCTATACCTTTTTATAAATGGAATACTTCCATATCAAGCATTCCTTTCATGGGTGGACTAAAGTTAAAAGGTAAAGATTCTTTCCGGTATAAATCACCAGAAGGCTGCTGACTTGAACGGAGCAGTTGATTTACACCAGCTCAGGACCTGTCAGCAAACATCTGAAATACAAAATACGTCCTTTATCTTTTCCTTTTTTCTTTAAGCCACTCCATTTTTATTATCCTTTGAAAGGAACTCTAAAGTGTTTACTTGTCAAGAAGATAAAATATTTTCTGTTAAAGTTCATTCCCTTAAGTTTTAAAGTGATTGTCAGCCCTGCGGGGGTCTTTCTTTTCCCCATACTGAACCCCAGTTTCAGTACAGAGATATCACTTAATGTTTAGAGGAAAAGTGACCCCCCCCAGCACAGTGAAGGAGGTGTGCGTGCCTGGGAGCCATTGTGGGAGCTGCTGAGACATGGAGGCACTGCCCTAATACGCAATGTCTTTCTGCCTCTTTCCTCTCTGGGCAGTGGCGATTTTTTTCCCCAAGTTATCCATGCAGCAATCAGATAACAATGGAAGTATGTCAAAATGCCCACTAGCCAGTTAGGCTGTAAAATCCTCACTAATCCTGAGTGCCTTCTGTGTGGATTTTTTTTTTAAAGGCAGAGCTGGCACAGTTAGCACAAATGAGTACACGGCGAATGGTGAGAAAATGGCAGAAATTACTAGCAGCATCAGACTCTCAAGGACAACATTTTTGTAGTGATTCATCAGAATTTTTTTCCATCAGTGATTTCAGGTCTAAGACTTTATGGCTATTTTAAGAGATTAGGGAATGAATGGAATTTTTAAAATTCTGTTCTTATGAAACAGAAAAGTGGAAACAATTTAAAAGATTTCTATTTGGGGTCAAACTACTCTGACAACTCTTCAAAGAGATCTTCTCCACATTCTACTTTTAGATAAAATTATCCATAGCTTCTGCTAAAAAGAGGTGAAACACAGTATTTTTAAAGTAAATGCAACTTTCATTAAACATTGATTAAGTCAGTAATTAAAGGACATAATTAAACAAACCTCTGTTACGTTACCTGAAATCTATTACATCAATCCCAAGCCTTCAGCTGGGCTAAATAAGTATAGCTCCAGAAATACCAGTGAGGCTATGACACAAATTGAAAATCTGGCCTCCTGTGTTCATATGAATATACACCACCACCTAAGGAAATCTGAAATACTTCAGAATTTTTATCTTGTGGTTATAGTTTATAAAATTAATAACAAATTAAATCTAACATTAATTAAAAAAAAAATTCGAAGACTGATTTGCTCAAAATTTCAACTTTCTCTCAATATTTGCACTGGTACTATGATCTTTTACAGAAGAATACATAAATACCACCGTGAACTGAAGCTACGCATAGCTCCTACCCAAGACAGCTCATGCACAAGTAATTGTAGAAGTGTGAATGCTGGGATGCAAAAGCACATACAAGGTTAGTCCCTCCCTGCTATCCATGCTAGATGATTTGTTTTCAATAAGCAAGGGACTGGCTCCTCTTTTTTATCTTGGAGAACAGCAGGCATATGCCTATTTCAGTCCCTCACTGTGTAAGTAATACAGTAGGCAATGAATGCAAGACCTCTGCAATGCAAACTGTTTCAGACTTCACAGCAGTATCAGAGTTTAACAATGTGTCTGGAGGCTAATAATGTATGAATATCCACATACATATATATATATATATATACATGCATACAGATGTGCACATATTAACAGCAGGTATTTCAAATCAGAAAGTGTTGTATGGAGGGAAATCAAATTTTATGGTCTGTCAACTTGGGCATTTGCCTCTTGAATGCCAATATAGCAGAGTAATGACAATAGTAACATTTGTAAATATGCAGGCGTTGATACCATTTAAACTTTCAGCAAAACCTGTATCTATTTGTTTATTAACTTTTATCCTATTACAATGAGCACTCCAGCTCTTTAGGACAACAGTTTGAAATATGGTGATACTGCTACCCCTGTTTTGCAGAGAGGAAGCAAGGGTTCAGCAGAATCCTTTGCCATATGGAAAGTCAAGGAAGAAGAGAATGGCAGAGCAGAAAGGTGAATCCAGACTTTCCAACTCCCATATTCATACCAGTGGACCATGTTCCTCCTTCTTGCACTTTAGAAGTTAACAAATTCTCTTTGAACAAACCACTGCAGGATGTTCTTTAATACGTTGTTGTCTAGTCCTCTGGATTTCTGGATATACTACAAGAACATTCTGTCCCCAACAGCTATAGCAAAAATATCTTTTAACAACCTTTAACATCCCTCTCCCTTTCCACTATAGTCCATGAAGTTAAGCAGATCATCAGCCCAGAAGATCAATTCATTAGATGAGGAACAGTCAGCTCAGGACTCCATACAATTAAACACAAGAGTCCGCTTCTGAAATCATGGGACTGTTAAAAGAGTTACCATATACTAAATCAGCTGCAGAATTACAAGTGAATACTTGCATGATTAATTGTGTTGATTACTACTTAGATCCTCTGAATTGTCAGTGCCTATTATCTAGTTTAAGCACACATTTATGCATTGTTATCATTAGGTTTTGAACCTTCCCTAAACCCAAAACTTCTAGAAAGTGTTTTGACTTCATTTTCCAAACCTATATAAATATATAGTTTTATATACTTCAGGTTTCATATGTGGAAACCCAGCCTTCAACTGAGCTTGTAACATTGCAACAACATGTCCGTATTTGATAATACAAGCTCAACAAACTCCAAGTGTTTGTAAGGGGTTTCCTTTTTTTTTTTTCTTTCCTTCCTTCCTTCCTACCTTTTTATTTTTCAAAAATTATTCCAATTCTGGACAATTCCTTTAACCTGTCTTTGGAAGGTTTTCACTGAAAGTCCATACTCCAATTTGGCTAATGTATTTCTTCAGGTCAAGGGAAAATCAGGTCAAGAGTAATGTATTTATACAGAATACATTAGCCTCAAAAGGAGCAAATGAAAAGAGACTGACTGTCCGAATCTGTCAGCATTGGGATTTGAGGTATCTCATCCCTCATGCTTTTACCATTCTGGCATGTAATTAAGATAAATGCTTCAATTTTGACCAGAAATCCAATCCTGGGTCCTAGAAGGCTCCCTAAAATGATTTTATTCAACCTAGCACATATAGAATTTTTAACGCAGGAAATTTTTCATGTGGTAATGGCAAACATACCAGAGCTTGTGTGTTTAAGCTGAAAGTATTCTGAATGTGTTGAGATTATTGTAGTCTGATGCAGCCCAGGTGCCCACAGCCCACAATTCATTGAGCCTCAAGAACTCCAGAAATCTCTGACAAATTCTTTTGCTTTTTATGCAGATAAAATTTCAAAAAAGAAAAAAGATATAATTGGAAAATACAATCCCCCTTCCACATGGGAATTCAGGCAGGCAGACAACCAGAATCTGAACTAAAGCACACACTTTGTTAGCATTTATTCTACTTCCCCAGAGAGCCAGTTTCATTTGTGATTAACTCCCTGGATGCTGAGTTGACTTGTTTGATAGCCTGAAAAGAAAAGGTGGAGTGTCTGCAAAGCTACATTCTAACACGCTGCTTATTTGATATTTTTAGAGATCATCTCAACACGTCACAGTTGTCAAGCTTCTTGATCTTTTTATAGTTTGATTTACATAAGTGCAAGTGTTTCTTTCCTCCAAATAAACATCCAAGCAATTCAAGGCTTAATTGATTCCCAGCCTGTTGCAAATGTAGCAAGAAAAGGCTAAAGATGAGAAATTATACCAATAAGTGAATGACACAAAGAAAGACTGTGTTTATCTGAGAAAATAATTTTAGCAAGTTCTGTACTAGCTCAGTCAGGGAACAGCCTATTATAATAATGCTTAGAGACTACCAAACAAGTTTGGAGTCCAAATATTGCATTACTTCTAAAACCACAAAAAGAATAAATAGTCCACTGCTGGTGATTTAAAGCAAACTGCCAATAGCTTAAATCATCTGATCAAAAACTAATGCATTCTGTATAACTCCATATTGTGGTCTCTGTTTCCTATTGCAATCCGTAAGGATTCCAATGTAAGATACAAATCACTATCAAGTTTCACAAATTAGACAGAAAATACAGTCAATAATTTCTATCTTAGGCTCTGAGCATAGTATATCTACTAGATTGAATGACTCAGGGAAAGCTTACTGAGGTTTTACTTGTTTAGAAGGATAAGCAGCCTGATCATGCTCCCAGTACACCGCTCTGCCAATGCACCGTCACTCTGATTTGTAATGCCAATTCCCAGTTTAAGCTAGACCTCAATGCACTTCTCCCCCTTAGAATTACTCTGCCAATCTAACATTCAATCTACAGCTCCAGAGGTAGCCTGCTGATTACTCTGCTCTGTCAAAATTCATGGTAATTTTGTGAAAGAACAGACACTAAGCCAAAATTTCTATCCTGCAGAAATGTCTCATTTTCAGAGCTGTAGTGAAAAGAGGAGGGGGAAGGGGTGAAGCTGCTTTTTATTCAGTATCCGAACCAAATTTCAGCAGTAAGAAGTTTTCCAGAGATGGGAATTAAAAAAAAAAAAAAAGTTGGAAGAATGTAAACAGAGATTTGTTAGTATTTCTGGCATTGCAAAGAGAGTCTGCAGTCAACCTGAGGGGGCTAGCAGTGATGCTTGTCAGCCAAGTGGTCCAGAGCAATGATCATGCATGGGGTCCAAGGGAATTAGTGGCCCAAAAATGGCTGGCTGGAGGGATTTCTTCCAGCAGACTTGACCTGTGGAGCTAACAGAATGCTTCAATTCCATTGAATAAGCATTTCCCAATGAAAAACTGACCTCTGTAGAAAACTTCAACAGGCTCTAAACGCTTAGGTGTCACATATCTCCTTTGCTGTTATGACTTTCACATAACAGCATTTGCAGCATGTCCTATTCTATTTATACTGTATATTCTACTATAATGCTGTCTGAAACTATATTTTAGTCTGATTTTCTTCTCCCCTAGGTTGGTAAGAATTACAGAATTGGTCCCTAGAAGCCAGTGAATATAGAGTAAGTGTGAAGACAGCCAAAACTCTGCCTCCTCCCTAATTCCAAGTCTGGCATGTTTTCTCTTAGCCTTTTCTAGCTGTTTGCTTTCAGCTGTTATTTGGCATACAAAGACAGTTTACTAATGGCCCATTATGAGATGAAAAAAGTATTTAGTGAGGGATTGTATTTATTTTGGGTGCACATTCAGAGCTCAGAATGGTATAATATGGTTATTTTCTATGCATCTTAATGCAATGGAGGCAGGTTGCTTATATTGTACTTGCATTTCAATATCAATTATTTTTTGCTTTGTTTGTAAACAAGCATTCAGAAGAATTGAATAGTGGAGTATCACATATAAACAGAAGGGGAAAACGGATTTAATACAAATATTCTGAGGAACAAAGGCCACATGCAGAAAAAAGATAAAGCTAAATATATTAAGCTCCATGTATTTTATTTTAAACGTCGTGACAGATGAGCTTCACTGAATGCCACATGTGACTAAGTCTTTTTACCTGAAGAAATTGTAATGTTTTATGTGCTGAAAATCAGACAGCACATATATTATATCCACACCAAGAGCTTTTTGTCATGGTTACAGTGCTAACTGTACTTCTGTTTATTCTCAGGTAAAACTGTGTTGAGTGCTTTTTGTCTGAAGTATTCTATGAGCATGAAGAAATGCTCTGCCAATGTTGCTCTGAATATAGAGGTGAAGCATGTGTACAATGGCTTTTTTCAACTGACTATCTAAGAAGTGTTCTTATATTTTGCTGCTGGTCGGTCCTTGTTTGAAAATAGTGATGATCAGCAGCACCAAACTAGGTATTACATTTAGAGATACTGCAACAAAACAGTATTGAGTTTGCCTTCTGTCAACCAAAATTGACTTTTTATTTTTAGACTTTCTTACATCACTGGAGATCTAATTGTTGCAGAGGCTATTGATGATTCCCAGTGTTTCAAATTCCTTGACAGCTGAGTATGTTAGTTATATTTTAACCTTTAAGTTAACATTGTTTGCAAATAGAAAGAGTAGAAAATTATAAAAGTACTAAGAGTCAGCAGTACAAGACAAAGCTATTGTCTAGCAGGACAATCCGATCAATACAATTATTAAACTGGTGTACTAAGTGTATATTTCATGAGACATGTAATTTTAATGTTAACTTAAAACAGAAGGAAAATATATTAGTTTTAAGGACATCAAATTTTCTTTGTCATAGCAAATAAATAAAGTAGCAAACACATTTATTACATCTTGCTCTTCCTTCTGTACTGAGATCAGACATTTTTATTAAAAAATGTTTGTTTTGCTGAACAGCAATAGAATCAATCAAATTCTGTCACAATTTGACAATTAATTTATCTTTTTGTGAAGAAATATATTTATGAAAGAAAATAATCCAAATTCTATTAATTTTTGCATCTTAAAGTTTCAGAATTAATTGTGCAAATTACTTATTTTACATATATTAATGATTTCTGTATTTATATATCAATATTTTATTCTGTATTTTTATAAAAATATATAATTTAATAAATGGAGAGACTGGAGGGGTAATTGCTCCCTGAGAAAAAAATAATCTATAAGAAATGGAAGACACATGTCTGCACTGTAAAGGAAATATATAGATTACCAAACAGACCTCTTTCAAAGGATACAGAAGAGAAACAACAAAATTAGATAAACTGTGTTCAGTTAGAAAATCAGGATTTTGAGGGTACAGCATCATTGAGATACGAGCTGAAATGGGGTTCAAAAATGTCATGTAGTCTATCTTTTTTCATCCAATCCAGCACTTATCTGGTCATCTCTAGCACCCCTGACAAACATTCAGCAATGGCATTAACCAGCATTGGGCATTCCACAAACTGACTAGGCATCTACTTTCAACAAGTCTTATATTTTGGAAGGTTTTTCAAAATTACATCTCTCTCAGTGTAAATTAGACCAATTTCATCCTCTTCTGTGCTTAGAAAACATGGAGAAGGAAGAATCACCATTCCTTTTCACACTGTTCTGATCTGCAAAGGCTGTTATCAGATCTGCTCTCAGCCTTCTTTTTATTTAACTGTTGTAGTCCTCATAATTAATGATTTTGTTGTTTTCTTTAAAACTTGTCTATTTCTCTTGTTTTCCTCAATTCTTTATGAAAAGCACGTATGCAAAATGAACAACCAAGATAATGTGATTAATCAAATTTAACCAATGAGATTCTAGTGAAACAAAGGAAAAAAACTGTTATAAAGCTTTTTTCTGTAAATTATTTTTATTTTGGATAGCTGCTAGTTATGTACCATATTTTAGAAAGATTATTCTATAAGAACATTTTAACTCACTTGAAGATAGCCTTTTATGATACACACTTTTTAATCTTTATTCAATAATTTATATCTGAATATTAATTATTCAGTGGGTTATTTTACCCACACAGTTTTCAAGTAAGCTATTAATTGGATAAATTATGCCTTTAAAATATCAGAGAAGTAACACTCAGTACTAGCCACCTTCTATCAGATGCATTGCTCCACAAGCAGATAAATACCTGTTTGACAAATGCATGTTAAAAAGAAGCTTAGAAGGAATTGCATTGTCCAAAGTTTAATGAAATCTTTAAAATTGAGGTCTAAAGTTCATCACAATTATTTCCCATCACCTATTTTTACAAGAGCTGCAAAGTCAAAACAGGAAGATAAGAGCTTATCTCACAATTAACCTTTTGTACCAAACAGTGTTAAAAGTCTGCAGAAAGAAGAAAATTCCTTCCTAAGCATTCTGAGAACATTTAGATCACCTTCAGTGCCTAATGGTGTTCTGTTGTCACTCTGAAGGACACAATACCTCAGTGAGACTTTTGGCAGGCGGTGGAAATGAGCAAAGGCTGCTGTGATAATGCCAGCTGCAATAAGAATATCCTGGTGAAAATCAATATCCTGGTGAAAAATAATGCACTATTTTTTCGGTTGCACATAAAATTGACGTTTTCATTCAGAGGCAGCTTTTGGTTACCAGACCCCTTTGACCTTTGCTGAAGAGAAAACAGCTTTTACCCAATCTGTCTTAACAATGTTAATTCACGAAATGATGAAACCTCTTGCTGGAGCTGAGCCACTTTGTTTTACACATTTCACTTTATCATTACAACTTCTTTATAGAATTGGTCATTTTCAGAAAAAAAAATTACTTGCTGGAAACACAAAATGGATTGAGGCAAAATCATGCAATCAATGACTACATAAAACAGAAGCAAACCTGTCTCCTGTAGATCATCTACAGTGAAAGTCTCATTAATATGAAGACTGCAAAGTAAAAGAGTTCCATATTGTCTTCCAATTCAGAAATGTTCTGGAGGTTTTTTCTCTATACTTCTGTTTCTTCTGACTCTATTTACAGTTGGATCTCACAGCATGGCAGCTCCTGTGACCACTTAATCCACTACAAAAAAAGTTCTCAGAGAACTGTCCAAGGAGATGAAGTATGAAGTATGTGCAAATCGGCATGTAAGATTTGTAGAGGCCTACCACAAAATCTGCAGTTTCGCTCAGATCTTTGTAAAAAATCAGTTATGGGAAAATTATGGCTTCAGGACAAGTGTAAACAGCTTTTGCTTTCAAGATTAGTGAGAACTTCACTAGCTTTTAGATATGAGACTTATGACAAATTTTTCTCTTCAAGTATCCTAAAAGTACTAACAAAGAATTGCACATCTTTTCTGAAAATCTGTTTTCAGACTACAGCTTTCTTGGATTTATCATCCTCTGAAGGAAACTAGAAAGCACAGTGATTTCCTCTCTGGAAATTCAAAACAAATAGATAATATGAACGCATCCAGTGGGAGCAGTAAATATGATAATAAGGTCAGGTTTTAGTTTAAGCTGAACTTTCATGTCCACAAAATCCTTGTCCAAGGCAGGATGAAATTAAAGCCATACCATGCTGTCTAAGGGTGAGAGTAAGCCATGGTAACACCACTGAACACCACTGCTCTTTCTTGATACGCATAAGACAAGCAGTAAAAAAGGAGAACAGCACCTTTTGATGTCATGCAGCACCAATGAAAGGAACAGCGGATAGATTGTTATTGGTAGTACTTAAGGTAAAAGCATGGAAAGAGACAGTTACAAAAAAATGATACTCATGAGAAGGAAGAAGGATAGAGAGACCAAAGCAGCCTATAGATAAGTTTTTTCATACACCTTATCTTCAAGACCAGTTCATGCTGTTATCTTTGATAGCCTTACAAATCAAGCAGGTTTATTAGAACTGGTGCAAACATGCATTTCAGAAGTGCAAAGTGTTTTTTTCACACAGAAATGACACAAGAACTAAATGTTCATGAAAACCAGAATTCTATTTTACACTTGTTTTACAGCTCTTGCAGCAAATTGAGTATAAATTCTAACAAAATGTACTGTTAGCTCAGATAGATAATAAGTTAAACAAAGCCCAGCAATGTCTTGGTACCTAAAGGAAAAGGTAGCATTTACTCTTAGATGCAAGCTGTAAACAAAAGCAGATACTGGGGGCCTAACACTTCCCTTTCTCCGACTGGAGAAGTACAGGAGTGATTCAAATATGCTTCAGCAGTCCCATTATTCAAGATCCTACATTAAAAAAAAAATGTTTCTTTAGAAAACAAAAAGGGTCAAAACATGGGCTACAATCAAATATGCCTTCATTTTTCCACAAAAAGAATCTCAGTCTGTCTTGGACATTGCCTCTTCCCGCTTCCAACAGGCACATCTGAATTGGATTGCCTTAGCGCTATCCCTAACCTTCGGAGACCTTTCCTCCTTCTGAACAATGTGCAGTCATTCCTCCAGAAGATGTCAAAGTGGCACCCAATTCCTTAATATTAGGTCTGTCTTACACTTGGCCAAAGAAAAGGAAATATTTGGTTAGAAAACATGCAACAAAGCTGAAAGAGTAGCATTCTCTGCCAGGGTAAGTCTCAGAACAGAAGCAAATCCACTCAGTCAGAATTGTCCTGTATTCAGAAATGAAAAGACTCCTCCATCAACAAGCATAAAACAACCCATGTAACTACGGAGGTGAAGTTATCTGCTTTCAATTCAAGGGTAACAGTCAATGAAATGATACCCGTGTCAGGCTCTGCTGAAGTCTCTGTGGAGCCAGGCCATTTTGTTCTTTTATTGTCAGGAGTCATCATACAGATGTTAGACACCTGAACCACATTTTCAGTCTCATCTACTTCCTGATCATGCTCTACGGAGCAATCTTTCTTTCTGCTTTGTCAACAGTTTCATTAATCAGTGGTTCAACCAAATACAATAATAGATGGATTATAGTTCTTTGGTCACCTTGTAGCATGAATAAACATTCAATGAACATCATGATTTTGAATTTAACCCTGGTTCCTTCTTGCACTCAGTGAGTGTTTAATTAATACCTAGCTTCCAAAGGATGCCATCTAATTAACTTCCACAACCTAATGTATTAGTAGTCTAAATAAACAAAATGCATTAGATTATTCCACTGGTTCAATTTAATTTTCCAAACCAAACAAATGTGTATGTGTAGCTTGACATCTATACATAGTTAAGTTGGTTGCTTTCAGTCTACTTTTAAAGGCAGAGAATCCTCCACTGTTAAGGTAGCTTCACTGATATCTCTGCAGAGACAAGAGATGTTTTTTATTTGAGTCTGAGTTTTTCCTTACTGTTACACAGTTTCTGTCTGCCAGTTTTGAGTCCCAGAGCAGAGACACTAGGTGAGAAGATTACACTTGGACCTGACAGGTTACTCCACTGCTGTGGATATGGTTAGTATATTCACTGTTTTCTTAAGGCTGCAGCCACTCTTTTCCAGCAATGATTTGAGGGGGCCAGTGTAGCCTGTGGTCACAGTTGGAGACAGGCTAGCTCCTCCTCTACAGCTCAAGACGTAACCCAACTTATTTTTCCATGGCAATCTATAGCAATCAATTATTGATTCCAAGGAGCTTTAAACAAGACTTAAGGCCAATTCCCCAGAGGCATTTGGGTACCAAATCCCCAGTGAGATGAATAATAGCTAAGTGGCAAAGTGCCTCTACTGCCTAGGTGTTTGATTGAATAAATATACTTGAAACAAAACATAATTCAAACACAACCCTTTAAAATACAAAGGGCAAAATTTCCTTTAGTCTCAGTATGAGGAGAATAACTTGTTTTCTAGAAGTTGCACAGAAGGATGGGAATGCTCTTCTGAAAAAAGTATCTCCTAATATATCCAATAAACAAAACTATAAAAAGACTCACAGAGCATTTTGGTACTTCACATTATATTATTTTATACACAGAAGTAAAAATGTGTTCATCTGCAGTAAAATTAAAGCACTAAGAAATACGTTCCAAAATTATAGTCCTCTCTATGATGTCATATTAATACAATAAGATAAAGAATACAAGCATACAATCATTACGTTAGTCACCTCACACAATGTTTTCCTTAGCTTATTTAATTGTATTTTCATCATTTCTATAGACTATCTAAATAACCCGCTTTTCATAGCAATTTACAAAATTTAATTTTATAGATATCTACTTATACAATTTTAATTTTTATAGATATCCATTTTAGCTCTATGTAATGATTTACAAAGCTGCTCTTTCTACTGTTCTCAGGCACATGGAGTAAAAAAGGAAGGAGACATAACAAAGGATACAGAAAAAGTATCTGCAAAAGAGGAAACAATGAGAAACTCTTCAGTCCTTCATCTCAGCATCCCACATGTCATTAAATATGCCATATTTAGTCCCTGTCATATCACTGATGCTATGATGAAGCTTGTACCATTTTTTTCTATATCGGTTCTGTTCTGGCATATAATTTTGTGTTGTATATAAAAGACCTTAGCAAGCTGATACTTCTGACAGATCAATTTAACTTTTTTTTCCAGATTGTCATCTTGTTTATATGGCCTTGTTGTGATACCTGACCATCTCCTGGAAACTTGGTCTTGGCATTTAAATCAGATTTAAGATGTTCCCTTACACTTACTTGCATCCTAATCAGTAAGTCCTTTACTTCCCTGAAGGAATTTATTGCCATCATTTACCCCTACTGTGGCTTATCACTTTCAATATATCAAGAACGTCCTTTCTCCTTCAAACCCCTATTTACCTAACTTGCTTGTACTAATTTCCTCACAAATCATCACTGCTTACCCGAGAGGTAGCTGCCGTAATGACACTCCTGTGTTCAACTTCAGTCAAAGCCACTGAAGGAAAAAGGACATAGTATTAAAAAGCTTCTAAAAATCTTAACACTCAATTTTAAAAGGCCTGATTTTCAGAAAGCTCCTAGCAATTACTCTCTGACAACTCACTTTGATTAGGTATTAAGCTGAGTGTATGGAATGTGACTCACTCAAAAGCACTAGTTTGGAAAAAAAAAAAAATTAAATTAATAATTACTTGTGATACTGATAAATCTCTTTAAAATGACTCTGTGATGGACAGTGAGCATTTGTTTGAATACTCAAGTCTGCATTCAAATAAATAATTGCATAAATAACCAGATGCAAATACATAACCCCATAAATAAATAAATTCTCTTTCATCAAACATTAAAAATATATTGGTTTTGAAAACAAACTGAAGGAATTATTGTTACAGAGGCTTCCTTTTCAGGTAATGTATACCTCCTCTACCAAATGCTTGCAAACAGCAAATTGCATAGATTATGTATGATTCTTAATATCTCTGTGAGAAATTATGTGTCATCTCTCCTTTCCTAAATGTATAGCTGAGAATGAGTTAATCAATGGCTAAGAGTCTGAAAAGGATTTGTTCGTTGTTTTTCTGAACATACTCTAATCAGTATTAGCTATAAACATACTGGTAATTCACGTAAAGAAACAATTCCTGCAAGTCTTAGACAAAGTTCCTGGTGAAGACAGAATATCATGTCATGGTTTAACCCCAGCCAGCAGGTAAGCACCACGCAGCCGCTCGCTCACTTCCCCCCTACCCAGTGGGATGGGGGAGAGAATCGAAAAAAAGTAAAACTTGTGGGTTGAGATAAGAACAGTTTAATAGGACAGAAAGGAAGAAAATAATAATGATAATAAGAACAATAATAAAAATAATAAAAGAATTAGAATATACAAAACAAGTGATGCACAATGCAATTGCTCACCACTCATTGACTAATGCCCAGTTAGTTCCCGAGCAGTGATCTGCCCTCCCCAGCCAACTCCCCTCAGTTTATATACTGGGCATGACATCGCATGGTATGGAATATCCTTTGGCCAGTTGGGGTCAGCTGTCCTGGCTGTGTCCCCTCCCAGTTTCTTGTGGCCTTCCAGCCTTCTTGCTGGCTGGGTAAAAGCAGCTGAAGAATCCTTGACTTGGTATAAACACTACTTAGCAACAACTGAAAACATCAGTGTGTTATCAACATTCTTTTCATACTAAATCCAAAACATAACACTATACCAGCTACTAGAAAGAAAATTATGTCTATCCCAGCCAAAATCAACACATATCATTAGGTAAAAAAAATAAAATACTTTTTTTTTTTAGTTTTGCCACGTCAAAATAGAACTTTCAGTATGAATTTTACACTAGCGAGTGGTTTGGGGTTTTTTACTTCCTAAATATTAATACTGAGCTAAATAAAATAGGATATGCAATGTATTGTCTATGAAACCTTGTGCTCAACACTTACTCTCTTAAATTGACTATGGAATGTAAATCAGAGTTTAGTTGGAAAGAAAAAATATTCCAATGTACATCAGGAATAAAAAGCATAGCAAGTTACTTTGCCATAGCTTAACAAAATAAATTAAATTTTTTTTTTAAAAAGAAAGAAAAAAAGACAGACACTTCTTTATAGTCATACAGGGAAAATATTCTTCACTCTTACAGCAATGATAGACACCAAACAAATGCCTAGGTGCATATCTGATGTTACTATGCCAAGCTCTAGCACATATTAACTAGCAATGAATCACTTTTTGATTCTGCAAGAGCAATTTTCAGATAGCTGGCAGTATTGACTCTATATCCATTGTTTAAAAAAATGGCTTCTGTGCTTTGATGTTTGATCAGTCAAGGCATTAACTTTGTAGCCATGAGCACCTGCCATTCCACTCCCCCTCTAATAGCATGCACATACCTACTACACTAATTACCAAAGAGTAATCAATCTGAACAGCAAAACAATCTTAGAATCGTAGAATCATTTAGGTTGGAAAAAACCTTTAAGATCATCAAGTCCAAAGGCTAACCTAGCACTGTCAAGTCCACCACTAAACCATGTCCCTAAGCACCACATCTATCACCTTTTAAACACCTCCAGGGATGGTGACTCAACCACTTCCCTGGGCAGCCCATTCCAATGCTTGACAACCCTTTCGGTGAGGAAATTTTTCCTAATATCCAACCTGAACCTCTCCTGACACAACTTGAGGCCATTTCCTCTTGTCCTATTGCTTGTTACTTGGGAGAAGAGACTGACACCCACCTCACTACAACCTCTAGAAAATCAGAAAATTACTGTAGTAAAGTTCTGACTGAGAGAAATTAAACTGCAAATTGTGCTTTGGGTAAAATGGTGTAGAGCAGGAAAGCTTCTTTCAGAGGACAGAGGGGCATCAGCTGTAAGAATACCTTCAAAATCATTCTCATCCAGTGAAAAAGAAGTATCTGCCTTCCTGGAATTAACCAGGTTCAGGAACTACCAAACCTTTTACTTTAGTGTTCAGCAATGAATTGTAGTTTTGGTTGGGAAGTGGTGAAGTTCAACAATGAAAACTGAAGAGACATGCAGGACAACTTACATGATGAGTGTCAATATATATCTTGCATGTTAACCCTCTTGTCAAAATGAGAATATTAATTTAGGTATTTGCAGCCCATCAGGGAGTGCCAAGTGCCCAATTACACAACTGCTAAGCAATACTGATGTCCCACTGCTGAACACCATTCAGAATTTCTCTGAGTAGTCCTAGGAAGCATTCGAAAAACTGTCTTGCGTCTTGCTTCTTCACATATTGGTACAAATAACTGAGGTTTCTTTTACAGCATAAGAATGATATTTCACTTGTGATCTTCAGAAAAAATAGAGTGACTGCTATCTGCAGAAACAGCAGTCACAAGGTCACAACAATTTAGAAATCATTTCAATTACATTTCCTAGGGTTATACTGTTTCTTTTGTGATGTTGTCCTACTAACCTTTAAAGAAATCCTACATTTGCAAAAAATAAGAAATGGCTTGAGGAGAGAACAGTAGCCACAGATTTATGTATTATTTATGGATCTACTTTTCAAACTAAGGGAACTGGAAAAATTAATATGTTCTCTGCCTGAGGTTTTTCATCAGTAATAATACATCAGGTTTAATACTACTAACCCAACACTACTGTAAAATTCAATTCATTCCTGTTTGCAACAGGTTTTTTGGCAGCTTTGGATTTATACCTCCATTAAAGGCAAAAGTAGAGTATTCTACAGCATTTTACTCCTGACAAAGCTTGGCAGAGACTGGAGTAATACCTTGGAAAACATTTCATGTGTCCCTCAGTTTAGGCAGAGGCAGGTCTGCATACCACCTGCCTGTTCTGTACACAGACACAAAACAAATAGGGTAAAGCCATGTGCCATAATACCATTTTGGCATCAAATTCTCATTGAATTTTTAAGGGCAATCAATTGCCTAAGTACATTTGTGGTCTAGATCTAAGTGTTAACATTTATACGAGCAAGATAGCCCATACCCATCATTCAAAAAAGCAGAACACTGTTTACAAATATAACCTATCGATGCTTCCATTACATTTACCTCAAAAAGGTCTGAGAAAGGGAAAATCACCGACCAAGGAAATAGACATCAACAAAGAGGAAAGCTGACAATATTGATGATAAGACTTTGGGCAAGAAAAAGAGTTTCTTCATCATCTTGCAGTGTGCCTTAGGCTTCTAGCATGAAGCACAGGAAAGAAAGGCCAGAAAACTTTCATTACTGTTTTACACAATGCATTTCCTTTGAGCTGAAAACGGTGAATGGGACTGAAAGAGCCACCCCTTCCAGTAATGGATATTTTTGCTATCTAATATACATCAATGTAAATGATAGCTATAGTCAAATAAATTGCTGAAGCATAAAAGAATTCAGGCTTGGAAAAGGATATTTTTTGCCTGTGTGAAACATGTTTGGGAGTCTCATCTGAAAATAAATGAGTATCTATATACAGGAGAAAATCATGCCAAAATATGGTGTATTTCTTGAAGGTCTTTTCCAGTCAAACATTAAACAATATGAGAAACTCAGAAGTCTTCAGTTTCAGGGTCTTCTCGTTCCTACCTTTATACTGTGACCATTAGACCACATTCTAACATTCATTTGTTTTAGAGGAAAATGCATCATTTTTTCCAATACTGTCAATATGGTGCTCTAACTGTTTGGACATATGTATTCCCCGGGTATACTATGCGGTTTATGATTTTTAAAAAAGTTGGACTATTTCACTGTGGTTAATGGGCCTCTAAAGAAGTTAAGGTGTAATATTATTGTTCTTGTTTCCCTTAAAGCCACGAATCTGTAGCATTGTTTTTTTGAAAGTATTGGTTTTGCTACATAATGGCAAAAAAGGAACTATGTGCTTTTTTGTGGACGGAGAAGAGTTATGTTGTTTTTTCTTATTCAGGAAATGAAATGTTGTCTTCTTCCTCACTACATGTAGAGGCTACAGAAGTGTCAAAAATGAGGTTCAAAGTCAAAGTCTGTAGTGACACTGCTAGCTCAACTGAAATCAGTAGATGTTCCCATTCAGAGGAACAGTGATTTCATCCCTGGATTATCACTCTCACCACATCAGCATCCTATATCTTAACCTCTCTGTGCCTCAATTTTCCCACCTACAAAATGGTGGCAAATGACACCCATGACTGCCAGTTGACAATCTGGCTATTTTTAACCTTTCAGAACACCTGGTAAATTGTGCAGAGGAAAAGTATATTTTTAGGTCACAGACATCATAAAAGTCCCAATATATCTAAAGACACCATAGGTAAAATTCCTTTGATTTCAGTGGGAATTGTTCATGCTTGATGAAATATGGATGATGCACAGAAGCCTCTTGGCTGTTAGAACTGGCAGTGACTCATCTGCATCTGCTCACATTTCACCTAGAGAGGAAATAACTTTTTTTTTGTGTGTGTGTGTGTGAAGTATTTTAACCTTGATATGAACGTACTAGGTCTAGTATCAACTGGAAACCATTTCAGAATTAAAATTATTAACAAATTTCACATTTAAAGACATTCTCAAATGTTGAAATTCACTTAAATTACAGGAGGAAAAAAAAAAGGATATTCTGCATTAACATAAAGTTAATTTAGAGTATTGACTGGTATGTGGAAATTATACTACATGCTTGATTTTCTTGTACTCTTCCCCAAGTATCTGCTCTTGGCCTCAGTTGTGAGGCGGACCTTTGTCTTGATCCAGTACCACCATTTATGTGTGCAAGTCATGTGACATAAATGACGGAGTATTACCACTTGGGTTTTCCAAGTGCACTTGACTTCGACTTTGTTTTCCACGAGACTGCTAAATTCTCATTTAGTCATGATTTATAGTGATTGCCACAGTAATGCTTATATGGCAGATCATTAAGAAAGCACATACACTACAATTCACTAGATATCAATGAAACAGAAACTGCTCTCACAAAGACTTTAAAATCTTGTGGGGTCCAAAAGTGTTTGAACCCTTGTAATCTTGGAGAAAATGCTGGTGATGCTTAACATCATTCTCCTAAGATCTCAGAAAAAGCATAATGAATCATTAAGTCTGGTTTGTTCTAACTTTAAACAGTTCAAATCCAAGGACTTTACATGGCTATTGTTAATTTTGGCTTGTAATTTACTATTATATGTATTAGATTTCAGCATATTAAGTAGCCTTCCTGAATGCAAATGTTCTGACTTCAAGATTTTGTAGGTAAAATCCAAGAAAATATGACCTCTAAGAAAAACAAAAGAAACTAAGTTACTCAGCATTAAACAAAACTCTTAGAAAACTTCATGGAAGTTTGAAGTGAATATAAAGCTATTTTCAAATTAAAGGTCAACACCAAGAACTCTGTGAGAAGTAAAATTAAAATTCAGCAAGAGCAGTAGTAAGTTTCTAAAGGTTCCTAACTTGGCAAGTATTTTAACGTTAAAAAGGAAAACAGAATGAAAGGAACATATCTTTGTGCCTGAATTTCCACTGAGTAAACAAGCAGATGATTTATTGAGCTTAGCCTCCTTCTTAAATCCTGGAATATCTGTGAGCAATGTGTGATCTCTGTGAAGGAATCCACTTGAAATAGACAAAACTGTTCTTACTGTGTGGATTGATTATAAAAAGCTGTCAGTGAGGTTTACCTTCTCTATGCCCCTCAAGCCATTAGTCAACTGGACCATCTAGCATTTGTCAGCCTCAGGTGGACTTCATATGCAATCAGTAGAAATTGTTCCAGTGAGCTCTGTAGCTAAGATCAAGTCCATCTGGCAGATAAACTTTTCTGGTGTGAAATCAGTATTTAACAATACCTAAACATGCATTCTAGTTTACGTTCTGAAAAACCCACTTTATTTGGTAAGGGTGCTCACATGAATATATGTGAACATGTAAATTCTGTGTGGAAAGTGAGGCACAGAATTTTATTTTTTTTATTACTTGCACATGGACACACAAAACCTAAACACCATAATAATGTGTGACAGTTGTTCAAAAGCATGTAAAAAGTGAACCAAAAGGATATCAAGTAAGGGATTCACTCAGTTTTAAGATAAATAATTTCTAAAATATGTAAATATAGTAATTTTCTCTGGACACTTAATGAAAAATCACTTCAGAACAGAAGAGGTATTTAAAGGCATGTCCTTATACAGCAGATTGTTTCTGAGACTACTGAATCAAAAACGTAGGAGAAAGGTAAATAAAAATCAAGAAGAAATAAAAAATTGAATTCGCTATGTTTTAATTATATATTTCACAAAGAGTTCTAATCAAAGAATTACTTATTGGTAATGCGTATTTTCCTTTCAGATTTTCAGATCAAAACCACTTTGCATACTCATCGATAAAATACATTCTGTCTCCAACTGTATTACCACGCATTGCTGTCTACCAAAGAGATCTGTCTTTCTGAGAAGCACATTTTCAGTTGCAGTCAGCATCTGTTGTTTTGAAAAAGCAAGGTATGCTCTTTCTTCTGTATGCATTAGCAGGTATAAAGCCTTTGAAAGTAACAGTCATTCCTGAAAGAGAAATGAAGCCTACTCTGCCATCATTATAATAGCTCTGGAACAGAGACATCAGTAACATCCAAGTGTTTCCACTGTCTGTGTACTGGGCGCTCAGGAAAACAGGAGACTTAAATCTGTGTAAAGTTCATCACCATTTTGGTGCTGATTGATTTTACTAAGCAAGTCTTCCAGTTGTATTGCTTCCTACTTTATTTTGAGACTACCTGGGAGCTGAGAAGGAAAAAAAAAAAAAAAAGCCATTGCAGAATTCCATAACAGATATATATTCCTATTCTATCTCAATTGAATCCCTGCCAGGACTCAAGATGAGCCACTCTGGAATTGCTGTGGGACAGAAGTCACAGAAGAGTTAGTGTGCAGCGTGTGTGGTCAGAGAGTTAGCCAGGCATTTTTTTTCCTTTGGCCTTGCTGTAGCACCCATGTTCATGTACTTGCAAATGCTACTTCTCTCCCGCTACCACCTCTAATTTTTTGAATTGCTGCTTAAAAAGGCCTTCTATCAGAGTAGTGGAATTTCATATCCATGAAGAAATGAAAAGATTTGCTCACCAAAAAGGAGAAATGATGATTGTAAGACAACCAGCATACTGGAAGAACCATGGTCATACTGTTAGCACTATGCATGTTATTCATGTGACATGTATAAGGAAGTATGAAAAAGATTTTGAAAGTTAAGAGTTAGGTAAGCAGGAATAAGTCTTAAAACACAGTCTTTTCCAACTCCACAGCTTCTCTGTACAGAACAGTTGACATGATGTTTTTCTAAGCCTCTCACAAAATGCATTAACACAAACATGTGAAATAAGCTTGTGGTTTAGTGAGATTTAAGTGCAGCATCGCAAGCCAGTAAAGAATGACAACTTGATTTACAGTAGTCAGCTTAAGAAATATTATTCTTCATATTGGGGAATACATATAAAACCTTATGCACTCCATTTTTCATGATTCACATGTACCCCAAAATGCCAAAATTAGACATTGTTATTCCAACATCCTGTAAGCAGAATGCATACTGCATCAAATTGGTTTAATGAATAAGGAGTATGCAGAAGAACTTGCTGAATCTCCCTAAGACAAGGGGAAAAGTTTCGATTAACATAGACTAAAACAAATTAAAGATATTTAAGAAAATATTAAGAAAATTGATCTTAATCTGAGATAAAAAACTATCACAATTGTTCCAGTTACACTTAAACAGGTGTAGATGAAACCAGAAACATTTTGGTTTATGAAAAAAAGTCAAGCATTATGTATTTGCAATGTTTGCTGATATGAAACTGTCCTCTTCCATACCTACACATTCTTCCTGTTCCCACCTATGCACTCATGCCAGTGTCAGTCAGACCCTGCTTGAATATGCTAAGCCAGTGGAAAACTAATCTCATAAAGAGTGAACAATGCAGAAAAGTTTTTCTTGGTCAGCTTAATTCTATGCTGACTCAGCACAGAAGTGGCTCAGGCAGCAGTGAGCTCAGCCTTGCAGCCCTGGGACCACATGCCAGAAGAGACTCCTAACCTCCTTGTTTTGAAATCAGTCTGTCTCTGCCCCTGCTATTATGCACAGAAAAGACAAGAGTTCTGCAAAAGGACTGAGAGATGAACCAAATGAAGTGGAACAGGAACCTGACCATATTTCCCCAATTCCATCTGAGTGCACTAGAGCATTATTAGCTACTGTAAGAATGCATTTTTCCTTCTCAACATTTTATCCTGGATCTCAGACACTTCACCTATTAAAATTTTTATTGAGCTCAATATGTTTCTGTGAAACTTTCTCAGTTTCAGCAAAACAGCACATCCATCTCAGAAACCTGTTTTGTTATTTTAATTAGCTCTGTTCTTGAGACTACCACTTCACCATAGGTATGTATTTCTCCCAATCCTCAAGAAAATGAACAAATCTAGTGAACATGAAGGTCTCAAGAGTGCAAGACCCCTTTCGCATTTAATCCAAAAGGGCTCCAATTTATATGCCTCCAGCAATTACAACTCCTTAAGAGGCTGCCATGTTTACAATGCTGAAATAAAGTGAATGACATTTAATATTTTAATAATCTAATTCAGGTAGGTTAATTCTGTAAGTATTATTTATCAACATTTAAAGGTCTTCGTCATGTTTTGTTTCTCTTTAAACTAAGTGGACAAGGTTGCTTATCTATTGTCCTATTTGTGAACTTGAAATATGAAGGAATTTAGTATTGCATATACTCCAAACTTTTCAGAAATTAACTGCACGATATGAAATAGAAAATTCAAAATTACCTTTGGGTCAAAATAATACAATTCTCATTCAACAAAATTCTGACTTATGTACAGAAATATCTACATGACAGTATGATGCCACTATTTGATCTTATCCTTCCAATTGTTATGTTCACATTATGGGAACAAATCAGTATTTTCACTAGAGAAAGTGTCCATGTTTTTTATCTGGCTGTCTCAGGCAAAACAGTTTCATTGTTCTTGGAAACATTTATTAAGAAATAAAGAAATGACAAGAATAAAACAATACCTGAAACAATTTTCCAGAGCCTATGCATTTGCCTCACACATCCCAGATTAAAGCAATTTGTAAACTGTGCATAAGTTTGAGTAAAATTGAAATGTATGACCTTCAAAATATTATTACATATTGATTCTGCCAATTTATACCATGGGATGAAAAAGAGTTTTGCAGTAAATTGCACTATTATTGCAATCAAAGATTTTAGTTTCAGAAGAAACAAAGGTTTAGAGAAACAGCTAGAATAATTATGCTTATTCAGATAGGAGATCCTGGTTGTGTTATGAATGCAAAGCAGCCTCTGATTGTATAATGCTTAACACAACAATCATAGAAGTAATTGATTTCACACTTCTTTTAGGTTTTGTTTCTCATTACTAGGCAAAGGCAGGGATCATCTCATTTTGTTTCAATGCAAGAAATGACAATTGTTGCTAATTAATACAGAATATCTTTAATAGTTTCTTAGATTTTTAATTTTCTGGATCTCTTAAATTTTTAAAAGTCCTCAAGTTGCAAACCAACTTCTCTCATAATTGTACAACTTCGTTGTTCTTTATATTATCTACTGAAAAGATGATAAGAATTCAAGAATAAAAACTGTGTGTTTGCCATGACAACTGCTGTGATAAGATTTCCACATATCTGGGAAAATTATCCCTTCCTGCAGTAAGCAAGTTGAATTACTATTAAAGTGGAGTTAGCCTGAACAGAGAAAGAGGAAAAGGGGTGGGGAAGAAAGAGGGAAGGGACAAGTACCATTAGTAACAATGCTATTTTAATAACAGTGAAAATGAAAGGGTAAAATGCGTTTGAACTGTTTAACCAGTTCTGCTGCCAATGAAATGGCATTACAAGAGCAGATTTGAATTTACACAGGTCTGTGTGGTTTGATGGCACTGTATATTGCAGTGCATAGGGTTAAACAGTCTTCCATACCCTTCACACTGCATCTGCATTCACTCCTACCCTACTATTACTTTATTTTCTTAATCTATGTCTTGCCAGGTACACCTGCCAACATCTGATTAAGTTGAAATATGAAGCATTTGTTGTAAATGGTGTATGACCAGGTTAATAAATCTTGTGTCAATATTCTGAGTTTTCCTTGGCAGTTCAGATTTAGCCAAGCACTGACACACAGCTTCAATTCCAGATATGGTTCAATTCAATAGTATCTATGTATGCCTGAATCTGGCCACGGTGTTGGGATTTTTAGCAGCAGCAATGCAGGGCATGCAGCTGTGTGCCTCTCCATCACCCCAAAACATTCCAAGGCTTTGGAGAGCCCTACTGTTCACCTGTAATACAACTGAACCACTTCCTTTGTATTTTTAGAGACATACCATTAATTCTGCCTAATGTAAGAAGGTCACATCTTTAAAATAAACTTGTTAATACTTAGTGATCTGAATGGAGAAGGGGGCTGTCCTGGTTTCAGCTGGGATAGGTTAACTGTCTTCCTAGTAGCTGGTACAGTGCTATGTTTTGAGTTCAGTATGTGAAGAATGCTGATAACACTGATGTTTTCAGTTGTTGCTCAGTAGTGTTTAGACTATAGTCAAGGATTTTTCAGCTTCTCATGCCCAGCCAGGTCACCTGACCCAAACTGGCCAACGGGCTATTCCATACCATGTGATGTCCCATCTAGTTCAGGAACTGGGAAGGGGGGGGCAGGGAATCACCGCTCGGGGACTGGCTGGGTGTCAGTCGGCGGGTGGTGAGCAATTGCCCTGTGCATCATTTGTACATTCCAATCCTTTTATTACTACTGTTGTCATTTTATTAGTGTTATCATTATCATTATTAGTTTCTTCTTTTCTGTTCTATTAAACCGTCCTTATCTCAACCCAGGAGTTTTACTTCTTTTCCTGATTTTCTCCCCCATACCACTGGATGGGGGGGGAGTGAGTGAGCGGCTGCGTGGTGTTTAGTTGCTGGCTGGGGTTAAACCACGACAGGGGCTGTACTTCAGTTTCACCTTAAAATATAAAAAGACCATGGTAATATTTAGCAACTCTGTTTTTAAATCAATTGCTTTAAAAAATGAAAAATAAATTCTTGAATTGATACTTTTTTTCAAAAGATCCTTTTAAAAAAGTGAAATGAGGGAATCCTTTCTTATACTCGTTTATATTCAGGGAGTCACTGCAGATACCTGGCCAGCTCGTCATACGTCTGCTTTAAGAGAGTTATTATCTTCTATTCAATGCCAAATGTTTTCTATCCACACAAGAATCGTTAGCAAGAATACATGTCAGACAGCCATAAACCTACACAATGCAATAGCAGTCATTTGAATAACTATGCATAAATATTTTGCCAAAATACCACCCACTATGTCACAGTCTTTCAGGGAATGGCACATTTTTCCACTGAATATAGAATATGATTGATAGTGGGTTTTCCTCAGAGCATTATCTAGTCTTTTCTTCCTGTCACCCCAATCCTACAGAGGCTGGGCATATATTACTGAACCTATTTTGTGTGCAGACTTTGAAATCCATCATAAGCCTGTCTGTTGATGAGTTGTTTCGTCTGTTGTAAGACACAGAAACAGGAATGACAAAACCAATAACTTTTTATGCTGAAAACAGGGGAAAGAATCAGTACAATACATCTCAACTCACCTTACATAAGCTATCACAGCATTTTTTTAAACTGCTTTTTTCTCCTAATTATTATGTGAACAGCCCTGCAGTATCAGTACTTTCAATTTTCTTTAATAAGGCATTGTTTGTAAAGAGTTTTTCCACTCTAGAAGACATGAGCTATTTTTTTGAGTCAGAGCTACGTATTTTCTGCATACCCTATCTAGAAAAAAGCCACTTTGAGTGATTGATACTTCTCAGGACTGCCACGGGTTTGTTTTAGTTGGGAAAATAACTGAGGTCAATTTTTGATGGTGTTTTCTACCCTGTTATAATAAATAGCTATAATTTTGGCTTTTGAGGACTATATTTTAAAAAAATATATATTTGGTCATCTTGTATACCGGGATAAACTTCATGTTACAGGAAGCATTTTTTGATTATAGAATTGGTCTCTAAGCAGTCCTGATCTGTTTCTCACATCCATCTGTTATGCACACGTTCTTAAAATATGATTTTTGCCCCATGCAAAGGTCTGAAACGCTCTCTGTAAACCACCTACTTTATAGAAAAATAATTTTAGGAGAGGTAACTTTAGCACATTAAGCACATTAAGACTTGTGCTGATTCTTAGGGTGAATTTCAAGTCTAAAACCGACCAAAAAAAAAGTTCAGACGACAGTTGTGTACATGAATAGCTAGTATGTATTATTCATGAAGTCTGATAGGTTTGCTAAGTTGCATAGTTTTTACCACTTTATAGCACTACAGACTTCTGCCAAAGTCAATTTAGACACTACCAAAACTGTACTACCTCTCTGGCTGAATCAGGATATCAGGAAAATACTAACACTCTGCTAAACTGCCTTCCACATCTTAAAAGGTCAACATTAATAGTGCTTCCCACAGCTGCTTGTGCAGTGCCACCACTCACTTCATCTCTTCTGTAAGACTGAAGGCACTCAGTCTGTCAGCAGTTTAGTTCAAATTTGAAATGCATCATCACCTCTAGATGATACCTCAACTTGCACATGCAGCTGAGTAACATAGTATTGTGTTGGTGATGAAAATACTTCTTAAACATAATTGTAATTCTATAATCTTTTTTTTCCAAAAGTTGCTGTGGAGATACTACTGACAGAAATGACTTGTCATTAATTTATTTAGTAAAGCAGGAGATGGAAACTCAGTTCACTGTGGCATGATCAGCCTTTGGATAATGCTGTAATTAGCATGAGCTACATTTTCCGTTTGCACTGCAATGGTAAAACATGTACTCTTGCACTCTAACATGCAGCTCCAAGACAAAGGGAAGATGAAGCAGAGCTTTGTTTGTAAATTGTAGTGCATAATTCTGGAAGTATGTGTTATACTGTCTTTGTTATTTTTACAAAAGAAGGTAAAAGAATCAAAAAAGCAAGCAAAAAGACGGAACAAGAAATGAGCAGCATGAACAAGGAAAAAAACAGGCTTTCAGTACTGTGTTTACAGTTTCCAACTGATTTCAGTAATACAGAAAAATTGTGTTGACTTATCACCGCGTTTCCTCAGATGTACTGTAATGGGAAAGTAGATAGTTCCTTTCAAAGGAAACAGTTATCTTCTAACATCCTTAAATAAAGTTTGCTTTCCAAAGTTTTCCTCTAAAATAGCTGATATTAACCTCTGTCAGCATCAAGATAAATGGGCCTAATCTTATCCAATATACTAATTCTTTTGTTCTTATTAATTTCAATCTAGCCAATCTACAAGGATATGGGAAATCTGTTTTCTGTTGCTTTTCATTATTGATTAGTAATCATTTTGAAGGGTATAACAGAATGGGAAATCAGTAACTAAATCTTAATCTTATCCTTTAATCTCGGAGCATCAGTGTCAAGCTAGTTAGGTGATTTTCAAGTTCTTGCCTGCTGTATCTTTTGACCTCATGCACATGGTGATTGAATTAATACCTGGCAATGCTTGTTAGCCAGTGGATCAAATTATAAACACAGAATTGTCATTAAATTTATACAACATCCAAGTTTTCCTGACTGAATCATATCAGCTTCTATTATCAAAAATAGAATAATAACTTGATTTAGGGATACTCAAGGCATCAAGAAGTACTGATCATAAAGCATATGACTGTGCCTTTATGGGTTTCTGCAAACTCAATAAATGAATGTAGTTAGTAGGGAATTAATTCTATTAAGTTAAAAGTTATGAGACTCAGTCAATATGCAGAAAGCATATTCAGTAGCTAGAGAGACTGTAACCAAAGATCCCGGAAGTTTTCCTTCTTTTGACTGATAGCATGAACATTCTTGGAGGAGAGCAAAATTTTTCACAATGAGAACAATCAGCCATTGGAATAATCTCCCCCAGGAAGTGATGGATTCCCCAACATTGGACACTTCTAAAGATTCGGCTGGACAGGGTGCTGGGCCATCTTGTCTAGACTATGCTTTTGCCAAGAAAGGTTGGACCAGATGATCCTTGATGTCTGTTCCAACCTGGTATTCTATGATTCTGTGATTCTGTGTACAACCTGATAGTCACATATTTATCATACTAGTTATTAATCTGACCTCATAGCTACTGAAGAATGAATTATGAGGGCTTAGAGTGGGCTAGAAATATAGTACAGATGGAAGACAGTGTAAAATGCACCCAAACACCCATTCTAGGAGGAACCAGAGTTTGGCAAGAGAGAGAATAGCTTTCTTAAATAAAAAAAACGTTAAATGACTGCTGCGTTATTCAGCCATCATTACAAAGCAATTGAACACTGACACATCAAGACAAGGATAGAGAACCACACTTCAAACAACAACGGGCTAACAAGACTGAAGGATATGTAATGCGAAAAGACTGATGACAGTACAAGGCACTTCCTATATAGGAAGATTTTTTTGGTGCATTCTCAGTCATTTATGCAAACCTGGGTGGGGTTTTTCTACTGTTTAACTGGCAAAATCCTAAACTATAGGAAAAGGATATTTTGGTAGTTCACAGAGACCAGTCAAAACCCGGAAGCCCACTAGGTGAGGTTTTGCAGGCAGCTAAGCATGCACAAGCAACAGAAACTGGAGACAGACAACTGTCCAAATACCTGAAAGTTATTTTGCTTGTTTTGTGTTTACTTAAAAAAAAAAAAATATCATTGGACCATTTTTCAATCTCCTGTATTTACTTCTGTCACATTTCAGCAGTGACTTTTGTGATGTCAATACTTGCACACACTGCCTGGCAGTTATAAATGTCATTTTATAGTGTTTACATAAAAGTCAGCACTGGAAGACCATTTCAGCACTTGGGTGTTTTGGCTGAAATAATCAGTAGCAACTTGTTTTGGCTTGTAGTTAAAAGACTTATGTCTGAGCCTCTGGACATTATATTACATTATAAATCACAGTGGTGGTTCTATTAGAAGTTTTAAAAAATAAAAGCCTTATGAGGTAATGTAAAAGGAAAATGTTGAAAATTCAGATTAAAGAAAGGTAAGAGAGGCAAATGAAACATCTGCCAAACATTTTATTAGCGACGTGGGGTGCAGGGCTGAGGAGGGAGTAGACTTCAATAATATAATTTCAAGCTAACACATTTAAGAAGTGACTGTACAGCCTAAATGGGGCAAACATGGTAAAATAAACTACCTAAATGATGACTCTACTACACATATTAAGTATAAATGATGTCCTTTAATATGCCTTGTATTTTTAATGACTGTCCTCTGGTCAGCCATAATAGTTTCATAACAGATGTACCTTATTTGAAGAACTTATTAAGGAAGAGAGGAAAGATCTGACCTTCATTTAGCTAATATGAAGGTAACATTTCATATGGAAAGTACAATCAAAGCTGCTTTACTTATTTCGGATTACAAACAGAAATGATTAAAAGATGCAGCAATTCAAGAGAGGCAAAGATATTCCACCGTGGCAGGGATAAACATGTTTATGCCCAGGCTTGGTGGAGCAGCACCTTGCAGAGCCACCGGAGCTGGCTGTGGTGAGTTATCTCTGGAGCCAGAAGCACTAGGGCTGCCTCAGTGTGGTGCTTTGACTAATTACCCTTTCAGGGAGGCAGAACTAATTACCTTGGCTTGAGTCCAGACAGATATTGTTTCCAGGGCTCAAGCTACTAGCTCCGCATGGTGCTGCACAATGTGCCGGATAGACTTTTGTATTCACTTGATTATCTATACCATGGCATTGCTTGAGCTAGATAAGCATATCCTACTTGATAACTGGCAGAAATGCCACAGAACTAAGGATGCTGAGAATATCAAGATATTATTTGTGGAATATAAAAATATGTATTTACTACAGCTGTAAGTTTAAGTCAGTCAACAGGTATAGCCATCAGCACATCTTCTCTACAACTGATTATAATTCAGATTAAATATCAACTATAGCTTTTATTCTAGAACCTTATCAACATTAAAATAAATCACTTCTTTAAAATATTTTTGCCTTCCAGCACCATATTTGGTAAACACACTTCCTCTTGAAAACAAATAAAATGACATAAAAATCTGTACACTAGAGAATTTTATTTAAGGTTAAATTTCTTCTTTCACATTGAGACATTCAGTCTGGGTTTTAAATTGATTTCACCTCTTTGTTACACGCAAAAATATTTCAGCCTTGAAGACTATTCTAAGAGTGAGAAATATTTCGAGTCATGTTTTACAACATGGTTGCCAAAACGCCCTACAGTTAGCAAATATTGACAAGGATTACTTTGGTTCAGGAAGCCCCACAAGCCAAACAGTAACCGAACATTAGTTTTAGAGAACAACCTATCAAACACATTTATCCCAACTCTGTAACATGACTGGAGTAATCTCTGAAGTTTTAGTGTTGTCAGAAAACCTGTGTTATAAATGCAGAAATGGGAAGACTACATTCTCTGACACAGCTGTGCTGATATTTGGGTGGCAACTGCAGTTATTGACCTGCACATACAAAGTGTTTTTAAGAACTAGAGGAATAAAGCAGGAGACTTTCTGAATTTTTTTTAGAGGTTAAAGCCATTCAGCAAGTTCACTGATAGTTTTGCTTTTGACAGGAAAATAGGTTCAGATTGAAAATGCAGTAACATAAACCCAACAATGGCAAAGCTATCCTTAACAGAGAAAAAATAAAGTTCTCACAGGAAAGCAGGGCTATCTTTTCACAAAGTTTTAGATTTTCAGAGACTGAACACAAATCAATCTGATTTAAGAAGAAAACCTATTTAAAAAAGAACTGCATTTGTTTCCCTCCCTCTTTCATTTGAGCCTATCATACTTCTCTGCTCTTCTCATCCTCTATTTTTTGCAGACTTAACTTTTGCTAAGCATTTATATCTACACAGTGTGGTTATAAAAGAGTTAATATCATCATAGTTTCAAATAAATACCTTTGAAACTTCACACTTCTGCCCAATTCAAGTGCAAGCTCAGTTTGAATTGTATATTTCAATCCTATCAGCTTTCTGAAGTGTTTCTGAGTATCTGCCTTGAAGCCTAGCTTCAGTGGAAGTAAGGCACGTGCTTAAAGCACCCTGGTAAGGGCTTTCCTGAAGTAGTTCATGGCCACGGGACATCACTGGGTGCCTGTGCTGCCAGAGGAGAGGGGCACACTGTATCCCACGCAGGTCTCTGGGCTTTTCAATGCCCTATGCCTGGCAACGACTCCATCCCTTCATTCTTTGCCTACATCCCGTTCTGACCCAGGGTGTGTACAAGCTTCCCCCAGAAAGGGAACCCTTCCAAAACATCTCTATCATCTCCTTTTCCCCTTCTCTTCTCTCCAGCTGACAAGTTACTGAAAGCCCCACAGGTGGCCAATACTGAGCCACTCACTCACACAGCACTTAACCTTTCCTTTGAGTGTTGGTGAGGAACAGGTCCTTGTGCACAGAGCTACCACAATTATTTCTACTTCAGCATCTCTATCTGAAAGCAGTATTGTCACCTGCAGTAAATAGTTCCTGACATGATTTAATGAAGTATAACAATCAGGAACTAGAATGTTAAATATTATTTACTTTAAACATTAAATAATGAAGGTCTCCTCTGAATTTTTAAATCTTATCCAGATTTTATAAAAACTGAAAATGAACCAGGAAACTTTAAGCATGAAAAATGTACATCCCTTAAACAGGAGAAAGAAACTGGGAGCAGGACATCAGGGACATCTCTGCATTATAAGTATTTCAGATCACATCTATAAAAGAAAAAATATTGTGCTACCTCATATCATCAGGTAAATATAATCTCTGATACAAATCTTGGTAAGAATCAGAAGTTTCAGTTAGTTTGACAAAAATACCTAAGTGACACTGAAAAGTATAACGCTAAAAATGTTTCAGCTGTGTCCATACTGTGAACCCATCTTTGATTCCATTTGTGAGATGAGGCCAGCAGTAATACAAACTGGGAGATTTCTGTGATAATTTAGAGCCCATCAACTGCAGAAGTAACGGTCAACATTACTTACAGTTATATGGGAGTGGCAGACTTTTTTATTGCTAGTTTCACTTGTCTATTGCTAGATTCACTTGTACCAGGAGAACAGTCTCACACACACTATACTGGATAATATTTGACCTATCATGTTTGTAATCAGCAAAAACTCTCCTCTTCTTTTTAATCTTGACTCTTTCTTTTCATTGCTTTTTCACCACCTTCTCAGTAAGAAATAAATGACATTTTAATGGAGTTTTATACTAAGGTAAAATGTTCAAGGTAATATTTAATGAGGCATAGTGCTGCTGGCCACACTGCCTTTATTTTAATTATAATATCAGATTTTTTTTTACATTACTAATACTCTATTACAAATTTTCCTGAAGGTTGTGGTATACCAGGACACAGAAAGGAAACAAGCAAGAAAAGAAACAAATACATGCCCTACTTCTAGGCTTGGGGAGTTTAAGTCTAAAAATCAATTAGTAGCTTTGACAAGTTTTAATGTAGCGAGACATGTAACTGTCATTATTCCCTCTGGGAATAAATCAGAAAGTTTTGACACCAGCAGTCATGTCACCAATCCTTCTTTGTGCCTTAATATTTATTTACTTTTTTGGTCACTGGGATAGTCTTCAGAGACATACAACTCATTCTTACAAAAGTAGCTCTGTTCACAGTTTGAAACAGAAGAACCTGGGATTTTCTTTTCAGTTCACTTCTCCCCAGCTGCTGAATTTTTCATTTGAAGCAATTAAGAAAAAACATATTGAGAAGTAGAATGCTGTTTAAGCTCAAAAAGATCACAAAACATTCTCTAGTCTTCTTTATATGTGTCTAGACAGTAATGTTACACATTAATTCAAGTGCTTTCTACTCTATATTCATGTTTTACCTTATTTGCTATTTATTAATCAACTCTGTAATGCACTCCTGAAGGTGAAGGATTAGAGAGAGAGCTAAAGAAAAAAAAGTTCAAGGGACTGCAGCCTTCATATAGTTTTGGTCTGGCAAGAGTAAGTGCATAAATGCATTCACTGAAAGCAGTCATGACCAAGTCAGTCTTCATATGGTATTTTGTTTTCCTCACATTTCACTCAGAATAACAAGCAACCCTCAGCCTTGTCAGGGGCTGAATATCTAAATAAAATGCCAAACCTTGATCTCCCTGAACCTGTGAGTAACACATGGAATCTTCTTCTATAGAAATGGAAAGAGATATCTGAAAGAAAATACATAATACTTTGTATTATGCACTCTCTTTTGTCTTTTTCGAGCTTTAATTTCTTGGGTATTTTCTAAATGCCTGTCCTCCAGTGTCTTTAAACTCACTAGATTCTTCCCTCATACCTGGCAGATAGCATTAATTCCTGTTTGCTAGACACTGCATGAGGGGCAAGACACAGTGAAGAAAAAGTGTGGTTCTGGCCCTATGAAAAGCTGGCATGGAGATGAGACAATATTTTTGACTCTCTCTTAGAAACCTAATGTGCTACACATTGGGAAAAAAAATATACATTGTCTTTTAGATGCCTGCATTCACTCTGCATACAGTCAAAAAGGCTGGAAAGAATTTATTATGGTGACTTTATTTTTATTTTATCTGTGCATATCGTTCCTTCTGAACTGTCAGGATACCTGACTGCAATAAAACATTCAATCTCTTCAGTCAAATGTGCACATATTTTTTTATCTTTGCTTTTACCTTTTTAATGAATAAACGGAAACAAGCTGCAAACACTTTTCCAATAGTGTGATTGTATTCTCTAGCTATTGACATAATAGATTTAAATGCATTTATTTTAAATTTCAGAATGGTCTTGCCTATCACACAGAAGAGCTTTATAAACTCTTGTCTTGAAACTTACAGACATGAGGAATCTTTTTACAGTGGTATTGCTACTTGCTTAATATTATTTTTACCATTTCTTGTTGGGATTGCAAAAACCAAGCTAACGAACTGTCTTACACATGAAACAGCTACAAGTCTTAGAATTAGAAGTGAAGTATAATGTCCAAATAATCTTCTCAAACATCTGGATTTTATGTCAGCTGGTCTTAATTTACCTTTACCCTTAAACACCATACCCAGAAGGTACTCTTTCCTATACTGATTAGATGACCTAAACTTCAGACACATAGAAAAACTATTCTTTTGGAGCTCACTGTTTTGTTGCAAATGTTCTTCACAGGATATAAAGCTGAAAATTTAAGAATAAAGAGACACTGGAACCAAAAAGTATTCACTGTGCTGTCTGTTCAATTTCTGTCATCTCAATACAAGTCCAGAGAGTAGTCAGCTGAGGCTGAAAATCAGATAAAGTACATGATATAATCCAACAGATTACATTTATGGCAATTATGGACTATTTTCCATTTACATATCCGCCAATGCTTTAAAAAGGTATATGTGATTTGCCATATTTTCTAGAAAGGGAAAACCCAGAAATCAAGCCACATTTTCAAGGAGCATTCAAGCCAGTCAGAAAGAAATGTGTAGTTCTAGCAAGTGGTAGGAATTTTTTATTAAATATGCTGTTTTTCTAGTATGTAGACACATTCTAAAAGTCTTTCAAAATCAATGTATGCAATACTGAAATGGTTTAAAATTATGCGTCACTACAATTTAAAAGGATATAAGTTTTTTTCCTTAATTTCCTTCTTAATGTAGGCGTATGTATTTAAATTTTTTACCTACAATAATTTCAGCAAATTATGTGATCGTTATAATTATTTCCAATTCTTTTTCTGAACCAACAGTTGTTCTTAAAACATGGAAAACAATGAGAAAAAGCAAGTGAAATATAAAGAGGGTTATTCTAAAAAAGGTAGGGATTCTGAAAAAACACAGGATTTTCAGAAGCCAAAACCTGCAGACTAGACAAGACGAGACAATTCAGAGCGTCTGTGAAATGACAAACATAAATGAGATAGCCAACAGTAACATAAAAAAAAGGCAGACAGAAACTGAAAAGTCACCAATCTTTTAAATTTAAGAATAGCTAAGGAAGACTCTTTAAAAAAGCTGAAAATCTTACTTGCAATATTATTTTGAGAAGGCAATAGCTCTGTCAACAAACAACAGAAAAAAACCCACAGATAATTTCAGTCCGACAATCAGTTGAAATCCACAGAAACCATATTCTCTTTATGGACAAAAATAATAGAAGGCTAGAGGAGTATCAGAGGAATATCACATGCTTGCCTGAGGTTTTTCCTCTTCCATAAATACGTGCTTATTGCCACTGTTGTACAGAATACTGGACTGGATGAAACCCTTAATCCATACAGCCATTCAGGCATTATGGCCTTCATCAGTAGACTACTACTTTTTCCATGTATCACAAAGCTTTTGTTCTGTCTATAATATCATCATCAAGATACCGAGCTGTACATAAGCAGCAGCTGTCGCATAAGCTGGAGAAGAGCTTCCCTCTCCTAGAGTAGTATGGTTTCCAGATATTTAGGGCTTTGAAAAGCTTTCAGTAGAACATTTTCCTCTTTTCTTCCCTTCAGAAAGAGTAAGGAAATGTTGTAGAAGTTGTAAACATCATTTGTTTATTGAACCCATGCTTTTCCTCTTTAAGAATGAGAACAGTATTATGTTTAAGTGAGTACTGAGGTTACTGTTAGGCATATATGCATGATTCATAAACCACTGAAAAACATTAGAGGTTAAACTGCCCTGATTATTCAGGTACTCATAATCAAAGTAGTCCATAAAAGTGCACATATTTATTTATACTGGTTCAGATGGAGAACTGTAACTTGTTCAGTTGTAACTCAGATCTGTTTGATTACATTCCCATGTTCATTTTCTGCAGCTAGTATGTAATGAACATTTCTCCATTTTCAACCAACCTTCAACCAACTAGTGTAATGATTTTTGCATGGTTATTAATCATATATCATAACAAAATAATTTATTCCCAAGCAGATCATAACGAATGAGGAGTATATAATGTTGATGTTCTCTGTTAAAGAGCAACAGCTGTTACAGTATCTGAAGTTCTTATTACAGTTGACCCCTATGCAATACATACGTATAGCCTATCACAGGCTCAATTATGGTATTTTGTGTATGTATCTGTTTAGAGTAGATGGCACAGTAAATAACATTTTATTTGCCAGGGCTATGTATTTAGCTGCTAGAGCATGACTGTACCAATGATTGCTACCTCATGTGTATGCACTATGGAATATCTAGATTTTCACCTATTTAAAAGGGTGGCGGGGTGGGGGAAGCACTGAGTACACTTATGTAATGGGCTATCGGTTGAGGTAGTCAAGAAGAAAAAGATGACTTTCTAAACAGTAGTCATGTCTATTATCTCCACTGGTTTAGTGTCACTGCCTATGCTTTTTAATGCACTTGTCATCCAGGATAAATGGAGATTGATGGCAACTATTAGTCTATTTTTTCACACTTTCTGTGGTTCAGTGCCTTTCTGCTTGAAAATGTTGTGGTGTAAAAAGGTGACATCCATTAGCTGTATTGTTCATTGGTTCAAATCATACGTTGATGAATACCAATGTAGTGCTACTGACTTAAAACATAAAAGCATAAGACATCTCTGGGTCACTGTGTCAAACCTTTGTAATCACAGTCATTAATGTAAATGGCATTAAATCTAGAAAGTTCTTGACCATACATCACAAGCCACAGAAAAATCCATTACACTAAAACACTCACAAACAGAAGACCAAAAGCCTCAAAATATATAATATGCTTCAGAAAAAGAGAAAACAAGAGGTATCACCAGTATCCTGGAATCCTTCAGTATCAGAAAATTTGTTAGGTGCTAAAAATTGTTAGCATTAGCCCAAATGCTCTGGACTTTGCCAGGAAGCCAACTGCGCTTTGCACTTCAGAGCAAGGACTCATGTCCCTGGAGATACTACTTCATTCAATGTGTACAAAACGACCCTTTTCATGCTCAAGTCTCAATGACAGTTATCCTATCATCAATCAATGCAATTCAGGACCTTCTCCTCTTCTCTTGTAGCCAGACATCCTCATTTTTAGTCCCTAAGGCATGACTTTGCACTTTAAATTATTAAATTTAAATCCAGTTCTATTACTATAGGCAACAAGCACATTTATTCTTACCATACAGTAATCTAGTTGTCTACATGACTGGCAAACTCTGTTAGCTTTGTGTCAGCCACAAATTGCATTTATCTCCTGATTATTCTCTTTTCTTCAAAATCCATTCTAATGCTGTGCATGATATTAAGGTCAAACTAAGAAGTCTGTATTTCTTATAGCTGAATATCTGGTAAGGCATTTGTACTTTCACATTGTAATCCTCTATCCATCATCGCTAACCAGAAAGCAAAATTAGTTCCAAATTATGAACTACCTAAATAGAAAAGACAATTATTGAATGAATCATTTTGCCTCTCCAACAGAGGATTACAAACATTATGGAGTTCCTATCCCATGGTGGTGATTTAAGGGATGAGGAAGTTCCCGGAATGGCACCGCTAATGTGTCTCCTTTTCCGTTCCCAGATTGTCCATTCAACCCAGTCCTTGCAACAATGCACTCCCTGCCTCCATGCTCTGCATCCACCAGTTTTACACCTGCTGTCTGTGGTGGCAATGGCATTATCTGGGGCCGGGGCTATGTGTGTGCTGACCAGCTAACTTCTGCATTGTCGTCCAGGGCACTCCTGTGCCTCTGGGTTAGGCATCGCAGTTACTGCTGGGGTAAAACCAGCACTGAAGACTGTGTGAATCTCTTGGGATGTACTTTGTGCAAGCCTGTTTTAAGTACCTTAAGTCTTTGAACCCTCTCCTCCTCTCATCGATACTGCTCCAAAAATTCAAAACGTTTTGGGGGAGGAAGAGAGAAAGGTGGGAGTGACAGGTAGACCCGCAGACAAAATACAACTGTACAAACCTTGCTTCATTGGGAAATGATGCTAAAAGCAATATAAAATATGCTTTAATTGTAGCTGCTTAATATTAGTTGTGTGACTTTGCTAAGAACACAGCCCCTTTGTAAATTTCCCCTTTGCTAAGGGCACAGGTGGTTCAACTGTGCATTCCTGTAGGGTTCGGCGTTCGGAAGATCTCGTGATGTCACAGAAAGTTAGAGGGTTAGTCGCAGCCTTGTGATGTACCTGTAATCCCGCCTCCCCTTGTTAGTATAAAAGCAATTAACTGCGCAATAAAAGGGGGAAGTTGGCGCTCACACTGTGTGTGTTACCTGTCTCTTTCCCTGGTCCGGGCCGACCAGTGATCTAAGCGGGGCACCTTGATATGTAGCGAACGCTACACATTTCCTATGTGCAATTTCCTTTGAATTACTGTATTCATTATTTATTTACTGTTACATTTATTGTAAGTATACCTATTTAAATAATATTTAATTATAAGCATATTTATTTGGATTGTGGTTATTACATATAAATATCTGAAATCATAATTACAAATTATTAATTTAATCATTCTGTAATATTTTATCTGGAATGGGTTGCCCAGAGAAGCTGTGGATACCCCATCCTTGGAAGCGTTCAAGGCCAGGTTGGACAGGGTTTTGAGCAACCTGGTCTAGTGGAAGGTGTCCTTGCCCATGGCAGGGGACTTGGAACCAGATAATTTTCAAAGGTCCCTTCCAACCCAAACCACTTTCTGGTCTTTAGGACAGCAGTGCATACTCTTCACCTAGAAAGAATGTTTAGTCCTATTTGTTGCAGTTTTGCCAAGCTTCTTGGCTTTGTTTTTTGTCTGGGAACCCACAGCAACTACATGGCTAAGAAAAGTTTATAGTTGCCCAGATGGTGGTAGTCATCAGACGAGAATGATGACGGAAGCGGTATTATGGACATATCTATTTAAAATTCTGGTATTTCCAGGAGGGCTGTCTTTGAGGAACTAAGAACCCTTTGGAACTTTTATGTGTTTTCAGGCAAGAAGACAGCAGAAAAATGCATACCAGAAAAGAAGTAAGCAAGACAAGCCACTGACTTGCTTACTAAGGTAAAGTAGTTTGCTTTTGGATTTCCTAAATTTAATATTTGTTAACTGCCATGCAGAGATTGAGCTGACAAGTAGTAAGGACTCTCACCCTAGTTTGTAATCTAAATGAACAGAGTAACATACAGAATGCCTAAAGGACAGTATTACAGTGGGCATTTATTGCTAAAAATGCAGTTTTTCCCTGTAAGTTTTTTGTCACTTTGACTCTTAATGAATTTGATGGAAGCTTGTGTTAGAATATTAATATCAGAATTTTTACCTGAAATACACAGTCTTACCTAAACACTACTGTCACTAAATTACTGTAAAAATTTATGGACAGATGATGGCAAAATGCTGAGAAGCCAATGATATCATTTAGTGGAGTATATGCAATTTAAGTATTTAAGAACCACAGGAAAGAAGTAGGACTCGGGAGAGTTTTACACGGAATGATTGTAAACAGATGACTATAAGTAGTCAAATTCCTGCAGGAGCCAGCAATGAGATAGCAGTGGTGAAAGAAAAACTGCCAGGAGTCTTTCCATCAGTAGTGAAGTAGCATTACCCATGTGCTCTGTTTTCAATTGGTCAAAAATGCTTACGTGCAGACTTGCATACACGCACGTCAGGATCTTCACAATACTGTTAGCAGAAGTTTACCATTGTGAGTGTTTGGTATGTTCCCATATAATTCAATCTAATTTATTTCATAACGTGAATTCTTTAAGAATCTCTGCTTACTGAGGTGTAAAATGATCATAGCATTTCACATGTTTGTGATGGGTTTGAGATATTGCTCTTCTCTTCCCACATAGCTTTTTAATAAAAGTGCTGCCAGTTTGCTGACCTTCCCCTCTTCAAGGTTAATGGTTTGTTATCTATAAATTACTTTTCATGATACAGCTTGGGTTATGAACTCCAAAATTGTCTTCTGTGGTCTCTCTCTTCAATTTGTTTTAGGCTGAGAGAAAAGCACATTTCCTAGTAACTGAGGTAGATTTCACAATAAGTACTACAGAAATGAAAAGAGATAATGTCGGCTTTAGAAAGTTGCCATTTTGTTCTATAAGAAGACATACAATTATTTCAGTTGGTCGGTGTTGTGGAACAACTACTGTCATGTTCTCTAGTAAAGCTGAATGCCTACATGACTGCAATTTACCAAACACTGCCTTGACTCCTTTTTTCTTGCATATAGAGCCTCTAGGCTAAAGATGTTGCAGAGAGTCAACAATTAGCGACATTGTGTTATTGTAAAGGTTTAGAAACTTGTTAATAGTCAGACAATTTATAATATGCAGTCTTTGTTATCGTTATGGAACATCTGTTACTTAAGAGCCAATGCCGTAATAAACCATGCCCTAGTATTTTATAATCCTGTCACAGCATAAGAGGGAAAAGTAGAGATGATATTAAGTTTGATCTTGAGAGCAGCGGACATATTTGCATCCCACTGAGGACAGCACAAGCAGAAGGTGTTCAGCAACACCTTGCAGTTTTCATATACTTTAATGATATATCACATAATTCTTTACCAGTTGGTCCTTTCTACCCTTATAACTTTGAGAGTGAACTTCATAAGAAACCAGTGACAAGACTCCAGTGGCACATTATAACTCTGTACCCAGGAAATACACATTTGCTTTCAAGCTCTGGGAAACATCAGAGTACACTGCCAAAAAATATAACTTCACCACTTCAGCTGTAATTTCAGTCATAAAAATATCTGTAAGAGTCTCTCATCCAGTCTGACTGTTGTTTGTTAGAGATAATTTACTTCACATGATGACATTCCAAAAGGAATGTAAAAATCAGACAATAATGCAAGCAAAGCTTTCTCAGCATATTTGTGGTACCTTTGCACATACAGTTTTGCAAACTGCTTTTTCATTTAATTTTGTTTAAAGCATCTATCACACCTATTTTTCAGGCTTTTTGAGTGATACTGGCAGTATACTTCAGAATTATAAGTAATGTAATGACTCTGACCACTTTGTCAATAGAGATAGCAAAGGCCAGATTTTTGCTTACAGTTAGCTAATAACAATTCTATTATTGCCATTCAGAAACTGCTGAAATTATGTCAGCTTATTCCAACAGGTAATAAGCTCAATTTTTTTTGTCCAAGTTGCTGGAAAAGGATTGCTAACTTTTCATCTACTTCACAAATACACCCTCCATACATCCTTCTCTCATTTAATTACTTCACCAGTCCATTATATTGTGCATCAGAGCACTGACCATGTGGAACTCACTTCTACTTTCCATTCTCTACGACTGAGTTATTCAATGGTTGTGATGTACTACTACTTTTTTGTCTACAGAGATCATTATTAAAATCTGTAGTTACAGCCATGTGTGCAATGTCTTCAAGCTATCTCAGTCCAACATTTTAAAAATGTTTTTAAAATGTATTCTCTTTTAAAGAAAAAGAGCAGTCATTTTCTGTGTTTCCAGGGGATTGCTATTCCTCTTTCTCTTAACACTTTTTTCTTATTTACATTTAATTTCCACTCTTTTACATGGTGCACTGCAATTGTACATTTAAACCAACAGAATCACACACATACTGTATGTTATTTGTGAGAAAGAAAGTGCCTAATTGTAGCATTTTCCATATTTTGTTGATTTTATTATGGAAACACACAGACAGCTTTGAAAATACATTCCTGTTAACACCTGAACTGTCAGAAGTAATGTAGAAATTGTGTTTTAAAATATAATCATCACAAAACATCATAGTTGTCTTAGTATTTCTTATTTAGTTTTTCCTGTTTAATTACCAGCTACCTGTGGATAGAAAAGAATCTTTTTGCTATCAGATATAAACTCAACTCCTGTAATGTTTTGCTGAAATATTTGTTTTACTTTGCATAAGTCTTGTTTTCTCAATTACTGAAGTTACTCACAGCAACCAAATCCAGGGTTCCTATACCACTATTCAGGAATACAGGTCTGGTTTTCATCTACTGGAGGAGACAAAGATCACTGGGAGCATGCCAAGCTTAGAGCAGTAGCACTATCAAAATCAGCACAGGTTTGAGTAAAGGTACCGAAGGAAACAATCTTCCCAAAAGTGGCACTCAGCTTCCATTTGTGTTCAGTGAAAGGACTTTCAAAAAAGCAAAGTTAGAAACATCTTTAAGTGACTCTACCTCTTGAACAATAGACCTTGTCAAGAGGTCTCAGACCAGGGACTCAATTCCTAACTCAAAGCTTTAAAGCATCCAAGCCCTGTTTTCTAACATGGTTTAGTACATGACAGTTGCAAGCTGGCCTCTTCAAGTAAAATATGCACTGAATTAAGCAAAACTTCCAGGAGGGATGAATCTGATAGTGGTACCCTAAAACATCAGCTTAAAAGCATCAGTGATCCATTATGAAATAGATGTCATAAAAAGATTAAAAGCTTTAGGGTTAAAGAGAAGGAACAGGGTGCTGCAGGATTTCCATCAGAGTAAATCAGGATAGTAAAACTATCAATTCTTTACCACTATGCAAAATTTGTATTGGTTAAAACCCTAAGCCTTTCATTATCTAAATTAAAAGTATACTGTGTTTATTGAATTCAGAGATTAGCTTGCTGTTATACACGGTAGTCTTACTTTGATGTCTCAGGATTAATATTCATGAAGTTTCAGACTATTAACTACACATGTATAACATCTGACAAGAAACATATCTTACAGACTACAATTATTGTAGGATGCTTTTAGTTCTGATTTTATCTTTCATTTTGCTGTGGATTCCCACAGAGTTTTCATACTGTCAAACAATGTTTTAAGGTTGGTTCTGGCAGGTTTATCATAATGATGGATCTGGCTAACAATTAGACATTCTTTCTCATTTTAAATAATTTTACATGAGTGGTAACTCAAATTCAGTTGCCTGAAATGTTGTCTGAACTATCAGCATAACTGGAAATCACCAGAAACTGTTCACTCCTCCATCAGTTCAGCCCAGAATATTGCATGACACTATATGCAATATTGGCCAATATTGACACCTGTCACTTTCCAAAGAGTCTCAAAGACATGAAACATTTGTAAACTATGATAAAAATCACAATTCACACACACAAAAAAGCCTTTTTCCTTTTCATGTGGCACCAGTGCTTTGAAAATAATACCAATCACTTAAACAGAAAAATAGCAGCAGAAAAATCAAGCATGACATGAGGAAAAGTCTAGCACCATCAGATAACTTCAGTTACACTGTTAGCTCATATTATGCTTAGTTCTAGCTGGCACAGTGACTATATAAGCACTATAATAACTATAATTCAGAGAGTCATGCACAATAAGCAAACAGTTAAATGCATTGCCTTCTCCTTTCTCTGATTAGCTGCTTGTGGTAGAGAACGGTTCTTGATGGTGGGTAAAGGCTTTCTGGGAACATCAGCTCTTGGTTGTTTTGTGAAACTTATCATCAGATTCCAACCACAGAGCTGTGTAAGACCTCAGTGGAATAGCTAAGATCTGATAAATCAAGAATGTGAGAAATTTAAATAAGATATGAAGGTAAAGACAATATAAACAATGATTTCCAAATACATCGAGGGCAGGGCATCAACCATAAGAGTTCTTCTGAGAGACCAAAATGCCTGGTGGCAATTTGTGGGATAAGCTGGGGGGGGGGAAATCATTAATGTGGAGGGAATCTCATGGTTAAGAGAGTTGGGCCCCACAAGTAGCCATAAACACAAGAAATTGTAAGCTGTTACTTTTTTTTTTTTAATCCAAGCTGAAACTCAAAACCAAAAATCATGCATCACTTGTATGGTAATTACCATGCAAGATAGCTGCTGTGCCGAGAGCACTACACACCTATGCCTTTGTGGTGCTGCTTAAAAGCTTCTGCCAGTTTCCCGTAGTACAGGAGAGAGAGTCATAAACTGCACAGCAATAGCAACAAAAAGCAATAACAAAAGCAAATGTCAGAATTTGAATTGCAAACTACATATGAGCCTTGACTGCTAAAACTAAATCCAGATTTGAACATTAAAGGTTTGAAGTTGCTCTGCTGGGGCTAGAGGTTGCTTCTGCTCATCCCTTTAATAAACTGCTAGGCATTACAGGTAGACTAGAGCTGGTAGGGATGGAGAATCACTGCATAGCAACTCTCAAAGATAAGTTCACAGGATTCATGGGAAAGATTTACTATTATACTAGAGAATATATATCAAATTACTCCTTCAATAATAAAGAATAATTTTTCTAATAGAGTTGTTGTGCAGGAATATAACATTCTAAAGCAGAGACTAATTTCTCCTGAAAACGAAAGACATTTTAGACCCCCTGTGTGAGCCCTAATTCCCACTCAAATTTCCAGATTTAGAAAAATATAGAATTAATCTTTTGAAAGACAGTGAATTTCCCATCAAATTGAAATTTTGGAGCTTCATTTTTGCTGTCTTTCAAATTACACTTTCATGAATATGGTTGGTGCAAATGCATATTATTCCTTACAGCAGTAAATCTATTAAGCTCTGTGTTTTGTTCCAACAGAGCAATGTCATCCCATAAAACTGGTTTCAGTTTAGCTCTCAGTGCAAAAGATTAAATGGGAATGAAACAAATGACATTTTTCAGTCCTACAATTATTCCCTGAAAGCTTGATGGGGAAAAAGACTTCAAATGCCCAAACACAAAACAATGAAATATTAACTGCTAAGAGCAGTTATTTCCCTCTAAAAATATTGATACTAAATTATTTCATTGCATGCATAGTCACACCTGAAAGAACTCAAAAGCCACAGATTATGAACCTGGAAAAGACAATGGACAAAGCAGCTCTATTATTAGCTACTGCTATACTTTTAGGCTGTTTTATACTAATAAACATTTTAAGACTCCATTTACATGCATATAGTAATAGGTAATGTATTTTTAAACTCATGCTAATTTGTAAAACTTAAAGATCCTACATTAAGGAGCCTGGCTAAACTGATTTTATGTGACTGATTTTTTGCAAAATACCTCACAAACTTCGTAGGAGTTGAAGGTGAGGGCTATAGCAACCATTGAACAACACAGGGTGTTTTGCACCTTATAGTTTACCTTTTATCATTAACAGAAGAATATTGTATAAAATAATTTGTATATCTGGCATGATGGATTCTAGGTACTTCTGCTTTTAAGATTACATGGCTGTGAAAAGTTGAATCTAACTGAGTATTGTAAACAAATAATGTAAAAAGAAATAGGCAGGGAGGTTAAAGCAGCAGAAAATTGTAACAGAGAATAACTAACTTAATGGGTGCATGTTAACATCAGCCATTTTTCTGGGTACAAATATAGGAAGGCTGAAACTCAGAGCCCCCCATATGCTTTGTATGACAAGCTCATTGAACTCCAATTAGTCCAGTACTGTACCTGATCAAGAGCTATTTACATGCATTTTATAATGCTGATCCCTTACTAACAAATTCTGTAAAAATCTATGACAAATTCAAGATTCTTGCTTTGATAATTTGTCCCTTTCTTCACATCAGAAATGACAAGAGATATCCCTGTGTGACACAGTCTCATGCTACGCACAAAAACTTGATGCTTACTCTGCAGGATCTACTGTAGGCCCAGGATCAGAATCATAACACTCAGGATAGGCCTGAAAATAACCTGGCCTATGGAGAAATCTGTTCTGTGCTCAGGAAAAATAGTTTTCTGATAAAGGCTACGATTTTAGCGTACAGAACTGAGGGATCAGAATGTACTGGTGCTTAGATTTTTAAGGGAAAATTACAAATTAGTTTATCAGGACATTCTGTTCTCAAGGAATAATGCCTGAGAGATTAAGAAGCATCTCTTAAGAATTAGTGTAGATATGTCACCCTGGTCTCCTAAAACCCTGCATGATTTGCAACAGCTTACTGAGCTTTCTGTTTTATTAATAAAACTTAGGAGAACTTACATAAAACGATGCTCCAAAAGTCAACTCTTATTTTCAACATTAATATACTGAATGAACGTTCTGTATCAATTCTCCTCGAAACTGTTGGAGACATACAGTAAATTTATTTTTGAAAGAAAAAGAGTAATGTTGTCAACTTTTTCATGCTGTGTTTCAACTTGCTGGTAACATCGATAGGGAAGCCACTGGAATATAAAATAGTCATTTACAATTGTCTTTTTGATACATTTTTCTGTGCCACAAGTACAGTACAACAGTGCAATTGAACTGCCACTCAAGCCAATTATTGCTTTGCCTTGCTTTGTTTGCCCGTGGGCTACCACATGGTTTACTCCCCAGCAGTGAAATGAATCCTCAGCACTGCATTGGATGGTTTCAGGCACTTCATTAGAAAACCAAAGAGTGGGAACCACTAGCTAAAAGCTGCAGAACTCTTGGAGAAATTCCCCAGGGTCTGAGATGCTACTAAAAGGGTTATAATCCATCTTTGTATTCCTGAACAAATTCCTTTAAAGGCCTTGTTTTGGTACAACAAGTTCCTCGGGTAGCTACAAAATCCCAGGATCAGCTTTAAAATAGTCACATTTTCTTAATCAACATATTCTGAGCAATTGGGTTTAGAATGCCAGTGACAGAGCAGTAGACACAGGGATTTATCACTCAACTTTCATTATTAGTGGAAGGAAAGAAGAAATACCAAAATGATCTTTTGCCTGGCTTCTGCCACCTTCAAGCTCTTCTTTCGGCCCTATTTCAGCATTGCCTGCTTGGAGACTGATAGAAGCAAAATGTTTGGGCCATGCAAATAATCACCTTAGGGGATGAAGAAAATTTCTTCATCCTATAAGATGGTAAAGGGAAAAGTACATGTCTAAAACATTCCCCATCAACATAAAATCAAAGCGTGACCAACTGGCACAATTGTCTCGGATCAATCAAAATAGATATTTATTCTCTCAAAAGGAAGGGAGGTGGAAAACCAGGAAACATTACAACATAGAGAAACATAACTCAGTAACTGGAGAATACTTGCAAACTTCAGAATCAAAATTTGACTGATAAGGTCTGAGTCAGTGGAGAAATTTATATGATTAAAAGCATTTAGAGGACAAATAGTATCTTGTTACTTCCTGTCTTAATGGCTTCATGACTGATTTGTATCCAGTTGTTCTTGTGCCAGCGCTGTCTTTCAAATTCAGTAGCCTTCTTCCTCTGTAGTGTTCATGCCTCTGATGTGCATACATGTAGCAAGCATACCCTCTTAGTTTGATTTTGTCATGGTAAAAAAGCTATGTTCTTCTAGTTTTTCAGTGTAAGACCAAATTTTATTCCTCTGATCACCCCACTGCCCCGCATCCATACTGGTTTCAATTAATCTAGTTTGGAAATGAGTGACTGTAACTACCAGATGAGGACACAGTTATGTCTTACACAAAGGATGTAACATTTCTCAACTGACACTAGAAATCTGTTGTGAGACATGATCTGGCATTTGCCTTTAAGTTGTATCGCACTGGTGGATAATAATGATTCTGAGAACTAGTATCACACCTAGATTTTTCCTCACCTCATTGCCACAGAGAAGATCCTCCCTATGAGCTGGCTTGCATGATCAGAAAAGTTAACCAGCAGTACAAAGATTAAATATCAATCTACTAATGCATACTAACTATATTAATAAAGCAAACTCATGCTGGTAGTCTGTTTTTAGTGAGCTATGTGCTTTGTTTAGTTAAATTACTTAATCCAAGTAAATTACCATGTTTATTAGTACTTGCTATCAACTAGTTGTAACACACCGTCTCACTCAGTAAATTATACCAGAGGGAAAACAGCTCGCTGTTGCAATATGATTGTCTGGGAGTGAAAAAAATTTTATATGAATAGTTGCAAAAGCTCATCTGAAGTTTTATATTCTTAACAACATTGTTAGGAGAAAATCTGCCCACTATAAATCATTCTCACATTGAAACAACTAGTGAAAACAATAATCCATGTAATAACTGTCTGAAAAAAAGGGAAGGCAAAATGAACTCCCATTATAAGCAAACAAAAGATGAAAGTGTCTAGAAGTTAAAAATTACTCACAAAAGAAAATATGACTCTCAAGACAGAGACTGGGCATTAAAAAGACAAACTTAAAAACTGTATTATGCAAACACAGAACTGCCCTAAATGTATAGATGTGGTTTATACCTTAACAGCCATACAACTTAAAATTATTTTGCTTTTAATGTTACATGTTGCTTGTTACCAGGCATCAGAGGCAGCTAGTTCTGACAAAGAAAAATCAATACAATTTTGCCAATGACTCACTTTTACCAGTCCATCTTTTTACAGTAATCTCTTTTTTGATCTGTTTGTTTTCTGTCCTTTTCTTTCTACTTGTATTTAAAAGGAAATTGCCTTTTGAACTTCCATACTTGTTTCTAGCTAGAAAAAAATATATGTTTTAAATCTGGGACAATTCTCATTTGGTCAAGGTTGTGTGTGCGTGTATCTGTGTGTGTGACTGGTCAGTCCAACTACCCTACACTGTCCAAAAGCAAAAAGGAGGGAACCTTTAAGGCTGCATTTCACCTCAATTTAAAACAAGGTTTGTAAATATAGAACTATTCTAAACTGTAATGCACATATTTAGAACAAGACAGTCTAATTTATCTACATATCTAAATGCATAATTTACCTTCACTATTATGCATAGATTTTTTTTTTCTGTTATCTATTCCAGAATCTAGGAAAAGTTCACTATGCAGAAACATTCAGTTATCTTTAAAACTAGCAAAAATGTGATGTTCAGCCACCAGAAACATAGCAGCCACCAGCAGTCAAATGTATGCTAGTGAAATATGATTTTAAAAAATTGAAAGAAAATATTTTCCAGTTACATCTGCTTATTGTTTTTACTTGTACCTTGTTAAACATGTGTATAGAAAATCTCCATATTATTACTGCATCACAAAGCACTATCCATGCCCATCAAATTTAGCAAATATTAAAATCTAAAACAACGTGATAATTTGATGTGACACTGAAGTAGCTGGTGATCTTGATTACATTTAAATCACAGTCAGTACCATTATGCTGCACATTGCACCCTTTCATCTATGTTGCATATCATTTTATTAACATGGTCTTCAGCCACAGGATAAAAAATTTCTGTAGACAATCAACAAAAGTTTACATTTAATTTACTAGCCTTTCATCACTTTCATCATCACTTCACTGTACAATAAAATCAGGACATAATGAGCTGGTAGTACAATAAACCTTTCATTAAATATGAACCCATGAAGGTGAAAGGAATATACATAGTAAAAGTTTAAAAATTACACGTGCTTTGTCTCCACAGAAGAATGTTTAGTTCCTCTTTCAAGATGTACAGCCATTTTCATCCATGCTTACATATTGTATGATCTGCCTGTTTAAAGAAGATGGGCAAACCCTAAACCAGATAGATTTTCAGGAGTGCTAAATGCTGCTAAACTGTATAGAAGGACCCCTTATCCCCTCCAGCATGAGGACAAAAGTGAAATCTATAACTCAGTATCTCCATCTGTTCAGGCCAGGAGAAGAAACTTTGGCTGTATTAAGGGCCTGAATGAAAATGCAACTGAACGAAGGGGCAGGGGACTGGGTGCGTGGATGCATGGATGCTCCTGTTATCCTACTATGAGTAAAATGTAAGGAATTTTGTAGTTCAGAGATTCAAAGGTTTCAGAAGTTTTTGGAGAGGTGTAGGGGAGGTAAAAAAAGAATCAAAGGCCATTAAGCTTGCTTCACAGAAGTTCAGCTGAAAATATTGTCAGAAAAAAATGACTAGCCATGTTTGCATGGAGTTATTACAGAATAATAACTGTAATGCACAGAAATAATTACAAAAAAAGATTGGTCAAATTAGTGCAAAGACAAAACGAAAAGAAAACTAGATGGGATATCCTCTACATCAAAACATTTGTTAAACTGATTTTTTTTTTTTTTTTTTTTTACTTTTTGCATCGGCAGGAATCTACAATTAAAATAGTTTCTTTGGTATTTATGTAGAAGAACATGCTTTTCAAGGGAAAAAAATAAATTGAATATCAAATTCAAGAAGGAAAAAGAACTCAAATCTACCAAAGACTTTCAAGGATGTATGGCTTGGTATTTTTCAGCATATTTCAAGCTCTGTAGTATGGACAGTTCATCTCTTTTCCTCTGCACTGCCAAAACGAAATGAAGTATGGATTATTATTTAAAGCAAGCAAACCTGCAACAGTACAGAAAAGTTGAAATAAGGATTGAGAAAACTGAAGCCCAGTAGTACCATCTTTAATTAAATGTAATTTAAGTGACCTGGAGTCATTAACTTCTTAATTTGCAGCTTGCCCCATTAAATGTGGGGGCTTTTGTAGGTTTTTTCTTATTAGCTGACTCTTAGAAAATAAATTCTCTGATGTAGTAAGTGTATTTGCACTATAAAGAACTGAAGCTTAAATTCTTGGTTTTCACTTGGCAACACAGGCTTTATAATTTGGTGCTTACATTAATGTGAACACCATATTTAAAGTGAGATTTTACCTTAATGATGATTAAAAGCTGATTTTTCTGTCTGACAATATAAAGAGTAGCTGGCATGCTATTTTGGACTTTTACCTTTGTAATACTAAAAACTACTTCAGTTCTTTCTTTCAGTAAATTTCAGGGTATACAAGAGAGCTCTTGAAATGAACATTGAGAAGTGAACGATGACTGCCATGCCATCAGGTAATGAATGTTCTTAAAAGGACCAAGTGTTTTTTTCACAGATTATGTCAGTTGTCTGGTCTGGAAACTGCAGTTTGCTTTTCAATTAACTGTATTTATATGATCAACAGTTAGGTGCAAGATGATAAACAGGCTTGTGGTTAGGACATCCTACTCACTCCTTTTGATGTATGAAAACTAGTAGGTCTTATCTCAAAATTTCTCTTTGTCTTGCTTTTTCTGTTTGGCAAGGAAATAACAGTTTTACATTTCATTCCCTTTTCTTCAATAAATTTCTTTGTACCCAACAGTGACACAAAAGAAATCCAATGTGGATATTAACACTGACAAAAGAAGAAACAATGTTAAAGTGTTAGTTCCATAGAGTGAAAGGTAAGAAAAAATTCTAAAATCTGAAGGGCTGAATTAGTTTCTGCAAACTTTCTTGCATCTTCCCACATTTACATTTTAGATGAAACATGTTTTCATTGCTTCTATAAAGACTACAGAATGAATCTTAATCTGCTGACCATATTTACAGACTTTGAACAGCATTTTGTAAGAGGCTTAGCTGTATGGACTTAATAACAGTTCTTTCATAAAGCTGGAAGCAACATACTTTGAACAGAAGTTGCTACCTGAACCAAAAATTGGTCTGTGTGGATAATTTAACCATCCTTTGTTATACTGCTAACTATTGGTCATATTCCTCTCTCATTTGTGTACATTTGTAAGAATCACTTAAAACCTAGTGACTTAGAGGTACCAAAGTATACCTTTGTACTTCCACTCTACTGCTAACTTATCACCTTCCACCTTATAAAGCATATACATGCTATAAAAGTGGGTTCCTAAATTTCAAAAATTAATAGATTGTTAGATCTAGAAATAGCATGACTTTGAGCACATAGTCATGAGATCTAGTAAAAAAGAAGCCAATGTAGGAGGAAAAAAATCTGCTCTAAATACCAAAGGTAAAAGCTTCTGAAACTAGATACTGTGGAATCACACAGATGGGCTGTAGAAAGGCGGCAGATCATGTTACACTGCTCCATCCACATTCTTTCCCATTCTTAAGTAGCACTAGAAATAATATTTTAAAAATACACTGAATATTTTTCACTTACTAAATTTTCTGAATCAGTAATGTCTGTGAAAAAGATATTAAATCATTAGGTTGAAAGTAAGTGGTATGTTCAATTATCATCTGATAAAAATAAAATATGCAGAGGACAATCCATCTTTAAATGCAGTCTGTAGCCAAAAAAGAGCACAGGTCACTCTGCCTTTGACTGGAAGCTAATATCTTACCATTATTAGCCTATTGTGACAGTGTTCAAACACTTGTCAGATATATCATCTCTGGATAATTTAATTTGTCAGACTGACAGTTATTCTTTCTTTGGATTAATTAGCTTGGGAGAGTTACCAAAAAAAAATAAATTAAGAAACCTCCCTTATTCTATTTTGCAACTCTTCACAGGAAAAGATTAATTCTTCAGTCTGAAGAGAATTTAAACTCCAGCCCAGCTTTTATGTCTGAATTTCACTGGATTCTGAATATATTACTCAATGGGGTAAAGGACTTTCAGCTTTCCATTGTGGTAATAGATTCTTTAACTAAAAGAGCATTCTACTAATACACAGAAGTTGACTAAAAATTTTCTTTCAGTAGATTTGCATTAATGCAGGGAAATATTTCATTTAAGAAAAAAGTTCAGAAAAGCATCACTCCTACAGAGGGAATAATCATAGAATCATAGAAACACTAGCATTGGAAAGGACCTCTGGACATCTCTAGTCCAACCTCCTGCTTGAACAAGGTCTATTGCCAGCACCAGATATAGGGAGCCAGAGCTTTGTACAGCTGACCCCAGAAAACCTCCAAACCTTGTGTGACACCTCCTGCAGTGCAGGACTTACCTTCCTCATCAGCATTTTGTGAATATACAGGATGGAACATCAGGAAAAGTATCAGCAAGTATACCAGATATGATCACACCTGAACTTTTTCGGAATAACTCATCAAAAGTGTGAATGCCCTTTTTCTTTCACAGTAGTTGTATTCTCTACAATGTAGCAATGTGTGTAATCTTAAGGGTGTCTTGCCTAATTTGCAGTATTTTCTTTTATTAATAAGCAATCGAAGTAAACTGCAAAGACAGTTCTCACGGTCCATAGATATCTAAAGTTAGAAAGAATTTGAGATTTGTAAGGTACAGTTAAGATTACATTCTAATCTTTTTCCTTAATAAAACATGAAGATATATCAAAATACAACACAGCCTTAAACCGATCATCCTCCTGTGCAAATGCAGGAACTCAGCAGGGAAGGAAATTACATTTATTCTATATTACAGGCATAAAGTAAGTTGTTTTGTGGACAACCTGACATTTAAATAAAGCAATTCAGAATGGTTTAATTTTCTGCTTTACAACAAGAGTAATAAAATCTGTATTGGTCCCAATCGCCATCTACATTAAAAAACACCCTGCAATCAACTGTGGATTTCAGAAGGATGTTATAATTAATGGCTTTCTGCTGTCTGCATTTTTAGTCACTGTGATTTGCATGGAGTTGAATCTCTTTCCAGATTTGGGTAAATGACAAATTTTTCCCACATTTCTTTCACAGTGATACTATTTCTACATGATTTTGCTAAGCATTTTTAACATAAATACAGATTTCTTTCATGTGTATGATAAATAAGCATAAATAAGCAGCCACAGCAGACTACAACAAAAGCCCTCTGGTTAATAGTATTGCACTTCAAACAAAGGTGGAAAAAAACTGAAGCCAGAATGTGCTAGATTTTCCAGCCTGTGTCCACTATTATATAGTTACACTGACAGCAGAGGAACTGCATTGGTGTAAGACAAGCTGATAGATTTAGAAAATCTCTGGGGCAGTCTTCAGTAACCTAAACAGCAGTTATGCAGGCTGCCAGGCAACTCAGTGAGTGCTACAAGAGTTTACTTTCAGAATTCCAAAGCATCTTTCCTTTCCCATGAAAATAAAATGGAGAAACTCAGGAAATACTATGTACACACACACACACAAAAGAAAAGAAAAAAAACCCTGGAAATCACCTTTCCCTCCTTCAAAATAAAGAACAGTATGTTTTAACAAAACACATTCCTTTCCTACAGAGATAGTCCCTGTTTGACCCTACTCCCTCCATTTTAAATGAGATGCTTTAAATCTGTGGGAGAAGGAATAGGTACAGTTTTACTGATTGTCCTGTATAGGCTATTTGTTCCTTTTTCTTTTTTTTTTTTTTCTTTATTAAATCAAAGACCATGAGACCTACACATAGCACAGAGACACATATGGATTAACTGCTTCACTGTGCACTAAGGACTTTCGAGCATCCAGTCCTCTTTTCTATAGTTTTAACTGGACATCTGTCAAGTCCAGCTGCTTAGATTCATGAAAGCTTTGTGCAAACCTTTTACTTAAATTTGAACCAAAGGGGCCTGATTACAGAAATACATTTCCAGGCTTGATTTAAAACCATTCTCTATCTTCTACCATGGCCTCTGGTATGGAATTGAAGCTTGCTGAGTTTTGATGTCTAGTGATAAATATAAGAGAACATTCACTGTACTTAGACTGACTGGAGAAACCAATGAATGAAAATGAAAAAAACTAGATTAAGTTCAGTTTTATGTTTTGTTGGAAGCATTTAGTGCAACTAATATTCAGGACTATGCTGACAGCAAGGATCCAATAATTCAGAGATGCTGCTACAAAAGCTGCTGTAGAAGCTGCTACAGAAAAAAAGAAAAGGACCCCACAGGCCTAAGACTGGGAAAAAATGGCATTTATTTCTTGCCAACTTTTATACCTGATATCTGTTACTGTTTTAAAAATGACTGTTTGTACTAGACCAAGACTACAAGAGCTATTTTAACAGGAACCCCACAAGACAATAACTTTGGCTACCATGTGCAACTGACCTGCACTGGATTTATGAAATATCAGCAGTAGAAGATTAATTGCCAATATAGGGGAAATCTACTACCTAAACCAAAATTTACACATGGAAAATCTATTTGTTCAAGAGCAAAGGCCACATATCTACAGTGGATGCCCCAGAGTGGGATAATGTTATCTGCTGATCAGCTACAAATTAGTTTGTGTGCATAATATACAGAATCCCATTTATTGCATAGCTGGAGAGATGATTTGTTTCAAACCAGATTTTGAAGGGTACAATATGTGCAGAAAGGATACCCTACCTGACTGTTCTGAGCCTAGTGTTTGGCATTTGCGGTACTTTATTTTGTTCTTGCTAGCATTTCAGCTTGCATGTCTCTGGCCTCTCTCATACATTTTAATATACTCAGAACTAATTCAAACTGCAGTAAACAGGAAAAAAGCAGCTCAAATGGTGAAATTTGTAAAAAAAAAAAATAATTTTTTTTTGGATAAAAATATACAGCCCCACAAAAAAGAACTTTGCAATACACATCACTATCCATCACAGAGTGCATGCAGGGAAACAAAAGCCTTATTTGCATCTTGTCTCTCTGTACTATGTTCTGTGGTAGTTTATCTGTATAATTGAGGTAAAAAAAGATTAAGCCATTATTAAGCCACTTTTCCTAAGGAAATGAGTCTTAGATTACAGTGTTTTCACTCTGTTACTCCTTAACAACATTTTTATTAATTATTGGTTGAATTCAACTGAATCTAACAGAGAAGCAGACATCTCAAACATAGGATGCTTCCTAGATGTGAAAATCAATGGCTGGATAGAGGAATGTGACTCAGATTAGTAGTTCCAGCCCCACAAAACCTCCAGGGATGGAAAGTCTCCACCATAAAGATTTTGTATTAGGAAAGCACGCAGTACATGTTTAACAGCATCAATAAATTGGCAAGAAGTTTTATTCAGATTTTTTCCTCAAAACAATTTCCAGTATATGTTTCAGAGAATTCAGAGTATGAGCATGGAAAGAAATGGCTTGAGTTTTTCTTTTATTTCCTTTTCTATCATCTGTAGCTGAACCTCAGTTTGGTATGAAACGTATATGCATAGTCTGCAATGACAAAGCACAATACAAAATTTTAATATTTTAAATGGTTGAATAGTGCATGCTGCATCAGACCACTGCATATAAAGCCTGTATGCCAGGGTTTTTTATGAGACACTGTACATGATATGTACCTACATATGTGATGGTTAGAAGAATTAGTGACACTATTTTTACTTTCAGCTTTGAAAGCCAGCTGCCTTTCCCCTGTGAATTCTACTGTATTGACTTCAGGGTTTTTTCAGTACAGAATACCTATAAAGATATCCAAAATATAATTGATTTGGCTTTTACCTTAGCATCACTACCTCATACACTCCTCCAAGGCAAAACTGTAAACCTTTTGAGAAGGGGGAGGAAAGTCTTCTTGCTTCTCTTTTCGTTTTCAAGCACCATCCACTTGGAGAAGCTCAGGGATTTATAAAGTTGAGGTTAATTCCAAGGAATTTAGTTACTAGGCAGGTAATATGGGTACTGAGGAAATATGTTGTATGGCTGTCAGATCTGTATATACTATATTAGGCAGCTATCTTCTCTGGTTCTGCTCGCCTGGAAGGGAGATTTCATGACAAATGCAAAGAAAAAAGAGTATGTGGGTTTGAGGGGGAAAAAGCTCAGAAATTTTTCCTCCCTAATTTAAAATTTTTGTATACTATTACAGTGACACCAAAAGCCCTGTTAATTTTACTAATTAACTTTGTACCTTCATTCTTTTGTGGACTGGCTACAAGAAATAAACACAAAGCCATCAGCAAACCTGCTAATTGTGTCACCAAGATACTAAAGAAAAATAGAAACTTTCCTTGCAAATTTGTATTGTGAGAAGGAAACATTATTTGCAGTGCCTATTTAACCATCATCCTTGCAGATATAGCAGGAGGAATTTATACAAGCAAGGAAATCCATTACTGGTATGAGGGAGCCTGTTCCTGATTGAAACCTGACTATGCTGCCAATCAAATCCCTGTCTCTGGGAAGGGTTCATTCTACTCATCCCTGTGCTCGTTAGTAATTGCAGCATCTTGACAAATTCTCATCATAGAGAGGGCTTCTCTTTTATATTGCAAAATTACCAGTGTTTTTTGGCTGTATACCATCCTGCAAAAAGAAATATATGCACATAATAGTCACTGAGCAGCAGTGACACTACCTTGGATAAACGACACCTCAATTACAGTAACAAACATCTCCACTGAGAGAAAGATTTCATATAAAGGAATATGTAAATTACTTTTTATCCATTAGGAGACAAAGGAAGAAAAATGCATGTAATTAACAGAAAGCACAGCAGTAACTAGCTCTCGCCTATAGCTATCAGTTACGAACAGCAGGAGAAATGTGTCTGTGAAGTCTTCATGTTGGTGTACATGTTCCTCTGTTTAATGAGCACCCCATTGCACATCTGGTTCTCAATATCTTTAAAATAAACTTACATCTGTAATGCCTAGTATATGTTCTGAAAAAAATGACAAAAAGTATAATGGTGGTGTCTATTGTCAAGGTGAAGAAGCTGAAGCTTGTTAATTACAAACAGATTATAATTCAGACACCCTCAGCTGTAGATGAACAGAAGGAAATCATTTTGCTACTGCAGGGAAGCAGTAACCTTCTTAGTGTGTATGAGATCTTTTTGTCTTCAAGGGATTTGCAAGGTCATGCATGGTTCTGTTTCATTCAAGTGTGTGTAACAGGACAAGGCACTGTAACAATAAGATATTCAGATACACTTCAGTTTTTCAGGGATCAATGTTTCAATGATCATATGACTATACAGTTGTATAACGTGAACATTAAGACAACTGAATTGCTAAAAGCATTTATACAGGACTTTGGAGATGTTTAAAACCCTGCAGATATAGCACATACCATAAGAACTTAGAGTTCAGAGCTAAAATGGTAAAATTATTCAGGTCAGAATACACCTGACCTTCTAATCAAGCCATTTAACTAAACTTGATCCAAAACTAGAAGTACTGACTTTCTGTGTGAGCACAAACAGTGTAGATTTGACTCAAATATATTCCTTCATGTATTACTTACTTTTGGCAGTGAACTATAAACTTCATTTTTTTTTCTTCTGGACCTGAATAATCCTCAGTTTTCACCTGCATCTGACCTCTCCTAAATTCACTTTTTAAATCTGAATTTGAAATTACACTACCTACCTAATTTAGTGTCCAAGCAAAAAAAAAAAGTTACTTTATATCTTTAGAAGTAGTTCTTTTATTGCACTAATAAAACTAAACAAACTTGTCACCAACAGGATTCCTATGAGTAGTTATATTCCACACATTTCTAATTTTTCCAGGTCTCTGGCAGTCTCACACTCACTGTACCTATTTACAGGCATGCTTAGGTTAAATAATCTCAAAACTCTACCTGTGATTTCTTAAAGGTAATCCAGGGCATGTGAAGTGACTTGGGCTTTTAATCTATGCCTCTCAGTTGCTGAGCCATATTTCTATTTCAGCTCTGGCTTTTATTTTTAGCCAATATATGTGGCACAATTCAGTTGAAATGTGTGAAGCAAAACCATTTTACACTCCCGGACAGCACAGGCCTTTATGCCTACATTTCCTTGATGCTTTCAAAACTTAAGCCTGTATTTTTGAATTGTATAGGAACTGCAGAAGCTCAGTGAATAAACAATAATTTGTTGTTCACTTCCAGAAAATATAAAGTACAATTCTTTTATGCACACTACTAGCATAATTTTTAATGACATCAAATACTAAAAATATTTTAAAGAATGCTTGCTGCTGCAGCTAATCCTGTTACTCCCCATTGCTGTATAATTTTGCAGTAATATACTACAGAAATCATCTTTGTGTAGGTAGTGAGCTATTACTGAAACACTGACAGTATATGAACAGAAAATAATGTACATTATGTTGAAGGCATAAACTAACTACGAAGTTTTCCTAGCTTCCATAGACTCAGAATTGACAGTAAGAGGCACAAAGATAAAAGAGACATAAAGATAAACAGTGTTTTCCCAAAGTAACTCTTCTACAGGTACTGACAGTTTTGATGTTTCTTCCAAGCACTAACGTTCTTTATTTACTGTTGCATTTCATTTTATGGATTTTTTTCCACGTTGAGTTCAAACAGAATAAACAGAAGTTTGAGTTATAGCATGTAACATGGTCAGAAAGGGACTTTATAGAATTAGATCAATTCTTGTTTCTTATCCACCTGGATTCATAAAACACTCATATTGACTCCCTGGTACTATAATCTTTGTGTTTGGTTGCTCATGCTTCACAATCCATTACAAGCTAAGGGAAGAGCTTTTTATGAGAACGCTAGAAGTCATGGGACTTTGAAAATGTTACTTTCTCTTCTGCATGATTTTTTTCTGAAGCATTTTAAGGAAGTTCTCAATCTCTTACTTCTGCTGTGTACACATGTATTAAATAAATCCCTTCAATGAAATCCAATAAATCTATGATTTCACAGTCTGGAAAGTCAACAGAAATACATTTCTCCAGTTAGCTCAATAACAAAAGAAACATATTTCCAAAGAAAGTGTGAAAAAATTGGACAAATTGTAGATGTGAGGTGAAGTGAAATTGAAAGGAAGTGAATAGGTGCAAGGACTCCTACTCTACCCACTTCTAGACAGCTCCAAAGGGTTTCTTTTAAGAGTTCAGTGTACTTACTTTCCCCTGTGTGATAAAAAAAAAGGAACAGTTGGTAGAACTGATGCAATATTGTCTTCTAGAGGGAACTGATAGACACATCAACTGACTATTCTGGTGCAGGAGAAGATACTATATACAGGATGCTTGTTAATAACTAATTATTTCTTAAATAGTTTTATGATGTTGAAATGCAGTGTTGGGAAATGTCCTTAGAGATCTCTTTATAGTTGTATTTCTTAGATCCTTAGAATAATTTACTAACTGTCTTTACCCTCCTTTACTTTTAGTAGGAACCTTAAACAACAGTGGCTTGAAATACAGATTAAAAGATACAATTTCTCACTTATTTTGCTACTTCAGGCAAAAATGAAGCTGCTTGGATTACAGTCTGGCTCTCAATATGTATGAAGGAAGAAACAGTGGTGCCTGTGATTTAATAAAAGTGACTATCTGTAATGAAAAGCTGTGACCCCTCTGTAATTCATCGAAATGAGATCTGCACAATAAAAAGGAAAATTTCTTCCTTTTTAGCTTTGACACCCTGGCTGAGAGCATCATCGTTCCAAGTGAGATACTGAGATAAGCCCAAAAGCTATAGACTGAGTGCTACTGACCACAAAGGTGCAACTTGAATTCCGACTTCATTCTCTGTTTATAACTCAATATACATTCCAGTGGGAGTGGGATTACCCCCTAACTATGAAGAAAGCTTGTATATAATGTGTTTACCAGTAAAATAAATAAACCAATCAAAAAAGTCATGGCAGTTGGGCACGTAAATCATGTGGGCATTTAAGATGCTGGAAACATTGTTTGTTTTTTTCATTCCCACAAAAATGTTAGGATTACAATAGTAACCGCAATGCAGATTGGATCAAAGAATTAAAATTCCAGCTTCTGTGAACCAAAAAAAAAGGAAATTTCTATTATGGTTCAAAAGAAGTGCATCTTTCAATCATTTTGAAACTACTACAGTACTCTCCTATGTATCCAGTAAATTAAAATTCATATGACACTACTACTGTGTTTTTGCAATAAAAGGACTCTTTTGAACAAAATGTATTTAGTTAAGGAAATCTAAGCTTTATAAAGAAAAACAGCTGAAGACAATTTCTTACTGTTAAGAACTAAAAATGAAGTTAAGAACACCTTCTGTTCTGGAAATTTTAAATGGTATCGGTACCAAAAAAGGAGTCACTCTCAGGAGCAGCATGCATCAGAAGTATGGTATGCATTTACCTGAATATAGCTATAGTGATGCAGATTTCCATTTAATAAAATTACTAACAATTTAATTACTAACCTATGCCTTCACTGGCAGCCAGAAAATGGTATTGCCTTTGAATTTCCTACTCTATCTAATTTCTTGTCTCCTAAAATAGCTGGACTTGATGTAGGAAAGAACTATATGGAATCTGTGCCCTTACTTGCTCAAGTTACTACCATTTTATGGAGAAGTCCTGTTGTGAATTACGGTCTGGGACTAGTTCTTGTTTAAAACATGCAAATAATCCTGACTAAAGAATGGGCTAACAAACCCATTTTCTTCATGCAAATTATTCTAGTTTACTCTTTGTGTTGTGTTAGAGTTGACTCAAAATGGTTTTTCACAAGATGCTTGAGCGAATCCAATGATCTATTTAATTAATTTTATGTATTATGGCTCTGAAAAGGTGACTTTCTTAGTCAATTTAAAATTACTACTTTTATATAAAAGTACTAAAGAACAGACTAGAAAACAGCACACTGTTATATTTGGTTTAAAACCATCCTATTGAAATTATTAGAGATTTTTTTCCCAGAATATTAAATGTGATAAAAAGCATAAATAAATATTTTTAAATTTTTGGAGTAATTTCTATAGAAATACATTACACCTCCTTAAAGTAGTATAGATTACATCTCTCACATTATCAGAGATTTAAACACCCTAACCCTTATCACAGTTCGAGATCTTATTAACTATTGGTGAACAAGTTTCTTTTCTATCTCGATTCATCAGCTCCTGAGGTATTTCTAGACAAGCAGAACCCCACAGTTTTCTAGCAGAGTTGAGACTCCTGTTATTCCTTTATCATAATTTTGTGTTTTGCTCAATGTCTCACTAGAGCAGTAAGTACTACATATTACATTTTCTGTTCAGACCAATATTAAGATTCATAGCTTTTTAAAGGTAACACTGACTGCCTTCACCTCCAACAAATTAGTAACTTTATATTAAACTCACATAACCATAGCAATGAAAATTAAAGGAAAGATTGTATTCTTCTGTGCTGGTACAGCTACTTAGGCTGTCACTAAGTTACACGAAGGGAACTTTTAGCAGATGGCTCAAGAAATGTTGCACGTGTCAATATTTAAAATGAAAAGAAGAGTTATGAGTTCTTGCTGAACACAGGAGCCAGAAGATTTTGATTTATAACCTATTTCATTTGGTAGACAATAGATACTTTTGTGCTTAAGAAAAGAACCAAGATATCTAAAAAACAAATGGAAATAAACTGTATCCACATCTCAAGCCTAGAGCTGTATCTATTATTTTCACAGCTAGTTTCAGTAAGTGGCAATCCTCATCCTCTAGGCACTGATTCACACATCATAACAGCTAGCACTAGGCTACTGCATTATAAAAAATGTTGCTGTTATCCAAGCATCAGCATATTGCTAGATACATGAATGACATAAATGTGTTTAATAAAACATTGCTTACAAGCAAATTAGCTTCTTCAGTATTTACATATCAATGAAACTACAGAAAGTGAAAAGAAAATTATACTTGCCATAAAACCAAGTACGAACTTAACATTGAGGAATTAAGGGAAAAGAGTGGACAAAGCTATAGTCACACAATCCTCTTGATAGACAGAAAGCAAATTGGGTCCAAACTGAGTCTTAGCTTTTCAATGGAGAAAATCTTGCTCTCACAAACCCTGGGGGTCTCTAATCACTGACACTGGGCCCAGTCCAAGTAACTACAGTTGGCAAGGGTGTTCTATGCTGCTGATGGGTGTCTTTGAGAAAGGTGGAAAGAGAAGGAAGAAATTCCTTCAGTAGGAGAATGCGAGAAACAACCAGTGCTAAACCTCTTGTCATCCTTCCTATCAACCTGCTCACTTGGCAGCAGACCTGTGCCCCTCAACCACAGCCAGCCCCCAAAATTGCCGGCGATACACAGGGTAGAAATCCAGATGAATTTTTCCGCACAAAATCTCCACGGTTATTTGAAAACACTATAGGATATCACGGGTCATAGTAAGAAACTACAGTGATTCCTTGAAATTTGGCAGGGGAAAGGCTTAGGCTACATATTCTAAAAATTAATACAATTTGAAGCACTGGTAAGACCCACTATGCCGTAATATGTGAAATTCTAACACACTATTGCACTTGATTCAAAGTGTGGCTTCTCCTTTATGTGAATTCTCCTTGTGTACACACAATTGTATTATCAAACACTATTCAGACAGTTCTGTTTTTCTGGGTTCTGTTGAGTTTTTTTGGTTTGGGTTTTTTTGGCTGGGTTTCTCCCTGCTGCCCTCCAGATACGAATCCTGAAAAGAATATCAAGCACAAAATGCGGTTTGGTCTACCGAGTTATGACAAAACAAATTTGCTAAATAGGTAAAAACATCATCCACACAATAATATTACTTATAATGATGAAGGTGGTAAATAAATAAGCAGTGCAATTTGCTGGTTTCCTCTGTGTGCAATATAAGAAGCCATAACTGTTTTGCTAAACTAACTGTGTCCTCCCAGAAAGATTTCCAATATCAATTACAGCGCTGATTGCATTGCTACTAAATAGATTTCCCTGTCATGTTTCCTTGATTATATGTAAATATTTCCTAAATTAGACATGTTTCAAGCTCCATTTAAAATGTAGTACAATTGGATAGTGTGTCAAAATTATGCAAGGTATAACATGACTACAAGGACTATCAGACTAAGATTTATACCTTTTAGTTTGAAATGAAAGGAAAAGAATTCATTGTAGATAATGTCATTTCACAATGCATTATTAAGATACCTTGGGTTTATGCTATGGAAAGTATGCCAGCTTTTCTAGGCTATAAAAAAAAATTAAAAAAAAAATTAAAAAGTCTGAAGTTTAGCTCACATAAGTCCCTAAAGCCTCAGACATTGTTCCAACAACAAATTCAGAATTTAAAAATGTGATATAGAACAAGATCTGTTTCCATTAGTATGATAAATTAAGCCATTCAGGTGATGGGAATTTCATATGTAAAATGATGAAACATGGTGGAATATATTAATAACACCCTGAAGTTTTTCATTGCCCACTTCAAAATTCCTGGATTTTTTTCAAGATGCAAAGCTCTTACATTCTGATCTTAATATATTTTGTTGTGTTAGATTTCTGCCATAGTTATCTTTTCTCTGTGTACTGAAAGTCTCCAGAGAAATACTAGGAGAGTATTAAGAATACTGGATCAACTGTTAGCAGCTCAAAACTGAAATGGTTTTACTTTAAGCATAGAAGGAACTAAGAAGCCTTTAGTTAATATAAGATTTCTCTTCTTATTTCTGTGAAAATATGCTTCACATCTATCTACCTATTTCCTCAAGAACTTATTGGTAAGTCACATATTATTTTATTTTCTGTCGACTTTATTCAGCTTTGTCTGCTATTATGAAAACTTCTCAGAATGTTATTACTTCCTCAGAATAAGAAAGTTGGGGAAACTTAAATGCATTGGTTTTCCCCACACTATTTTCACCTCAATGGTTTAGAAGATAAGGATGCACTAAGAAGTTTACTTAAACTTTAATACCTCCTTTAAAAATTTACTTCTTACACCATAGAAGATATAAATCAGAGTTTTAACACAGCATAGTCTCAAAGTCAGCCATTTAAATGTGCTGAGTAAGTAGAAAAAATACCAGGCTTAGGGGAAATTCTTGATGTTAATGAGTGAAAATCCAAAATTAAATTCACCTTTAGAGGAATACCACAAAAAAGCTAAAAATAATTTATGAATACCAACAGTTTTCTCAATGAAGACTGACACTTTTATAAATCCTTCTTAGATATGGTAAGACTGCACTCAAACAAAGGAAATAAAATTAACTCTACAGCATTGGCCAAACACCTGACCCATGTTTTCCAGTTTAACATCTATGTTGCATTCTATACAACTAGCCAAGTTTTTTCTAATCAAATGGGAGATGATTTATAAATAAATTTTGAATGGAACTAATTAAACTCTGAATTAAATTCTGTCTTCTTGAAATGCTCAAATTTTATTGAGACAATCTGAAATATGATGGGCAATAGATTTAAGGTATACTTTTTTTTAATTCTTCAATAGGCCAGGAAATAAACTGTGGGTACATACATGAGTCTGTGCACATGCACTTCAAAAAATCTCTGGATCTCTCTTGTTTAATCCAAAACCGACAGAAGACTGAAAACAGTCCCATAACTCTCATTCCTCAACTGTTCATCTTCCTGACAGAATTGCTAAAAACCAATTAATTCAGTCCTTCCATTGATTCAGTGGTTTTGGATTAGGAAATGACAGCACCAGCAGTAGGACAAAAGATCTGCTTAGTCTGAACACTGAGATTGTTTAGGGCACAAAAGGCAAACAAGGGCATGGCTGCTTCCAGTAGGAGGGAACAGAAGTCACTGAGCAAAAAAACCATCTTCTGTCCTGTAATGCCTTAAAGAGGACACTCATGTCAGGTGCCAGAGATAAGTGCCCCTGTAGAAGACACACTGCTCCAAACCACTCAGAACATGGAGGAGATCACCAGGACTCTCTGGGAACATTGTATGCACCAAACTGATGATTTTTCTTTCCCACTTTCATTGTCTTGTGCTGTATATTCAACCTCCCACGTTCTGCCTCAGACAGGTTGCACATGAGCAATGCACTGTGCTTCTTAGCTGCATATAACTCCTGCAGGTAATTAGGCTTCTCCATAATATGCCTTGCTTTTTACTTAACAGACCTGACACACTGAAACTTTATTTCTAGAAGTGTCACCTGACACCTAAAGGGTACACTTCAAAAATCACATCTCATCAGACTCAGTGAATTAGCACTTTTAGCAATAAAATGTCTTTTCAAAGTGTTTGCTAAAACCTAAATAGCTTTTTTTTACAGACATCTTTGTAATAAAAACCTACGTAACCTACCTAAGGGTGCCAGGTGCACCTAAATATTGTGCAGTTTGGGCATAATTAAGCCCCCTGTTGCTACTCTACTGCTCCTTGCCATCAGCAGCTGCTTGTTTTCTTTCTGTAATAGAACCACACATGCTGATGGCTCCAGGAGCAGAGAGCTCTTTGACAGAACAACATCTTACAACTGTAGATCTCATCACTGACTTTCTATTTGAAAAATGCAAAAATATTAAATCCCACTTTTGGGAGAAAGCTCAGGCAGAACAGCACTTCATGAAAATGAGGATGATCAGAAAACCCTGGCACAGACTGACAATCCAAGACATCAACCAATACTCAACCACTGGCATTATTGAAAGTTTTTGGTTCTACAAAAAGCATAGGAAACTACAAAAAGTTTCTAATCCAGACCATGAACTGCAACTCTTCCAGCTATCCCTCTGTTAAAAAGACATCTTTTTCCTATTTAAAGATCAACATGGAAACCTTTATGGAGTGTCAGAATATTATAAAGCTGTACAAAAATCAATCTCACACTGCTCATTTGAAGTTTGTTTCATCACCCTGTTTATTAATAAGAGTTCACATTTTTAGAAATTTCCCATTCACATGTTGTTAAATTCTTGGCTTTAGAAAGTCTCAGTTTCTCCAGAGAAACAGTCTAAGATCACATGGACCAGGAATTTCACTAAAGATGAAACCATGTTTCCTCCTTTCTACAGCCTCTTTTGGAGTTTCCAACATTATCACTGCTCATGGTCAGGAACTAAAGGATTAGCAAAATTGTTCACTGCTAGATTGCAAAGTTTTTTCTTAAGGACTTATGCTTTAGCAGAGTGTAAAAAAACACAGCCCTCCACATTGTAGAAACCTACCAGAACTACTGATTTATTTTTTTTGTCAGACTTCAGGGTTTTACCAGGTAACTGTTCCTTAAATTCAAAATATAGACAAGTGCATAATTCCTTAAAACCTGCTTGTCCAAAGTCTAGCTGAACTTGCATCTTTGCCTCTCACTCTAAACAAAACACATCTAATTCCTATTTGCAGGTGTGACAGGGAAAGACACACTACTATCACCTTACCTTAATTTGGCTCTTCCATTTCCCCTCAATAAAAATTTTTTGAACTCCACTTCCCATATACCACTTCTAGACATCTTGGTTAATGAACTATGAGATGTTATTGTCAAACCACATATTAATGAATATTCCCCCCCTTGCATAGTCCCCATAGTCTGCAGATGATTAAAATTAGCTTAAAAGAATGCCACAGTCTTACTGTGCCTCAATTCCTCATTACTAGAACAGAGCAATTTCTGCTTTCTATCTCATTCACAGATCTCATGAAATTTCTACAAGGACAATTCACTGAAAATTTTTAAACATTTGGAAAATCTAGCACTGGGCCATATAACATAGTCATAAGTGATCCAGCAAAGTATCTTAGAAAAGTAAGCTTTTCTTCCTGGTGGAATTTTCAACCAAGCTTTATATTTTAATTATGCACCTGACCATCTACTGGGATATACAGGACTTCAAGCCTCAGAGTCAGGGTGTGCTAATAGTAACAACAACAACAAAAAAATTCTGAAAGAGCATGACACAGCTACAATGCCATCAGGCGGTGACAGAGTATATGAAATTTTGACCACGTCAGTGAGTATATCTGCGTAAGCTAATAATATACTAGGGACAGGTAACTGGATCTTTGTCATACACAATGTTGGAAAAATCATTCTCTTTTGGATGCAAGGGGAGCAGGGGGAAGGAAGGGGGAGAAAATACTTTTTCTGCTTTCACTACCTGACAGTTTCATTCAACATTTTCATGAGTTACTTGTTAGAAACAGAAAAAGTAAATACTAATAGTCAAAGGCAGGAAATACACTTTTCTCAAATTCATCAGTCAGGAGTACAAAAACAAGCCCTGACACACAGATGTGAATGAATAAGAGCTTAATTATTTTAATCATAGAAAGACAAGGTCTCATTACCAGTCTAAAAGGTACTTTCATATTCTACACTCATGCTCCTGAATGGATCTATTGCTAATCGACCAAGACTGACACAGAGGGGAAAGGACTGTAAAATAAGAGCATGTAAATTTCTGATCATGCTCTGCGATAAAGTTATCAGTCTTATTTACTGAAAAGATAAGGAGAGAGTTAAGGAACTTAGATGGAGAAGTAATTTTACTGGAGAATTCTGGTAACATTAACAACGTAAAAGCTATGCAGTCAGGAAGCAGGGCCATTTAGATAACAACAATAATGGCACAGCAACAGATGAAATACTCTGGGACATAGCCAAAATGCTAAGAAAGAAGATAATAAATATGTCACATCCAACACAGAAAGCAATGTCATTCTGAAACCCATGCACTCAAGATCCTGCATTGCCTAACCGTAACTTGACCACTAGCCCAACTCCAGCCTTGTTATAAAGAGAAGACCCATTCTCAAAAAAAAAGCCCCAAACAAAAACACACAACCAAACCAAACCAAACAAAAAAACCCCAAACAAACAAAAAGCCACTTGACATCAGCCCTTGTTAATACCAGACCTCTTCATAAATCACATTTTTTTTGGAAAATGGGATCTTCCAGTTTTCACCCCAAAACTTGATGCCTTGGTTCTCGACAGTTAAGCCTAACTGCAATCCTCACCTTAGTCTCAACATGAAAGAGGGGACCTGTCTGTACAAGAAAAGCCAATAAATGTCACTGGCCCCCAAAAACTCCAGTCTTTTCTTACCACCCGATGCTCTGTAGCTTCTTGCTACAGGTCCCTATTCAAAATGCTAACTCTTACTGTAACCTTAACCTCGGCTTTAGCTTGAAGGAGGAAACCTGTACATATGTGAAATTAAACCACATGATATAGGCCTGTTAATATCAGTCTTCCCCTTCTCTCTGTTGGATCTGTAGCTTCCAGACATCCAGGGGACCCAAGGTTGGGTATTTTGGGGAAACACTGATAGCATGATATTCTTATTTATACCAGTTTCTCTATTCCCACCATATAGACAGGGAGTGGAAGTGTGGAGGCCTCTTGACCATCCAAGGGTCACTAGGATGAAGTTGAGGGCTGCACCACCAGCTTTATGTCCCTCTTGAGCCTTTGCTGTCTGTGAGATTTCTGTTGCTGGCTTTTCTACTTATCTGTACTGTCTAAATTAACTTGGTGTTCTGATTCAATTTTCATTAGCCTTGACAGCAAGATTCCTTCTTGTTGGCATCTCTGAGACAGGCAATGTTTGTCACTCCCTTTATGTCACTTTCTGGAATTCTTACTTTCTTTGGATTTTTGAAATACATGGTGCCTCATGTTTGTCATATTAAAAGGCTCAAAATCTTCCTGTAGTATTAACGTTAGGTCAGCAAGACAAGAATTATGTTAAAAGTAATATGCATCTCATTGCTGTAAAAAGAAGAAATTGAAATAACAAATAAAGCTAACAAGGAGTGACAGCATAGATTTCTGTGTCTAAACAAACAGATGGCTTCTGAACCAGAGTACACTACTAACTCTCCTCAAACAAGTGTTGGGAAATTTATTAGGCAAGGAAATTAGGGAGATTTCAAAACCAACAGAAAAAGGCATGTCATTGTTCTGAACAGAAGCATTTTCTTGAGTGAAAAAAAGAAGTAATTTTTTCTTATGCATGGAGGATATGGGATGTAGTCGGATTTACTTATACACTGAATAATGTAGCTGTTTTATCTGTTTTTGTGTAATTTGTACATCTGTTTTCTGGTAGACATCTGGACTCGCATCTTGAAGCAGACAACTAACTGGCAAAAGAGATGTGCTATTATTTCTTGATTTTAGATATTCTCACAAAAAATTACGCCAAACTGGATGAAGTACATGTTTTTACAGACTAAAAATGTTACCTAGGACCACTTTCTTCCACAATTATAGTTTATCATTGCTTTCTTACAGCACTCCAGTAAGAAGGATGCCAATAAATGAAAGCAAAGAAGTAGTCTAACAAACCAAGGAAACTTTCCTTGGCTGTCCCCTTCAGTCTTTTACATCCAGCAGTTCCTCTCTGTCTTCTGAACTGTATGGCAGAGTGAAGAAGCAAAGAAATGAACTCATCAGAAATACCTGCTAGAAAATAAACATCACACGCCTGAAGCCACAAAAGAAGATGCTATGTACATTACGATCTTGCAAGTACCAAGCTTTAACATATCACCTAGACTGCAACTGCTGCCCAAGTATTGCAGCTCTGCCTTCCCTCCAAACATACAGCTGGAACTGCAGTGCTAACCCTCACTAAGCAACATAAAGAGTATGGCATTATTAAGGTGAAAAAGAGGACACTTCCTCTTTAGGCATGCAGCTGCTGCTTCTGATGCTGCAGTGCAGATGCTGATAAGACTTTGACAGAAGTGGTAAGTAGCAGCCAAAGTAAGTTCAGAGTAGGGAACTCCAGCACAGGGGAGATCTTTCCAAAGCAGTTATCCCACAACCCCCCATCAGGCAAAAGTTAGCAAGTCAGAAAGACTGAAAAGAGAACTCAAAAAACAGATATGACTACTAAATTATTCCGAATCTGGCTAAAAAAAACACCACACCACACATACACAAACACCCACAAAAAAAAAGGATTTCCAATTTTTGTTTTGGTAAGGCATATGGAAATGGCTAGAATTGCAAGATAAATCAAATGCCCTTGTAATATCAGAACAGAGGCACTGGACAGCCTGTCTTACCTATTCTAATCCTTGCTGTAATATTTGCTGTATATCTACAGCAAAACAGGACCCTATTATCTGCTTTTCCCCCATTTCTTTTGGCCTTTCTAGATAAATGAGGAAATGCAAAGGTTTGATTTAACACAAATTATTTCTTTTTTTTTTTTCCTGAAAAATAAGGTTTGGTCTGGACAAGAAAAACCCCAAAACCCAACAACAATAACTCAAGACTGGCCAAACCACTGACCTTGACAAACAGATTCAGAAGTCTTCACCCAGTCCTGAGCAGCTCTTTGGATCAATGGTTTCTTTAGCAGGTCTCTGGACAGATAACAAAACCTAGAGCCAAATACTTTGCTGTTAAGGAAACTAGCAAAGCTTAATTGGAGTCACTGACATACATTAGTTCAGACCACCTGAGAATTTGGCCTCTAACATTGTTTTGCATCACCTTCATGTTTTAAATCCTCTACCAATTTTAATTAATTTGTCCCCTCTAGGCTCTCTGGCTCAAAGCTCTTTAAATAAAGAACAGGAATAGGGACTCAAAGAGAAGGCAGATTTCTTACTCCAAGCTCAACCAGCTTTAACAGTTCTAGCTAAAGGGGAGCTCCAGGGTACTGAGTATTCTCAATATTGTTATGTGTTTAGTTTTACTATCAGGGTTCTGTAGTGGACTATGTTTCATATGGGTATTCTGATGCCTTATCTCAAGCCTTGGATTGACCAGATTTTCCGTCTCTTCTCAGCAAACATGGCAGGGAAAAAAAAAACCTCAAAGCATAAGTGCCAATCTGATAGAAACTCTCTGTGCAGAACTCCATTTGAAATCACATAAAGAAAGGACGGACTGTGCAACTGTCCTCTGCAGAATAGCAGTGCTCATTTTTTATGGCATATTATACAATCCATATTACATCGATAGTCTTCACTTTAGCGCTGACCTAGGCTCTCCCTTAGGTAACCTCTAACTCCTCTCCCATCCAGGCGCAAAAAACTCTTAACTGAACACAGAGGGCATTTTCTATTGGGTTAATCTGAATGGTCTGGGGATATAAATGAGAACAAGAGTGCTGCTTTTATTCCAGGGAGTAGCTTAGAGAGGTTTTCTCAGTGCAAGTACTTATCATGTGCCTTCCCTATAATTCGTCACATGTTCAGAGGCCAAACAAATTATCCTGTAATCCAGTGGGAAAGGATCAAAGCTGATTCTTTCTGCCTTATTGCATTTGCTTCCAGAAGTCAGAGAGGATATATCTGTGCTAAGAGTACAGAGCAAATGATCACAAAATAACTCCAATATAGCTTTGAAGCAGGGATAATCACAGCAGAGCTAAGTTAACCTGGATGCTGATTTCTTTTTCAAGGAGATCATTTTGAGCAGTGAGTAGTAGGGAGCCCTGCTTCCCACGTAGATTGCCAGTACAGCAGGAGAGTGCTCTGGGGTAGTGCTGAAAACTCTTTTCTGTAGTCATAGTTCTGCTGTTCAAGTTTTAAACTGAGCAGACTGCATAAGAAAAGCTCCCTAACTCATATGGGGTGCAAACCCTTCTCTGTGGTATGAAAATTTGGGGGGGGGGGGGGGGGGTTATGATGAAATTAACTTCTGAGGCATCGCTAATTAGTGGAGCAAGACTTGTGCATGATCTGCCCGTATATGTTTTCATTACCAAGATGACTACCGAACAGTTGCTGACACTCAGATTCTCTGGTGTAGCTCTGTAGCTCAACTAAATTGTTAAAATATAGACATATTGAACTGTATTTAAAAGTTTTTGAATACTACTTGCACATTGTATCATTTCATAGGCAGAAAGTAGAGTCATATTTTTAAATTCATGTCATTTTCTAACTCTTTTGTTATCGGCCTAGAAGTTTACTCAGAGAAATGGAAAACAACAGGAACAGTGAAAGTACTGTAATGGTCCTGCCTTACGGCTGGGATGCTGTTATGATAAATCTTAACCGAACAAGATGAACTAACTCTAAACAGCTTAGATCTCTATCTGCCTAGCTGTAAAATTTCTCCCTATTCATAGATCAGAACTTGTGCAAATTCTGGAGCATAAAAGTTTTAACATTTAAGGCAGCACAACCAAGTTAATTCTACAGCCATTCTCATATGTTTCATTTAGTAACAAAACAAACTTTGTCTATGCTTCTTTCCAGTTCCATAATATGCATTTTCTTTTCAATCTAACCAGTCTTCAGCTGTGGTAGAAAACAAGAAAATGAGCCCTCAGGACACTGCAAGCATTGTAAAGGTGTGATATGATTTTTAATTACAGGCAGCTTTTATTTGGAACATTTTCTCCCATTTGGAAAAAGTACTGCAGAAAGAGACAGGCCCGTGGATCTCACCAATTATAAAGCACTCTTATTTATAGGTAGCACAGATTGCACAGTCAGGCTTTGCTTGAGGTACTAGGGAAAAGTGGAAATCTAACATTTTTAAGCTGGGGATTCTTATCAACATGAACAAGGACAACATAAGTATGCACTACTGAAAAATGTAGACATAAGCATTCAGCCCTCTCACCTTTTAATTTGCTAAAAAGGTAATTAACAAAGACAATTATGAGACAAAGGCAATTTATTTTATGGATAATTGCATGCATTTCTAGTATGATTTAGAATGGTTCACAAAAGTATTAAGGCCATTCAAATCATAAGCTTATTTCCTGACTATTGAAATTTTCTTTTCCCACTCAGTAGTCTCAGCTTTGCCAAATGATATCCAGTGGAAATTCGTACCCATACTTTGGGCAACATGGCATGGCAGTTACAAAAGCCAAAGGAAATTATCTAAAACTACATATCACATTATAGTGCCTGAGATGTTTTCAGAAGCAGTAACACAGTTCAACACATAGTGCATTAACTCAGTCATCTATTGCAATGGCAGCTTTCCCTATCACTTAAAAGGAAAATGTAACATGAAACAAGATACCTCATTCAGAGTTTGTACCATTTAGAAAAGTTTTAAACTTATTGCATGACCAAACCAGTACTGATAACACACTACTGTTGTAGCTTTTGCTGAACGGTGTTTCCACAGCATCAAGGTCATTTCTGTTTCTCACTCTGCCCCCCAGTGAATAGATGGGGGGGGTGCAGAATAAACTGGGATGGACACAGCTGGGCAGATAACCTGAACTAACTAAAGAGATATTCCATACCATATAACGTCATGCTCAGCAAAGGAATAAAAAGGAAGGGATTTTAGACGGGTTAGCCATTTTTTCCTTGGGAACTGGCTGGGTGTTGATCTACCCATAGAGGGTGGTGAATGATTGCCTTTTCATCACTTATTTTGTTGTTTTCTTCTCTTCTTCCACTTATCCTTCACCTATTAAAGAAATTTTTTGTTGTTCTTTTTATCTTGACCCCCAAGTTTTCTTGCTTTTATTTTCCTTTTCCTCTTCTCCTGTCCCACTGTGGCAGGGTGGGGGGTGGGGCAGTATAAGTGAACGAGCAGCTGTGTGGTGCCTAGCTGCCCACCAAGTTTAACCCATAACACTAACCACTAGGAGGAAAAAAAAAAAAAAAAAGAAAAAAGTTTAATGACCCAAAGGGCTGAAACAGGTAGATTTGATACAAGCTTACAAACTGTGCGTATCTGATTATAGAGAAAGACCATAGCAAAGTTCCAAGGAGCCATAAGTAAAGAAAACACATAGGGAGAGAACACAAAGAAAATTGGAATGACAAATGTGCCAAGGTAGATCGGTTACTGATGTATTTGGGAGGTAGCTTGTCAGTGTGGTGCTATGATAATAAATAAATAATACTGTATTACATTTATGCAGTGCCCTTCAGTGACAGACCAAGGTGCTTTTCTAGGTGAAACACAGGTAGCAGCAGCAAAACACTGCTGGCACATCAATGCTTTTTCAACACTGATGTAAATATGCCCCCATAGAACTGATTTAAGTTCAAAAATACTTAAAAAAAGGCAAGCCTTTATCATGGGAAATAAACAGAACCTGCTCTTGACAACTTCAAATTAGAATTAAAAAACATACAAGGGAAAAAAAGGCTTGTTGAAGTCAGTAGCAGTAACAGCCAAGATCAGAGGTGATCAAAGCAAGGACCAAATGGATGTTTATGCAGTTATGCATGTACTACTGTAATGAACTAATTTAATATAACAGTTTTCATGCTCCAGGTATTTCCTAAGGAATAGATGCAATAGCTTTAATCCATATTAATACAAACACAAGGGCTCAGAGTCAGGCAACAGTGTAGCAGAGAGTACAAAAGAAGTTGAAACCATACAACATAACAAGTCCACTCTCATCAGCATTTAACTGTTATAAAATGTGCCTTGGAGTAGGAGTTCAGAGTCCAGGCTCAGCTCATGTGGTTTACTGATACTCTCCACAGTTTTAGACTCTAAAATTTTTTATTCCACTTGGAAAAGGATTATAATAAAAGAATCCACAATGGTTGCCTTAAGCAGCGTACTTGCAATTATTTGTCTGCAAAGGCTGGAGGCACAAATGATACCAACAAAGCCCTTAATTTGCCAAACTACTTCCAATGACACACATTACACTTGTACAACTTTCAATTACATAGAGTCAAGGTGCTTTCATCAATACTGTCCATCTATTAATATAGCTATTCCAGTAGAATTTTGTAATACAAGCTAGATATAACTCTCCAGGATATGTCAAAACCCTCAGAAATAGAAACAACTAATAGGTGAAAAGAAGTTAAATTGATTCTTTGAAGGGAAAACTGCCTAAAATTTGTGATTTATTTAAGACAATGAACTATGTGCCATGAACGAGGGCTGTCAGCATGTAATAGGCTGACAGCATAGGAAAGGAAGAAGACTCTTGGAGTGCATCAGGGCTCTGGCATTCAAGGCAGGATGGATGAGTCTTTCATTTGGTCTACTTAATACACATCTATTTTATCTGATCACTTTTGATTAGTGCTGCAGTTTTCACTTTGTACTTTGACTAGAGAACTCTGATAAATGCAATGGGGTGAAAAAGTGAGTGATAAAGGTCACAAGAACAAAAAATGAATTTCAATAAATCAAGCAATATGAAAAAGATATTAATTAACATATCTTAGGTTCTTCTGATGCCATTACTGTTTCAACCAGCCAAGGCAGGAATGGAATTCAGGGAAACTGAAATCTCTTAAGCAGTTTTCCTCTTTTCCTTTTCTTTTTAGTTTTCAAAACTGTTTTTTTTTTTTCAAACAAAGTAGCTAAGGAGACTGATACTAAGGGTACACACAGCCTTTTATTATGCTATCTTATTGTTCTTTTCCCCCTAGATTTGTTGATTAAGTATCTACCAAACAATTGGAACAAATAATTTTCAATTCCTTCATGACTTAAGAACTATTCCCTTAAACTAGCTGGTAAACATTAGTCATGTTGTCCAACAGATCACCCAGCATCATACAACATTGTTTCTGCCCTAGTACAGGGTAACTGAAACATTTAAAGTGAGAGCATAGCAAATGGCTAAGAGGTTTTTTGTAGTAATACCATTCGCTGCTAAGATTAAGAAGCTTTGGGGATTTACAAAATTGATGAATAATGCATATCACAGATATCAAGTAGTGGGACTGTACGGATCACAGCAGACCAAACTTCACAGTTTACTTTCCACAAGTTACCCAGTATTACTTCCCCCCCCGCCCCCCCGTTTTTCTGACAAGCAGTAAAGATAAAATTAAACCTTTGGCAGAGTAGTTTATACGAAAGTGCTTTAGATTCCTCAGAAAGATGAATGTCACTTAGTTTACATATCACGCATGGCTTACAATTTTACATTACAATAAAGAATAGTCTCTGTTAGTTGAGCTAGACTTAATGCCGAAAAGAAAAGTTATTTTTTATTCTTTTTTCCCCCCAAGTTTCAAAGCATTGAAATGTAGACAATCCAAGGGCAGTAGACTACAGATTCTAATACTAATCGTCCAAACTAAGATGTCTTTGGTCAGGATTTACTTTTATACTCATCTCTAAGCATATCCACTCTACAGCACTACATTCAGAGATTCTCCACTGCTTTACTTTTGACTACCCGTTTCTGGAGAGCTGAGACCCATTAATGTAAGAGTGGTAGCTGCTAACCCTTAACCATTGCCAAGATGGCAGAGATACTCTTCTGTTGCTAGTGAAACAGAATCACACTGGCAGTCTTTTATCAGATGCTTCAAGTTTGTCTCATTTCCTTTGAATTTTAAAAGCATAGAAGTTGTCATTCTGCCAGTCTTATTACATTATCATATGAATATTATCACCCAACAATTACACACAGGTCTGAGCTATTTTATTTCCTCTGTATGTGATATGTGAGCTACTGCTTCCTCTGTATTGACATGTGAAAATTCATGTGAAATTTGAAAATTCAAAGCAGCCTAATACAATAGAAGTATAAGTACACAAATCCAAATATCCCACACTCTGGTTTGGATTCATTCCACCAATTTGAGAAATTAAAGCAGACAGACACTTCCAGCTCCCTCCACAGTCAGTGTAGGGAGAGAACTCCAGAGCGCAACTCAATCCATCCAAGAGTAGACTTGGTCTGTGTTTCCAAGTACAAATGTCACACTACTAACAATACTGCAGTGTATTTATATATAACAATTACCCTCTCTTCACATCAGAATTTCATTGAAAAAAAACATATGCTCCAACAAGTTAATGAAAAAAGACTGATAAAACATTGCCTAAAATCTCAATTTTGCAATCTGGATTTCAGGAAAATTTGCAGACCTGACCTTTCAACAGGAGGTTAACCCTGTGCAGGGGTTTGCCTTCATGTACACATGGTGTCCAACATCCTTTGGGAAATGAACTGTTTGCTGAGATTGGACACATAATCACGCCATACACTTTGCCCAGGTGACACCCCATATTTCAACAGTAAAAAGGGACTTGAGAGGGATCCACTCAAGCTGAGAATGTTTACTACACCCTAAGGGCTCTCCTGGGAAGTCAGAATAGACCTGCCACCTAACGGAAGATACAGCCCACTGATTTTTACATTAACACATTAATACTACTTTCACGCATTTTCTTTTTTAGAAATTGTACCCACCTGAAAGTCGATTGAGGATATCCAGTTTCATTTTGCCGAAGGCACTAGGTGGCACTGTGTTCTGCCTTTTGTGGCACTGCTCATCCTCAGTTTGCTAAAATCTGCCCAGGTTTCACCAATTTATATTCTCTCGCCAATCACTGCTTGGACGTTAGCAAAAAAGATTCTTCAGCACTCATCATTATGCTTTGCCATCCATCTCGAAGTTTTTTCTATCTATCAAAATGGCCGGTGCTATTGAACTCAACATCATGCTTATTTTAAAAATGTTGTTTGCCTGGGTAAAAACATGGCTTTCCTCTAGTTCCGTTTAGAATGGAAAAGTTCATAATTTCCATTTAGTATGCAGAAAAAAAAACATTGCAGTGCTGATTGCTCAACATCACAACAAAGAAAACACAAACACCCCAGCCCTATATAAAGACTCATTGGCAGTCTTTTTTTCTAAGGCTGCACCAGGAATGTTATTAGAACACAAGACTGAATGTTAGAACTGTAAATCTACAGTTTTAGTTACTTGCTTTCACCCTTACCATGCAGTTTCTGCCCAAAAGCTTACACAATTCTTCCTGTCTTTTGTTGTTATTGTAATGGTTGGATCAACAGGCCATAAGCAAAAAGGTGATAAACACATAATGTGTATTTATACACACAAATACTGAGAATGAAGGAGGTTTTGCTCAGAGGAGCTTTTCATCCATTAAACTGTCTGCTCAACAATGAAGCAAGCAGATTAGAAGGAAAGGCAAGTCTCCCAATTTCCAGCCTATTACCCTACCTTGTTGACCACATAAAAATTTAAGATAACAGAACTTCTTTTGTAACTGTATCCTGTTACTCTTTGAGATGTGTCTGCATTGAAGTTTTCTTTGCTGGCATACTTGTATATTATCTTAGCATGACATTAAAAGCCTTTGGAAGCTATACTGATTTGTAAATATTTAATCAAAGAAAGATTTAGTCTCTGAAAATAAAAGAATATATATATATATAGCATGCATGCTTTAGAGATAGTAAAAATAATTAAAAATGGAGTTTACCTCTAACAAGTAATTTATGTTCAACTTGTTGGCATTTATCACTAAGTTTACCTTTTGATTTCTTCCCATGTGTGTTGACAAAGAACAATTTTCAGTCAAATTAGCATTCAGTCGTGACATACAAAGGCAACACATTCTCACCAAACACCCGACACACAGACACACACACACACACACTTTCAATCTGAGTTGCACATAGAGCAAACCTACCCAACATATTGGTTACCACAAAATTTCCAGGTCCAGAAAAATCAGGCAGAAGTAAAAAACAACTCTGAAACAGCTACTGCTCAAAATAAAACACTCTGAAAGCTGTGTAGTGTACTCTTCAGAGTACAGGAGTGCAAAACAAATGGTCTAAATGCTGTTCCTACCTGTGTCGTCAAGCTGCTTGTTGATGTCAGGAAAGTCATTGGTCCTTTCTCTATGGTTTGTCCCCTTCTCTCCAGTCCATTAAAATTACAGCTGGAATTATATTTTCTGAAGTGTACCTACAGCATGCAATATAAAAAAGGTTGCAATAACAGTAAAGTCTCCTTAGGTACTACCCTAACTACGTTAATATCACTAAAACAACTTAGCACACTGATTCCAATTCTAGAAAACATCTGCTTGCTTACCACTCACTCTTAACTTACCTCTTTCAGCATTTCCTGCAGGTTTAAGGCTTATCTTTTTACATATCAATCAGCAGTTTCAAGTTAGTTATTTTTAACATTAGCAAGCTTCTGAAGACAATATACACTGAAATCTGGCCATGACAGCCAAAGGAAATTCAACTAATAAAGCACAAAAAAAAATGATACAGTTTACTCATTTTGAGTTAGTCATGAAAGTTCATTCTGGGTGTAAAATATCAGGAAACTTTCAGAACTGAAATTGCTTCCTTAGAGCAACGTGCTTACTGCTTCCAGTGTACTGTTTGTTAACTCCTGAAATACGAAAAAAACCACCGTAACCCAGTATAATGGCCAAAAGCATCTTTGTTTTACAGAAATAGAGAGCATGACTAGATATAAAATGAGTGCTTCTGAAGTGCAGCTTTTGAAATTTAATTTTTGAAGGAGCTAGAATTCAAAAGAGGAACCACACTTCACAATTCAAGGAAAATATTTGTGTTCAATTTTTCTACTTTTTGAAATTATGGAGAAATTAAAAGCTATATTACTAATAATTCCTTATCACATTTTAATACCCTACCTATATGCAGGGACAGATTTTTTTCTCTTTAATCAAATGTTTGTTGTGCCTGCTATAGGGATTACATACTATTTAGCACATACAATAGCAATGAGTGGGAATGCCTACAGGGTTGAAATTTTGAAAATATCCAGCCATCCAGTGACTTTCTACACATGAATCAGAGAATTTTAGGAATCTTCTCATGAAAATCATAACACCCGGCATCCCTCATTAACAGATTTACCAATTTTCCACTCCTCAGTAGGAATATTTTTTTTGGCACTTCTCTCTTTCATTTAAATTATTCCTAATTAATTAAAATGAAATTCTTAAGATGTGTGAGTTCATTAACTCCTTTAATGAGAAAGAACATTTTGGACCTTATTATTAGACTGTCATCAGTATCTGTTAGACAGTTAAATTAATAAAGTGATTATATTCAAATAACTCAGGCATTTGCATTTTATTTTTAACATTACATGTCTGTCTTGCTTGCTTGGAAACTGGGGAAATTTTGCTGGTCATGCAAAAGTACAGTCTGGATGGATTTCAGTGCATTGCATGCCTGGACCTTTAAAAGTATTTAGGGGTCAGAGTAGCTGTGATCTAGGAGACATCTACTTCAGGTCTACTGGAACCTCAAGGAACAATTCAAGCAAGCAAGTACAGTACAGACATCCTTTAAAAATAAAGGTATTGTGGTCCCTTTATTGTTAGAAAGCAAAAAGCCTGAAAGAAAAGTAGTGAGAATAGACAATTTGTATCCTTGAAAGGATCAAGATAAAGCAAGACACAGCAATAATTTGCTCCCGTACTGCATTCTCTGTATACTACTGACAGGCTGTGAAAAATATCCATTGGCTAAAAGCAATATACAAGGTGGAACTAGAGCTCCAGATGTCTCCTATTCTCATGAAAAGCCATGTGTGTTTTGTAAGAATCTTGTCATGCATCTTTCTCAAAAGTGATCCTCCAGCTACGCAGTAGCCCTTTAATGCTTTTCTGGGACACTTATTCAGTCAAGGCATACAGAAGAGACACACAACCTTAGTTCAAAAAGAGAAATGCTACTATTTTGGAAATCGTATGTCAGCCAGGTAAAAAAAACCCAAAAACTGGTACAAGTTGAAATATTAATTTATAGACCACCTTAACTCTCATAATCTAGATCTGATCTTTAATAACAAGTGTCTGCTTTATACATATCCCTGCAAAAAGTCAGAACTGAAGTTTTGGTCCCAAACATAATTTGAAAGACAACGCAAGCATCTTTTTTCCCCCACCTCCTCAGCACTGAAGGAAAAAAATCATGACTTTTCTTCCCTTTCTCATGTTTCCCAAGTCATAAACTTCACAACAATCAATAATAATGAAAAATGAAAAAGACATATCTGGTCTGGCTCCTGCATGAACTGAATTATATTTTAAATTTTGTAATCTTTAAAGCCAAACAAGATAAACTGCTGCTTCTTAAGAGGCTGATAGATTTACCATAGCCACATGGAAAGAAACTACATGAGTGAGATTTGTTGCTCAACAGACAAGTACAAAGGAGGAAAGTGGAAGATTTTTTTCAATTTAATTAAGAAATGGTTCTGTGTCTCAGGCACTGGTGCCTTCTAGACAAGTGCAGCTGATGAAGAATTTAAAGCACTGCTTCTTCAACCAAGCCTGCTTCAGTTACAGAACTCAAACATTTAAAAAGAGAAATTCAGCTGAAAAAATAGTGTAACACCTGTACAACTGTTTAAATATTTATGCCACTGCTTATTTCTTTCTTTGAGGTTTGAGTTAGCTGCACAACTGAATAGCACAACAGTTAAATTAAGGTTCATCCCAGAGATAATGACTGAAATTAAGTTATGCGCATCAGAGCTGTTATCATTTGGAAGTAGTATTGGATACTTCGGCTTGAAACAATGTTGTCAATCACTATGAGGATACATAAAGTTCATAAGAGGTCTCTTTAGGTGAAGTGATGGAGGAATGTCCATGGAGAACAACTTCACCGGTACCCCTGCCCTATACCCAGCTCTCACATGAACATCCATCCTACTTTCCATTCCATTGTTCATTTAATCATAACAAAAAAATTACAACTGATATGTGGCAGGCTCACAGCCCAAAAAGCCCATTACTGGTGGAACTGTGAGAGAGGAAGGACCATGCAAGCATTGTGTTAGGCAATTCATCTGTATCACTGGCTATGAATTAAAAAAAAAAAAAAAATCCAACAGGCATCCCTGTAGTAAACACTTCTCAAAACACTTTTGAATCCAGCTAGATGGTAGCTAAACAAAGATGAAGTCCAAACAAAACTGCAGCTCCTCAGATATTCCAAATGTGGTAAGATGCAGAGAATGCCTCTAGAGCTGGGAGTCAAAACCTACAGGTAGGTAGGAAGGTTCTTGAGCAAAACGTGTAAACTAGGAGTAAAAAATACCAATTTGCCACTCTGGAAGACTCTGACTAATGTAACATCAACCCCAAGATAAGTGCACTTTAAACATTGTCTTGTTCTTCACAGTATAGTCATACAGTTGACCAGTAATCCAATTCAAATATTTACCAAAAATCCATGTAATAGCTATTCTAAAATACAATTTATTCTTCTCTTTGTGCTAAAGCAAACCTCATCAATTCAATGACAGATCCACTTACACACAGTAAAAAAAAAGAAAATTGTGTGTATGTTGACCTATTTATTTCTCCTCTCACTGAGAGATGCTATTTAAATCATTTATCCAATTACATGTTGGAAACAGAACTAACATAACATTGTGTATACAGCATTATATCTTTGCTTTTCTGTGGGAAAACCATAGATTCAAATTTCCAAGTACAGAAATCAAATATTTTAATTGATAAAATCAAGTGAAACTTTTTTTTTTTTTTTCCCCATAAAAGTGTTGCAGAGATACCTGGACAGAGAGCTGCTATCTTCCATACTAGACTTCTGTGAAGTAGGAAGTCTATTCGCACTGGTTTACCAATGACATTAATTCAAAGTGAGAAGATATTCGGTTTCTGTACATTGAATTAACTACCTTTTTATTGAAAAACTGTTAAGTCTAATGATATATCCATCTGTAATTACCCAGTGATGAATATTAAGCATAGGCTGAAATTCTCCAAACTAACTAAAATTATGGCATAAGAAACCTGTTCTGATTTAAAATAACATTATATTTCACAAGGTTTTTAATGGATAGCTTTAATTTATTGCTTAAAATAACTACAGTTCTTCAATTTATAATGCTATTTCTTGTTTCACCTGTGATATACTACATGTTCTTATCTTTCTATGTGCATCAGCTGGCTTTATATTAAAGTTCTAACAAGTCTTACATAGTGGTAGTTACTGAGTTACATGCCTGCATCCAAACTGGATGCTATCATTCCTCTTCAGCAAGTGAGAATGATCTAAATTTTTACCATAGCTTTTAAAACACCACAGACAGTTCCTTAAATCCACTTTTCAAAAAGAAGACCATAAGGAAAAGGTGAAATACTTTAAACTTTACTAAAAATTTGTGTTCTGTAAATGCTGAAGACAGGAAAATATCAGGATTAGTAAACCACTTGTGCCAGAATATTTTATGAACACATCAGTGAAGAGCAGCCAGTTCAAGTTCAATTACAAGAACAGTGAATGCAACTGCCCTTGAAAATGCAAGGCACCTCCAGAAATTTTATTTCAAAAAGGTAACTTTTTGGTGCTTTTGAAATTAAATAGGAACAAAACATCAAAAAGAAGTGCTTTCACATTTTCACATTACCATCCCATTTTTTCTAGCACAGTTTACAGAATTTAGCCCAAATTCTCAGGTAATTTTTAGTCTTTCCTGAATTTCTATTTATCATAATTAGTATTTCTCATTTTTTCCACAAATCACAATCTGAAGTTCTCCTGACAAACATGATCTCTTTACACACATGCAGTGACATAAAAATAAGTTAGCAATAATATACATATTGTTTTAAACCCACTAATTACAGTAAGAAAAAATATAACATAAAGGCTTCTCTTCTCATTTTCACCAACACACCAGTTTAAATATTGCACATGAAACATTATTATTGGGCTTGTTCAGCAAAGTCAGGTTAAGTGACTGGTTTTGTTTCCCCAAAACAGATCCCATGGCATAACTAACTGAGCTCTAGACATCCACAGAAGCTTGAATTCAGAAAATAGAAGACTGAAACTTTTAATACATGTAGTTTCTAAGGAGTGCACATTTTATTTTAATTAAGTTATTGTGAAAATTAGCAGGAACTGTTTTGCAAGTTTTCCAGTTTCAGGTTCCCTTTCAGTAGCATACTTAAAAACGTACTTAAGTCCAAGATACCTAGAAAGAAATGTCTCGATCACTTATTACCCTAGTCTTTGAGTAATTCATAGTTACTACTGCATCTGTGACAGAAGAGTAATAAGGCAGTGCTGCTATTTTTCTTTTACAAATTGAGTGCTGGGGCTCAGAAAGACTGACCACAACATTTTGAAAAAGCTCTTCAGAGCACACATTTCAGTAAATGAAGCTGGGATACTAAATTATTCTTCAAAACAGTCTGATTTGCTCAAGGTCATCTACAAATATTATGACAGAACCAACAGAAAAAAGGAAATGTGTCTTCACAAGCCTCAAGCTAGTGCCTTTATCTCTGGCTCAAGATTTTTTCCATAATAATGTCAAGAGGATGTAAGCACGTGCTCTGCTGAATAGGGAATCAACTTAGTGAATCAAAATCTAAATCCAGAGTCCTGGAAAAGAGGGCCAACTATTTGATTTTTATTATTTTGTAGTACAAAACAGCAAGAATGGTGATATATTGAATAGAATTCTGAAGCAAACGGAAAGTTGACACTGCATAAATGAGTAGTCAATTTTCTTTCCTCATCGCCATCCCTTAATGTTACAGTTCTCACACTGTATCACATCATGTCTTATTACAAAGTGCCTAAAGATGAAGTCATGAGATCAATGCAAAGAACATAAATCATGACATGATTAAGCAGGATGTTAGGCAGACACTTAAAAGCATGTGCTATACAAGTGTTTCTATGAGAGATGGAGCTTTCAGGAGCAAAACTTGGGCATTCAATCTAGCAAAGCTGGCATTGTGCTGTGGTAACTAATTGGAATTAATTTGGTTTGTATATGCTGGACTTTCACCACTATGGAAATATACCTACTGAAATAAGCTTCTTTCAATCATTTCAATGAGCATTTATTTTCTGAGTCCCGAACTCATCTCTGTTGTTACAGAAACCTTCAGGGATTTCTGAACATGTTTTGCATGGGAAATTACTCAAAAAAGTTACGTGAATTGCAAACAGCCACTTTGGTTTTGAATCCAACAGTGTGCCATTATTACCATAATGCACACTCTGTGAGTATACAAGGCTGATACAGCAGTAAAAAATTAACCACTGATCTAACAAGGTCCATACAGAGGAGTTTTAAGCAGGTGCCCAAGCAGTATGTCATCCCTTATTCCAATAACTCTTGTCAGTTTTTAACAGAAAATTTAAAACACAAGCTTTCTGCTGTGCTAGGTTAGAAAGTAAGTACACTGCACAAAATCTAGACAAAAATGTTAGGTTTTGAACTTGTTCAATGGTTTTCTTCCTGAGAAGGGAATGCACGTGCATGCTCCTCTTTTGCGGGGTCTGTAGAATAGTAAACTTCCAATTATATCCAAATGCAAGACACAAACAAAGGGAAAAGCCCTCAGTGGGAAAAACTAGGACAGCTATTGTATCTTTTACATTCAAACCCCACACTTCCATTCAGTAATGATTAAATTCCAGTTTATATAAATAGCAAATTGCAATAAAGACCACCAGGAGTGTTCTGTATTTCCAATCATTATGCTCTGTACTAGTATGTCAGTGGTTTATACTGCCTTGTATGGAGTTATCTGTCTAGGGATGTGATTTTAATTTCTGAAGTTCTTCCTGGCAAAGAACCTCTCCTGACAGAGAGAAGTTCAAGATACAGAGTTACAAGCTGCAGACACAGAGGAGAGCAAAGGAAGGCTGTAGTGAACTGAACAGTATCTGCACTCATCTGTACTCCAGCTTCTTTAGGGACTGCTATATTTTTTTTTCCAAAGTGATTGAGATGTTTCAGTTTAGAAAGCATCATTACAATTTTTTTAAACACAATTTTTCTTGGCAAAAAATGATGGCTGTGGCCTACGCTCTAACAGGAAACTACAGATTAACTTGCATTGGAAATTTCACAGCTAATGAAAACGTCAGGCCACACAGTATGTTTTCTGTTTCTTTCTCTTGTGAACCCATTCGACAAAACAACTCTTCCGGATTTTGCTGTCTCTAGCGTTTTGATACTTCCCTTCAGAGTCTTTCCTTATGCTAGACAGCTTATCTTCTGTAGCAGTTATCAATGTAGGAGAAAACTAGTATTTCCTAGTTTTTACACTGATTTAAAATAAAAGGAAAATTTGATCAACAGAACATCAGCACAAATTAAGGCACAGTAAAAAATATCCCTAATGTTTAGGACAGATCCAAAACAATTACCTCTAAAATAGCTTAGAGGGATTATAAATATGCATTTCAGCAGGCAGGAGATTTAACACTGAATAAAAGAAAGATGCTGAACCCTCCTTTTTGGGCTTTGAACTGTATTCCAGAAATGCAAAGTGAAGAGTTAAATAACTGTGAACAGAACATAGAGATTACTTTGCTTAGCGGGAAACACTCAACAATTATATATCTGCATTATGAGTCATTAACTGGGTAGCAGTCCTGTAGGTTCAGAAAGATGTTAATGGAACAGCTGCCAGATAATAGCATGGCTGCAGAAATATGTATTTTGCCATTTGTTATGCTGATGTTGCAGTGTGCATCTGTCTGCAATCAGCCTGATCCAAAGACCACCAAAGTGCACAGTAATCTTCTCAGTGACTTATGTAGCATTGGTGCAGGCTCTAGACAAATTTAAATCAAGACTGGTGACCTCTAGATAGATGCTGCTAAATCCTGTTAAAATAGATTTAATTAGGCTTAATAACCTGAATTTGTCCTTAATGTGTTAGGTAAGTTCTGCTGTTCCAGAGTTGACTGTGGTGGCTTAATACTGTGGTGGCTTAATAGTGTGGTATTAAAGTAGCTTTCTCCTCTCCTTAATGCAATGCCATAATCCTTTACTAAGATTATTGTCATGGCTGTATATCGAAGACATAATGGTTATACATTATTGGGCAAAGTCTTCTTTAATGTTAGATTTGGCAAAAGTAGTTTCTAGTGCTTAAGTAAAGAGGTTCGGCCATATACTTCATCAATGAATTCTTGGCATCAAGCTTTGTGTAAAAATGTTTTTTATTTATTTGCAGTTTCTTTAAATTCATTTCATTAAGTGTTTATTATTCATTATGCAAAGGGCAATTAAAAGAGCACTTTAGCTGCCTTGTGGGCTATTAAATATCAAGGAACAATGCTATACAGACACCTGTACCCAAATTGTCACCGTCTTCGTACTACATTTTAACCTAACATCTCTCCAATTTCAATATTTTAGCTCAATATTTTAACTTGTTGGCATCTCTTCTCCACCCAGTGCTGCATTAGCTACCAAGGGAGTACAGCTGCTGCATCATCTTTGTTGTTATCATCTCTGATAGAACAGGTAATGTCATAGTCCAACAATGGTCAATATAATGTAAATAACAGGTAACAATACTGCCTTCTGGATGTGATACGCATCAACTATTAATGTTATGCCTAACTTTTTCCTAAATAGACAAGTAATCTGACAACCACGAGCAGTGTAAAGATAAAGATCCTATTTTCTTGCTTCCAGAAGTTGTCTACGGGGAATGATAATATGGGGGTATCAGTGTATGAGGAAATGCAAGACAAGACAAGTGAGAATACACAGCTGATTGCCTTCTGTGCGTGAGCAAATGGATGAAGCATGCAGCAGCATAGAAAAAAGACACCGTAGGAATGAAAACAAGGACAGCATTGAGGACATTGTTAGTATCCACATACTATTCTTTCAGAGTGACAAATAAGATCTTGTTAAACCTTATTAAGCAAACCATCTTCTAAATCATGTTGTGAGTGCCTTAGTTTGCAGTTGGACTCTCCCCAGCCATCACTAAGCCTTTTAACTGTCGCAACTTGCTCTGCATGAAGTCCATCCCTACTCTGTCCCTTTCTTCTACCCCACTTTCCCCAGTTCTTCCACTATGAAGACCTGTAGTTCTCTAGAGTGATGTGCAGCACTTTCACCAACACTGTTGTTTTCTCTCACTAGCAATGGTCTACAATTATCCTTAGAGTTATCTACTCTGTTTTCATTTTTCTCAGTGGACTAATACCAGAAACACCAGAAATCATGGTCAGTATCAATGATGCAATACTTTTTTGTATACGTCTAAATTCCTGCAATGTTTATTGAATGGAGCAACAGAGCATTTCATGGATTCCTACTTCTACGCAAACTGCCCTGACAGTATTTGTAAATATGCCATCTGTCCTTTGCTTCCAAAACAAAGCCCTTCAGCACCTAGTTAAGTCTCTGTTTATTTGGATTTTTTTTTTTTATTTTTTGTTTAAAATCTCCAGCAATCTCCTCAGATCACATATGTTTTGGCTAAAATAAAGTACTTTTACAAGTAATCATGCATAATCATGCTTATCAACACTTTGTGGAGATGCTATTCATACACTTCATAGCAAATGTTCAGGCTAGTGGAGTTCTTTTTAGGTTGTATTACATGTAGTACACAAACATGCATACATAAAGACTTCTGCAAACCCATTCCCTACGCACACATAAACCAGTGGCATTCTACAGACATTATTCAAAGTAAAGCAACTTCTAATTTAATCAACAGAACTTTATCACCAGAGAGACACTGTTTTGTTAAAACTGCTTATTAGTACCATAATGTTTAACTTCATAAAAGCTTTAAAATCTAAATTTCTATTCAATTCTATCAGATATCCCTGTAGAAGGGAACATACTGAAATGAACACATCAATTCTTTAATAGTTTTTTTTGTGCTTTAGGAACTTAAAAGAGATTATATGGTCCAAGCAGTGAAGAGCCAGCTCCCAAATCACTGCCTAACATAATATTTCAAAAGATCTTTATACCAAAGTTTTGAACTTTTGAAACTCATTCTGTGTACTGAACAGTTGTGTTTAAAGCATATAGAAACAAGCAATGTAAGCCACACTTTATATGCATCCAACACATGACTACAATAGAGACCAGAAAATGATATTTCTATACAAATTAGAAATGATCTTGTTGAAAATCAACCTCAAATAGAATTCTAAACTGCACAGAAACCAAATGAAAGGCTATTTTATATAAAGTGCGTTCTATGGAACACTATAAATTGGACAGTCTTATTGGTTTTTATCTCTCTCTATTTTATAATTCTTTATAATTTAATTCTTTACAATATAATATTACAATGTATAATGAATATGTAATAGTCTATCTAGACTTATATAGTTTATATAAAATACATAATAATGCAATGTTATGAAGAATTAAATTATAAAGAATCATATTATCATTCTTTTAAAGCCATGCAAAATGTTTGTATCTAAATGTGGAAAGTGTCTGACACAAGATTTTTTTTTACAAAATTCACTGTCCTACCTATAGGACTCCACTAGCAGTAAGAATCAATCGGTCCAGCACCAGGGAAAATAAATTAGGCCCCACTAGAGATATTACCAGCAGTCTGTTCAGACACACACAGAGTCGTATTACACCACTCCTTGTTGTTTATTCAATAGTGCATCTATTCAAGCAGTAATAACAATTATTATAATGATACATCATTCTTATTACATAGTGAGTCCAAAGATTGTGATCAAGACAAAAGCAACTTAATAGAAAGGACAAAGTAAAATGTTTACTGCATCAGTGAAAATGTCTGTTTTAAAGTCACTAAAAAATAACTTTAAGCAAGTTCAAATTATGTTGCTAAAGTCAAGACTCACACTGACATTGACTTTGGTCTTTTATTTGGTCACCTGCCTTCCACTGATATAAAAAGAAATACTCCTAACCAATACTTCTCATGGCTTCAGAAGAGGTGGCCATGCTAACACACGCTCACTATACTATATTTCTCAGTTGGTAAAACCTCTAGTCAACTTCATCCTTCCATATTTTACAGACTGCAACAGTCTTATCTTCCAGACTAAAAGGCTGCTCATGCTAATAAGCATGCACTTAAATGGTATATTTTAACAGATCCAAACGACTACATGCCTAGACACCAAATCTAAATCAAGACTCCTGTGAAAGCCACAAAAAAGTTAATGCTCTAAAAATAGCTCTAAAAAAATCACCATTAGGAAATGCTTAGATAATAAGAGAGATTTACACAGCTAGATTAGGACTTTAAACATTCCAAAGAGATAATTTGCTTTCTGTGTATTAAAATCCTATTATAAAGGAAATTAACAGAAAAGTACTAAGAATGCTAAATCTCAAAGCAAAGCATTGCAAAGCATACAAATCAGCATGAGGTCAAGAGGAACTGCTGCGTAATATGAGAAAAGGACGTGGTTATTTTTCTTCTGACACAGCATGATTCTATGCTGAAACAGCCCAGTGAAAGGCTGGCCCAGAGTTAGGGCAAGGAAAGAAGAGAAGTACTTTCCCTGGAGAGAGAGAGAAAGCAAGCCTTCCCTTTTCAACAACACACAGTAGTGTGAAGTTACACTTACTGGCTGAGCCAGAATAAGTCAAATTTATAGGACTAGTCTTCCTTACTGAAGTGAATATCTTGTAGCCATTTCACAACCACAGATAAAGCAATGTTTATTATCTCTTTGTTTTCTCAGTGGTTCTCAGAGTAGGACCTCCTGCAATACGTGCATTCCCCTGAATTCAAAGATCCCAGAACAGCCTTAGGATCAGCCTGTCTCTGGGCGAATTAATGAGAAGTATACGGGGAATGGAACTTAACAACAGATGACAGTATGAAAGCAAATGCTTTAATTCCTTTTTTGATCTGATACAATGACTAAAGCAAGCAGCATCAACCACAAAAGAACAAAGAACTCAAACTGCAGCAGGCAAACCACGAGAAAGAGAGGACTTCAAAAAGGTGCAGTGGTGTTTTCAGATTTTAAACAGTAAAAGGCAAAAGGAGGTAAATACTTGGCTCTTTAAAAATCTAGACAAAGAGCTAAATACTATATCTATAATAATACTACCCAGCAACCAAAACCTGTCTTCCATATGACAACTGAACTTGCAGAATAGACCCCCAAAAACCCAAAGAAAACATCACTATAAATCTACCAATCCCTCAATATAAAATGAAGAAAAGAGGGAATTTGGTGTGCTGCTTCATTGAAACATTTCTTTGAAAGTTGTGCTTTAAAGACATGGGACAAAAAGCAAAAGAAGAAAAATCAGTAATTTAAGAAATATGTTTCCATTAGAGATATGACTCTTCTAAGGTATGCAGATCCAGGTTCAATCATAGGAACAAATATTTTGGTAGATGTTCTCACACTTGGTGAGATCAGGGTTACCATGAGAGGAACAAAGACATAAGACTGGCCAAGTTCTTTGGGAAGTTTTCCTTCTAAGGGTCTCAGGTAGTGTAGGAAGAAAAACAAGAACAAAAAACCCCTGAACTTTCAGGATAACAAAAATAAAATAAAAATAAAAAACTAGAGTCTGACAAATATTCAGGGATCTTGGTGACATCAATAATGCCACATGAGAGGAATTGCTGACTCAGGGCTCCATTTCCTTATGACAGTGCTGGAGTATGATCCTTCACCCTATCTCTCACTCAGTAACAGGCTTCTCAAGATGTCTGTAAAGAACAGTTTCCAGTTTTCCACAGAACTATATACAGTGTCTTGTGAAAGTCTCCATACTCTTCCTTTGTCATGGAAAACCTATGGATTCTGTCAAGATTAGAGCCTCATGTGACTCAGTCGCTGCTTACTAAGGCTCTCGATTACCTTTTCTAGTATTTTTCTTTCTGCAAAATCAAATGACAGGGAAAATCTGTTGCATAAGATCTCTTCTGAAAAATTCAGTAACATAGGGAGGGTTGTTCGGCATAGAGTCTCTCAGCTTCTGCTGTTACCTGTTTCAGTTGCTCAAAGACTAATATTTTCAGAGTTTTACTTCAGAATCCAACACAACAGTTTTCCATCAGCATGTGGAGTAATTAACTTGGACTACAGCAGGGTTTTATAGTAGTTTTAACAGTTTAGAACAATGTTTGGCAAAGGCACTAATTATAATTAGATGGCTTTTTCAGGCAATCATTGCATATAACCGTGCGCACAGTATGTTTAGCCCAACTGAGTCCTCATTCCAGACAGGACCTCTTCTGTAAGAGCAACATGCAAATTTTCTGGCTTACAACCATAGTGACACAGAGTAAGCAATTACCTAGATCTTGTAGAGCAAAAAACCAACTAGCATAAAGTCACATAAAGCCAAGCTGAAAAATACAGATCTAATTTTAACAAGATATGGAGGCTTTGTATAAAGTCATGGCTTTTTAAATATCAACAAACGATTAAGTTGAAACACTTGTCCTACATGGTTTTGGGTGAAAGGAAGAAGACAAAAATATTAGAGTACTAAAGCTCCAGTAGTTTCAAAGTTCTTAGATATTCCTTACATCAGACTTTTTATATTAAACTATGAACATGGTGTTTCTTGCTTTAATTGCCTTAAATATAAAAAAAGAATAATTACCACTTGAAGATTTTCAGTAATCCTCATTTCAGTGTAATTAGAGGTAGTGATTAGAATATCTTTTCTATTGCATTGTAGTTCTTCCTTAGCACCAAAGAACAGTGATACAAGTTATTTACAAAATTATCTTCAGCTAAAGGAGGAGCACAGCTTAACACAAGAGTTGCCATTGCTTCCACTGGAGCTTCTACAACCTCCTGCATAATACCCTGTAGTGTTGTGCAATGAACAGTTTGTGTCACTTCATTATCTGTAGAATTTATTCTATTGAACACAATCTTTTCAGACAACTTATCCATAGGCACTTTTGGCTGATCACAGGTTCTCTCAGGGAAAGATCTTCTTTACACCCCAAAGACCAAGAGTCACGTTTCAGACATTAACTACTTCTAGACTGCCTGCCTTACCCATCAAGTTTCAAGCACAGATAGGACAGCCTCAGCTTCTGATCATTTCCTGAGTTGAGAAATGGATCTCTGCATCTTAATATATCATAAACATTTGATGTGTCATTAGCATTGTGAGTTAATAAGAAAATTCCTAGGAACCCCACTAAAAAATTTGTTATAAAGTTCTCATTTATCAACATTTATGAACATTTAGCTTCCAATTTCTTGGACCATTAATCCAAGTTTTCTTAATAAGCTATGCCAAAAAAGTTACCAGGAAAAAGTAATTTATAGAATGATTTTTGCTTACTAACTTTTTTAGAATAGAAACAATGTCAGCACATGAATTATATGCCAATAAAGCAATATACTTGAATGACTTTCCAGTCACGTATTGGAAGAAAACAATTTCAGCTTAAAGAAATATGGATGGGTTCTTTACTCTTTGACTCTCAATGTTGCTAAATGACAATGATGCTTTTGATCAAGGTCTAAATTATATTTTGATCTATGTATTCTGTATCTTCCATCCTAGGACTGCATGATAACAAAGCATACGCTGTTTCTCACAGACCTTCCTTTCTTTCCTCTTGATAATACTGTTGCTAATTTGTTCAGCAATTGATCTCCATCTCCATTCAACTCATTCAGCATTGTGATAGCAGTAACTGTTTCACCCTGACAGCTAATACTAAGCAACAAAATCCCTAACCTAGCTATAAGATAGGTTTTCTTACCAGGGGAGCTAGGTGCAAAAACCGTATTCAAAAGCTTTGAGCATTTTAAGTGTGTGCTGAGACCTACAATGGGACCTAAGCTGCCTTTTTAGTCTGTAGCCACAGAGCAAATGCAGCAAGGGAAGTTTGCCTGGAACCTCTGCTGCAGGGTCTGTGGTTGATCTTCAGCAAGTAGCCCAATTTCTGTGCATCTATTGTTCTTATCTAAAGCAGGGATAACAAGTATTTCTCCTTTCTCCCTAGTGCTATGTGGCATGAACTTTCATACCTTTATCATTTCTCAATACTTGTATTTATTGAATACCCAGTTCCTGGTACTGTGAAACTCAGCTGTCATGGGGAGAGAGGGGGGAGAGAAGAGTTTCATAGAATCATAAAATGGTTTGGGTTCAAAGGGACCTTGAAGATCATCTAGTTCCAACCCCCCTGCCATAAGCAGGGCACCTGCCACTAGACCAGGCTGCTCAAAGCCCCATCCAACCTGGCCTTGAACACTGCCAGGGACGGGGCATCCACAACTTCTCTGGGCAACCTGTTCCGTTGCCTCACCACCCTCACAGTGAAGAACTTCTTCCTTACAGCTAGTCTAAATCTACCCTCTTTCAGTTTAAAGCCATTACCCCCTTGCCCTATCACTACATGCCCTCATAAAAAGTCCCTCTCCAGCTTTCTTGCAGGCCCCTTTAGGTACTAGAAGGCTGCTATAAGGTCTCCCCGGAGCCTTCTCTTCTCCAGGCTGAACAACCCCAACTTTCTCAGCCTGTCCTCATAGGAGAGGTGCTCCAGCCCTCTGATCATCTTTGTGGCCCTCATCTGGACTCTATCCAACAGCTCCATGTCCTTCTTATGTTGGGGGCCCCAGAGCTGAATGCAGTACTCCAGGTAGGGTCTCAGGAGAGGAGAGTAGAGGGGGAGAATCACATCCCTCGACCTGCTAGTCACACTTCTTTTGATGCAGCCCAGGATACGGTTGGCTTTCTGGGCTTCAAGTGTACATTGCCAGGTCATGCTGAGCTTCTTGTCAACCAACACCCCCGAGTTCTTCTCCTCAGGGCTGCACTCACTCCATTCTCTGCCCAACCTTTGTATTTGTGCTTGGGATTGCCCCAACCCATGTGCAGGACCTTGCACTTGGCCTTGCTGAACTTTATGACGTTCGCACAGGCCCACCTCTCAAGTCTGTCAAGGTCCCTCTGGATGGCATCCCTTCCCTCCAGCATGTCGACTGCACCACACAGCTTGGTGTCATCAGCAAACTTGCTGAGGGTGCACTCTATCCCACTGTCCATGGCGCCGACAAAGATGCTAAACAGCACTGGTCCCAATACCGACCCTTGAGGAACACCACTTGTCACTGCTGTCCACTTGGAAATTGAGCCATTGACCACAACACTTTGAGTGTGACCATCCAGCCCATTCCTTATCCACCGAGTAGTCCATCCATCAAAACCATCTCCTGTCATACAGGACAGCGTCAAATGCTTTGCACAAATCCAGGTAGATGATGTCAGTTGTTCTTCCCTTGTCCACCAACACTGTAACTCCATCCTAGAAGGCCACCAAATTTGTCAGGCATGATTTGCCCTTAGTGAAACCATGTTGGCTGTCACCAATCACCTCCTCATTTTCCATGTGCCCTAGCATAATTTCCAGGAGGATCTACTCCATAATTTTGCCAGGCACAGAGGTGAGACTGACTGGCCTGTAGTTTTCCAGGTCTTCCTTCCCCCCCCCCCTTTTTTTTTTTTTGTGAAGTTTGATGGTTCACATTATGGTCTGATGTTTCAAAAACAGAAAGTATGGCAAGAATTTATCTGGGAAGTGAGGGAAAGAGGTGGAAGCTTCTTATATCTAGCCAGTCACATGGGTAGAGGTTGGCACATTTCTATTCCATGGCACCTACAGTTTTTTCAGACATACATGAGACAGAAGTAGGTCTACAACAGGGTCTGTACTACCACTGCAATAGTACTAATAGTATCCAAGACAAGTAATTTAAAGCTAAATATTTACTAAAAATCCTGGATATGCTCTGTAACATATACTATTGCATTCTTGGCAGTTATAAGTCAGCTGGTCTAAAGATAGCTGAGTTTTACTCCCATGAGCTGTGATTACTATCTCTAAATTATTTGAGACAGGGACTGTTTGCTGCTATCATGCTTTTTGCAAAGTATGAACTGATACGGCTCTATTCTTAGTTCACATATCTAGTTTGTAATACAATATAAATAACATGGGTTTGGTGCAGATATTTTTTGAAGTCTAACATAGCTTTTCTCAAAACTTAATTTCAGAAATGCATCAAGCTGAATACACGTTAGGCACAACATGTGCAGCAAAAAAATTTATGCCCCTCTCCCTCCCCTTTTTCCCAGTCAACTGCTGAATTAGCATGAGCTAAGATTGTAGCTAATTTCTATCCTTGAGTCATTTGCAAGAATGGGCTCCATTTCCAGACTGAATAAGATCTCCAACCTACTTTATATAAACCCATCTTTTGTAGAAAAAACATGTTGAAGGATGACCACATTTGTGTGAGTTTTCCTCAAGCATGCAAAAAGAATTGAGGAAATCATCCTCTATCCAGAAAAGCAATTATGTACATTCTTACCTTCCCCACAACGAGATTTTAAACCGAGTTTAAATTTCAGTGATCTTCTGAATGCAAGCAAGCCCTCTACTTTTGCTAGTCAGTTCAACATTGGAACTTTTTAAAAAATAATTCACATTTATATAGCTACACATTGGAAATTGTTCCAACAGACATTTGTGACAGTGCAAAGGAGCACTCAAAAAGCCATTGTAAGAGGCATTTCATACTCAGACTGGGAATGGAAAATAAAATAGAGCTGAATTCTCTTTAAGATCTTTTGCTAGAGGACTCAGTTTCAGTGAAAGCCAAGTCTAACTGTAAAAATGGAGACTACTGTTGGAACATGTCAAATATTTAAAACAAAACCAAGCAGCCTACCTCCTAATTGCACATAAATAACCTGGCAAAGAGGAGGACATCTTGCCATGAAATCTTTTTAATGGAACCTGGGAAATAATTTCAAAGGGAAAATGTTACATTAGAAAGCCACTCTGAAATTCTCTAACAGCCACTTCCAAGTTCTTTCAGCCTTTACTAATTAAAGGAGTTGATGATTCTAATAACTTCTCCACCACTTTTCCCATTTTTTTCCTACTTTATATAAGCAACTGATGAAAAATAGCAGGTTAGATAACAAGTGAAATGCTCTATCTAGTAAGCTGTCACAAGACATTTATGGTTCAAGAAGGTCAGGATGAATATATCCCATTAAATCAATCCAAAATAAATCTCCGCTCTCTTACATCACTCACTCAGCCCATTACTCATGATGTAACTCTATTCCAGCCTGCTTTGCTTTTGAGAAAAGTTTCTTTGTAGCTTACATTTGTCAGGAACTTCCAGAAATGCTGTCTGATCTTACTCTTTAGTCATTATTTGGTCTCTTTTTAATAACAATAATTTATTCACTGAGTTTCTGTACTTTTTAAAGATATGCTTTTTATTTCCAGTTTCTCAGATATTGAAAAGTATTCAGCAATTTTTGTGCAAGGGCCTTTTTGTTGTATGTGTGATTCAAAGCAACTGGCTACTGATATTCACACAGTAAATCAGATTTATTTTCAGGCAGATAACATAAATGAGCTAGTCAGCATGATGCTAAGTTTTAATACAATAGTTTTAAAGATTTAACAGATATTTAAATGGAATCATTGCTTAAGCCCAGTGTGCTTTTGGCAAATGTGTATACCAGCCTGGAAAATTCAAGCCTGGTCCTTCACAAGGCTACATTTGTATACTTAGCTCAGAGCATGAGGGATACTAGAAAACGTCTATGGATACATGATCCTGTGATGCACACATCCTTTCGCTAGCAGGGATGAGCTGGCTCTGCCATAGGACTGAGCTGGCTGGAAGCCATATGAATGTGCTGGTGAAGGTCAGCAGCATGCTGCTTTTCTACAGGCTTTATTTGTTCAGACTCAGCTCAGCACTAACTGTGGTCCCACAGTGTTTTGTGGAGCATGGCAGGGTGGGGAGAGCTTGCATCTGGCTGCAAAGGACTGCACACAGGTCTAATGTACAAAGGACAAGGATCAGACTTCAGCTCACGCTTCCTCATAGCCATTCACTCGTTCCTGATTGTACCCTGCAGATTTGTAAAGGCTGAAAGTGGATAAAGGAAAAGAAATGCTTAATGCCAAGAAGAAAGCACAGAACAAGGATCCTGCCACCCCTTCAAAGTTTACACTGCATAGGCTTTGGTCAAACATGAGCTACGGGACTCAACACAGGAATTACTGTATGAAATGCAATAGGCGGAGCTCTCTAGATTAGACAGATGACCTAATTGCTTCTAGAAGGAGGCACAGCAAAACTGGCAGAGACTGTGACATAGCTTGTTTTGGAAGAAGAGGTTGGATTTTCTCACCAGACTTACAAAGGGTCAAACTGTTTCCAGAGAACATTAGGTACCAGCATTCCTAGTCCAAATGCAAGTATCACAGGTAAGCACTCCCAACACTCATCTGTAGGAACACCTTTTATTGCCAGTTAAACAAAAAAAAAAAACCCACAATGTTCCATTTCCCTGCTACTAAGTTACTACTTTTAAAAGGAAATAAAGATACTCTTTCCAGTAATCACTGGGAACTCTGGTCACCTCAGAACTACCCGTGGATAGATTGCTAGAATGTGTGTGACCTAAACAAAACACTTCAGTAGAGTAAGCTACATCAAGAATTGGGTGGTTTTAATTTACGATCCTGAACTTCCAGGAAAAAAAGTCAGTGTGAGCTGAAGCACCTTTTTCATATATATTTAAGCCCTTCCTTAGAAGAACTTAGTTTTCCTCATGTGAATCTTGTATCACTTGAAAAAAATGGCTTTTTGTGCATTTACATGTCACAGTCAAACCCATTTTCACAATTTGAGGAGAATGGAAAAAGAGAAAGAAACAGCATAGTGTCTCACTTGTCACAGCGAAAAAATAAGCTTAACACACATGATATTTTGTTTCCCATTCTGAAATGGGCTACAGCTATTCAATGATAAGTATCTTTATGAATAGTCTGTGCACTTACAATTGCTTAACTTCTGACTGTGTGGATGAATGAAACAAAAACCTCAACAGTAAGAAAGGAATATTTCATATGTGTACAGTGCTTTTTCCTGTGCCTTGCTGAGAAGGTTCACCCAGGGTAGCATCACTCTATCTAAACCTTATTCTTATATCTACTACTGGTCACTGTCGGAGAAAGGACATTGGACTAGACAAATATTTAGATTAGTTCACATTCATAAAACCTGAAGTAAAGTGGAAGTGGTGCCTCCTTTTCTTCCTTCCCCTACATAAAGCGCTAATGAAAACAAAATCCTCCTGGGTTTGCTTATATTTACACATGCAAACAGTGAAATAAATTTAATTAAGTCAGCTGAAGTATAAAAAAACCAAGACTGCATTGTCTTTCTTGTTACTGCAGCTTTTTTCAGCAAGAGATCAAAATACCTCCTCACAAGAAAAGCACTTCACATAAGTATTGTGTCTGCTTTATTGTCTAAACCAGGGCTTTTTGTTGTGCATCTAATTTTTACTGTATTAAAAAACACATTTTAATGTCCTAACTAACGCTAACACCATTCTGGGAGAAGTTTCTAACATAACTCCCACCTAAGTTCTGCAATCAAATCCCATGACTAGGCCAATCAACAATTCTTTTTTTTTCTCTTTTGTATCATTAAATATGAGACTCCTTCCCATTGTCTCAAAGAAGCTTTCTTAGAAATGCTTCAGATATGTTCCTATATCAGCTGCTTCACATGTGATGAGATAATCAACTCTTCTGTGAGATTTCCTTTATTTGCATTTTAATATGCTCATCAACCTGATTAGGGAATGGGGATCCGAATTCTCTAGAGAAAAGTATGCTCACTACAAAGTACTGTATTTGACTGCTATAATACAAGAAGGTTTAAATACTATATTCTAATCAGCCAATTAGTAAACCTTTTTTCCCCCAGGCTCCTTACATCCACCTTCTATGTCAATCAAGCATTTATATTCTTCAGACATTGTCACTAAACCAGCCAAACTTATATTTTATAGTTCACACTTAATAGTTTAAACCTGATACTTAGAGAATTTTGTTATTCCAAATACCTAGACTCATAGGAGAAACAGGCTAAAAGCCTGGAAAGGTCTACTCAGACATCTATTGCTCTGAAGTTTGCTGCATGTAGGAAATCAGCAGTGAACTGACAAAGCAGGTATGCACTCCTTGCATAGTAATTTTGGTTGTCAAACTAATTCCGCAAGTAGCTGTACTTGTATCTGTTGGATTTAGGAGTTGACATACAGATTGCATGTGAAAATCACATACTTTCTTAAAAAAATTTTTTCCAGGATGTCTAAATATATCTTTGCTAAAGCTAAGATGACAAAATGCAGAGCAGACAACAAATGGAAAAGTCTGCTATGTTTTAGAAGATGCTTGGAGTCTCCATTCATCTACCAGAAGAGTTTCCAAGGTAGGAAAAAAAATGCAACTCTAATGAGACTACAAAGCTTCAAGAACAGTTGGTTTTGTTTTTCTGAAAATGCCAGTGTAACAAAGCTCTATGGTTTCTACATCATGATGCCTACTATTTCAGGAACGTCAGAAAAACTACTGAGTAGAACAGTAGCTTCAGGGTGCATAGCATATGTCTTAACGAGTGTTGGTTGCACTATGGTTGCAATACAGCAATATTTATCCCTCCGATAATGTCCTACTGATTAACATATCTCAAAAAGCTAAACACTCACAATAAATCTCTAGGAAATAACACACTTCAATCGAAAAGTCACCTTTGGAGCACTTTGACCACTGTGAAGGCAAGAACGATAATTTTCTGTGCTCTGTTCAAACACAGAAACTCAGAAAATTGTCATTTTCTGAAAAAAATTTCCAACTTCAATTTAGGATCTAACTTTTCAGAGGAGTTGATGAGGCAGAGAGTGGAAAAGGGAGAGACCATACAATTTAAAACCAAAGCAAATCTTTTCATTGCTTCTGTCACTTTTTGTTCCTTACATTCCTGCCTTTAGGAGCATTTAGTTAATATTATTTTTCAAAAAATTGTTCCAACTTCAGAGTAACCAGCCAAATATATCAGGCAAAAGCCAGGCAGACCATTGCATTCCTTTTCAATGTTACACTCTTGAACAACTTCCTTCATAAATTAATGAGCTTGTCAATTAAGTTTAGAGCTTCAGTAAACCACCTATATTAAATATGACTTGGATATGAGGGAAGACTGTCAGATCAAATGAAGAAGATTAATATGGGATTCTCAGAGCAGACATATAATCTGCTGATTTTTGGGTGGAAAAATACAACAGGCTGTTCATTACCCTTTGTTTAGAGTTCCACTCAGCACTCTGGATTTGCAAGCATCTTCAGAGCTTGCAAACTTTATTTATTCATTTTAGGAAAAGAAACATCCTTTTCTAATAATTTATGAGACTAAGCATCACATTAATTTTCATGCCACAATCTAATGAATCAAAATGCTAAAACTTTTTTTTAATTATGCCTCATATTCCATTGCAACTTAGAGCATCAAAATTCATGGTTCATGGTTGTTGATTTGTGTTTGGGTTTGGGGCGGGAGGCATATTGGGTTTTGGATTGGTGTTTTGTTTTGTTTTGTTTCAAAAACAAGTAATACTTCTGCTTGAGCACCTATTTACACATTAACCTGGGTACTGTAGCCTGTCTCATTATCTATCAGGCAGACTCAAAATAGACACTTAACATTTTTCCTCCCTATCTATGCATCTCAAGCCCTGATTCTTCACCTGGTCCTGTACATGTTTAAGCTCATACACGTTAAGAGATTCACCAAAGTCAACCAGATAATAACCATATTTGATTTAACCTTATGGATATGATAAGTATGATAACAAAGGAAGGAAACTAATGCCCAGTAGTTAAAGCTGATGTTTTCAAGTAAATCCACAGGACTGATGTGTCAAAATCCTTGTTGTAGTCTGTACATTCCAGTGTAACATTTTTCTGATTCAACTATACTTCCATGTGCAAATTAATTCTCAACAGAAATGTATGTTAGGCTTTAAATAAGCAAGAAGGACAGATTTGCAAATCTAATCTGATTTACATCACTCAAGACTTTTTACTTACTACCTGTGGCAAAGCAAATTAGCCTGTTCCTCAGCAGGAGCTTTCTCAATGAGAAGCAACAAATTCCTCACTGATGGAAGGCTTTAATGTGTCTCTCAAGAGCTTAGAGTTAGCTGCCTGACTTTATTTTGGTTTACAAGGCATTTTAGCTACTTTCCACTGAGGATTTTGTTGTGTGCATGCTTATTTTAAAATCTCTTGCAAAACTGACCTGGAAGATCACCAAGTGAAGGAGACCTAAAAGTACTTTTCTAGGTAAGTTTGCAGTCCATTTGATAATCAGTCTTGGGTAAAAAATCCTGATTTTTGATACAATGTACAGCAACCCTAATTTCTTATACCTGAACTTCACCTTCCTTTTTGTGTTTTACTTACTACTCATGATACATGGGTAATGTTAACAAAGGACAATAGACCCTTAACACATATATTTAGGGGGATTGTTTTTGACAAAAGTTTTGGACAATTTCTACCATAATCATGTAAATCCCAATAGACATCTGCCTGTTTTACAGGCAAAGGAAGAATTTTGGATAAACTTTCAGACTACAAGCTCAAACATTTCTTAAGCAGATCACTACTTGTTTTCCTGATGAACTAATAAGATCTCTTGTCTCTCTTAGAGTTTAGTCATCATGACAGCTCACCCACAGATGCTCTGAAAGAAACCAGCAGAAACTACTCCAACCTGCCACACAACTAGTTCCGCACTACCTTGTGCTTTCTATGTAGTTCCTTTAAAAGTTGAAGATGATGCCCATTAGCTTGTTTTACTCACTGCATGTAGTCCTTCAGGCACTTCTACCAAAGTGTTTCCTGTTCAATACTTTCTAAGATGCTACAAATCTTTCCCATTTACCCTGATCATAAAAGATCTCTAGGGAAATGTTCTACTATTTATTTAAAGCATTGATTGAAGTTTCTGAATTATTTATAATTCTTACAAATAGTTAACCCCATAAAAAAGACAACTCATTAAAATAGTCTATTTCCATATGTAGGTCTATGGCTCTATTGATAACTTAAGAGAACCATGAATTCTTTTCTCTTCAAGAAAAGCAATGAGAGCTGCAGGGACAAGGTGCCTTTTGGCTCCATGCTACACATTCACAGCTAGATGAACTGGATTTTTGTTGACTGTGAGCGTTAACTGTGTAGTGATTTAATTTACTGGAAGACCACAGGGCACCTTCCTGCACACAATGCAGTAGCAATTTTACTTGGCTGCCCCTTGCCAAAGAAACATATGGAAAACTGATTAAAAAGTGCTAAAAAGATAATCTTTTCTGACTGACACAAAATATTAATTATAAATACAAAATAATATTGCGTAACTATTTTGCTAAAAGTATGTAGTAAAACAAAGACAGAGGAGGAAATGTTAGGCACTGAGGTTATGATTTGCTAAAGTTGGAATCTAGTCAGAATGTCAGGGATCAAGTGACGCTTGGAATAAGAAAAGTTATCTGGGCCTTTGAATTCACACACTGAAGTGTTCAGGATTCAGCATAAGATTTCATCACAACTGCAGTATTTCCAGAAAAGTACTATACACATTATTGGTCAATGTTATCCTGGAGGAATGGTACTACTGGATCACTGCCATCCTTTTTCTTAAAAGTTTTCTTATTATTCTTCTGGCTTCTTTGGTGGTATTTCTCAGAATCACACTACCAGCTGTTATTGCTTCAGGCTATGCAGAGGATTTGCACATAATCACTGCCAAATAGCAGGGAAGCTACTGTAGAAGTACTATTCTACAATGTATTTGTAGGTAAGTCATTCTTAGAAAAGATACCCTCAGTTATGACTTTAATTCTTTCCTTAATAGGTACACTCTTATTACAAATGATAGCTCACACAATATGTAAGACCTAGCTAGTGCACTGTAATTACAAATGAATGCTAATGATTCTTCTAATCTTTGGCTTTTTTTTATGGTACCATCCTATTTAAGATCATAAGAACAGTAATAATGGAGCATTAATAAGAAGCACAGCTACATCCACCATTTTAAGAGAGGCCTCTTTCCCCCCTTGTCTCCTGCCTCACTAGCAGAAAGAAAGAAAGAAAGAAAGACAGACAAAACAAAAGAAAAAACTAAATCTCATTTCACACCTTAAGAGAGCCCAGAATTGCTAAGCCTGTTCCCTGCCAGAATGGAAGAAACAACGTCAGGTAACAGAACCTTAAGGATGACTGATCTGTCTTATATCCTTGTTGTAGTGAACACCAGAGCTGAAGACAGCTGTAAATCACACCAGTATGTTGGGTCAAAGGCTGAAGTGCCCAAGATGCCACAGATAGAAGACAAATGAGGAGCGTCACTGCCCAACCAAGGGGGACTCAACCTCAGCACTCCAATTTGGTCACTGCTTATGATTTTTAAAACTGCTAAGCCACTGATAAAGCTAACCCTAAATAACACTTCCCAAAGTTCAATCCAAAGAGCAACCAAAAAGAGAGAGATTAAAAACCAAGCCTACTTTATAGGGAAGGGCCCTTTTAAATACCTCTTTCCCCTCCACTCCTGCCCCATATCATCCCTTATGCCTCTCCCAGGATAAGATGAATCTCACATTCAGGCCCAGCATTGACAGGAACAACTGACAATGAGAAGAAAAAGATCCTGCAGCCCACTTCACACAAACACCCTTGTTTCTCCTTTGAGATGGTCACGAGAAGGCTAAGCCTCCTGCCTCAGGAAGAGGCTTAAACATAGCAATTTCTGTCAGGCAGGTAGTCTCCAGTCAGCCCTCCTGGGACAAGGTCCTATCCTCCCAGCATCCCCAGGTTGACAGCCCTGTCCTTCTGCCCCACATAACCCTCTCAGCTTCTCTTTAGTTGTCTCTGAATGCAAGATTTTTGACAGAGCAAATCAGAGAGAAAAGGGTTTGCCAACAAATTGTCACTATGGCCTCTTTAGCTGCCTAGAGATCATATAGAACTGCAGAAAAATACCTACTGCCTACAAGAAGTTGCATAACTAAAGTTGGACGCTAGAAACTATCATAATGAACAACATTACAAAAAGACAGTACAATAAAAGCAGGTTTCTAGCTTTTCTATTTTTATGAGTGTTTTATAAGTGGTGACAGACAGGGCAACCTTCACTCTTCAGATCATTGTACCAAAGTACCCTACTAAATTGATTTTCAAGGAAACTATCAGTCACTGATAGAGGAAATTTTACTGTCTTTGCAACATGCATGCACCTCTCAAATTCAGATGGAAGGGCTTGGGACTCATGTTTTGTAAGCCAGGATAAGGAAGGAATGTGGGCATTTTAGCTGAGTCTTCAAACACAAGCTTGGCAATACTTCCACCACAAATAGAATAGAATATTTCAATTGGAAGGGACCTACAGGGATCATCTAGTCCAACTGCCTGACCAATCCAGGGCTGACCAAAAGTTAAAACCTCTCCAAATGCCTCTTAAACAAACAGACAGGCATAGGGCATCAACCACCTCTCTAGGAAGCCTGTTCCAGTGTTTGACCACCCTCTCAGTAGAGAAATGCTTCCTAATGTCACGTCTAACCTTCCCTCATGCAGCTTTGAACCACTCCCATGTGTCCTATCACTGGATCCGAGGGAGAAGAGCTCAGCACCTCCCTCCCCACTTCCCCTTCTCAGGAAGCTGTAGAGAGCAATGAGGTTGCTCCTCAGCCTCCTTTTCTCCAAACTAGACAAACCCAGAGTCCTTAGCTGCTCCTCACAGCACATTCCTTCCAGCCCTTTCATCAACTTTGTTGCCCTCCTCTGGATGCATTCAAGTACCTTAACATCCTTCTTAAATTGTGAGGCCCAGAAAGAACTGCACAGAGTACTCAAAGTGAGGCTAAATACAACAGGATAATCACCTCTTTTGACTGGCTGGTTATGCTGTGTTTGATGCACCCCAGGATGCAGTTTGCCCTCTTGGCTGCCAGGGCACACACTGCTGACTTATATTGAGCCTGCTGTCAACCAGCACCCGTAGATGCCTTTCTGCAGGGATGCTCTCCAGCCACTCCTCTCCCACTTTATAGTTGTGCCCAGCATTACTCCATCTCAGGTGCAGAATCTGGCATTTTGACTTGTTAAATTTCATCTTATTATCATAGTCCAATGCTCTCATCTATCTAGATACCTCTGCAAGGCCTCATGTCTCTCAAGAGAGTCAACAGCACCTCCTAGTTCAGTATCATCAGCAAACTTGCTAACAGCTCATCCAGATCATTGACAAATATATTGAACCAGACTGGCCCTAGAATTGAACCCTGAGGAACGCTGCTGGTGACCGGTTGCCAACCAGATGTAGCCCCATTCACTGCAACCCTTTGAGCTCTGCCCTTCAGCCAGTTCTTGACCTAGTGCATCATGTACCTGTTCATCCCACAGTCAGATGACTTGTACAGAAGGATGCTGTGAGTCACAGTATCAAAAGCCTTACTAAAATCTGGAAAAACTACATCCACCACCTTCCCTTCATCCACTAAGCAGGTAACCTTACCATATCAATGGATATTAAATCAGTTAAACAGGACCTTCCCTTTGTGAACCCATGCTAACTGTGCTTGATGATTGCATTGTTCCTTAAATGCCTTTCAATAGTACCCAGTATAATCTTCTCTGTAATTTTTACAGGAACTGAGGTTTGACTGACAGGTTTGTAGCTTCCTGGGTCTTCACTCAGGCCCTTCTTGTAGATTGGAATAACATTGGCTAGCTTTCAGTCAGCAGGGACCTCCAGAAACTCGCAAAACCTTTGGTAGATGTTCAAGTGGGATCCTGCCGTAACATCCACTAGCTCCTTCAGTACTCTGGGAAGGATCCCATCAGGCCCCATGGACTTGTGAATATTCAGCTGATACAGCTGATCCCTTACAATTGCAGTGTCCATGAATGGAAAGTCACTGTTCCTGCACTTGAGGTCTTCTGACTCAGGGGACCAGGCAGCCCAAGGTCTATCAGCATTACTAAAGACCTAAAGACTGAGGCAAAAAAAGTGTTGAATGCCTCCACTTTTTCTTCATCCCTAGGTGGATGTGTGTTCGGGGGGGCTGTTCTAGGTATTTTGACCATTCTAGGTATGTGGGGCGGTCTAGGTGGGGGACCTACATGCATGGGGTAGAGTTCTCAGTGCAGGGGTTCTAGGTGTGTGTGGGGTCTAGGTGTGTGGGGCTATGCTGATGTGACCCTTGACCACATGTGACTACAGACCCTTGACCCAGTTATTCAATCCACCCTCAACGAACGGCTACATGTCTCTGCCTGTACCTGTGATGCCATCCTTCATTCCACACTCTTGGGACAGATGCCGAGCCTGCAGGCCTGTCAGCTGCACCGAATTGCCCACTCCTCAGGCACCTTTTTTACATTAATATATTGGAAGTATTATGAAGTATAGTGTTGTGAAAAGAAAATATGACAGACATGACCTTTACTCATGCTATAACCATTAACCATCACAATACAGGAAATTACTCAGTCATGTAAAATAGCATCACTAGGGATAAATGAAATGGTAATTTAATTTAATCAACTTTTACATCCTTTGTAAGCATTACAGTTTCAGAATCAGTCAAGACCAGATATATCCATCAGGATATTTTCAATATATTTTTGATCCGTGCTTTTAAAGTTTCCTGTTACTTTCACATTCAAAAGGGATCACCACAGTTTTGCAAACAATGTGATAGATCTTAAAATACTTAAGCTTCATATCTTTTTTATGCTCACAAACTGCAACTCTATTAATTCAAAATTCTTTATTCAGTCTGTGTAGCACATTAGCTACCCAAAACCTCTTAAGGTTTAGCTTTAGTTTGGGATCAGCAAACATTTTCCAGTACTGACTGCCTCCCAAACCCACAAGTCTTTCTCCCTCCCACTACCCAGACACAGATACACCCCCTCATTTCTGTGGCAGAGAAACATGGTGACACAGAACAAAACACACTTGGGGAACACTCCACTAGTCAGCCCTGGCCTGCATGATTACCATACTAAGTGAAGATACTGCATAAAGTACAATTATGAGCTCAGCATAGATGTAAAGAAAACAAAAGTCATGTTCCTTGATTAGCCCATGACAATCCATTTTATTTATTGGGTTGAAGCTTACCACACATTACAGCAAAATTGAGAGTCACGTAGGAAATACTTGAAAACATACTATTAAAATTATTAAAATAACAACAGTAGATAATGTGCCCTGGCCTTGATCCTTCCACCATTTAAATACTCACTTAACTGAAGCTTTTGGGACCAAGGAATTAAAAAGAATATTTTAAAAATGGTCAGAGAAACCTATACAAGATTTCAGACAATAAAATATCATAGTGAAAAATGCATGAGAATATTTGCTGCATTTAATTTTTATTTAGTATAATAATACATTTGAGTTTATAATCTCTCTCCTCTGACTGATTTAACTCCTGAAGTCTGACTGATCACCACTAAATCTCTTGGCACTAGTTAAGGATATCTCTACTAAGTAGAACATTTGCTAACATTGTCCCCAATAAGCAATGGCCATTACTGTTCACTCACATTAAGCTAGAGCCACTCCCTGGCAGATGTCCTAGTAAAATAGCCATCCCAATTCATTACATCTCCCATTAAAGGAATAAATAATATATTCGCTATTGAAATTAGATCAAAATATTGAAAGATTCATAAAAGTCCTCCCACCTCATTTGGGGAAGAGGAGAAAGGCATTATCATAAGCACTTCACAATATATTGCAAGACTTTTGCTAGTAGCACATCAGTGTCACAGCTGAATTATGATATTCCAGAAATGCCAGCCTTTATAACTGGAAAAGTAACCACAACTTCAATAAACTAGAAGGACACATCAAGGTCTACAAAACAACAGGATGAAAGGAATATGGTATTAGCCTTCCATTTCTTCCCCATCCCTTCTTTACTATTAGCTGTCTGTTTGTATTTCAAGATCAGTTGAAGTGAGGGTGAGCAACTTGTCTTTAGCAGTATTTCAGTGGTCTTGAATTCCACTTTAAAGACAGATCTCTAATACATTAGATGTCTACGTAAATCAAATAACTGGGTGGCAATAGTCATGGTGGTTTAAGCAGCAACCACACACGGTTTCTAACCACACTAGTAGACACCTAACACAGATTCATCAGATACAACCCTGCAGCTGAAACTTCAGTGGTCTAATCTTGCAAGGTGCAATGCTCCCAGTTCTCTTGGGAGCAAACGGGATGTGAGAACAAGCACCTGTAAGCAGGAAGCCTGCAACACCCTGGCAGGACAGGCCTGTCAGTCAATGCCACAGGAAAACAATGGGTTTGGACTGTGCTCCACTGAATGAAATTTAGAAAGCTTGTTTTCTGAAACAAGTGTCATCGTATTGGGCACTTAGAAGCAATAATCAGATTATAAAAATTTACAGGAGACCATGAATTTTTAGTCTGATCTTTCCATCAGGATTAATTGTAAACAGTATAACAAAGTCATAAGGCAGCCCCAGAGAGAAAATTTCTCTATAACTGTGCCATTTGACTAATAAAATAATGTATATCTCCATTAACAATGCTGAATGCAAACAATTGATTTTCAGCTTTATCTGATGTAAACACAGCTTATTATCTTTATTAATCCTTCTCCAGGCTTTGTCTTCCGGAACACATTTATCTCAAATAAAGCAACACATAAGCAGTATTTTCATCTTTATAGCCTCAGATATGATGTAGGAACTAAGGCCTGATCCAAGAATGTGTTCATGTTACTAATGCTAAAATCACCTTGTAAGTAGGTCCCTGTTAGTTGAAGTAGTTGTATCAGCCCTGGGGCTTACTACCAAACAGCATCAATTTGTGGTAAAAGTTCTTAATGCTCTGATCCATAACTAACATGAAGTAAGTACTTACTAACAGCAGGGAAGCCCCAGGCAAGCTGCACCTCAGGTGAATATGCAATTTATCATTCCCTTCTTGTCTTGAAAAGAGCCACACAATTATTTGTAACAGCCTTTTCAGAATTTGCTGCAGTACTTGCTGAAAAGGTTTCCGAAATGAAATCTTGTTTCTTCACCTTTGTATTGGGTGCCCGTTCCCAGCGCTGTGAGCTGGGGGCCCTGCAGGGGCCGGTTCTGTGAGGAGAGGGCGGGGCTGCCCCACGCCGGACACAGCCGGTTCCAGCCGGTTCCAGCCGGTTCCAGCAGCCCCACCGCCGGGCACGGCTGAGCCCCACAGCGGGGCTGGTGGTAGCGCCTCTGGGAAAAGACCTTTAGAAAAGGGCAAAGCGCTGCACCGAGTGAGGGGAAAAGTGTGAGAAACAGCCCTGAGAGCACCCGGCTCCGAGCAGGGGGAGGAGGAGGAGGAGGAGGAGGAGGTGGTAGTGGTGGGGGGGCAGAGTCCCATGCAGCCATGATGGAGAGAGAGACCACGGGGGAGCAGATGTCCACGCTGCGGCCTGTGGAGGACCCCACGCCAAAGCAGGTGGATATTTCCTGAAGGAACTGCTGCCCATGGAGAGCCCACACTGGAGCAGGTTTACCCACCACAAACTCCAACACTGTTTTGGCATCTTGCCTCTCATTCCTTCCATTTTCTTTCCCTCCCTTCCGACTGTACTGGCACAGAAAGGAGCATACAGAATATGGTCAATGGGCCACCTAAGTCAACATCCTGTTTCAAATCATCCTGTTTCAAACACCTCAGAAGAGCATGACCATCCCAAACTTGACAATTAGGCTGAAATGCGTCCCTTTGGTGGTAGAGTCCCTTTCAGCCTAAAGACACAAGTGCCTTATTTATTCTTCTATTTGACAATCCAAAATAGATTTTTTTTTATTAACTATATAAATAGGCAATGCCGTTCAAAATCCAATCTGATCATTATCTCAGTTCTTTTGCCCTCAATTTAGTAAAGTGCATATGAGCAGAAAAATACATAAATGTACATTTAAGTGCAGAAGATAACATTCAAACTCAGCAGGACTGAAGCCTACATTTAAGTGCTTTCCTGAATCAAGTTTTGAATCAAATACTACACTGTTTAATCAAATGAAGTTATTTGCATTCCCACCTTTCACTGAATTTACAGCACATTGTTTAATTATATTTTCTAATCATGTCAAGAGATGCAAATATCTCACTCACTACTTCTATTCCTTTATAACATCTTCATTTGTAGAAGTCTCTATCTTTGAGAAATTTCCAAGAGAAATATTTTTAAGTCTTTCATAACTTTGCTGCTTTCCTCTGGCTTTTCCTCTTTTTACCCAGTCCTGATTAGGGTAACATAATTCAAGGAGAAAACATGCTGTTTTCAGTATTATTCTCATTTCCTCTCCTAATCTCAGAGCCAATGAAAAAACTTCACCAAAAAAAAAAAACAGACCCCACCTAAAAGCAAACCAAAACAAAAACAAAAACCGACCCAAACACAACCACTGTGTTTTAATGATAACAAAATGACTCTCTGTAGAGGTTTAATATTAAAAAACCCAGAAAGAAAAGATAAATCTATGCCTTCAAACAACAACCAGTTTTTATTTTCTTTGACTGAAAATCTTAAGGTACTGGTACCAGCAGGAGACATCCTTACACAAGCACTTCTTACCTTCCCAGAACTTCCAGAAATGGACATAAAAGCAGAACTTTAGACACTCTCTCTCTTTCGGTATTTGAACCTAGCTGCAAAGCTTCCTTTACTCCTGCTGTTCTAAGGTCTTCCACTCTGCTATGACCTAAACCAGTACAAATTTCTCCCACTAATCTGACCAGGATTTATTTAGAAAAAATTCACTAGATTGGAACCAGCAGGGAGAAAAATCAAAAGTGCTGCTGGGATTATAGGCTGGGGAGAGCTCAGCAGCAGCAGAAGATACTAAAAGTAAAGGAGATAATAATAAGAAAAAAATAGCTAATGCTATATGAAAATTATAACCCATTTTGAAAAATCCTAGTTAATTGTAATTAGCAGATGGTCTATATAATTGATGGAAATTATACAAATAATTAAACTAAAACATCGGTGTTTTTGCAACAAACCTTATGTAGTATAGAAAGGCAAATTCCAAAACATCTGCACAGAGTTATTGGATCAAATATGAGACTTGAGGATTTGCTCAGTCATTAGAAGTGGTTTATTCTACAAGTACTTTTATGTAAAAATCTTTACAGTTTGCATAAATTTTCATTGAAAAATAACTGAAATGCTTGAGATGCAGGAATATCCTTTGTGTTCTCTGAATATATATTTTTCACATTGGGATTTTTCCAAATTCCTTTCAGACCCATCATGAAAGCAGAACAGTGTACTGGAAAGTACAGTAACAGTTTGGGTGAGGAATCTGTTACCCACACTAGAAAAGGTAAGTTTGGGACTGCTAAAGTAAACTTGACAAGTCTGCATATGAAGCACTACAGTGTTCCAGTGATAAACAGAATCAGTGTATTCTTTATCTTGAACAGTATATAAAGATATTTCAAACTACTCACTAATTTAGAAAAATTTTCTTTCCAATAACTTGCCTTAAAATCAGCCAGAGCTTTCTCAGCACTATAATGATGTTCTCCTTTTAGAAACCACACTGAGCAGCAATTCCATCATTAAACAGAATCATAAATAAATTGCCTCAATTTTCTCTGCACAACCTTTCTTTGATTGTTATTGTATAGGTTCTACCATAATTTAAAGATGTCGTTTCAACAAATAAGTTTTCTTGTGTTCTGTTAATCATGTTGCTCTTTCAAGATTTTAAAGCTACTCTGAAAAAGCTGCGTGCAATCTGCTGAATAGCAGAGAATCCTTTTGCAGGAAGTTTTTTCCACCAAGGATGACTTCATACTGCTTAAGGCCAGAAAGGGCTTTTACATTGCTTACTTTTATTTTGGGTATATTCCACTTGGTTATCCCTAGAGGTGACCCATAGGACTTCATATAATCAAATGTATGGAAATACCTATCCATTTCACCCCTTCTCCACGTTTTTTTGACTGATGCAGAAGAAAACAAGGGCATGAATACACAAGGGTTTGCACTTCTAGTAAAGCACTTCTAAGATGTTGCCTGCTTTTATCTGAGAAGCAGTAGCTGGGTGTGTTCATTTCTCATTCACCACAATACAAAGCACATTTATTTGCATAAAACTATTATGGAGGCTATCTGGTCTCCATTGTGTTGTCTCTGGAACACCACCTTTAATTCTCATTAGTGAAGGGATGCCATTGGGAATTATTTAATCTCAGAGATTAATCTTGAAAACTGTTTGTTTTCAGGGCATTCGTCTCAATATACATAATAAAAGCAGTGGGCTGTCTTGGAAGGAGAAACAAATTCTCGCGTAGTTTTATCAAACTTGACAAGTAAGCATCCCTGAATCCTTTACTTCATTACAATTGCAGATGCAAATAAAGACAGAAATCTAAAATGTATAATCCTTAGGCTTTTGCTCCCCCTCATAACCAGGGGAGAGAATTAAATTAAGGCCAATTAGGATTGTTGTAAAAAGAGATTTAAACCAGTAATGAAAGGAAATTCATTGTGGAAGGGTTGAATGAGAGCATCATTTCCCAAACACTACTAACAGTCAGAATTTAAATACCTTTTCACCCAAAGTTTTCAAAGCATCTTACCAAGTATTATTTTGACCATTCTGTTACAGATGAGGCAATTAAGGCATAAAGTAAAAACCTCAGAAGCTTCTTAAAAGTTCTGCTTTGACATTTAAAAAAAAAAAAAAAAATCACAGTTTTTCCAGTCTTTTCTATGAAAAGCTGAAATTAAACCCCTTTGCTTCATAGTGGGGCAGACAAAATGGCCCCAAAAGTAGAATGTAACAGAATGAAAATGGAAATTACAAAATACTATAAATACCTTAAGACCTAAACTAAAGGTTTACCTCCAGCTCAGCCTCTTGCTAGAAACTTTGGTATATACATAGACCTAAACTGACTCTCACTGCTACTTCCTCACAGACTCACATTTATTTAGAAGTCTGTGTATACAGTTACCAGAGCAGTTTATGGATAATTGATAACTGATTCTGAAACAAGTATTTACAACAATGTTATTCAAAAGCTACAAAGTCACAGACACACAGTGATAGGGTATCTACAAAAGCATTTCAACACTATCCATGCATTAGAGAGTTGAGCCAGGGAACACTGACGTTTCCTTGCATTTAAGACATTTTGTAACTCTAACATAACGGTTTGGGGTTTTTGATTTGATTTGGTTTTTTACCTGGCAGGAAAGGGTAAAGGAAGCACTTAAGCACCTAAAAAAAGCCCTTCTTTCACTATTTTTGGAGAACTGTTCTTAAATGTATTTTACTTGGCACATGTAAAGCAGAGGAATAACATGGTACATATGTGAAGTGAATAAATACAGCTCCATTCCAAGGTGCCAGAGATGATGGCTTAGATCTTCTGCAAATTTAATAATGAAGTGTCAGAATCAGACTTAGTCAGAAACTAACTCTTTGAAGTTTCATGTAATAACAACAGGCAAGCTCTGCTCTTCTCTCTAAGCAATTATGCAGGCATCTTGGGATATCAGGGACCACTTAGTAGGAAGAAGGCTATTGAAGTTACGATGGAGCCATATTTATATGATCAAGGATGTTTCACTGGCAATAGCTTTACTAGTAAATATATGGAAGGGTCCACTTTTTCTTATAGGAAGATGGATGAGCAACAGCATCTCACAACAACTCTTCAGCTTACAGTGATTTGGATAACACTGAAGTTGCAACCTTTTAAATGTAGAGCTAAAGTGGAAATTCATTTTATCACCTTATTTAAATGTGTCTCAGGGTAATCATTATCATTGCATCTGAGCATCTCACACATACCAGCAGATAATAACTGGAATATCTAAAGGAACGAAAGACAGATCATACACCTCATATTGTGGAAGGGGTAAAAGACAACTCAAATATTCTCTCACTGCAAGATTGAGCTAGATTTAATCCCCATACTCCCCCTAATGCATTCACTAATTTTCCTAATGAGGAAATTAGTATTTCATAAGAGCCAAGCATTCAGTCCCCTTCCCATCACCATAATTTTTCATGGGGTAGGTCACACTATCACAAGATGTCAAATACTAAATAGTTATCCATTATAGCAATACAGATCTACCTTGAACTCATTATCAGTAAACTGAGCTATCTCATTTAACAAAGTCTTTAGCTTATGCGTTTCTACAGGATTTGGGGAGGACAGAGTATTGCTTGAGTTGAAATGAAAATTGAACCAACATCTAATTACAAAGCACTATATCAAAACTGTCAAGTAAATTGTTCTTATAAATCATTGAGTTACTTATGGGTTTCTAAAGAGCAAACTCCACTGCCAAAACACATTCCTTGCAGCAAACCAACAGTAGCTGTGACAGATTAAATCACAGGAAATAGAAGACACAATCCTGAGAACAGACAAGGGGTCCTGAGGCAGCTACAGACCAACTGTTAGCACTGGCTAGGTCAGTATGAACTGCAGATCATGTGACAAGGAGAAGTTGTCTAACCATCCCTCCCCTTTTACTCCACTGCACTTTCCCCTCCTCTGTCTCTGGAGTACAAAGGCTGAGATTACTCGTTGTTAACCTAAATATTTGAAAAGAGCAATACCATGCCATTATTCATCTAAAAGTTACCACATAACTTATTTAAACAATCAAGAAAATGCAGGTGGTGTGCTGCATTTGTAGAATCACTGGTTTTCACAAGGCTACATCACTGAAGTCATACTTTCCACCAGCTTTTCTTTTTTGACTGGTACACATTGTTCAACAGCATATAGTTACTATTATTATAACGGAGGTAATGCCACTGTGACCTTACTATCAAATGAAGAGGATGTTCTAGTTATAATTATGAGTTAAATTAAAAAAAATAACTTTGCTATAACAAATTTCAATCATATAAACCAGTTCAGAGTCAACGGATAATTTTAAAAACTGTTTAATGTAACATGTTACAAGGAAAACGGCACTAATGTCACTCAATCTCCCTTCTACCAGGAATGAGACATGTGATGTTCTAAAGTCATTCCCTGTAAACCTTTGTTTCCAAGGTAGCCTGAAGCCTAGAAGCTCTTCTGAAGAGCTCACAGTCAACTGTTTTCCTGCTACTGAAGAATTCTTTATGGTATGAAGTCAAATTCAATACTTCATCTCAGCCCTGAAATAGCTTGAGACTTCAGGTCTGTTTTCAGAAAGATCTGGAGATCCTCTGAAAGTGTGAATGTTATGCTGGCCACAATTCAGCTGTTTTCAAACTGAGTATCAACAATGAATTTTTAGGTTAAGCATTTACATCAGAACACGCAACCTTTCAGGAAGTGTTTGTTTTAGCATTGCAGTTCTGATTCTCACTGTATCATTAAGTTAGGCATCCAGGGATTTCGTATTTATACTACACTGTTTTGAGCAGTCAAGTACAAAAGCCGTGATTAACAATGAGTTTTCTAACCTGCATCTTAGAGTTGTGGAATGAAGTTCTTCTAGGGCATTTCTACTTGTCTTGAGAAATCTCACAAACTCACTTATCACAGAACGTATTGCAACTTTCCTTAATAAACTAGAACACAGTTAATGTGCTACAGACAAGTCCTAGGCAAGGGCTCTTAATAAGCATCATGGTCCTAGGCTCACTAAGAGATGAACAAGTAATTTCTGCTCAGCTCAGTGTTCAGTTTTAGAGATTCTAGGTTCCCAGATTATCGGAGAAAAAGTAATTTAGGAATGTGCAAACAAAGCTTTTTGAACCAGTTATGAAAAGCATGCTCTGGTTTTCATTGAAGATCTAAGGATGATTCCCTCTCTCTAGCTTATTGCAACACTATCAAAAAATTTCTATGAATACAAATCTTAACACACCCTAACTAGTAAATCAGTCATTCAAGAAATCATTTATTCCAGAACTTAACTGAAATGTAAACAATTTATTCAAAATGCCTTTAATTGCTTGCAAACAATTCATGAGAACATTAACATTCATCTATCAATTAAAAACTTGACTCCAAGTTAGCTGTTCTCTGTCAAAATAAACATCAAAGCTACTACAAATTCACTCAAAATGCAAAATTCAGAATTTTATCATCTGTGTGCCAATAGACACTTCATTTCACAGACAATATACATCACTGAATGGTGATAAATAACAAAGGCTTATCTGGTTATATAAGTCAGTTATCTCCTACATTCAATACAGAATACATAATACCTAATTAATTTTTAAAATCATAGTTAACTAATTATCAGTGTCTTGTCTTTATTGCTCTGAGATTAACCATTAACTAGCTTTTTCCTTGTGCTTGCCAAAGTCAACAGAAACTTTGAATAAGAACAGAAGAAGCATTAAACAAACATTGCATTACTGAAAAAAAAACAATAATAATAATGAACACAGGCTATCTTATTAATAGATAACTACACTAGAGAAAACATGAGATAGAACTTACACCCAGAGACTATAATTACAGAAATACTGCTGGCACATTCAAATTGCATAAGCTGCCAGAAAGGTTACTAACCAAAGATTCAATACATAGAATAAAATCCATTCCTGAACACTGTATCTCTCTCCTATCATATTACTGTATCTAATCTAGGATTCTGAGGGAGATTAGAGTTTTCAGAGCTGTCTTCTGGGGTGGCTAAATGCAATAAATATCCTTCAGAGTACAACTTGGTATTTCAGTCACAGGATTTACCGTAGTTGGCTTTGCTGCCAAGGTATATTTGTCAGGCATTTATTTTTTCTCTGCCCGTCACCATTAAAAGATTGTGAGTGGTTAAATAGAACAAAGGAAAAACAGCCAGAAAATTTGTATGATTTAATTAAGAAAGAAATCAAAGGGATTATAGCCAACAAAGGAAGCTTAAATGAAAAATTTACTACCTCTGGAAGTAACTCCTTGTGTAAGGTAATAAAATACCTGGCACTTGGGGTTCATTGTGAAATGAATCATATATCTTCTGCTGCATGCTGTTCACTACACAACTCTTCCACAAGCCTCTGAATAAAATCACCACTTCCAACAGCTGCAGCTGGATCTTGTTTTAGGCTGAATAATATTTCTTTAATATTTATCTCATCTTTCTATTGATACATGAGACCTGTCTAGACTCTGTCTGCCAGACCAAAATCCTGGCTTCAATTTCCTCTTGTTTTTCTAAGTAACTGATGACAAAAAGAACTGGATTTCTATGCTCTCTGAGATGGAGGCAATCTGGGCTACTCTTGTTAATCCTCACCCAGAAAACTTTTATCATGTCATGATACTCAAAGTTCTTAATTGGCTCTGATGAAAGAAAAAAAAGTAAATATTGAAGTCATTTTATTCAAATTAGGCTGTGGAAGAAAAATTAAAAGTTTTTAAAAGAATAATATCATACACATTTGGAAATTGCATTTTAAAAATTTATTTTGGTTGGGATGGGGCCCAAGGTTTGGGCAGACAGACATTTAGAGCCTTATTACAACTGATATCATGCCATTAGAGTAAAAGGCAATTCTTGTTCAAGAGCATGGGTTATTCAGACTTTAAAAAAACCTCAGCACAGATCTGGTAACAGCAAACTGGACTTTTCACACTGATTTATGTAGAAGCAGAATAGGACCCAGGAAAGAAAAAAGGTGGTCTAGAGACTAGTGGGCTAGTCTGGGATATGTAAGCACCTGATTCATTTTGTCTGTACACTACAGGTTTAAGTGATCATGGGCCAGTTGTCTTGGCTTTCTGTGATCTTTCTATAATGGATCACACAGTATCTTTCAGTGATTTTTCTAAGGAGAGATAATAGAAAAATTGTGGGATGCTTCTGGTTTTTACAGGAATGTATATAGATACAAAAATATGGTCATAGCCGTATTTCAACATATTAGACATCTAGTTTCATTACTAGCTCACTGTACAACTTCAATCAATTAACTTAACCTCTGAATGCCTGGTTTTATACATGTATAAAATAGGTAAGTCACCTTCTCAAGTTTCATCCAATCTGAAACAAAAATTTCTGAAAGTTTCTACTATGCCCCCTTCAGAAGTAGCATCATGGGTTTTTTTCTGGACTGTCAAACAACCACCACCACCCACACCCCCACACACACACACAAAAACCACATTTTTTTTCCCCAGCAGTGCACTGTGTGCTAGCTCAACTATATTATGATTTACTTCACATTTTGTGCCCAGACTCTGCATCTTTAAGCACTCATCTTTCTGAACAAGCTAAACCAGGAAAAAAGGAAAATGTAACAAAACAATCACTTTTCTCTACACATTTGTTTGGAAGGGAATTTTACTGATTTTAACTAATTTAGAGAACGGATGAAATCCTGGGCTCATCATTAACTTCAAGAACTTCACTGCATTTAGGAATACTGCAATTTCAGCTGCCACGCTCCTGGCAACTCTGTGTCGTGGTGTGAACATAATGAGAGCTAAGAGGGTCACAGCTCTTTCCTTTGCCATTAATACTGCCTGGATCTCACTTCCAAAAATATTCCTCTGTAGCTCTGTTCAACCTCCCTCTGTATGAAAATCACATCTAAATTTATCTAATCTTTATATTGTATATTATTTTGGACATGACTCCTGAAAAAAAAAATTCCCCCGATGCCAAAAGAAGTGCCTAGCATTGGCTTCCTATGGATTTGTTTTATGTGGAATCAACATGATTTTTTTCATTGACATCAAATGGGAATCTGATCAAAACCACTGATGTTTTTTTCTTAAGGTTTCACATTTTATTAATAAATGCATGTCCAATGAGATCTACATTCCTATAAGTCAAAATATGAGAGAAGCAATTGGAGACAACTGAAGAGTTAACACATCTATAAGAAAGTTCACAAGCAAAGCCAAAGAGAGAACCAAAAGTTGATGACAAGTAACCAAATAACGAATAGAAATAACTGAGAAAGCCATGCTGTATTTCAGTTACTGCTGCCAAATGTCATTTGCACATAAAATTGAAACAGAATGCCTGTAAAAATCCATAGTTGCTTGCCAAGCGCTTAACAAATCTTTGGTGAAAATTACGCCTAGATTGCATTTCTTATATTGTATTAGAGAAATTGATTTTTAACCTAGTTAAACTTGTTTCTTCTAAACGTTTTCTCTACGTTATGAAAGGTTCCTTGTATGTTCTTGGTTCCCACTGACCTCTATTGCATTTGTTTCTTAATTCTGTTATTCTAAAAGTTTTTTTTCTCATTATTCCTCTGCAGGAGTATACAATGGACATATCACATCCGCTTTAGGCAAGCAAAGCTTCCAGTAAGTGTTAATAAGAAAAACAGTGGGAACACTTGGGTAAGTGAGCAGATGGAAGGCCCCAAAATCACCTGATGAGAACTTTCTCTACTAATTAAAAGTCCATTTAGAGATGGGAAAGCCATGTATGTGGTATTGGTGCACTGGCTTTCACAGATGCCATGCTTCCAAACTAAATGGATGCTTTAGAAAACTTGAGTCTTTACAAGGGCAGAATGGTTCACACCACTCTTTTTAGACAAACACAGAACTGATCACAGTGAAAGTATGTAGGCTTTTCCAAAATGCTATAATTCAAATAAAATAAAGGAAAAGTTCATAGTTACTCTAGTGAAAACCAAGTTAGGACAGTAATAAACACCAGAAGTCTTTGATTCAATTCTGCGCAGATAACAGGCATAGAGGAGGATATAAGGATAATTTAAGTTTTATGTAGGGTTTGGGGTTTTACTTGTCTTTCAAAATATATACAGCACTGTGGTTTCTGATCTCAGATTTCTTTTTATGACTTCTGTTACCAAAAACCATGCCACTAGCAAAGAGAAGATTCCCAGGAGCAAGGGTTACCTGATAGCCAACCCTACAGCTTACCTTTTTATACCAGCAACATGTGGGTTTCTGACAACACCTGGTGATGTTGAGTCATCACAGTGCCTTCTGCTGTTTATAAGTACAGATATTTTAACACATCAAATAACTGAAAACAGAGAAGAAATCTAATTGAATTAGACATATATTGCATTGGTTATACACTATCCAACAGACTGAAAAGGCTAGGGCTACATATCCTAATAGATCCACATGGATAATTTTATTCCTAATGACTTCTTTTCTCTTCTTGTTAATGCAGAAACTAGTGGTTACAACTGGAACTAACCTTAATTAGCTGTGGATGAAATGCAATGTAAATCTCAAAATCAAATGGTTCTTGGAGGAAGTTTCTTCCCTTCCATTCTTGCCATGTTTTCCAATGGTGTCCGTCCTCTCACACTCAGATTTACCCAGCAAAGCAACTTACTGCTGTTGTTTTACACAGCACTGGTTCCTATAGTTTTATGATGGGATGTTAATGTGCTGGCTCGTTCAGGGCTGTTATCTGTACTCACTCAGATGGTGTCATTCCTGCTGGCATAAAAGTCAGGTCTTTCTTATCCAACAATCTCAACAAAGTGTCTCTGGAGGAGGGAACAGCATCCCTGCCAGCAGGAAGACAATTCAGAGAAGGGGGTATGTTCATCATTCCTTACAGGTCTTTTCTTGCTGCTTTTCCCATTGCTGGCAGGGATTTGGATGTTTGAATCCGGAAGGAAAAAAAAAAAGGGGGAATTTCATCCTGCTCCATCCTGTAAAGGTGTGCAATTGATCTCAAAACTTCTTGGCCTACTTGATACACACAGATAATTTGAATTACTGACATTATAAATGAATACTACTTTGCTTCCTCCTTTTCAACTGCTTCTCTTCCTCCCTTTTAAAATGTTAACTTTAATCTTCACAAAGAAATCTTTTATTTCTAACTAATATGCACTGAGGCCATCTTAAGCAAATTTGAGTGATGTCAGGTCACCTATTTTGTAGACATCCACAAATCAATGAGTTATGAGTGGAAAAAAAAAAATCTATAGCTTACATTGCAATAGGTCAGACTAGATAGTTGTAAGTGTTCTTTCTGGCTTGTTACTCCATATCTGTAAGACATTACTTTCAGGGGGGAAAAAAACCAAACCAAACAAACAAAAAAACCCACACCCAAAACCTAAAAGCAGGAATATTTTAAATGAGCATCTGAAGCAAGGCTTTGATACCTGTATGAAGATCTTTAAACAACAGCTTTGTTTTCTGAAGTGCAGCAAAACTAACAACTTCCAATAACCTATTAAAACACTTTATTTCAATATATACTTCAGTAAAAAATTGGAGAAGTCATTTCTACAGCATCTTACAGATATTACTACATCTGAAGCCTAAAAATTTCTTGGTTGTCTAATGAAGACAGCTGTGCAGATACAAACACAAAAATAGAAGTAGCATGCCAACCTGCAATGCACAGCTCATTTCACCTTCATTTCCTTAAGTTGTGTGCCAGCCCTCGGACATGACAACCCATGATGTCCATGGTGCGTATGTGAACATCAAGTCTATGACCAAAGGAATATAAGTGATCCAAAGAAGAGTTGATTCCCCATTGTTGATCTCTGATGAACATAAAAATGAGGAAGGAGGTAAATTAGCAGCCTCGCTATTTCTAATTTAAAATTAGGTACTACATAAGGGTGTAAAAAGATTTGATTACAGCATTGGATTCATTTACAGCAGTATGATTCCAGACATTCTTGTGCATTTTATAGTTGCTTTGGTATCCTGGTACTTTGCAACTTTCTGCTACAAAAGTTTCCCAATTAAAATAGAAAAAATATAGTTCACTATGTAAGACTTTTTAAATGAATGTACAATTTAAATGTTATTGTTTCTTCCAAAATGGGTCTCTCTGGAATATACAACAGTTGTATATTCTTATACTTCCCTGAAAAATCACATAATATAGCAGTTGTAGCTAACGAACGATATGACTCTGTCAGTTTTACATATACAAACCAAGAAGGTTGCAGCAGAATTATGGGCAGTATTTTTAAAAGAATACTCACAGTTGGAAACCTCATCTGACATTATATATTCCTGCTAGTAAATAGCTCTGGAACTACTTATCACAACTTGCATGGTTTGCATATTAATGTTGTAATCGTCAGAAATGCAAGGTATATTTCAGCAAGCAGAGAATTTGGGACTCAGACACAGAACTTTAAAGCCAAAGGACAACACTTTTTTACATGGGGAGTGGTGCTGTCTCCCACCAACAGTACCAAAAGAGCAGCTCCTATTGAAATCTATGAGGCCTGACAACAGTCAGCTCCTGGACTGAGTCCAGAAAGAAGTGTTCCTGGTAAAGCAAGGAGATTTTGTCAGTACAGCACCTGGTAGTTCAGAGCATTTTTCTGTTCAGCAACAGTTTCAACAGACTGTGTGTATGCATGAAGGCACATACACCCCCCCCACAGCCTTCTTGTGAAGGAAGGACATCACATAAACCATAGATCCAGTCCTGGCCTTAATTAAGCTGGCATAACTACACCAACCTCTCTGACTAATATTGTTGAGGTTTATAAAAGACAAGCCAATAAGACACAGTTACTACCCTATCCTTCGTTTAATTTTTTTGTAAAGGCACTTCCCTGTGACACTGTGCAGCAAACAGATCAACAGTATTCATATTCTTAATGGGGCCATTAGGAATTCCAAATGCCTCAAATAAATAACTAATTGCCAAAGCCCTCATCTTCTTCCTGCAGTTTCTACAGCCCTGCCATCTGAGTTACCTACAGTCAGCGGGTCTAATTCTGTGAATTAATCAGACTCTGGATATTGTACAGATGAAAATACAAATTCAGGTCTCAAGAACTAGAAATGAATGGACAAGAGATGTTATAAATTTCTTAACAGAAGGAAACCAAGGAAGGAAGAAAGAGTGAGGCAAAGAAAGCAATAACATTGTGAACCCTTTTCTAGAGATAAGCTAGCCCAATTCAGAAAACATAGCAATTCTCAGTTCAATTACAAAAGCTTTTTGGTTTGTTTAGGATTTTTTCACATACGAAAAAGAATTTTTTCCTTCCCGTGGTTCTCGCATTTCATGTTGTTCCCAATGCCATCTTAACTCCTATGGGGAGAGAATGGATTTTGGAATTGTGATCTGCTTTTCAAAGTATAACACAAGCTCAGATCCCCAGCAAAGACACCAGGTGCATGCGAAAACAGAACTCAAGAGAAAAATAAAGGCAGATAAGAGGCTCTTACATTACAAACACTGAAACAGAGGTATCCTTGTAATAACTTTAGATGTTGAAAATTACAACTCAGATGCACTGTTGACCGTAGCTTATATTTAAACACCCACCTCATTATTATAATTCTATACAAAACCCCCCAGAACTTGCTTACAAGGTTTTGTGGGAAGTTAATACAGAAATAAAGTAACCCCTGGCCAATGCAATACAGTAGCATACAGAAAGAACTAAGTATAAAGATGCATCTTTTTAGTAGCCAAAACCAGCAAGAACAAACTATAAACAACTCAGTATAATTTTTGTATTTTATGACTGGAGTTCCACTGATGTTCTTGTTGTGCTTTGTGTTATGCTCACATCTTACCCAATGCTTCCCAGAAGACAGGCTCACTTCAGGTGTAACATTACCCCATAAAGTTAATGCAGTGAGGACTCTTTTTAAGGCCTCCACAGATGCTATCATTTAAATCATCATGGGCAGAGTCCTACTGCACGATAATCACAAATGAAATGATTGATATAGAACAAAAACATCTGTTGGTTTGTAGCTTATAAGAACCTCCCACTTTTTCTCCTAGGGAACATTTGCCTAATTCTTCTCTTCTATATGCATGAACTATGGGAATCAGTAGGAATCTTTTCAATGACACCAATGGGGTTTGAATTAATCCTCCTTATTTACAATGAAATTTAGCCTGTCAAATCCCTGCAGTAGTATTTCATATAATATGCAAACTCAATGTGTTATGTGGTTAGAAGATTAAGTTCTTATTAGGATATGGAAACAATGAAGATATAAATATTGGGCCTAATTTAGCAAAGCACTTAAGTGCGTGCTTAATGTTAAGCATATGAGTAACCCCATTACAGCTGGATTTCAAATTATGCACATTTTTAAATATTTTGCTGGAAGCACTATTCCAATAAGTGTCCTGGAACCAGCTAAGACAGATGAACTATTTCTTTTTCATAAAAGGATCAGTGAGACAAAGGAAAAAAATGTATAATTGGATTTGGAGTAGAAGAGAGATACACTGTCAGGGTAGAAAGCATTATTTGCTTTCACTGTTACGTTTCCTTTGAGATACAGCTGTCACCCCAAGTATTTTTATATCTTACAGCCTTTATTCCTGCTCTTCTTTTATTATCTTTTTTTGGAATAATCACATCCCCTGGCTTCTTATCTGCTGTCCTTTATATATTCCCCCCATATTCTTTGCCTACTGTTCTACTCCGTTCTTCCAGAGAACAAGGTGAGAAAAGGCAACGTAAAATTTGCACTGTGCCAGGCCCTCAGCTCCTAAGCTTTGTGATATAAATTTTGTTTATTGAATGCCTCAGGCTCATTATATTTTCCTTCCTTTATTGATTCTGGATATCTGACAGTTACAGATTATAGAAGATGGCCCATGTAGTAGCCTCTTGAGCATGTATCCTTACTCTGTCATATGGATTGCTGAGGCTGCTGTAAGTTTTTCTCTCATTCGCACTCTCTGCAAGTTCTGTGGATCTTTCTTAAACTAGGTTTACTAGGTTTCACCCTAGTATTAAAGGCTAGTATTCTTTTCTAATAGGTCCCATTTCCCTAGAATCTGAACATTTCTTCTAGGATCTAAACAATAATCTTCACTGAGATAACATCAACTGCCTCCTGCATTTGGGGAACTGAAGATGGGTATCAGTTACCTGTTCCTGTTAGTAGAAGGAACTATGAGGCAAAGCAAGCATCCTAGGCTCTGCAGGCCAGGGTAATGCCTGGGTGCAAGCCTGTCTTCTTCATAGTATGTTTTATGAGGATTCTGGAGGAGAACGGATATCTCTGCTGAGGCATACAGCATTCAGCTGAACTTTTAGTTTCCCACCAGCAAGCAAAACCAGAGATGTTCAACACAAGGACTGCAAATCATGAAGTATGCAGGTTGGAAATTCTCACTGGGAAAGGGGGGAGTGTTCATACCAACCACTTGCAGCTAGCTCCCTTGGGCACTTACAACATATTCCCCAGACAGTTAATGGACAGAGGTGGTGGCTCTTGCATTTGCAATGGCCTTCAGACGACAACGTTAAATTCGCTGCACCCTTTGGTGCTCCAGGTCTCAATTAAATGCTGAATGGAAAAAGAAAAGCTGCATATGAAAAGGATTATACTTGGCAGTTTTTAAGCCATTTGTCAGGAATAGAGTGAGAGGGATGAAACCCAAGAAAATAGGCATGTACTGTATATTTGTATCAAGTACAGAATTGAAATGCCATCATGCGGACAGTGTGAGTAAATTTAACCAGGAGCCTCTCTTAACAAAAGTAGGATCTTTCAACAAGCTGGAATGTAGCCTGCACCAAGATTCTTAGACTGTTTAAATTTTTACAAGGACTGAACACTACCTCAGCATCTCAGCCATAACGTGATCTCCTGTGCACCTGTAATCCATTTATCATACTGTATATTTGCATTTTGTTTAAACATTTAGAACTCAAGGTAGAAGAAAACACTTCTAAAACTCTCAACAACTTGAAAGGTCAATGAAATGAAGCACTGAAAATTACATCCCTACTCTGTAGAAACAGCCTTGCAAGATTCATTTCCAAGGCTGTCTGAATACATCGTGCCCAGGAAATTCCTGACACCTCCTTTACTTCTAAGTTTTCATTTTACTGGAAAAAGTCAGTTAGAAATGATGGAGTTGAGTTCAAGTGAAAGAACTTGACTTATAAGCATGAAGGTTTCTGTCGTCTTCATGAACAATATAATGCAGTTGATACATGAAAGGAATATAAGGATTCTCACACATAATTGAATTACTTCAGCCTGTAAACAAGGAAAGCTTATCAAAGTTAGTATGGCAGAGATGCTTAATTTGTTAATCCTAATTATTAATTAATGAAAATCTTGTTTTCTGTTTTAGAATAACGTGAGGTTTTTATATCCAGAAATTTCACTCAAAATCCATCTTTGATCAAGCTCACCCTTGCTCCAATGCAGGATTACCTATCATTCGCTCAAGGACAAAGCTCCTTATACAGACCGTATGTTTTCCACATTTATCATAATTGCATACTAACACTCAAAAAACAGCTTAGGGCAGGTTAAACTAAGAGATGATGTATAAAGCTCAAGCTTTCATTTTATAGGAATCAGACATGTTTACTTAAAATCATCCATGTTTATGAGGTGAGTCTTACCTACATTAATTTTCATTCATTCTTAGTACTCAGGTAATACAAGAGAAATTGCTTAAAAGCAAGTAGCAGGATCCATGATGTATTACATGAAATCTAGCACAACAGTAAACTACTGGAGTCAAACTACGAAGGAGTCTGGAAATTATTAGTAAGCATATTTCAATTAAAAGAATGGAGGTTTACTTCATTATGGACTATAAGAAAAAGTGTTCAAAATTATGAAAGAACATTCATTTATAGGTGAAACAAGGGTTGCATATTTTTCCCCACAGCCAATAGCAGTCTATTTTCCCTGCAGTATTTATTTATTACTGTGACAAAAATATGATTTAAAGCAGGGTGTAGCTGTTAATAACCACTTATCCTAGAACAGTCCGTATAGTATATTAGTGCTGTCTACTTAGAAAACTTAATAACCAACGTTTTAGCAGACTACATAGTCTGGTGCATCTTCCTTTCTAGATGTTAAAGTTCTACATGGGACACTATCGCAGTATTATTATTTTCAGGATTTGATCACATATGCAGTTTAACAAATGAATGTTCTGTCTGAAGACCTCAGCATATTAAGAGAGGTCATGCTGGTCATGATACCAGTTCAAGAAATTTTTAGTCAATGAAGAAGCATACATGTAAAAACCATGCTTTTATTTTCTCAAAATGCCTTTTACTCCAGCACATTTAAATCACATCATGTGCAAGTGCCAAATATCTAAATAGAACTAAAACCTGCATAGCTTTTGCCCTGGGTCTGAAAAAAAAAAGGATAAAATCCTCTGTACAGCTGTATCTCATGAGTAGGAGCAATTCCACTCTTCCTGCACTCTTTAACAGTGAATTAATTTGTTTTAGTCTGTAGATTTTGTCACAGCAACTTTATTAAATCTTTCTGAAATAGGCAGAAAAAAAATCCCATGATAATACAATTTCAAAGTAAATTATATCATTTAATTAATTAAAGGGTATTCAAGAAGGATCTCAAAGATAAGCCAAAAACATATTAGCAGCAGCAGCTATGGTTTTGGCTCACCTTTTTGTTTACTTTTAAGCTTGGTGACCTATCTTGGTGGCTAACTTGTAAGATCTGGGATTCAGTTGGCCAAACTTTAAAAGGTTTAATGATTTTTTCTTGTATTCCAGAGACTTATCTGCATGGATTGCTTCCTTCATATTGTTCTGCCCTTTCAAATATTACTTGGAAATAATAAACACAGGCTGACTGTATAAAACAGGTGGCAAAAGTCAGAGATTTCATATTCTGTCAGAAAGACCCAGATGTGGTGTCAAATGAAAAACTGCACCAAGAGACAGTGTTTTCACTGAAAGTATTCATGAATACCTTATGAAAAAGACCAAGACATCATTGGCATAACAATACTGCAGCTCGTATACAGGTCTTTTATTTAAAAAAAATGCTACACATACAAGCCAGATAACCCATATTCAATTTCACATTGATATGGTAGAAAATCCATGCTTTATATTTCTAGAGGAAGTCAGACATCCGTTAAGCAGCCCAGCCTATGTGCCAGTACTTTGTGGCAATGCTTTAAAATGTACTTAAAGTGTTACTCAATGTTTCAAAGTTTATGAAGTAACACTTGATTTTTCAATTTTTCCTTTCTTCTTCCCTTCCTTTCTTCCTATGCAGAGTAAGGCAAATAACCCTGCTATGGGGTACCAATATATTACTTGCTGAATATCACACATTAAGCCAATGATCAGAGTAGAGGACACGTTGTAGTTGTGCTGAATTTTAGCCATTACAAGTAGTTTTCTCTCAGTTTTAATGGACAGGTCTTCATATCATTACACTGGTATAACAGCCTAAACAAAAGCAAACAAAAGATAAAGACACAAAGTGCAATCAAAACTCAGCAGTTTAAAGCCAGCCGCCTGCCCTGTTTTTAATGCAATTTATTTTATTGCCTTGTGTACTAACACTAAACCACTGCATCATTCAGCTGAAAGGGTAAATTTGGGATCTGTTCAGCTCTCAGCATTGTCCCTGGTGCACTGCAATTACAGAAACACCTGGTTTGAATAATTTCTCTGCACTCTACTGTAAAAATTCAGTGCTCAACAGACCAAAATTTCACCTCAGTCTGCAATATAAATAATGTATGTATAATGGACTCAGATTTGTAAAGGGCTCTGGACTTCTCCCCTGTGTCTTCAGTTACCATATTCATCATGGAACAACTTAAAAGGGGAAATGAGATTTGTTAAACTTTTTTCTGACATTATATGCAATAAGCATTTTTAAAAAAGAGATTAATTTGGAGCTTGGCCAAACCCTATCTGTTCTGGAGATCAGCCTGGAATTGTCTTTGGGGAACATGGTAGCTCTCATTCCTGACATAAAGCAACTGAGATGCATCTCAGCCTATCACCTACCATCACTTAATGGGACTAACAACAGTTTTGCAGGTATATCTGAAAATAAAATGGTTTTTATATTTCTTCACTATCCTCTTATTTGTTCAGAGTTCATTTTCCTGATCGCATCTTATCTGATGCTCATTTTGTGTCTCTCCTATATGTGATTTTTATTTGCAGAACATTTTCATTGAACTATACTCATACATTAATGTTGGAACACTCACACAGATGCATAGCAAAACAAAGATTTTTTAATGTACCTACAATAAACCCAACACTAAAAGTTTATCAAATACTTGCAGATTTGATATTCAGAAAATAAGTCTGCACACTTACTAGTTTTGAAATCTTGCATGACACTTGGAGCAACACAGAAGGTGAGCCTTGTCATGTCACCTACAATGATTTGAATACAAGGTTATTTCTTTCTATGCAGCACAAACTAGTTGGCTGGTGCTGTCAGCATGTTATATAAATGTGCTAATCTGCATATGCAGCTATTTCGTCTGTAGCTTCTACCACGCTTAGGTCTATAAACTTCAGGGTGCTCATACCTACAAAAAATTACTTTCCAGTCACCATGAAGTTCTTCAGCCAGTTAGTAAGTATTTTCACGTTTCTAAGGTGACAAAAATATATATCATACACACACCATAACCTAGAAATTGGATCACAGGGTACTGGACCAAGACCAGAAGCTATTAACAGCAGAAATGGAAAAGTTTAGTCATGCTACTTTACCTCCCCTCTCACCTTACCTGTAAGAATCTGCTCCATCGTCAAGAAAGCTTCCTCTTAGTTCTTGGCATGTGTACAAAGATTATATGAAGTAGCACCCAAAAATGGCAGCAATGCAAATATTACTTGGCTGAGTTTACTAATTTACTTCTTCGGGAGTACCTACTAATCTGCAAATACTAGCAACTCTTGGATCCTATGGAAGGAGAGCTATAATCAGATGCCACAAATCCCACCTTGTATATTTGAGAGGAAAGTTCCAAAGACCAAAAATTTCATAATCTTGCTAAATCCCTTTTTTCCATGGGAGCAGAAATATACCCATCCATAGTGATTCTAGTGTTATACTTAAACAAATATTTTCCTTTTTTAAATTTTCATTAAAAGAGAAATTGCCACCTCCTGATGCAGACTTAGTCAAAACAGGGCTGCTTGCTGCACTGTGGAACTAAAAATCAATTACTAGTATTTTTATGAATATGAAACATTCGTTTTACAAGCCTTACTGGGTTGCTGCTAGTGGCCAAAGAATTGGTACTTTTTTTGTTTCCTGTTTGGATGAGTGCTAAATCTCCTCTAGCTCAGATGCTCTGCATACATATTATTCCTTATCCTGGCAACATGTTGCTTTAACTTTTCCAAGAACCAGTGAAATACAGCAAAATTATTCATTTCAAAAGGAATACAAACCACAAATATGGCTTGAGGAAATTTATTTCTAAATTGCAGCATAAAAGTAACAAAGTCTTAGTAGAATAAAATCCCACCTTAAGAACAAGCATCACAAGCTGCTTCAAAGAAAGATGCAAGAAACACAAGAAAACAGAGTTATGGAAAATGGTTTTAAAATCCTTATATTTCCCATTTGGTTGTTACTTAGCTCATGGCATGAGTCTTTGACCACTAAATTTCCTTTTAAATCAAAAATATCTCTTCCCAAAGGAGTGAGACATATAAATTAATGTGAACTGACTTCTGTTAACTATATCTCTTGGGAGCAAGTTAGGCACGTTTATTATATGGATGAAAAAAGATTTCCTATTTTTTGTCTTATGGATTTACCTCCTATGTGCATGTACTGCAAAAGGAGAAATATGGTCTTTTCTCTTTCATTGTTATTCATTGCCTCCTACACCATTGCTATTAATCTTTTTAATTACCAATTACAGATGGATTTGTTCTGATGATCTAAAGTTGAAAAAAAAGCCATTCAGTGTTCTCCAGAATTTTCACATATTTAATTCTTTTTTACTACATTTAAAAAATTTTACTTTTACTAGAATTCTTTAAAGAGCCCCTTTCTCCTCTGAGGCAGTTAGAGAACAAGCCCACAGTTTGCAGTGCCTTATATAATAGCTCCTATTGGAGAAATACATCTGGGGCTGATTTCTTAACTATTGTGATTTCATGGATTAAAAATTACTTTAAGCATTTGGTTTTCTAAAAAATGTGACTGGGGACACAGAGGTATAAGAAAACTGACATTAGTATGTAAATTGACATTTAGCTTGGGTGGAAGTTAACGAGCTCCATTCTGTCAAAGCCTGAAATTGCCTGTGAGCTTTCCTAGAAGTTGCTTCAACAAATGAATATGAACAATTTTCCAAAAAAAGAAAAGCTTCTGCAAGCTCAATTAAAACTTATCTTCAGGCTCTGAGCATTGCTAAACATGAGATTGAAATTTACTCCAACTGCTGCTGTGATCAGTGGCATGGAGGATACAAATACATCAACCCTTGTATCTGTAAGCAAAACAAGAAGAGCAGCTATTGCAGATCTTGCAGGAGCCAGGCAAATGGAAGACCTGACCGTCTCTTTGACATGTGTTCATTCAAATAATAAAACATCTATTTCCAGTCTAGAAAATAAGCCACAGCATCAGTAGACAAAAATGTCACAGACCACAGTCTCTGCTTGAACGCTTACGTCCCATTCAGAGGAAGAGAGAGGATTGTGTGTTGCATGTGAGGTACCAGGTTTTCTATTATATTTAGTCTTGGATGACAAATGTTCTATAGCTATATCTGCTATAAAAAAGCTTTCTGACAAATGAATGGACAAGAGATACAATCTTTATAGTAATATCATTAAAGAGACAGATTGCAGCCCAAGTCCTCCTCAATCTCTTTAGCAACACTTTGAAAGAGCTATGGAACTCTGAAAGTCCCATTATTCAGCATAGCAGTGTGATAGAAAAGGTCTTGAATGCCCTAGGGAACTCAATGGTCTTGAATGCCCCAGAGGGAAGGCTGTTGGTGCTTGAACTTTTGCACCCCAGGTTTCTCCACTCACTATTATTTGAACTCTTGCAAAATGCTGATTCATAAATACTGGATTCTCTACAATATTAGTAGGAGATGCTATGACCTGACAGGGCTGTCAGTAGGGGACTGCTACCTGTGCCTTTGAAATAGATCCCTGAAAATGAAACCGAAACACTCTTCAGCTTCCTACATACATTTAATGTGACATGTACACCTTAGCATGTCTACAAAATATGCGTATTTTAACCCCATGGATGAACAATCAGGAGCAGAGTCATACTTCACAGAGGCATTCCAGAGACATTCATGGATTTCCACCACAGGCTGTCACAGAGTTGTTATGAAACTAATCATTAGCAAAGAGAAGTATCCCAGATACAAGATGTAAATAGCTCCTGTTGAGTACCTACAGCATTGACATCTTTTTAGGAATGGAGATTCTAAAGCCCAGCTTCTCACTAAGCAGAAGCCTTCTAGTAGAAAAAGAATGGGAAAGATTCTTTTAAGAGAGGAGCAACAGTTTGTGACAACCTGCTCGACCTCAAAAACGCACGTGTTAGAAACTGACAAGTCCTCTTCCTTCTCCTTTGATGGAGAACAAACATGTCTCATTCTATTCTTTTCTTGGTATTGTTCCTTTTAAAGTGACAAATGAATAAATAAACAACATCTGGGTTGCAGAATAGCCATCTGGGAAAATCTTGGAAGTGAAGCATAGAAGGGCCCCCAGAGAACGCTCAAGAGACAGAGTAAAGAAATTTGAATGGAAAGTAACTGCAGGTGCACTCACCCAATAAAGGGGCTTCTGCTTATCCACATGTGTCTAGCGAGGCGCCCATCATTCACACTGCACCAGAGCTGTGCTGGACTGACAGTCATCCGTCACTGGTGTTGACAGAGAAATGCAGGTACAGGATGGATGTGTCTCCAGCAGTCTGACTGGTAAAAACCACAACTTAATGCAAGCACACCATCCCCCTACTAGCCATTCCCTGCCAGTTATTTGTGAATACATTTCTGCTTTAGACACACATTAAAGGTTTTTATACCAGAGCTTTAAACAGCAATTCATTATGTGGTTTATTAGACCTGAAGTGCAGTTTCATGGTCAAATTGATTTAATGCTGATCTTGCCTTTTTCTTCCCCATCCGCAAGCTTGCATGCTCTCCCTCTTGTGCTGGCACCAGCATGGCATATTGGGTCCTGCAGCCAGCTTAATCAAGGATTTGATTAAGCTGAATATTAATAATTTTTTGCTTTGGGGCCAGATCAGTTTCCTGAACTGGCTGATTGCTTGGCTGTGCAAAAACTTGTTCTGGCAGAAGAAAGAGGATTAGACTGTGGTGCAGGCTCACTCTGCCCTTCTTAGCAGCACTGCAGACCTAGATTATCCAGACTTCTTTGGAAAGCACATGTATAACTCTAATATCCATAATGAAAGCCTCTTGAATCTCCCTCGCTCTCCAACTCTTTGCTTAAGGCCCAGCTGATGTGCTAGAACTGCACCAAGATTATTTTTGCTGCCTTTGCTTCAGATCTCTATTTTGCCAGCTTCACAACTGAATTAAACTGTTAATTAAGTATGGGGAAGGAGAGAATGAACCTTAGCATGCAAGTGATCAGAACAGTTACTTAAATCCATTTTTTTTTAAATCATGGTTTATCTGCTTATTTTATTAGATCATCAATTCACAAATACTTTTAACAAAAATTGAGATGGGTTCTGAATCACCATGCATTATAAAACCAACTGGAATCTCTCAGCCATAACTAGCAATTGAATTGAGATGTAGGTAGGAAAGTAACACTTAGAAGTTAATATCTTTGACAGAAATTTCATTCAGATGACTTGGTGTAAATGTTAATTTCAGGCATCAGAATGATAAGATTAGGATATTTCTTTGTCGTGGTTTAACTCCAGACAGCAACTAAGCACCATGCAGCCGCTAACTCACCCCCACACACACGCAGTGGGATGGGGGAGAAAATCGGGAAAAAGAAGTAAAACTCGTGGGCTGAGATAAGAATGGTTTAATAGAACAGAAGAGAAGAAACTAATAATGATAATGATAACACTAATAAAATGACAGCAGTAATAATAAAAGGATTGGAATATACAAATGATGCGCAGTGCAATTGCTCACCACCCGCCGATCGACGCCCAGTTAGTCCCGAGCGGCGATTCCCCTGCCCCCACTCCCCCCAGTTTATATACCAGATGTGACATCACATGGTATGGAATACCCCGTTGGCCAGTTTGGGTCAGCTGCCCTGGCTGTGTCCTGTGCCAACTTCTCATGCCCCTCCAGCTTTCTTGCTGGCTGGGCATGGGAAGCTGAAAAATCCTTGACTTCAGACTAAATACTACTGAGCAACAACTGAAAACATCAGCGTTATCAACATTCTTCTCATACCTAGCTCAAAACATAGCACTGTACCAGCTACTAGGAAGACAATTAACTCTATCCCAGCTGGAACCAGGACATTCTTCTTTTACTTATTTTCAGCTACTATGAGGAGTTAACAGGCTAAATTCTTCCCCAACTGCTATCTGCTCCTCTGTTCCAAATATCTGAATTACAGGATCTGTTCCCCTCCCCATTGCACCATAATAGTGATTGTGATGGTAATAGGATTATCTAGTGTTAAATTCATTCAAGTTACTTAATGACTTAAGAACTTCCTTGAGGCTTTTACTTTTCCAGCCAAGGAAGTATTTTCCTTAAAACAAATTATGCTAAAATAATAATAAAAAAAAAATGTGTCCCCAAATGTTTGTGGGTTTAAGATATAAATAGAGAGGATTTTTCTTTTTGATTCAAACATATCCCTTCAATGTTGTGACAAAGACCATCAGTATGTGTGCATAAGAATTAAATTAACTGGTGGGAGTGGGTAGTAAAACAAGGTACCATTCATTGTCCCAGTTGAATGGAGGATTCAGAAAAGAAAAGATTGAGGAGTGTGAAATGCAAAAAAGGCTGATTCTACATACATATGCCCAGATCCGAGTTCCTCACGACAAGGCCCACATCTGACCTCTGTACTGCAACAAGAACGACCTTGCCCCAGTCCATGACTGGGCCTTCTGGCTGCCCCTGTAACACACAAACAGTAAGAAGGGAAGGAAGTCCCTGCTGCTCTGTCCTTGCATATTCATCCACATCGACGCAGAGTCAATAAAAAAGTCAGCCTGGAACATTTCTCTTGGCAACAGTCACCCTTTTGCTTGCACTGCACCAGTGTTTTGAGGTTCATTTTAAATTTAACTGGGATCATCCCTTGATCTGTGTTGCCGAACAGTCCCACAAGCAATGTTCACACATAACTCAGGACAACAGAGAGCAACAGGCAGCCAGAGCTGCTTCATATAAGCTCAGTGCAAACGCAACTGCAGTGTGAAACTTTATGTCACTACAGAAGAGCTTTATATCCACTTTGCTTTGACATAGGTGGTTAGGGGATTAAAAATTCCAGCAGTCTTAACAAAAAAATCTTGTTATCAGCAAATTAGGAGGCTTTTCTCCTATTCTAATCTGCACTTGATGTACTGAATTTTGCAGAGCAGACATAAAACTCACATAGAATTAGTACTTAGTTACATATGGGAAGTTGTTAGAATAAAACCCATAACCTATCAATAGATAATCTATGAAGTTTTATTGATCACATTTAATTCCCATGAGTAAATGCTCATAAAGCTGGTCAATCAAACTGCAACTGCAGCTTTTCCTTCTTGCAAATATCTCTATAAAGGTCTAAAAAGTTTCAATTAAAGGTAATCAGCTAAAAAGCCCTAATTAATGAAATAAACTACAAAGTCTCCACTGGGTTTAGACAGAAGGACTGTATAACTAGTGACCTGGAAAGAGCTGTGCTGCAACTACAATTTTTATGAGCATTTAAGTGTCCTGCAAGAGGTATCTGGCCTTATATCAGCTGCTATACTGAAAAGGTCTGGGCACCCTTCTTGTAGACTTTCCTATTGTCCACCAAAGCAAGAAAATACATCAGAGACTACCACAATATTTTTACAACTTTGTTATATATGTACCACACCTCCATCCCCTGCCCTAATATCTTACAAGTGTAATTCTACTTTTACTGAACTGAGTGATAGAAATTTCTACTGACTGATCTTAAATGATCACAAAAACATGCAATTTAACATTTTCCACTGTGGTTTCTTCTAAAGTCAAACTATGACATTTCACAGATTTTGTTAAACTTACTTTTTAAAAAACATTCAATTGTGTATACTTGGGAAAGTAATAAGGTAAGTCCTGTGCAGGCAATAACTCTCTGAAGGATAAGACCAAATTTCAAGAGATGCAACAATTTAAGTTTTACAGTGGGATATAGCTGTCCTATACTATTTTTCTGAACAGGTATGTAATACAGCTTAGGCGGGAATAAAAAAAAGGAAATAATACAGCTAGTCTCACTTGGAGACAATGATGTTTTTCCACAATGCTGATAGCAATAAATAAGCTTCCATGGCTTATTGATCATGTACCAAAGTTTCAGCATTATAGCCTGATGAAGAAACAGAACAAGGCTATCCTTAGTCCATATGAAGAGCAACATATTGCTGCCAGTTTTGTTTCATTTTTTTCCCTTGTTTACTGAGTTGTGCACTCTGGTTTCATAGCTTATTATATATATATATAATAGATATACATGCACCAGATAGACAGAATATAGATTTCACTTCCTTGTCCACCTGACTGCATCATAGCACCTAGCTACTTAATCAAAAAGCTGCCAAACTCTTAACAGGTCTCCGTCATAACAGATGAAAATTAAAGGAGCAACATTTATACATTCAAGAATCAGATACTAAGGTAATAATATCCTGTTACTATGAAAAGTTGGAAAAGGCATAATTTACAGACTTTTTTGCACATGGGCATAAAGAATAGATTATGCCATTGCACCTTTGTCATTGCTATTAAGTATAACCCCAACTAATCCAGGATAGCATGACTTGTTCCTTCCTTCCCTCCTTACCAGCCCATAGCCAAATAATTCACTGAGCTTTTATGTGGCTCTTTCAGAGAAAGATCAGTGGTTTCTCTTCACTTAAATTGTAAGCTCAATCCTGGCTGCCCAAAATCAGGTTACGCTGTTAAATGCAGGCTGCACCATGTTAGTGGACAAAATTGCCCTGCTAGCCCTGGAAAGAAACCCCTCTTGCATCTTCTAGGTCAAAAGATGGTTTAATAATCAAGATACCAGTCAGTGAGTCACATTCAGTGAGAACCTGTGCTCAGCTAGAACTGGTGCAACAGCTCAGTCCTGGGCTACCTGTTAATTTACATGCACAAGCTTAAAAGCTGGGCCAGCATCCAATCCCTTACAAGCACATTTGCAGTTAGTTACAGCCTTCCTGCACTGTCATCCATGCAGAACATAGCCTGAAATACTCTCATTATAATTTAATCTAAACCAATTGGTTTTATAATTTATTGTTATTTCTGGTTTGCAGAAAAATAACTCGCAAAGTAAAATGAAACCACTAACAAGCAAGTATCTATTCCAACATCACTTCATGGACTCTTAAACACTTCAACACTTCTAACTTCAGTTTCATATTTGGAGAATGCCTGCTTGCATTTCAGCAAACCTATGCATTATTAAGTCTAACTATCAGCCATGAATTCATTTACGTCAATCAGATTTTGTGTGAAATGCAGACTGGCATTAAAAGACAGCAAATACATTTTTTGAAATTTCAGTTACAGGTTGATGGGAACAAATCCATGAAATGGAATGAGATTTTTGGCATGATATTTTTACTGCTTCTGAGAAAATAAAAGCTTTGTAATTTATTAGAAACTGAAAAGCTACCTTTGTTTAGTTTAGCTGTGCCTCAGAGTCTCCTGATCACTGTCAGCAAGTACTAAAAAGTTAAAAGGGAGGAAATATTGTAAAATGCCACTAGAAGGTAGTACAGTCTAAGATTGAATACGAGAACTCTTGGGCTCAATTCCAGCCTCTCGATATTTTCTGGGGATGAAATTCATTTATGTGCAGACAGCTGTCATGAAGCATACACACCTTATACATTCCCACATAAATGAAAAAAAAAAAAAAAAGTTAAATGATGCATTGGCTGACTGCACTGTATATGGAGGGCAAAACTTAGCCTGGGGTATTGATTGCCTGTGCTTCTGTTCCCCCCTGCCCACCTATAAGCACCACATCAAGACAATCCAACACTTCTGTGAGATACATTAACATGCATTTGGAGATCATTGAAGGGGATCAGTGAGTGTGCAACCAAGAGTAATGTAATGACACCAAGAAAAAGACAGAAATCTTTAGGCTGAATTCCAGAAAAACTGTCTAAGGTCCATATGACTATGAAACAGACTCCAGGAGAAAACAGTGGGAAGTCTCCATCAACGTTTAATTCACCGGACAAAGCAACAGGGAAAAAAAAAACCACTAGGAATAATGCTTCATGCAGAAGGGAATAAATAATTTTATTAAATTCCTTCTCCCCTCTCTGCTCTGCTATGTTTGACAGAGCTGGTAGCCCTGGCTTTGCGGCATTTCTCACCATGCCTGTTAGGTAGCTACCTGGAAGGAGGGACACATCTGGAATGCTCTGTCCAATTAACTCTAAGTTTCCAGGAGCAATCAAGGTAGTAGTGGGCAAAGTGCTGCTGCTTCTGTCAAAGCCCGAGGGAGAAAAACTGCTCATTGCTAGCCAGGCAACTATGCAGAGCAAGCGATTCTGGGCAGACGGCACCTCCTGGCCTGCAGCACAGCACAGGTTTCCCGGGACAGCGAACGGCAGCAGAGAGCGAGCTCTGGTCCGTAAGAGGTCGCCTGCAAATCCCAGGCTGGAGAAGGAAGAAAGGAAGGAAGGAGGAAGCATTTCTTGCCTTTATAAAGGCCAATTGTAAGTTTCAAGGCATATATGAATATTCGTAGCAATTCTTTAAAGACAACATGATAATGCAAATAGTTTTAAACATTACTAATCCATGACATACATGCACCTAGTAATATCAGCTAGGCAGAGAAAAGCAAGAATTCTCTTCCTCCCTAGCAGATGTCCTTGAAATTTCCTCAAACGCTTAAACTCCATTCTAATAGTTTACCTTATCAACCCTGTCTCACAGAGCAAAGAAATGCATTTTTCAAAGATTATTGACGTGCTGTAGAATAGAAATCTAAAGGGGATACTGTCAAATTCATATGGTTAGAAATAAATAGGGTAATCTTCATAGTGCTGAAGTCACTAAAACAGATGTGATACTTTTATCTGTTGCCACATATATATACAGTTTATCAGTGCAATTACAGGTAGGGAAGATTATATTTATCTTTGCTTTCCTGTGAAATGGAAAAGAAGGAAATTATTTGTCTTCTAAAAGACTTGAATTGAGTGGAAATTGAAGACCTACCTGTTGTGATAAATAAACTATTTTTTTTCTCTAAACTATCAAGACAGAAATGGTAAACAAACAGCTACAAATTATATCATTAAACTATGCAAATGAAATGCATTTAAAAACAAATAAAACCAAACATATTTAGGTATTAATATTTTTTTAATTCAGACAATTATAATGAAGATATTTCTAGTGCTTGGTAAAGTATACAGCCATTGCCTTCGCCAATATTCTGCTAACACAAATGCCTTCCAACTGTGCGCCAAAGCAAGAAAGGAAACTTGTCCCTTACCTACCAGACAGCAACTGCAGTTGGCCAGTAGCAACTTTGATATTGCAAGATTGTTTTAGCCACTATCTTGAGAGCACTCCTCATTCCAGAAGAGCCATCTGTCAGTGTAACCTAGCCACCTCTATAGCCAAACAGGACACATAATGTTCTCTTCTTTTAGAGGTCTGTATAAAACTTGATGATAGCTATTCGGGAAAATGTTGCATTCCTGGGTCACCGCACAGCAAAATATTTGATGCTAAGGTCTACTTCTTTGAGTAGGTGGGTCTTCTTCCATCAGAAGACCCTGCAGACTTGCTGCTTTCCATTGACCAGTGTCTTCTTTGCCATAACACATCAATGTTCCTCATTATGATCGTTCTTCTCTGTGTTATTTTCAAAGATTACATTATCTCCATCTCTTGCCCTCTTCCAAGTGGATATATGTGGATAAAACTTACATGGGAGAAACTATACCACCAAGGCACTGTGAGATTCATCTTTCTGATAATGATAGCATAATCAACAAACAGAAAGCCCAGAGGAAGATGAGAAACAAAAAATTATTCTTTGTAAAAGTGATGGATGGACTAGTAATCTTGCTGTGTCTATGTGTAGTGGCATCACATAGGACTGTCATATGTGTAATCAAATAGATCCACCAGGCTCTTTGGTTTATTCCATGAAGCTTTAATGGCAATTTTCAGATGAAGGTTGCTCATCAGCTCTTGCAAACATGCATGCAACTTAATGCCAAAACAAATACCATTACTGTGTGCTTAAACCCAGCAAAACCAACACTGAGTTTTTACAACTGACTTCACCAGATGACAGAAGCTCACAAACCTGTTAAGAAAACCACGTGAAAGAGAAATTCTCCCAAGGACCTCTGGGAAAAATAGTGACAAATACTAGATATCTACATTGGAAATATTTCAGCAGGGATGCTGATGACAGAAATCTTGGTAGCTCTGGCATACACTTTCCAACCCTTCAAAGGTAAACAGAGCAGGTGGTCAGACTGATCAGTCACTTCCTTAAATTTTCAGGCATCTGCTCATACGAGTTACACAAGCACTGCCCATATGTTTTTAGATATCCTTTCAGCTCCTTTTAATAATGAAAGTGACATTTTTTATTTATGGCATGATTTTATAAAGCATGTTATTCAAAAAGGTTTTAGAAGTGCTTTAAATAGCTTTTATCAAAGAATTTCTAGCCTAACAAAAAGACTTAAGAGCCACAAGCATCTTGGTGTAAATACTTTTCACCTTCCTCTGGTTGCATTAGAAGAGTCATGTAAGGCTCTGTTTGTTCGGTGTGTCAGGCTGCAAAACCTCAGCACACAAGTAATGCATTTGTTTACCATTCTTGTTTCTTTCAAAAAGTCAGTCATTCCAATGGCTTCCTTGCTATTATGTATATTGTAGTTTTTGTCCAAATGCATTTAGGAGTCAGTTTGCAAAGACAAATGCTTTTTGCTGGGAAATTGCCATATTGAGGAGATATGTATTCCTTTATAAACTGTTCATTTAAGAAGTTCTTGAAGCTGGGGTTACCCAGGGATTCTGAACTCGGTCCCAGAGACTCCCTTCAGGATTTCCTGTCAATGACCTTCTTCAATATACCTGAAATTCATCACTATGTACACAGGGTTGTCTGAGGTTCAGACTTAAAAGGTGACTCCTTCTTTGATCTCTGAGGTTAGCCAGCTTGGGACAAAACTTGAAAAGATCTCCAGGTTTCAAGGCATTCTGGGTTCTACTTGTTTATAACAATTAAGTGACCAGATTTTCAAGTAAGTTTACAAGGTCAAATGGTCACAAGGAGATAATGGAATTTGAATTGAAGCTTATGAGCTTAACTGCATGGGGTTTTAGGACAGCCTTCTGCAGAGAGAGCAGTGTTCATACCACTGAGAATTTGTAAAACGGTACATCAGGCATTTTTCTGAAAGGTACACGCTGGAAAGGATTTAGGGTTTTCACCCATTATCTATAGGAGTGGTCATGCATCAGACAATCTAGAGAGGCTTTTGAGCTAGACGATGGGAAACTTGCATAAAAACATGTCAGGCACTGACAATTTAGGAAATTCCTGTGATATATGAGTTTCCCCTGTGGTTCAGATCAGTATGACTCAGGACTGTTGCAAAACTTGAAATCTAGCTAAGGGGAAAGAAGGATTTATGCAAAAAGGGATCGTTCCACTTCCCTGGAATGCTTTTTGTGAGGTTGGTAGCACAGATGTATGTTCATGGCATCACTTTTAAGTGTCAGAAGTTGACACTATTGAAGAAGTTTTCTTCTACACCAGTACATTAGTCATCTCCTGGATATTCAAGACTTGTTTGCCCCTTGAGCGCGCTTGAGGGAAATATGACTGATGGCAATAAAACTACTTGCAGAAATGCGTTATTGCCAGCAGACAATAACAGAGTTGCCTATCTCCCCACAGGCATTTGCCGTATATATCAAGATGTTTGTTACGAGTAACTGACTTCTCTAGAGGAGCCTAAATTCTTCCTGTACTCCTGTCGGGAGATGTTCTGCCATACCAAGAAAAGTCAGTTTGACACACACACTAATAGACCTCATTTTACAGAATCACAGAACAGTGGAGTTCAGAAGGGACCTCTGGAGATCATCTACTGCAAACCCCTCACTCAAAGCAGGGTTGGACAGAGTGGCTTGCTCAGGACATTGTCCAGCCTCTGTTTAGTTCACTGTTCTACTTCTCCATACAGAATCTCTGCCTGGAAGTCTTTATGGTGAGATGGCTTCACAATTTCCCAGTGCTGGTCCAGCATCGGGTTATGTGTCTGCTGCAGTCCCCTATCGGGAATAAGTGGGAAGAAAGGCCTGAATATACATGGAGGTGGAGAATGAGAGAGGCTAATAAAGCATTCACAAGTGAGCCATTTCAGTGGTCTGTCCTGGCAATATTCACTAGAAAATGCCCAGTGGGATCACCTTAGAAGAACTGATTTTATTGCTCTGATCATCGGAGGGCTAACCATGACTCTGTAAAACCTTTTCCCTTTCTACAGGAATTATGTGCTGTTCAGGCAGGGGTATCCACACATCATTGGTTTTATATTCCTCACTCAAGCTGACTACATCAATTCCCGCTGAACAAATTTCTAGCATGTCTCTCACTCTCCCTCTGTCCTGATACTTAAAGATTTTATTTGTTTTCTCATTGTCATGCTTAATTCCATGCAGTCGACTTTGTTTTGTCTTAATTGCCAGGGATTTCTCTGTAAACAGCTTCATTGCACCCTTCAAGTTTGGGATGTACAGTTTTAAAAGTGATCTTTGTCTGTGTAGAAGTTAAACTTTATATCAAACCTGCTATAGGATATATCTTTTAAAGGGGTAGAAGTCTTCACATTGGAAATTAGTTGATACACATTCACACAAGACAAAACTCTAAAATGATAATCAAAATACTTAAAATGAAAATACCTGAAGCACAGGAATACCTAAAATGTTCATTTCAGTAAAGAAATTTTATTCAAAATAGGTTTATATCTATAAGATCCACTCTAATTTTATAGCTTCATACATGCATACAAAAATCTTTTATGAAGAAGTGTCCTTCTAGTACACTCTCATATTTCTGGGCCAAATAATCAGCTAGTGTTGGCAGAGGAAGCTCCTTTAACTTCAGTGCTTAAAAGCATGATTTCAGTGAAGACACTAATTTACGGATTTGAGACTAGAGCAAAAGACCACCCATTAGCCCACATCCAGCAACAGTGGATTACAGATTGCTGCAGGCTCTGACAAGCATTAATTACACTGTGATGCCTGGACCAGATCAGATCAAATGCCCGCTTAGCCTAGAATTTTGTCTCCAGCAGCAAATGCCTAAGGAAGTGTATGAGAACAAGGCACATACCTCGTGGTACTTATCTCAGCCTTCAGTGACCTGCAGCTCAGGCAGTTCCGAGGTCAAAGGTGGTATCTTTGGTTTTAACAACCTCAGATTAAGTCTTTCTTCCATAATTTTTTCTCATTCATTGATTACACTTCACATTTCCTAGACAACTTCTAGCCAGTAGCCAAAGTTATCTAGAATATTGTATGAACCTCCTAAGCGTCCTCTGGGAAGGATACTCTTATTTTACAGGTTAGTAAATGGAGCTACAACCAGGAAGAGAGCTTGAATTTCAGAACTATGATCACCTGAAAATCCTGCCATTCACAAACAGATGCAAAACAAAACAAACAAAACAATAACACCAAAACCAAACCATAATCAACACAAACAAGGTGAGTAGAATTCAGATTTCAGCCTCCTTCACACCAAGTGTGTGCTGAGGCTGACAGAGCACTAGACACTGCTTGAAGTTACCAGCTAATCACAACCAAACCTGTTCATGAAAACAAATCTATTCAACATGTTTTTCAACTCACGGGTGTCATTTAAATACAAACTCAATCCTTGCTAGAGGGAGGCTTTTGGATCCTCAATGGATGTTACCTACCACAGAAAGAGTTGAAGAATCATACTCATACTAAAATGGGGTTCTGTGGTGTACCTCTAGCCTTGTTGAATATGTTTCACATTGGCATTTAATTGTATTTGAGCACAGACACTTGAAATTAATATGCCTTATTTACAGTTAAAATACTTTTTCAACTGGCAGTCTTTGTAAACAATGTATTAATATTAATTTCTAAACTTACTTCTAGATCAGTTAAGCTACATCAACAAATTTGACACTAATGGTAGCAGATCTATCAAATACATGTGTTGAATATTTTATTATGTTGATATAATATCTGGAAATTAAAGAAAATTAGTTAAGCTGTGACTGGGTACAGAAGTAGGCCATATCCTGTATATTTTTAACTCATTTTCCACTAATTAGATCAGAGGGTATGCTTAGTTAGGCATATAATTAAGCAATAATACCCTAGTGATTCAGTAAGCACTACTGGTAGTTTGCTAATTAACAACTTCATGAAATCTAATAGTATTTCTTTTATCACTTCGATCAATGAGTTATTGATCTTAAAATAATATGGACATATCTGAAGAACTAACTGTTACCAACTGCACTCATATAACCTCATTTAAAACAGAACTTAATCATTGTTTTTCGGTAAGAGAAAATTAGCATTTTTTTCATATAGCATTTTCAACTATATACAGCAGTGTATAATTCTGTCACATTATAGTTAAGTTACCAAAAAGTGTCATAAAGACAGACAATCTGCAAAAGCACAAAGAAAGAATACTAGATTAAATTTACGCTTGTTGGAAACCTTACATTCAGAGAGTATATAGATTTAAAAGGCCTATTATATCAACCAGATTCTCATCTTACCAATAAGAATTATTACATACTATGCAGGATTAAGTCAAGTGAGTATGGATGCTTATTCCTGTTTCTGGATCTAGACTATCTTTTAGGTACTGTGCAGAACTGAGTTTCTTGAGGGTTGTTGTATATTTATAAAAGCTGTCCAAGAAAATACAAATAAAATGGGAATACTCAGCGAATCTCTCCCTTAGTGCTACCCCTCCTATACCTCAAGACAGTGAACAGTGCGCATTACCAGTTTACCTGATAACAAGACCAAAATTAACAATGACAGTACAATTTCCTTTATAATTATTCCAGTAGCAGAAATAAATACAGGTCAGACATCTCTCAGGATGAGATTGATGCACTTGATTTTGAACAATAATTTAGTTTCAGTTAATGAAGCCTGTAATATTTAAATAGTACCCTTCTTTGCTACATTAAGTGGTGCAAAAAGTCTAATGCGTGATTAATTTTTAAAAATTATAATGGTTCCAGAATATTTCATCACTGAATGATTCATTGGACAATGCCAGATTTAAATATCTGGCAAAGATTTCTTCTTATAAAGAATTACACTCTACTAAACCCTGAACATAGCAGGCCAAAGTTGACCATTAATTTTTTTCTTCAGTTTCAAAGTGATTTGTCATTAAATATTAATCTCCACCCCAGAGGAACCACAGAACAAGGCCTTAGGCATTGAAGCAAAAGAAGTGATCCTTGTGATTTTTTTCAAGACCTGAGCAGTCTCCAAGGGTTCATAGGAAAGTAAGGAAAGCCTCTATTATCCTCTCTTGCCAGCCTTAGTAATGAAAACCCCGTTTTGTCCAACATAGAATCACCTCCCCGGTGTCTTTGTCACAATACACAGCTGTGGAGTTTTCAGAGGTGCAATGCCGTGTGCAAGTGCAGCACATCAACGCTGGGTTGTGAAACCTATAAACCCTTTGTTCTCAGAGAACCACTCCATGCTTCCACGAGAGCCTCCTGCCTCGGTTTAATTTTAAATCTTTGCTCTTACATTCTGCCTAGGCAGCTCAGATCGAGCCTTCATCTTTCCATCCACACAACCTCAATCCATCTCATATATTTCTACCTAGGGAATTCTAATAACTCTCTTATTAGTCTTTTCAGCCGAAAGAATCCTTTCAGGTCCCAAATGGGTTCTCCAGAAAAGCCATTTGTTCCACCAAGATAAATATTTACTTTTTATTGTTTTAGCGTTTTTCTTCTTTGCAGGGTACAACCTCTAGCTTCCTATCAGGGCTTTCCCACCACACATTGCTCCATATTTTACCAAATTACCTCTATCCTATCCCTGGGCTGCACAACTTGGTTTTACTAATCACTAGGTGGAAGTTTACCAGAATAGAAACATTTTTAAAATGTTCCACCTGAGGAAGCAAATACCCTGAATTTTTCCAGGAGTGCTGAAGGAATTGTTCTTACACCTTTATGAAAAAGAGTAGTAGGCCTCATTTCCAGATAGATGTTTGTGTCTCTAACTGGTCCTCTGACCTGAGCCAAACCTCAGAAGACAAAAAACTAATGCCTGCCTCTGGAAGAGCCACATTCAAGGGTGTAAAAGCTGAATTGCTCATTAGGGAGGAGGCAGTGGATAATAAATGCCCTGTCCTTGCACATTGTTGCTTCACATATACATTAAGGTAAACAGGGGGAACAGAGCTAGTTTCTGGGTTTGTGTTTGCAGTATAAAACAAAAACAGCAGACTTGCTCCTGCATGCTTAAGAGAAAGATCAACCACCCATACAAAGTATCTGAAACTGCTGGGGCTGTAAGTGTGGTGATGATGTCCAGTTCATAAAGTTCATAGGTGAACTGGACTGCAAAGAGGGATTTCCTCATTTATGTTTGAAAGATCATCTTACGTCTGAAACAAAAGACTGGCTTTCTCTTAATATGCATAAGGGGATATTGGTATAAATTTCATACATCCAGAGAGAGGTGTAATTCATACTGCCATTTCATAACCATATCAAAGACCAGCTACAGCTAGCAACATGCATAAAGATGAAGAAAACACCACAGTGAAGGTGGTGAGCTGAATTACAAAGCACTGTATTCCCTGCACTGAGTGGAAGGTGGCATGCTAAAACTTGAAAGGGAATTCAGCTGCTATGGTCCATTTATTCCTCCATCCTTCTGAGACTAAACCTAGCTGACTGTGTGCAGCACCAACCCACTTAGTCATAGGACACAAACAAATAAGAGTCAGCACAACCCTCACTGAGAAGCAGACCAGCAACTAAAAGATTAAATGCTCCACAGCTTGTTACCGGCTGTGTAAATAACCCACTCCTTCAAATAATTGTTTAAAAGGCAGTTTAAAAACCTTTTGGGTAATTGCTATATTTGGTTCCAGGATCAACACAGCCTGTTGCTAATGAATTACTTGTATTAGGAGTTAGATCCTGTATTCTTCAGCCTGCCATAAAAGAAAATAAATTATATTGCATCTAAAGATTGCAAAGAAGAACGGTTAGGTGGCCATATGTTGAGCTTTAGACTGTGCAAATCCCAGCAATGATGCTACAAATTTTAGGTTGGTTAAATTATCCGAAGAGAGGAGCATCATGAAATGATGTTTTCTCTTTCTTTTCCCTAAATACAAATGGTAAAAATAGCAGAAGATGTTGCAGGAAATTGTAAAAAGCTGACAGTTTCAGCCCAATTAAGGGGAACATTTAACTCTGGCCAAGGATAGTTAATTCTAAGGCCACATCTAAAAATCAGGAAGAGCTGGAACAAAAGCAACTATAATTATATCAAAAGTGCCTCATTAATGTAGTGTTAAGCATCAGAATATTGTAAGGAGGGGAGGGTGCAACAATTAGTAGTTTTATTGTAAAAATAAATTGTTCTGTTGTCCTTCTTTTTGTATTTCTATCTAAAGCTTCCACTAGTAATTGAGCTAGCTAAATGTATCCTTTGTTAGATGAAAACGTGGCCAGGCCGTTAGCTCCCTTTTTATCTGACAGCTTAATGGGGTAAAGCTTGCCTTATAAAAATGAACACTGCAAAGGAAAATTAAGGTGGAAGAATTTACTAGGGATCACACCATGTTACTTTTTAAGGTAAGTCCTTTTTAAAGGAGTTCAATCAGTGCTACTGTTTCTTTTGGTTTTAATAGAATCCATATATTTATATATTACATATAAAATCATGATAATGGGATTTCTTGTAGAGAGTATATTAAATTTATCACTGATACACAATGAAATTGATAAATTGTGCTGTGCTTCTGTTGTAACATGTGACTGATTTTGTAATGACTGGCATAAGAGAAAGGTAATAGGATACTATATTGCCCCTCAGTGATCTTTTTTATGTGTTGTAGACACTGGCCATTTATGATACTTTACTGTAAGCCTTTGTAAAGGTGAAAAAATACAGGTACTACACATAGTAAGGGTTAGTTATTTTTCTACACCTATGCTGATTGGTACCCTACTTTCATGATGTTGTAGGTAGAATGAAGATGTGGTTGGCCCCAAGCATACAGGAGACTATACAATTCTCAAGAAATTCATCCACAGAAAATACCAACATAAACCACATTCTGCAAAGCATGTGCTGGCTGAGAATATTCAGTTCTGAGTCCTTCTCATAGTGCCTGTTGTGTTGTTATGCACATTTGTCCAAAACAAGCCAGTCTCAAAAAGCTACCTTTACTCACCCTACTGAGATATCAGCACTTTGGATTGCAACGGAATTTTGCTTTAGAAGACCTATAATAGGGGCAGGGGGCTATAGAGAAGAGGAACTCCCCTCAGCACAAAGTTATGTGAATGACCACTGGTTTCTTTCTGAAATTCAGCAAAGAAAGCAAGCCTAGCAGCAATATACAGAGATTTAAAGACAAATGAGCATGCACGTTGGTATTGATTTAGTTTGCATTTTAAATAAAGTGCATCCTCTCTGCAAAGATGCCATTGCCCCATTCTTACTTCTAAACCTGGATGTGATGCTAAATATTTTTAGCTTAAAACTAAATAATTTGATTTAAGTTGGTTTTACTTGAACTATCATTACCTGCACCGGGGCTAAATCTAAGTCTTTCTTTGTCAGGCAGTCTGTCATGAATCCAGTGAAAGGCATTGACTGTACTTTTCAGTTGTTTAACATTTATGTTAGATGTAGTCTAATAAGGCTAACAAGTTCCACAAAAGCATTCAGGTCTCCCTTCATCCCTAATGGGCACAACAGAGAAAGCAATGCACCGGAACAACTTCCAAAAGAGCTCTCATGGAAAAGGTCTTCCTTATGCCATATAATTAACAGTTTTCTTAGGCTAACATCTAATAAACCCCTTCACATGTTCTTTATTTTAAGCGAGCGTGGAATGTTAATGGAGTCAATGGAATTACTTAGAGCCTAAAATAATGGTGGATGCTCATGCAGTCTACTAAATCAAGGCTTTTGTGAGTTAGAAGTCTGTACTTTACTACTTCTCTGAGTCAAATTGAAGAGGGACCTTTTACAGAGGTATATTTTTGCTTCCTCTTTTATGTAATGGTAAGTCCTTATGTCACCTAATTCAGCACTTCTTCCAAGAAGCAGGAGTTATTTATATGCTGTGTATTAAGAGCATTTTCTTCATTGGCTTTTGCATTTGTCATCTTTAGTTTGGCTCAAAGTCTCCTGATTCTGTATTTGGATAAAAGTGTATCCTTTAGCAAATATGGTGTCTACCAATGTCCCTGAATATTTCTCTGCTTTCTAGAAAGCAGTCTTTTCAATCATTCCTCAGTTTACATCACCATATGCCTGAAAGCATTAATTGAAATTACATGACATGAAATAATTGTGTGAAATGGAATTGAGGCAGAACACAGGAAACAGCACCCTTCCTTTCTGTGTAAAGTGCACGGGATTTCAGCATATATGCTGACATAAAACAAGATTCTGTCTACCATCAGCCCCAGACACAAACCTCATGTAACATACTATTGAGGCACTGGCTGAGTTCTGACCTTGAGGAGGAAATACCTGCAGAATGACTTAGAGGAGTCAAGGAGAAATCAGTCCTGCCCAACAAATGGAATCTGCTTCTTCTCCCACATGGGGACCAAGAAACATTTTCAGGTAACCATCCACAGTTACCTTGCTATGCCAGCAGGTTTCTAAGCAGAGCAGATGTAACAAGACTCCTCTTTAAGACAGCCGACTTAATGACTGATGTGAGCTATATCCTGCATGTTCAGTGTTATGTTATTCACAAATGTGCATTTCTAACAGACTCGTTTCCTATCCTGCCCCAAGAAAAGTCACTGGCCATGTCCTCCATCAGTGAAGGAGCTGCCACAGTGGAAATAACCTGGTACCTCCTCACACAAACAGTGGCTGGTCCTGCACCCAAACAGCTGCAGCTGGCAAGCAGTTCTAAACAAAGAGAAGGCACTTGGATGATTGTTCATACAAATGAATGTCACTGAAAAATTATCCATCACAGTCACGCACTACCAGAAACTGAAGGACATGGCTGTGGTTTAGACATCAAATCTGACAAACTTCCGAAATGCTTAGACTAAATTACACCATGCAACTTGCCACACCGTAGTCTCTGCTCATCTCACAGGTTTGGAACGTGTTCATTCTTCTATAGAAGAATGTGAAAAGAGGTTTTTTCCACATCAGTGTTAGAAACAAGGACTGATCCTCATGGAACCCTGTTGCTATTCTAAAGTTATAAGAAATCTGTTGGAGACTTGAGACTCTTTCTCCTGAGTTGTATTCTTGTGCTCTAAGCTTTGGGCTATGCTCTCTATGCCTCACATTTGCAGGTAAATCCTTTCAGCAATTCAAGACCACAATGACCCCTTCACTTTCAATTTGCTATATAGCTTTACACATTTCTAACTTTCTTCTTCAGCTCAGCTTGCTTCCCTGTTTAATCTTCAACGCTTGTAAAAGATGAAGATAAAATCAAAGCGAGGTGGTGGAACAGAACCTCGGTGTCAGTGTTTGGGAGTTCAGCCCTGCCAGGTACCAAACACTCAGGAGCTGCTCAACATCTTGCAGAGACACAGCTTTGCGTTCTGTGACTTCGCCCATACGTTGTTATTTTTAGACTTGTTACTGCCTGTCTGCTGCAGTGTCATGACGATGCAGTCTCTGAAGGCTCTCTCTCTTCAATTCCTACCCTAACACAATGGCACTATCAAGAAAAGAAGCATTTTTAATAATTTTTTTGATTCTGAGCTGTCTTTTCCATTGCTAATAATGTTTCTTATTTCTCTGTGACTAGAGCAAAAGAAAATTATATATATGCACATATATATATAAACAATCATGCAGAAAACTGCACATACCATCATTCACATTTCTTATTCATTACTGGCAAGAATTTTAACTGGCTAATTTTCAGTTTTATCAAAACACTAAATTACAACTGCAATGACTTCATTGATTTTCAAGGCAATTTTTTCCCCACAGAGAGATGGTTTGCTTTCAACAAACCATGAAAATTCATGTATTTCAGAACCGAATCTAACGATTGATATCTTCCTATTGTTACCTTGCAATTGGAGATCTGTAGTTTACTCCTTTCCATTTGAATAGTGATTAACATAATAATTAGATTTTTACATAAAGCCTTGATCATCCCAAAGGAACTGCAGATATTCAGCTGAATATAAGCTATTCAATTCTCCTTTAAACAAAGGGCAGAGTTTGCAAGCAGCTATATTAGACCAGCTGATTTGGTTGGACAAATTAGAAAAGCATCTAGTTATACAAGTTCTTCTTAACATCCCTTCTCCAGACAAGTTCCTGGGTATATAAGACTCATTTTTCCCCACTTCATCATCTGATCTATTAAAAGATTTTACCTCTGTCTACAACCTTTTTTTCTCCTGTATTCTTAAACAAACAAAATGTCTAGTGCCGTCTCCAAATAAAAGCATAACCTGAAAACTGGACTCCAGACTCTTCAAAGTACATTTTCTACTTACTTACTTCATGTGATCACTCTCTTTTTAAAGACTTCTAAAAAATGCATGATGATGCAAGGAATTGTAGAGAAACTATTAACAGCATCAAGCCAGATTGCAGTGGAGCAACATGACTGCCTCCCTGCACAGTTCTTGACAAGGAGAGGTTTTACAGAGTTCTGTGAAGAGTTCTGGAAATCCAGGATTTCAGAGAGATTACAAAAATCCTCCCAAGATAGATTTTAGGGGATAAGGGCAGACACAGTCTCTCCAAAGCCTCATCATTTGCAGTGATGTAATCCTCACAGAGAATATGGAACTGTACTCATCTATCTTGTTTGATAGACAGGGTGAATGTTGAACACCTAAAACAAAAACATTGGGAAAAAAGTTTTCAAGCATTTTTCGCTAGTGCAGCTTTAAAGACATGGTAAGTTTGAGGACTGCCATGGTGGTCTAGCTATTCCTAAGCAAATATTCAATAGCTAGTATCACTACACAGGCCTCTTGTTTAAGATTATCCACAATTAATTGATGTTTCAAGACTCAAAGAAGAAAAACTGGTATCCTTGGAATATAATACACAGAAAATCCTTGTACTGCAAAGTAGGAAAAGAACCTGGCCTCATGTTCTGGGGAGAGAGTGAAGTGGAAGAACAGCTGTATTTGGGAATAGTAAATTTAGTGCTTTATCACTAAATTTCTTCAATACCTTAAGCAGCAAATATTAGCTAGCACCGTCGATGCAGCACATCAGTACTCTACATGACACAGTATGGACTGCAGAATAAATCATACTTCTGATAAAATCAGTGGTGTCCCAATGAGGTCAATGGCAAAGACCTCTTAGGTCTACTTTCATTTCTTCACTGTCCACATTTGCATAAATAATTTAATAGGTGGCTAATAACCTAGGGTTTGTCCATTTGAATGGCCAAAGTAAGGGAACTCAGTTCTTTTTCCTTCATATATTAAGATTTTAATGAAGACGTGACTATACCATTTTGAATTATTCAGTGGGATAATGTAAGAAATAGAAATCAATACAGCCTTACTCAGTGTGCAAGTTTTAATTTTTCTCCTTTTCCTGGACAACACCAAAAAGCACATGGAAACAGCAGAAGAAAGTTTAGCAAAGCTACTAACCTTATTGCTATTTGTTGCTATATACTGTAGCTAATAACGCTTTCCTAGCTTACTTTCAAATTATAATGACTTACCTTGGACATTTGGTCAAAGGAGTACTTAGGACGACAACTTTGGTGGGAATTAATTCATCTGAAACTTGCTTCTGGGTAGCTATTAATTACTCATGGTAATTAGAAAGAAAAGCTTGAATGGCTGTTGCAGTTAGTGTGATGTCTCGAAACATGTTTAACTACGTCATTCCAGTTCTAATAATTGTTTCTCTCTTTGCCAACCTGATGGACTGACAGCAAAAGAAGCTAAGGCTGAAGGAAAGGGTAGCATAGAGGCAAGGAGACAAACATTGGAAAACCTGGCAGATGAAGGAGGTGTTAAAGCTTTGCAGACACTTGTATTTAGTCTGTTGACATTGCTGTTGATCTTACTGTGAGAAAATTGTAGACAGAGATAGTTAGAGCAACTTGTAAGGAGAAGGAATTCATCTTCCCAGGCTCACTTTGGATGGGACAGATTCAGTAGGGAACCTTGGCGGGATTGGTGGCAGCACTATGCCCTAGGGAACAAAATGCCTCACCATGGTGCATGAAATATATAAAAAAGTATCTGTATAAAAAAGTATCATCTATAAATTGTTTTACTAGTTGGCAGATTATCGTAACATGGAAACTGGAATAAAAGCCAGTGACAAGAGTACACTAAAAAAACATGGCTGATACGGTTGGAAACACAGGAAGGAGGATAAGTAAAGTTGAAAAAAACACAGTTCATCATCCATGGAAACCATGTCAAATGTAAAACTCAATGGAAGAGATGCAGGGAAAGCTGTACCAGTGAAAGAAATGCAAAAGCATAAAAATACAGCAATTTAGATACAACATTCCATTGCACAACAACAGAAAATATTGAAAAAATTTAGAGCTACAGAGGGGGGCTTCAATCATATCACTTCCCTCTCTCTCCAGCCTGCTGTAAGCACTCAGTTTCATTATCATCATTATCATTATTATTCATTACCACAGAAGTGCTGAAAGACTGTAAGCAGTTCAGGAAACAGAAAAAAAAAATTACCAGGGACTTAAGGAAATTTATTTTTGAGCAATAAAGTAGTGTTGATGGGGATAAAAGGCTTTATCTAATTGAAAGTAAACATCAAAGAGAACAAATAATTATTTACTATGAAGCACAAAGCAATATGGACAATTTAATGTATGGAAAGTCATGGGTGAATAAAATGGAACACCTCTATCACCTTCACTGTGTCTATTCCCCTCAAGAATTTGTAGAAACTCCATTATTTGGGATACCTGAAGAGCAGGTATTGGGCTTGCCCTCAAATGCATCACTGCTTATTATCCTGCTGCTGCTCTTCCCCAGACAGCAGAGATGGTGGAAGGAGCGATTCGTTCTGCTAGTGAAACAACCAGCCAGGGAGGCATTAAAGGGAGATCAGAAAATAGCTGAACAGGAGGGCATGAGATACTTGCCTTCCCCAACCTCTCCCAATGTCAACAAGAACTCCTGCAGTGAGTGCCCACCTGAGGAATTCTCTCATTGAGATGGCTGCAGCCTGCAGCCCTGGGCCAAATGCATGACCAGGGGCTGCCTCATGTGCCCTGTAAGCACAGTGGCACTTGCCATTCCCAACAGGGTGGGCCAACCACGGATCTTCACTGTTCCCTTGATGGTGCAGGAGGGGGACTGCAGGCGTGCCTCATTCAGCGGTCTGTACCAAGCTTCACGCCAATCTGATCCTGGACAGAGGACAAAGGAGGTGTTGGGCAGAAGTCCTGGAAAAATATACCACCTTCCATGGAGGTGAATATGGCACTATATATTATCTGAAACTATAGGCTATTTGGAAGGTGTACAAAGCACTGACTGGTGTTTTCATACCAGTTCCTCTTCACTGCTCTGCAAAATCAGACAGATGGTATTTAAACTGATTTTTTAAAAACATAAATACAAGAGGTTTATTCATTCTGTGGTTAATGTTCAGTGTTTATGTTTTAAAGGGATTATGAGTTTAGGTTCGATGTAGCTTTCACTTGAAACTAAATCCCATCTCTATGTATGATTAAGTTATTTAATAACTTTCGCACAGGACCCAGATATCTTTGCTTTGTTCTAAAATACTCCCAACTCTACGCTTTTTTACTAAAATTGGCTCAACTTCCTGCCCTGCCATCTATTGTCCTCACATCTTCATTAAAAATTAAATTTAGTTTTAATGCCAAAAAACATTTGTGCTGTGTGTCATCTCTTTAATCTTAAAAAACCTGTGTCCCTCTGTGATATCCTTGGAATCCCTGCCCAAAACTCTAGCTTCGATGAGCTGGTGAATCTGATGCTGTAATAATTTCCTAGCAGCCAAGCCTTGTCAGCTCCCACTTCAGAGTCACCTACTGGGATGAAGCATGTGATTTTGGTCAATTCTCTTATGACAGAGACTTCTGACTAGCAATCGCTGTCATTCAAATACCCCAGATAAGGAGCAGGGATTCTCTTGAAGAAGTTTCAGGACAAATTTGTCTCTCTTGCCTTTCGCTAGCTGTTTTGTGGTGTACATCATCATCCACAAATCCTCGAGGAAGAATTAGCAGAGAAAAAGATGACACACAAAGACAGAACAGCTGTTGTTTTCAGAGCACAGAGGATAAGAAAGAGAGATACCCTCTTCCCTATGGGCTCCAGGAAAAAACACCACACACTAATGGAGCCTGAAATAGGTGGATTACAGGTAAGACTTCACAGGCTAAGCAATACTTATAACAAGCACATATCTTTAACATGGGACAGAAACAAGCCACCATTTTATCCTCTCTTCTGGGACTAGACTACGGAGAGCCACAAGAGAGCTTTCTTCACTGTGGAACTAAGTGGGATGCTATGTGGGATAAATCATTAATGTAATGGAAAGAAAAAAAATTCTTCTTTTCCCAGTTAACCTAAATTAAAAGCCCACTGGTATTTTCTGGAAGAAAAAAAACCCCTCTCAATCTTCTATAATCAATCCAGCTGACCCTAATCTTGAAAACACATCTTTGCCTTTGATGATTGATTTTAAATAGACTCATGATGTCCTTCTTCTTCATGTGGAAGTAATTAGCATTTGTTTTCATGATGACACTAGCACAACACAACATCCCTTCTATTCCTTTACTATTGATACAGGGTTTTTTTTAAAGATCGGAAGCAGGTGAATGCAGAAAAAGCCTCCAGAGAAATGAAAGCGGCTACGCTGACTTTCATTCCATGATCCACAGTCAAAGTGAACCAAACATGTGAGGTATGCACAGCAACCTGTGTCGGGCTGAGGATGGATGTGAGAAGTTCTCATGCACAAACAGTTGTCCAGAATCTCCTTCTCTCTCCTGGGTTGCTTTACATTATTTTGACATAACACAGTAAAAACAGAACAAGAGATGGTAATTCATATTGCAATGCGTGATAATAATCTTTCTGATAAACTGACATCTGCCTTATACTCCCCAGCTAGCTGGGTTCCCACTTGCACACCTACAATAGAGTCCTCAAAACTGACCAGGAGGTCAGCAGAAGGTGGACAACTCACCATACAGAAACCCTGCTGTACTCCATTTAGACCGTGACAGTCTGGATCATTTGTGCACATTTGGTGCCCAGGGGATAGTATGGAATTTGCCCTCCCGTTCAGTCTCTTACTTTTTATCCAATGTTGTGGTCAGCAGAGACTCTTCCGTCCACAGCAGACCCTAAAAGAGAGAGACAGAGAGACTTGCTAGTCAAGCAAAAGCACAGCCTTCCCAACATCGATTGCACAGACGTACCCCTTCAGTTTGGGCTGAAGGAAATTTTGTTTTTCTACCCCTTTGCCTGCATCCCTATATTCAAGAAGCTGGATGGTGCAAGCCTGCAATGAGGCCCACAACTGGATCTTGCAAACCGTATTCAAAAGAACTTGAGAAGACTAATGGCAGAGATTGCATGTCAAAAAAACAAAACCATGTCAGTGAAAATTTGTAGCTTGAACTGATCCTTGCTATATTTTCAGGGAGTTATTCACACTGTCCTTGTCAAACTCACAGTAGAATTTACTTTAAGAAGTAATGATTTTGCTAATACTATAATTTGTATCAGAGTAGTTCAAGTCCTCAGTCCCATTAAACCAAATAAAATATGGTCCCAGCCCCTAAGATCCTACAGTTGAATCATTTGTTTCTATCACCAAGCCCTTAGGAAGCTTGTTAGCTCTTTATCATAGGAAACACTCTCACAGAAAATTGATGTTTCCAAGCTTGCTACCAGCATTTTCCCTTCCTCCAGTACTGCTATTTTTAAGCTACTATTTTGCACAAAACTTACAGAGTTTGATAAATCTTTGGATGCTATTCAAGAACAGTCTTGAGCCTGTGTGGGCACATTTCTCTCTTAACCCTCTCTTAAGAAAGGTCTTCCTTTTTTTTTTTTTTTCTTTTTTTGTAAAAATCCTTTTCGTGTTTGGAAAAGCCAGCATGAATAGTAATCACAGTCCTGGTGACTATCATCTTGTGCTTAAAGGGACCCAATATCAACCACCCAATACCCAATACAAGGAGGTCATCAAGAAGATGGAGCCAGGATCTTCATGGTTTTGCATGGTAGGAGGACAAGAAATAATGGACATGAATTGAAACAAGACGGATTCGAACAGGATAGAAAGAAAAGCTTTTTCATGACCAGGACATTCAAGCAATAGAACAAGTTGCTCAGAGAGTAGATGTGATCTCCATCCTTGAAGGTTTTTAAGATCAGACTACATAAAACCCTGAGTAACCTGGTCTGACCTCACAGAGGACAAAGCTTTGAGAAGGAGTTTAGACTAGATACCTCTTGAGGTCCCTCCTAACCTGAATTATCCTATGATCCTATACCTCAATCTCCACACCCCTTTTTAACTAAAGCTTTTGACTAACCTTCTCACCTCCACATACATCAGGTCCTAAATGATTTTTCAGTATTTTGACTAGAAGGTCCTAAGACCTTTTCAAATAGTTACTGAAAGCATTTCAAAACAAACTGAAATAACTTCTGTTATAATGATTTGGAAGGCAGGGGTGGGTATTTTTTGTTAACATTCATACATGGAAAAAGTGATCCTCAAAGGCTAATCTTTTCCTGAATTAAATTATGGCATTTGCGGAGTTAAATATATCTACTCACAGCCATTTGGTACATAAATGGACTGAATTATAGACAGAATTTTTCAAATAGGGAGGATCACTTACTGCCAAATGAAATTTAGGAGGATAGTGGGAAGGAGAACAGAAAATGGAAAACCAGTAATAGTCCAGGCTTTTTCAGGTACAGCTAGAAGAAGCAGTACCCATGACTAGGCAACACTTTAATTTGCTTCAGGAAGAGTGAGGAAGACAGCCAGGGAGAGCCATATTATGCAAAATGGGTTTTCAGCTAAGTTGGTTACTCTCTGTTTGTTCAGTATGTTCCAGGCTGGCTCAAGATACATGATGTGAAAACAATCTCTAAGGCAGGTTTCATATATAATATACAAATGTCTCCTCCTGTGGGACCCAGGCTACATAATCAGACATTTTCCTAACCAACATAAAATGATCAGTCAAAAAAATCCACTCTAGAAGCAAGCAGTAATCACAGTGTAAGCAGCATAGCTCAGAAAAATTATATTATCATTAACTTAACAAGAAACAGTTTTCCATAAACTAAAGTTAGAGCTAATCTCTCAGCAAAATGGAGCATCTTTTACCTGAAGAATTACAGAACAAAACACACAAAATCAGCAGCGTGCTAATTCTATGCATTAACTGGAGTTTCTTATAGATGTATTTTAACACTATCCATCTTCCCTCCCCAAAATGAGAAATTCCATTAACAGCATTATTAGGTCTCCTTTAAATAGCTAATTACACCTAACTCCAGTCATAATGTCTAATTACTGGTTTATTCACTCCGAGTGGTTTATAACATGATGAGAAATTACTGAGATGAAATTAGATCAAAGGGCAACATAAACGTATTTGCATTTCAAACTGCTTTCAAAGGCAAAGGTGGAGCTGGAGAGGGGGTGGGGAGGGTGGAAGAGAAACAGGAGCATGAAGGTACAGCTACATTTCCACGAGCAGTCAGCATCTGTTCCCTTCAGAGCCTTTCTTCATCCCTGTCCACGTATACACCTGTGTTGTTTACCTTGGAGAAACATGCCAGACCAAAGCAGTGAGAGCATTTGCTAGGGCTTCATAATGTGCCAATAGATGCAAGCAGTTACTCTCCTTGGCTTTGAAATATCATAATAGGAAACCTGAAGCAAAAGGCTGCAGGACAATCATAGGGAGCTACATTAAACCAAGCCAATCCTGCAGTTTTCAAGGGCCTCTGTAGTGTTACCATAATAAAAATCTGCTACCTAAAATGTGTGTACAACAGATGGATAATAAGTTTTAACTCATTATCTCACAGCAAAATGGAGTGGCTTTTTTTATTTAAAATTTTCCCTATAAAAATAAAAATGGAACAATTAGCACTCCTAGAAACTTCAATTGTTTCTCAGTCTATATGGGAGCTGATATTGGGATAAGGGTGGAAACAGTGTTATGCCAGGAGACAGGTGGGGTGGAGGGGTTTCACAAGGCACTAATCTAAAAGTCTGAGGAGCCTTGAAATAAAACAGGAAAAAATCATTCCTTAGAAAGCTCTCTCTCATCAATACTTTCTCACATTCTTCTCATTTGCAGTCATAAGCAGTGACAAGTTTTCCTTTTTACACTTACCAAAGTTGTATAAAAGGCATGTCATCAGCAGTGAAGTAACTTCAGCCCAAAATTATTACTTTTGTACCTTAGTTGAAAGGATAACATGAACACAGCTAGACTGTTCATTATTTCAGGGTGGGATGCAATGTTCATTCATGTCATTGAGAAGATTCCAGCAAAATTCTGTGGTCTTTTTAAAGCCAGGTAAGTTAAACAGTGATTTACCTTTGTTCAGAAAGACAAAGCTCTTAATCTTCTGCAAAGACATCTATCTCCTTGGGCAGTATGGGATGTCTAATGCGAATACTTGTTATACCAGATTGCACTTTCATAGGAAGACTGACTTAAGGACCAGCTCCGTTCTAAACAAGACTCCGATAACCTCTTAAGGGCAGTAGTTTATGCAAGCAGTATCTCTTTTGCTCATGATTTAAAACAGGGGAGACATTGCACAATAGTTTAAGAACATTTTGCTCATCTCATTCTTTGTCACAGTGTACAACATCTTTATCCTTCGTATTTCTGTCCTTTCAGAGACACATCAGTATAAACACTTTTTCAGTGACTGGTAGGAAACAAGGGAGTTGAACTTCATGCATGACAGCATCAAATTAACAGAGACAGGTCATGAATTATATAGATAGTTTGTCATTCATTTCCTTTAGACTGTACAGCTAATTAAGAGCTGTACTTTTCATATGAATTCTGTAATTACTCTGACATATGCTAACTAAGCATCCCATCCCTGGGTAGTATTAGGCTCCATAACATAGTGAAAGTTAATGGTGGTTTGTGGGTCTGACATTAGTCTGAACCATAAAAACTAATAGCTGAACTCCGTGTTATTGGTGATCCTCTTCGGTGACCTCTTGCTTGTATTTGTTAAAAACACCCATCCTCCTCCATGAGAAAGAATGAGTCCATTTGAAAGACAGTCCCATCTTATGGCTAGTTGGGAAGGCCATTTCATGGGAAAAAAATCCTTTTGCCTATGAAAAAAATTATGCAGAGAAACTGCAGAAACAAACCTACCAATCTGAGACCTTAGATTGTTCACCTCCCCTCACATTTGAGCATCTCACAGTATCATAGGTATGTTTACTACATTATAAACAGGAGGCACAGAGTAGTTATAAACACTTAAACTGAAATAGTTAATGTCATAGCCCATTGCACTCTAGAGTCATCATCTCTATCAATGATTATTAATTAAGCCTCTATTGCACAAATAAAATCATGCCTTTAAGACAAAAGACTGAAGGGCTGAGGTACAGATATAGTGTAGGAGAAGCAGGCTTTAGGCTGGAACACTTTATTCTAAACATGTACCTCACAAGTAACGTGTATCAGGACCACTCTTCCTTTAATTTTTCCAAACATATTAGATGAATTACTGAAGAAGGAAAGCTTACCTCCCCTCTTCTAGTATCACTACTTCTCTCTTAAAAAGATCTCTATTCCTGTATCAAAATCAAATCTAATTTTGTTTTATGCATGAATGAGGCACTTGAGGACCCATGCTGCAAGTCACATGGGACTAGATCTCATCCTAATTCATGAATTATTAGCTCAAATATCCAACTGATAACATTCTGAATATGATTTAAATACAATAATAGAAGAAAAATAGTTCTCTTGTGTGTGTTCATGGCTTCTGGGACCTCTACATGTTACTAGTATATAAACACTGAGAAAACACAAAACCCGGGAAGCTGCCAACGAGATTTTACTAGGAAGGTGCTGAATGCAGGACTGAAAGAGGCAGAGGCATCAAAACCTGGAAATTTTTTGCTCAGTTTTCTTCTGCACCAAACCATCGAACTGATCCTCTGCAATTGTACCTGTTCCTCTCACTAAGCTGTGACCACTGACAGAGAAGATGAATAGATGTAGAGAGAAAAAACTTACACTCTTATAACTCTATACACTCTATACACTCTACTTATCTAAATAAATGAGTCCACCTGAAAGGATTACAGACAAATTAAGAGTGGAACTGGTTTTCACTAACACATATTACACACTTTCTATATCTACAACTGAGAAAAAGAAACCAAGGAATGTAAGTGCATAAATTACACTGTTCTTTTCTTAATCTCTGTTTTAAAACTCGTTTCCAAGTCAGTTGTATCTCAGCATCTTTTTTACCTCTAACATGGATCAGTCGCTTTAAGAGAGCACACAGAAAAGAAAGGGAAAATGCTAAGGTGAGGAGATGGAGATGTATGTTTCTCATTTGACCTTCTTGACAAAGATAAGGCAGAGTCTGTTAAGCACCTAAACAAAACATCCCTTATTCTTTTTACAGTCCTTTCCCATCTCTCTCATTTTTGTTTGGAAGATTTGCTGCTCTCTTCACAAATCATTATCTCTCCTTGACATGGTCTGACCTATGCTCTGCTGTGACTTTCCATAACCATCTGCATTCTACTGGAGCAGAGACTTTTGGGAACAGAGGGAAGAAACCACACATTGTTGCCACCTGATGTCCAAAGTAATGTCAAATCATTCAAGGCTTTTCATGTTTTCATGATTCTTCCCTATTTGCTGGCTTTTCCTAGATGTGGCAACCAAATCCTCCTTCTCTTTGACAAATTATGACTATGACCTTAATTTCTTACACCTAGGTGTAAAGCCAGATCCACAAATATTTTGCCAAGCAGTGTACACACCACTGTATTAGAGACATTAACACCTCAGCATGCTGTTACTATTAAATTTACACAGAAACATCGCATTGCATATCAAACATCTCTCGTGTATGTAGGAAAGGTGGGACAAGGAATATCAGAAGATATCCATATTTTCACCTAATTGTTTACAATCAGTTCCGCCTGCACAATTTTCCCACAGTTGCATGGAAAGATGCCATTTCCTTCATGTCAAAGAACAAACAGTCTCTTTGTTGCCTAGCTTTATTTATTAGCTGACAGACATTTGATAATTGTCACTAGACAGAGCAAATGGGATTTTCGAAGAGGCCTAAGGGAATTGATGTCCATCATCCACTGAATTTCAAATGGAATTTGGCATCTAATTCTTTAGTATTTTAAGAAAAAAAGAAAAGGTGAAAATTTCAATAAATGGCTTAAGCACATAAAGAAACACCATCACTTACACTTGTGCAGTCAATGGCTAGCACTGAGTGCTACGGTTGAGCAAACAAATGCAAGCAAAAGAGGAACTGATTCAAATTGAACAGTTACAAGATTCTACTCGAACAGTTACAAGATTCTGCATTATTTAGGTTCTACTAGTTTTTAATAAAGGAATTACTTAAACACAAAATATTTTTCAAACTTTGGGAGTTGACTGGAGTCTTTTTTCTATTTCATACATCATGAAGGACACTAACAGTCTCCTTTCCTTGTGCATAATTTATCTCAAACAGACGAGTCCTTAGACAATATAGAAACAGCAACAACTCTGATTAATGCCTCTGTCACACCATGCATTGATTGGTATTCCTCTAGTTGTTGGTATCCCTAGGAAAACTCTTCAGAAGTTGTCATTATTTCCAGGTGCTATGTCCCACGTAGCAATTACATCGACAGAGCATACAGACCTCACTCCACTGTATTTGCAGAGAGCTCTGTCTAGCATGTATAGTTACACTACTGATTGAATAGGCAAATCCTAACTGCTCTGCAGTCAGTGTGAAAATCCACATCCAAGCAAAGATACCAGTTAGTGGTATTGCATGGTACACCCTCTTGGTAGGATGAAGACATTGCTTGTCTTTTCAGATCGTATGTATGAGAACTTTAGAACAAGCAGCCAACTTTTACTCTGTTCTTACAAAATTTTCCACAGTGTAATTTCAACTGGTATTTAAATCCCTAGTCTTTCCTATAATGCAAGCAACAACCCATCATAATCACTAATAGTGAAAGAAAGCGCCTTGGGTGTGCATTTATGGCACTGACAATCAGCTCTGCTTGCTCCGGTGCCTGCAGTCAGAGCTAGCTCTCCTGCCTGGAAGGTGGTAGAGCAGAAAGCAGCACTAACAAGTCATTTAGACACATTAAATAAGGACCATGCCCAAGCTAGGGAGAGTCATACTCTGTGTGACCTTAAACAAATTACCTCATGCTCTTACCCCTCTGCCTTAGTTACCAAGTATAACATGGAGCTAAAAGTCATTCCAGTTCATAGGAACACTGTGCAAATTAACCTTTCCAAAATACAGCAAAAGCTTCTAATATACTGCTGGGTTTCTTTAGAAATACAGTCTCATAGCTATTGCTGTTTAGGAATGGGTGGGCTTTTTTTGGCTGTTTGCTTGTTAATAGGGAAAAAGCCAAGGTGAATTAGAAACACTTTGCTATTCACCTCAGTTATTGCCTTCTATCACTTCATCTGTTGACTGCTTCTCATTACTCAACTTCCATCAGCGAACATGATCGCCTATGATTGCTCCTTGGTGCTGCAACGAGCCAGCTACCCCTTTAATCCATTTTTGGAGGCTGTCAGTTTTTATTTCTTGCCTCAAAATGTCATCTTCATCTTTGGTGTTCTGTCATTCTTAATTCACAGTGAACTTAAACACACCATTCTGGAAAGCATGCTTCGATTTTAAAATAAGCAACCATTATTTTATGTTATAGTCTCACTCCCACAGGACAACTGATTAATCCAGACTGCCACATAAGAAGTCTTCACGGTGATCATCTAGCAATTCATCACAATGACCAAAAACAACCCATAAGGCAGGTAGTACGATGCATGTAGGGATGGAAACAAAACTGGCATAACATGCATATTGCCCAAGAGCCCATAGGCTTCATGGTTTCACATGACTGTGCAAACTGCTGTCTGGGTTGACCTGACATATGTCTAGTCACCTGACTGCCAAGGAAGTAGAAAGATAGTCCAATCAAAACACTGGTCATGAGCACATCCCGGGATTCTGCAGGATAATTTTATTCCCCAATGTATTTCTTCTGTGCATGTAAGAAGGAAGCACATCAGACATATGGACAGAGAATCACCAGAGAGAAAAAAATAGTTATTGTAACATACAGTCTAATGTGAAGAGGAATCAGCAGTCTGGGGAACCTATATGGGCTCCTAATTGGCAACAGAAGCTGCAAAATGTTCAAGGAACTTGTGAGGCAGCAGCAACCTGTTTATGATTCATTTGGCTAGCGTAAGACAAGCAAGGTGGCTGATGGCCTGACCTTTCTTCATAGAGAGCTGACAGACACTGTCTCTTCATTTGAAACAATTCTCTGGAAAGGCAGAAGTGATGGTGCATCTTTAACTAGATATTGCTTCTTATCAAGGAGCTGCACCTTTTACTCTAACCAAGATTACAAAAACAAAGGACATACTACTTCAGTAATGAGAATAGAAGGCTCTTAAGGTGTCTACATTCCCTCTTTTCCCCATTAATAAAAGCTTTAGTTAATAACTTAGCCTATCTGTTGTTTCAAGGGCAAAACAGCAGTCATATTTTCAGGTGTGTAGACAGTGATGAATTTTGGAAAGTTCCTATGAATAAACTTTTTCAGCCTTTGCCATATTCTCTTTTTTAGATTTTCCTAGTATGCTTTCTAGTCTCTTTTTAAGATAAAAGCCTTTGCTAGAAAACAGGAGAGCACAGTGACTTTCAGAGTGTTTGTCCAATTCTAGATACCAACATGGAGACAGCACAAAAAGAAAATTTTCAGAAATTAGATGGTCTATGCTTTCAAAGTACCTGAACTGGAGTACCACAGAGTCAGCACTCACACTTTAAAGTCTTGTCTGAAGTACCTCATTTCCTACTGTTTTGTGTCTTTAGGTCATCATTTACCTCTCTGCAGATGGCACTGTGCGTGACATGATGTTGAAATATCCACAGCTTGGAATACTCCAACATCTCAGGGTACATAATCGTTCAAAGTGGAATAGAGAAACTTGTGCATGAAATTAAGCAAAGGAGAAAGCAAAGCAGCAGAAGAGGCCTGTTTCAGCACAGCCTAATAAACAACAGTCCCCATGAGACAGATGTGTTCCTTGGAATGGAAGAGAACAGCTGTACTGAATCTTTACTTGGAACAATTTTTTTTCACATGAGATTCCTACCACCTCTTTCTCTTACCTACCACATATAACTGGCATCACAGCTCAAAGATTAGCCTTCTTCCTCAAAGAAATGAACACAGAACACCACTGAAGGTTTTATCCTTTTCCTTCCTCCTCGTTCCCTTCAGAAGGTGAAGCCAAATAAGAGAGAGCAGTGAGCACTACAAGTATAAAATCTCAAAAACTGTGTCTTTGTTCTACTGTAACTCAGCAGTGTAGGGTAACGATAGCAAGGTTATTTTCTGAGCACATGGTTAAGGAATAAGAAGTCCTTAATAAAAGAGTTGTGTCCTTTTGGCATGTAACAGTTATTCTCCAATGTTTCAGAAGTGACCACCGACATGAAAGGCGCATACTGCAGAACTACTGACAAACCAAAATAGAGTTTCCAAGACAGCCTAGAAGTCATTAAGTGTTCTTGTTTCCAGAAGGTGTCAGCAATCCAACATCAGGTTTTGTACCATAGGAGATAAAGTATGACTACTGTAAACAACGTACACTTCTATGCTGGCAGTTAACACTGCAGAAGAGATGAGAGAAAGGTTTTACCTGGCGTGTTCTAGCTAATCTCTGTAGGAAACCTTCTTACAGGTTTTCACAGACATATATTGATGTGAATTTTCTCCTCCATACTCCATCCAGGCCTCAGCCACAGGTGAGTTATTTGATTTGCAAGAAATCCTATTTTCTCAACATATCCTCATCACGTGTCGACAGCCAAATGAGAGCAACACAAGAACTCCTTCCTGTGTCAGACCTGTACGTTATTTATCATTCCTCTCATGGCAAGTTGATCTCCAAAACTCAGGTTTAAAAAGTTGATGAGGCTTGCTAGCTCCAGGGAGATCTAAGCTCTCATGGAAGAGCAGGCACATTTGGTAACACTCCAGATACACCGAGGAATTGTCAAGTGTATGTTTTCAGGATGACATGCCATTTGTCAAAGTCAGTTAGGAGAATGTTACCAAAGACTGATCCTTTCACTGCATTTTGGAAATGTTATCTTGCGATTTGAGCAAACTGTTGACATAAAGAAGCCAGGTGGGATATTGAGTAATTCATTCCTGAAATCTACTATCTGTGTAGCTAAAAAATTATACAGAGTAGCTGTATATCTGTGGCATGCAGTTTTTCAGATATTTTTATCGTATCATTGCAGTGTCAAACCACTTCCAACTATGAAATGCAAAAGAACTGTTCACAGATTCCGCTTCCAGTGTGTTGGCTATAAGGAAGCAGAAGGCAGGTGGTGTTCCTGGTACTTTTGCATAGATTTTTGCATGACTGTTCCAGTGAAATTTTGGATTGGAACTGCTTTATGGTCAGGTAGATATTTCACAGACAGGTTAAATGAATTCTATTTTTCTCACCTATTGATCACCTGGATTTAAAATGTTTTGCCTGATTAGATCACGTGATGGGCTGTATTTAAAGCTAGAGCTCTCTGTGTGATGCTGACACAGGATAAACATATCCTTTTAAATTGACAGTGGAAAGGGCCACTTCGTGGAAGAGGGAAAAAAATTCTATCACAGAGCATGTGCTAACGTCAGGCACAAGAGAATGTTATACAGGGGAAATGAAAAAGAGAGATGGAAAAGCTAACCAAAATCAGATGGTTTCTGCTGACTTTCTGCATTACCTGGAGCATGTCCCTGTATTTCTTGTGCAGAGGGGCACTTCGGTAGGGGAGGAAGAAGTTAGTTGTTATACAGACATACATGCAAAGGAGCTTGCAAGAGTGTCATTAAAGTAAAAAAGCCAAACATTCAGACACTGGAAAATTCCAGAACCAATGTTATTTCTGCAACCTTAGTTAAACCGTCTTGTGCGAATGCATTATGTCAGTGCCTTTAGTTATGCGACCACATACTGGTTTTCCACAGGACTGCAGCCTCATTCAGTGCACAGAATGGGCAGCAGGATTCAGTTTGACTGACATGCAATCTTTGTTTTATTGCCTAGCATTTGACCCTTCTCTCTGCATCATAGGCAAATCCTAATTTGAAAACAAAACTGTTTCCTTGTCAGCTTTCAGTAGCACTCCTTACAGGATTTTTGCGAAGTTAAATCTACAGTGCTGACAGGAGGTAAAAGGTAGCGCTATTCCCATTTCACAGGCAGGGAATGCCAGCACAGAGGCAATGCTAAATTTAGCAAAATGTGAGTCACTTGAGATACAGGGTTTTTTCAGTATATGTATTATTCACACACCACTTAACTATGCACAAAGACTAAGGCATTACATTGAAGTTTCTGCAATTTACAGAAGTTTGCTTTGAATGACTTCCCATTAAATGTTTCAAAACCGCAAGTTTCTGATGGAAAACCATGTCTGGTTTCCCACAGGAAATGAAACATATACAGTTGTGCCATCTGCCTATTCATGTGCTTTTAATACTCCTTCCACCTCATTTCTGAACCCGTTGGCTGGCTTCAAACAAAATTGGTGGAGGAGAAGGTCTCTAAGTGAATGCCTCTAGACCTAACAAAAACTGGCAGCTAACGGGGAGTAAGACCCAAATTACAGCCTCCACGGAGACAAAGGAGGTTACATCTCTCCCCTGTCCCTGTCCTGCCAGGCAATGACAGACCCCCTCCTCAGCATACACAGCTTTCTACTAGCTGCTTGCTAGAGGACTCAGCACAAATGCGTGAAGTTAATATCCATGTTCCCCTTTGAGAAGCTGTGTTCTCATCTGCTGATACAAAACAGAAAGCAAACCAGAGTAAAATCATCTCCAAGATACACAGTAACGAGCACATCTCTGTAATGATCGCTCACCGCAGTGCTGTGCTGTGCTGCCAGCCAAATGTCGCCCTCTTCTAGCACTGCCAGAAGAGGTGCTTGGACCCAGCACAGTTTTCACTTCCAGAAATGCCAGCACACTTTCCAAAGGATGATCTGGTGCTCATCTGAAGACACTAGCATAAAGATTTGGCATCACTTAGCCAAGAATAAAATGGACCTGTCTCAGAAGAGAAACCATGTCCCAGTCCTTTCCAAAAGCCAATCAAATACACTGCAGCTCAGTGGAGGTGAAAGAAACTAGTTTTGAGAAAGCAGCTGTTGAGCACAGCACAGCTTTCAAATAAACGGAAGGCTATGCCATCTCTATTAGCACCGCTATTCCCAAATTTCCTGCAGCCAGCTCTCACTTGAAAAACTGGCAGTCACCATTATCTCCTTCCCTTCAGTCTGCTTTGGTCTTGAGATGGTCATCACCATGTCCTACCCCTGCCCTCTTTACAACAGCCAGCAATTTCCCCCGTAGCTTTCATCCCTTTCTTTGAGACTCTGACTGTAGTGACCTACAGTTGTAGAGTCTGTGCTACTCATCTCATCACCAAGTAGTGAGATTGTAGGGGAACAACAGGGTGACATTGACCTTGTGGTGCAAACTGTGCTGAGCTTTTCCTGTGCAGTCTGCTCAGGGAATGTGTACCAGACCTGCCATGGCATTTGCAAACCAGGCAACGAAAGAGATAACATTTTCATCAGCTTAGAGGTGTTTATGGCATACTAAATGCACTTTTATAGAAAAATATAACTGTAAGCAGAGGAAGAATTGGCTGCTTTTACCATAAAGCATTCCTAGATAGGGTGATGCAAGTGTTTGTGGCATAGAAAATTAAAGAAAGACACATCCAAAAAATAAATGGTAATGGTGCAGCAGTAAATTCACACTCTGTCACCTACAGATAGCTTCACAGCTCTCTAGCAACTGTACAGAAAGCGGAACCTACAGAGCAGCCAAGAAGATGCCAGCCACAAAACCAGCCACATGGTGATTACTGCTGCTAGAAATGTGCTCTCATTGCAATCCATTTAGCATTTCCCACCCCAGAGTTGTAAATGAAATGAGATCCCAGGCTGGTGTGTCTTATGCTTCTGTCTCTTTCTCTACCAACACCATATGACTGGGATTAAAAGGACTGGGCCCATTGCTTGGTTCAACAGTTTCTTCCACACACATCAGTGACTGTGCACAAGTGCACTGGACCCCGTAACAACAGGAGTTTCATGGTCTTGATCTTCCCATTTGGTGAAGTCAATGAAAGTTGTGCTCTTGATTACAGTAGTGCAAGAGTGAGCACAGAGAAGGAAAATTTGGGCAAGTGAAGGCATAACAAAGCAGTCAGAAAAATCATGGTTTACAAAAAGAAAAGACACTTCAGAAGGATGGGGTTTGCTTTTCAACAGTTTCCTCAGGTGACAGCTGCTTTCTACTGTGCAGCTCTGCAAAATGACACTATGTCTGTGAATTCACCTGTGTGGTCTAAATAAAGAGAGGGTTCTCTGTCAGATAAATCTAGTAAAAAAAAAATCTTGGTCCTTTCTTTCCCAAAGTAAGTAGCATTCAGACCAGGAGCTAAAACCTGCTTTGAACAGGAGAGTGGAAACTCCAGCTGGGCAGTTCGTCTCTCAGGACAGGTCTCAAAGACAGAGATACTAGCAGTCCCAGGAGGATATAACTGCAAGTATTAGCATAATCTTCTCTACTCTGTGCCTACTTGTGATACCATTTAGAAGAGAAACAAAGCAAAATACTTAAAATGGGGTCTACAGAAACCCACTATAACTGCTTCTTCTAACTGGGCTTTCTAACTGCCAAGTTGTTTACGGTGGATGCTGCAGCAGCTGGCTCTGTTTCCAAAGCAATACGAAAAAGTTAACTAGGATTCAGTTCCACATGGTAGTCAACTGGAAGGCACAACACAGCATATTATAGGATAAATACAATTGGAAAGGGAGAGGGAAACAATACAAACTGAAGAAGTCAAATGCAGAAGTGAATCCGACTTCTCTATACTCAGAATTCCAGTTTGGTTCATAAAAAATACTGGCATAAACCCCAGAACATAAATCATTTAGTCCATCAGGAAAAGGTCCAGCAATAAGGAGCTTCACCCCATCTTATAATGGTGGTCTAGGCTAGAAAGTTGCGCTGAAAAAAATGTACGCTCCTAGGTTTCCATTTGATCATCTTCCACAAATTCAGTTCAAACTTGGCAAAGTATCTTCTGAGCTGTAAGCTGTGTGACAGCCATACAAAATCAGATGAGAACTTGGCTTGAACAGCAGTTTTGTTTCCTAATGTTAGTGGAGTTCTTGAAATAAAAACATAAAAGTCATGCTAAATTTACACCATCAACAGTTAGTGAGAAATTCAAGGAGATTACAGAGCAAAATTTGGCTAGTGAACTGTCTGTCACTGTTAGGCACCTGAAACAGGTAAACTCACAGTGACTGTCTAGTCCTAAGGTCAATGTTGGAAGACAGGCTATCAGAAAAAAAAATTGTAGTTATAACTACTATGGTTCGTTTGTAAGCTGATCTTTCAAGTGAAATCGTATTTTATATCTAACTCCATGCTTCTTTTTTGTGTGTTGAAGAGATGAGAGGAATCTCATTTTATTCAACTTCTGAAACAACTGAGGGGGCACCACCAAGATGTGCTTGAATATGTACTCTTTTCTGCAGTGAGCACTTGCACAGACCTCATTTTTGCCAGTTAAAATATGTTTCAGCAGTGGGTACCCGTCTGGATTCTAACCTGAAATAACATAAACATTACTACAACAGTTCTAAATATACTGGTACACACATGATAGAATGTTCTACTGCTTTATACCTCACCATAATAGTTGAGAAATAATGGAGAAAGACTTTGGCTATTTCACAAATAATAAAGTATCAAGATCAAGAAAAAACGTTCTATATATCCTTGACTCATAGATCAAATGGGCCCTAATAAAAACTGAAATTAGCTGGTTATCCAATAATCTGAGGATTTGATCATCTTAGTTTTACTTTCCAAGTTGTTCAGCTTGCTGACTATTTTCTCCTTCTTTCCCTCCTCCCCTTCTGCTACTACCTATCTCATTAGGAGGATGAGGTTCTGGTCAAGCCCTTGGAGACTTCAGTGCTCTGAAACAAAGGAAATCATGCCATAATCATCTTAGAAAAATATATACACACAAGAAAGTATCCCCTGCAGAAACAGCCATTATTGAATATTACGCGAAGCTGGGTATTTTAAGGCATTGTTTAATTTAATTGCTAGTACTCATTTTAATTAGCAAAAGTTATATTTCTACCATAACGAGCAACAGCATAGAATAACAATGTGGGAAATTTGAAGAAGATTTTTTTCCACTTGACTGAAACCATTGAAGATATCTGGCTTCTTCAAAAGTTGCACACTTAGCCCAGGAATGTGACAACAGATTACAGCAAGATATCAAACCAAATGTCCCATCATAATCCCACTGCTTATAGCCTCTACAGTAACACTAAGTCCCCCAGGACAGGAACTGCATCTGCAATGCCTTTTGTGACATAGCTTTGGTCTGAAGTGGAAGTATAGGGCTAAATTCATAATAATATATCTGTGAGTTCTCTAAAGTTTTCCCATGTTGCATTAGGCTTAGCACAAAGGTACAGAATCAGGAAAAAAAAAAAGAAAAAAAAAAGAAAGAGAGAAAGGTATAAGAAACTGTGGAAAGAACAAAAGCAATCTAATCAGTGGTTATGAAACGTTATTTCAGTGGATATGCACAGTATGTAAGCAGCAGTGGCAGGTACCGCAAAATGAACAACAGCAGAGAGAAGCTGAATTTTCATGTAAGGGTGCTCCTACTGTTTCATACATCAAAGCCCATTAATGTTAAACTTTGGGTCTCATGCATGCATGAGACAGACCGATCTTCACCATTTTCTAGCCCTATTCTGAAACCTAAATGTGGATTTGGGTAGTCTGCATGGGCACTGGGGATATCCCATCCCAGAGTCTAGGGGAGCCAGTCCCTCAGAGCTGCAAACTACAAGTCCACTGCTTGTACAGGACCCAAACCTGGCTCCTGAAATGGGTAACATTACAGGGCTCATTCCTTGTGATACTGGCAACCGTTAAGAGCCTGGAAGGCTTCCTCTGCCTGCCTGTTCCTTTTCTAGTCTCTCCTCACACGTTTAGCCTGTCCTTTAGGGTTGCTACTAGTTCGTATCTGCTCTGTTGTTCAGTAGGGTAAGTAGGAGGAGGGGTAAGTAAAGGGAAGCAGGAGCGGTTGCATTAGGACGGGCAGACGAAAGCTGCAAGGAGGAGCTGATTTGCTCCACAACAGACCTGAGAGGCCCTGTGCACAGCAGCATTTGATACACCTGCTAGAAATTGCCAGAAAACTACTCTCCAGTCTCCTGTCCAGATGTGCAAAAATATTCAATGACAGAAACGGTCTGTCCATGTAAGAAAGCCTGTACATGCAAATGATAAATGCTGGACATAGTGGATTTTACTTTACAGAGCAAGGCCTCTGCTGATTAAAGCAGCTTGCACCTGTGACAAAGGGGACATAAATCTATTTTCTCCTACCCGCAGTGATTAAAAATGATTTTCTACTACTTCAAACATACAAAATAGATCAAGATAAGCAGCATGGACCAGTAACTTAATTCTTCCTGCCCTCGTGACAAGTGGCTCTCCTTAGAAACGTATTTATTTCTCCATAGGAATGTCCCTCCATTATGCACAAGGAGAAACATCTGCTTCTGACAGTGCATAAACAGCAATGTTTGTATCTCTGATGGCTGAGGGCTAATAAGAGCAAACCAGATTTGGCTCAGAACATAAATGGTGCCAAGAAAAACGATGTCTGTGCAAGCTGTTTTGGCTTGCATGTGCAGAGCCCAGCGGGATTGTAAGCAGGCAGACAATAGTTCACACCAGTTCTGCATTGGAGTGCTGGTGGTTTTTTGTTTTGCAGCACACTCTGCATACAAAGCTTTGCACACAAAGTCAAAGAAAACAACATCTCAGTGAATGCTACAAAAAGCAGAATTTTGCTTTAAACACAAGAGAAATGCATAATGAATAGCTGTGATAGTTTCCCTCACCATCATTATTCACCAACACAAGAAAATGGAGACCTTGGTCAACCACATTTGTGAATCATTTTCTTTTTTAAGTCATATCTTATGTGTTTAGGGATCTTGGATAAACTCCAGTGGGCTTTAAAATGAAATATATTGTCTCTTAAAGTCAACATTACACTTTTCCTCACCTCCACCTGTGTCTAGTGAGGGCTTGCTCTTTTGCTCTATTTCAAACCTTTGTTTCAAGAACTTTTACAAGTTTTCTGGCAGTACTGAGGAAGAGGATGTAGGCTAAGCAGGCCAGATGGGCAAACTGCAGAGAGTTAATTTTATTGCCCCATGGTCCCACAAGATGATGAAACAGGCCAAAACTGGAAAAGCTCCATTCAAGTCAATGGACCAACATTCAGAGAAGCTGCAATGCAACTGAAATGCCTTTTGTGCCTTCTCTAGTCAGCCTAATGGGCCTGGGGTGAGGATTTGACCCTTTACACTGTTGGAAGAAAGCACTAATTACTTTGAAAGTAAAAAGAACTTGTCCTTTAGATTACATAACCCATGTTGCTGCTGTCCTACATAACTACAGGGGACTAAATAATATGTAATGGAATGAAAGCTGCAAAACTGGGCTGGGAAAATTTGCTGAAATAATTAATACCACCAGTCAATTATATTGATTTATACATTCAGTATTCCAGGCAGAGCTGGACACTGTAGGTTATTATCCTGAGGAGTCAATGTATTCAACTGCTATGCAAAAACAAAGGGAAAAATTCAAAGAATGTAATTTGTAACATTTGCAGTGTGCACTGCATAAGGAAAAGTCATGCCAAAAAATGAATGGAGAAAGAAAGAGAAGCAGACATGAAGGATTGCTTAGCACACAGCCAAAAGTATAATGTAATACTAACTCCTTGAATATATTGTTATTTGCAGAGTCCTTTTATTTTGCCTTTCTGGTATTATTCAAAATCCAAAGGTAGAGTTTCTGCTGCATATGACTGTGTAGATACATACAAAACCACACATGCACATACATATATACATATATAAAACAACTTCACAAGAATGACTATTGGGTCTCAGAGGACTTCAAAGTATGAATTGATACAATTTCTATCTGTATGTAAAGTTATCATGGTAATGATACTGTCGGTTAAGGATAAAATAACAATTTGCATTATTATCCACTGTAATGCAAATTGTTATTTTTACCAGCAAATATATGGCTGGTTTTAGCCTCAGTGGCAGGATGAATGCTAAATCAGAGCTGATGAATAATTCATAGATCTTATATAATGCAATGGCTCATTATGGGATTCGTGTTTGAAGAATGACTTCTCCTGGTTAGACACTGTTTAGATTCTGGGCCAGTGACACCCTGGCATGACCTGCCTGCAATGAGATAATGATCTGCTGATGAAAGGGTTGGTTTGTTGTCTATGGGGTTTTTTTAAACCATTAAAATTTTATTGACTTTTCATTACACAGACATATCTACAGAAGACTGAAATAAGCAAATACACAAATTCAGCAAGCACGTTTCACTCACTAAGTTGATTGCAGAGTTAACTGCGCAAAGTAAACAAAAGGCCCGTTCACATCTCATACTACGCAAAATGTAGTGCAGCAGGGAGAATACTGCACTTGGCATTAGGAAATCTGAGTCCATTCCCAGCTCTGCCAACAGCCTGGAACATGACAGAAACACAGGAAAGTGATTTCCCTCCATGTCCTTGGGTGGGAAAGACAGGAAAGGAGTAAAGACTGTAACCTTTTGAGGACAGGGACTGAGCCTTGGTGGTGTTACAACTAGACCATATGCTTGACTGAGATGTCCTCTCCAAGGTAGCTAAAACAAAGATACCTGGCATTTATGAAAGATGGGAAGGGAGTGGTGAGGATAAACAGTCTGTGGCTTTTCACCTACGCTGTTCCAGCATGATGGGAGAGTGTTATTCACAGATACAAAAGGAGTAGGAATCCCAAAGCTTTGGGAAATTTAGAATAACTGATTATACATTTTTCCAAATGTCATGGGAGCTTGTTTGAACATTTCATTTAAAAAACAGAACTTACAAGAACATATTTTCTCTAGCACAGAATGCCTTTTTGTTGTTTTCAGAGGTTGTGGGGTTTTTTTGGGGGGGGTGGGGTGGTTTTTTACACTCGTCTCCCATATGTTATAAATGGCTCTACTAATAAGAAAGGTTAAAAAAAAAAGGAATGGAGGTAAAGGTCAACAGAATTGTAAAATGCTGCTCTGGATGTTCTTGTAACTAAATACATGCTCAGACAACATCATGCATTACAAAACAGATAACAAAATTAAACCCATCTCCTCCTCAAGGGAGTTTTGGAAGGAGAATCAGTTCGTATGTCTCAGAGTGAAAAAAAAAATCATAACTGATATGGGCTGAAGGGTTGTATAATTCTTGATCCAGGTTATTCCACGCTGAGGTGTTACACTCAATTTCTTGTACCTTTCTTCCATACCATCTGCTATAGAACACAATATTGATCTAGAGGTCTAAACAATATGACAATTCCTACACCCTTAATTCTTTATGGGCTATATCTATCAATGGGATGTATAGATGGAAAGAATACTACATAGCAATCTGTGCACTCTCCATGCAGGTTAAGGTACAGTTCAGAGTCCTGGCTCTAATTTAATACAGGCTTTGTCAGGAATCCCCACATCCCTTTTCTCAAGTCAACAAGACAGGCTATTTCCAGTCTCTGTTCCACACTGCATGGTTTAAGGGGCCAGTGTTGAACTGACTGGGTTTCTCATTTGAAGAGATTACTCACAACAGGAAGAGAAGTAATTTCTCCCTAATCTTGATGACCATGAAATTATATATAATTCCTTAGAGTTCCTGCATTTCTCTGATTCAAAAGAATTAAGAAAGAGATACACACAGCAGGGAACTAATTTACGCATACCTCACACCTTTGGGAACTGATTTATGACCATCATTGGCTTTAACAAATTCTGCCTCACTGTAGTTGTTAGTTCCCAGGAGAACGTGATAAAAGCCAAAGCGTCAAAAGGAAGGTTAACACCTCGCTGCCCATATCACTCCAATTGCTCCTAAAAATGAGTATAAGTGACAATTGTTCTGCTAAATTTAAAATTCCTTTGTGACTCAGAGATTTAGTGAAAATCTCTGTTCCTCTGAGGCCCACACCTGGGGTTCTGCAAGCTCTGGTTCTGTAAGGACCACTGAGGCAGCTGTCAAAAACCAGCCTGCGCAGCTCAGAACAGCAGCACGCAGAAGGACCAGCCTGGCACCCGAAAGCATCACAGCGGTGTTAGTAGGTGAGAATAGGGGGCCCACAGCAGGAGAAATACACCAGAAGCAGCAGCTGTTACGCTGCTTCTCTGAGCTAGCTCCTTCAGCATCTCTATGCCAGACGACACTTCCTTCAGACGTGCAAGCACTAGGCTGGGAGGTAAGACTAATGAGAGTTATTGGGTGGAAGTATCCCTGGACTTTTCCAGAGAAGGAACAGTCATCAACTTTCTCAAACACCATTGTGGAGGGTGCGACTGCTGTCCAGATATTCCAGTTAAATGTCACAGCAGATGCAGACAGCACACACACCAGTGCAAGCTAGTGCCTGGAGTTATTCCTAAACCATCTTCACTTTATATTGCTTAAACTAGCTAAATTATAGTTAGACCAGGTACGTTACATGTGTTCCTGCAGTTTGATCAATGCTCTTCAAGGTCAGAGCTCTGACAATTCAGGTCAAAATATGGACTAAGCATTTCTAGTTTAACTCTTAACTTATTCCATTTGATGAAAGTCTTTTAGCTATCAAGTGCATTCTTGCAAGCCTCCTAGTTTTGTAAGGTATTATGATTAGCTGATGGCATGTTTTTGCTCAGATATGCTGCCATCTAAGAATAAATAGGGCACCAGTGTAAAATAACTACTCATAAAAAAAATAATAAATCCAACCTAAACTTATTGTTGATGCTGTGTTGTCTCCAGTTACACAAGAGACTTCGGCATACCTTCAGCCCAAGGAATCCTTTGCTTTTAAGTAGTACATCGTCTCATGATTTGACTACAAGTTAGATGCCTTACAATATGCCCTCCACATGTGAGCAGGCAGCTGCTCTGCTGCTATTGCTCTAGAAACAGGGGATGGAAGGGATGATTACAGATAGATATGGTTATGAGACGAAAAGCACATTGTTTATATTCAGCAATACTGAAACATACATAGTGCTGTCATTTGTCTACAATGCTCTTTTCCATTTAACTACAATGACAAAATTATAATTGCCTGGATACAAATATGTCCATTTAAAAATGTACATAAACTGACAACCAGAGAGAAAAAAAAAATATATTCCTCTCTAAAAATCAGAGACCAATTTTTCTAAACCATACAGTCTACTACTGAGGGTAACAAATCACTCAGACCTCCCCACTAAACAGAGTTAGACAATACCACTGTATAGGTAGGAGACTCCTACAATACACCTAAAGCACTTTCTGGAACTGATAACTCATGATAGCTGGTAAAATTACTTGCTGTCCAAGTCTGCTTATTCTGTATGTTGTGCTAATGATGCTGTTTCCCATTGAATGGGATATTTGTTACGCCCATTAAGGATCTCAAATTACTTTTACCAATAGTAGATCCATCAAGCCAAGTACTCCATGAAGAGATTTATATAGATGTATGCAACAGCTCATGCAGTGACATTTAAGTTCATCATAATGTACAACTCCCTTCTAGCATGATCTTAAATTTCTAATTAAGAAATTTACCTCCTACTTATCTGTCCACTTTTCTCTTGTATGTAAGCAGCTGTGCTAGCTGCTATATGGCACTTTTATAGTACTGCTAATAGCAGTTAAGTAGCCTTGCTTGAGAAGTGACAGCAGTTTGGTAGCAAAGTCACCACCTCTATATTCTTAAAGTGCAGAAAGTGTTTTGAGAATCCTCAAGAAGCAGGCTGGTATAGACTACAAAATCTGTGAATGATTAAGTCACTTAACTAGTGATGGGAGGGTAGTGTTTTTTTAAAGTCTGTCCTACCCCTGTTTGTCAGTCTGTATAGGTGTCAGCATACAGAGTCCCAAGACAATGCAACCTCTCCTCTTGGACATTAATATTGTAACAACTGGAATTTGTCTCTATATTGTGTTCACATGAATTCAGTTACAATCACCGCAGCAAAGAAGCGGTTAAACCAGCATGAACTGTGTGTAGATCAAATTAAAGGTCGTACTGAGGCAGAGAAGTGTTGCAGCCCCCGCAGCACACCTGCATCTTGGTTACCACATGGGCAGTTTATCCTCCTGTGCATAATGCAACACGGTGCCGAGATCCCTCAGGCTTGCTGGATAAACTGGCTGCTTCTGAATTAACTGGAGCAGGGTTGCTCATCTTGAGCCACAGCATTACATTTGCTTCTGCTATTCTGAGGACCTGTGCTCTACAGCATTGCACCACCCCAGCCTGTCTGGAGTAACTTCAGTGATCTCTATCAAAGATGCATTGCAGCATGGAACTTTGGCCTTGTCTGTGCTTATACCAACTATCAGGGTGGCCTTCAAGCCCGACTTATCTATCAGCTACATCCTGAAAGCCTCAAACTTCAACTGATAGTTTTATGCTGGCTCATCTTTTCAGAAGCATTACTGAATATCAGAATTTGAAGCCAAGCCTGCCCCACCTGATTTTCAAGTCTTGTCCTTTCTGGAATGGCACTGCAAAAATAAGCCAAGGGAGTCTTTCAGTTATCTCCCTGCCTTTGCTTTCTGCTTTCTCAGTTTTGTTTTGGGGTTTGTTTGTTTAACTTGAAGAAGTGACCTTATTTCTGTAGTCTTTCTACAGAGAAAACCCACAGAGCTGTGTGGATTTAACACAGGTCTCAAGATAAGATATGGGTAAGGAAAGGACTATTCAGATAGCTCAGGAGATCCTACACACTTTTTGTCCAGATCAGTTGTAGAAGCAGGCTATGCTTCTAGATGCCATCCAGCAGAAAAGCATTCCAGTGCAGCAAGGTAGGACAGTGTTTATACTCCAATTCATCTCCAGCCTACTTCATGATAGCTTCTCCCCTGTGAATAGGCTCAGGTAAAGCTTATAAAGTCCTTTGAATATATAACTGCTAAGTATCACAATTACATTTTTAGTGGACCTGATCTATTTCCCCCACCATAGCAAAGAAATAATGGAGTGTCTCAGCTACTATATTCTCCCTTCCATGTTTTCACATGCCCATTAATATTTTTTTTTTACTTTTTGGAAGCATCACCCTGGCATAGGGCACAAAGACTTAGCCATCAAAACTGAACCATAGTGATTATAACACAAATGCTGCTCCAAAGCTGAAAGCATTAATCACTCCTGCAAATAAAGGACTATTTACTAACACTTTTATCTGAGCTCAGAAAAAACACTTGTAAAATAGCCCTTTGTTTGCACCTCAAACTAAAGGGCAAAATGTTACTGTGGGTCTGCAATTTGTCATCTAGAAACATATAATGAGCATCTGAGGGGACAGGCACAGTCCTGATTCTGCTGCTTTTATTACAGGGCACTCTGCAATGTCAACCAGCTCTCCTGTTTTCTCAACTGCTCTTACTTTTTAAACTGTGGATTTTAAAGTTACAGTCCTAGGAGGATAGAGAAGGTAAGTCAACACTGCTAAGCTACAGCATAGCAACATGAGCAGTTTATTATAACACAAAACAGGCAAGTGAGAAGAAGAGTAGAGATATCACCTAATTAACAGCTGATGAAGGTATAAATCCAAATGACCTCTTTCTTATGTACAAGATGCAAGAAACCGGGGGGGGGGGGGGGGGGGGGGGGGACGACACTCCAGCTATAGGGATCATAATATGTATTTGTTGATCTCATCTTGCTGTTTCTGTTCAGTTATTCCAAGAACAGTTATTCCAAGGATTTAATTCAATGGGCCTTTTTTTTTTTCAGCTCAGAGTAATTTATTTATGCTGCACTCAGATATGATGTCCCTCCTTTTGCTGCTGAAAATCACTGCATACTTTGCCCAAGAACAAGCTATGAAGCCAAAGGGTAGCAAGAGAAGAAATTCACTTCACAGAAACAAAGCTACAAAATGTAATGCTACAAAACCTGTGAATTTTTTTGATGCCACTTTTCTGGGTTTTCTCCATTTGAGTATCAGCTCAGCTGATAATTACTCTGTACCTAACACAGGCACCTCAAAGTAGAGCAGATCTACCACTGTCTCTGGGAGATCTGTGAAGTTTAAATGCCTTAATGAAATTTCAGGTTTGTTCATATTTGTGTTAGTCTGTGACACTCTGTGTGCCTGTTCAATAGCTCTTCCTTCTGCAGCTAGATAGGCTTGGTACAAATCTAGCTAAATTGAGTTTCTATAAGACAGGGAAATTAATAGTTTTAAAATTCAATTCATTTCTGTCTATATTTTAAGATTTTGCTGCCAGGTTTTAACATACTTGTTTCCTGAATGCTGACAAGCAGAACAACTTGTATTGATTCGCAGTATTCACCCTCCATATGACATCACTGACAGCTTCATTACATGGGATGCTAAATTTTTTTTCATGTGGTCACCCTTAATGAGATTAAATATACTTTATATTTTCAAGCCATTTATTTGGAAGGAATTGTGATTGAATTGTTGTCACATCAAGGTTATTTAACCTAATATACAGCAGAAAGAAAAAAAAACAAAACCCAAGCACTTCTGAAAGAGAGGTCATCAACTGATGTTATTTAGAAAGTACATTACTCAAGTAATTTTTGTGAGATATTAAAGAGGTATTTTATTTGCAATCCTATGCCATTCGAGTTATCCAGAGGTGCTTTGCATATTTATAACGCACACTCTTAGGACAACTCATTTCCTGTTTGGAATGAGAACTCAGGTCCCACTTAAGTCAATGGGAATTTTGCCATCGACTTTAATGAAATCAGTATTTGGTTCTTACTAAATATATAACTCAGATAGCTTCAAACTATTCCAAAATACTGGCATGAATTATCACTGACTTCTGCCCCTGTTGTAGAATTGCTAACACAATAATCAGGCTGGAGGTGTAAAAGCAGCAACAGAGACAGAAACTACAATTGTGAAAGAGGGTCACAATAGCACCATTTAAACACTGTGCCACCCATGTTATGGTGTTAATCTGCATGAGTTTCCAGATTAATCCATCTTCTCTAATTTAAGTCATATTATATCTAACCTGCAGGCATAGAATAATATTTTGTTGCAGATAAACATGCTGCTATAATCAGCATATTTTCAGGCAATTCATACATAAGAAATGTCAGTGTTATATGAATGTATAATACATACAAAGAAACAGATTACACCTATCGCAAAGGCTTTTCTTTAAGATAACATAAAATTCTGTACCTCAACTGGTACTTCAAATAATAAAATTTTTTCCTGATCCACTGCATAAAACAATAATGCAAATTTCTACTAGTCCTCTGTTTCTGTAATATTTATGATTGAGAGTTTAACACGATCATAGTTTGGCTGACTGGGAGATTGTAAAAGAAGCACAAATAAAGCATTGTGCCAAACAAAAAATCCATAGCTAGTAAGCAATACAATGTTCATTAACAGCTGCTTCCTCCCAAAGGACTCCCACCAGCCAGCAGAGAATCTCACGCTCTCATTTCCAAGGAGTTGTGTGCGGTTGATGCAGACTCAAACTAACTTCCTCAGTTAATTCTGTTTCACGTAAATCAAGCATTTCAATGGTGATTATTTGCTAGCTAATCTCCCTCAGCTCATCCTCTTACAGACACAGAATATTGACCAAACAAGCATTTATGATGTGTCTGTAAGAAACGTTATGCAAGAAAACCTAATAGATGTTGTTGGTCTAAACAGGAAAGCACACTGCAGTCCATGTGCAGTAATTTCCTCCCGCATACCTCACATCTGTAAATGGGACTGGACTCAGTCCTCTGAAAATTTAATAGCGTCACTGTGAAAATTTCTTTAGACAAGTGCCTAGTGAAAGTAGGACTTTGCATTGTTAAGGACACTCTACCCTAACATTAATGTGTTTTTTACTGTCTAGCTGTGGATAATTCTAAATAAGCATCTGCTTCCAGTCTCTTCCAGTACAGTTGGCTTGAAGGCTTGCATTTCACTTTCCATCCCATATTTACTGAGGAGAAGAGGTGACAAAGGATGCAAAACTCAGGCTTCAAAGGGTTTCCTTTTTAGGGATCCAAAAATGGAAAGATACTGGTTTCTACAATGACCCTTTCTGAATTTCTATTCATGCTGTTTGCGTCTCTCTCCACTTTTCCTTCCTAGAAAAGGGCTGCTATTACATGGCAGAGGGACATCAAAATTGTCTCCAACTCCAGTCAATTCTGTCATACAAGAAAAGTGGGAGAGATAATGATCACAGCACTAATAAAGAAAGCCATAGCAATGGTGAGAAGGAGTTATAATCTGTTGAAATGCACTTGAGCATCAAGCAACTACAAGCACTTCCAGGGAGCTAAGGCCCCTCCTCCGCCTTGCACAGACCACCTGCTCAGTGCAGATACGTATCTGGCCAAAGAGCTTTGCACACTACATGCAATGCCTAACAACTTCCATTATTTTACTTATCTTGTAATCTGCACAACCTGCAATCTCCAGTTAGCACAGATGCTTTTTATAAAAAAAAAAAGTAAAAAATGCACAGTTCAGAAGTCAGTTACCTATGCCACACAGTCATCAGGAAGTAAATAATGACATCCATAACTGGTTCTGTTCAAACCCTTAGTTCATCTAAAAGCAAAACTTCTAAATCTACCATAAAGATCAGCCCTCCTACACAACAAGCAGAAGACCAATGCAAAATCTTTGACAGCCAGCAGTCCTCACTTTGATGTGAATGGATGCAACTGATTCTCTTTTTTTAATGATCATTAACATTCACAGAAAACCTGCTAATGACTTTTCACCTTGTCTACAAAAACTAACCCTCTCTCCTAATTCCCTCCTCAGTTACCCAAGCAATTAGAACCATCCCCCAGCCTCCTCTCTAGTTACAGAGCCTAGTTAGTGATTACACCCACAGTGGTTGGGGAATGGGAGAGAAGGAAGAAACACACATTAGTGACAACAAAAAAAATTATTGTCAAATGCCTGCTGGTTTTGTACACTTGCACCTTATAATAATAACTGTGTAATGAGGACACCAGTTGTCCTAGTGTGCTGTTACTGAAACAAAACCAAATGTACTGAGTCCTCTAAGTAGTTTGAACAGACAATCAACATCAAAATTGTTAATCAGTGGTCCCTCCTTTTTTCCCTTGTGTTTTCCACCCTCCCCTGTCAGGTCTCTTCTTGGCATGTAAGGTCTCTGGGACAGTTTTCTTTTTTTGTTCTCTGCCCCTCCACACACCTACTAGCAATTAAAGCAGTACAATTACAGAAAATCAATGGCATATTTTCTACCCTACTCTGTTTAGCAGAATTGAATAGAATTCCAAACTATTACTGGGAGAAGTCTCATAAAGTGCATATGAACTCAGGGCAGTTTAAATATTAGAATTGAACTGAAAGAAGGAGGGGAGGGGGGAAAAAGGACATCACTGGTGGTGTGCAGAAAATCCCAGACTGTTTGGAAAATGTTTCAGATGATAGATAAATAAAAATACAGATGTGAGTGCACTGCAAAAAAAGCCTCTGCTGAAACCCTGCAAAGCCAGAGGTATTCCTTGAGAGAGCCTATAAAGCCAGTGTCATTCAGCCACATATATACCTCCAGAAGCCACCGTGCTGCATTGAGTGGTAGATGTAAAGCAAGACACGGTTACAAATAGCCGTGATGGCACAAGTAGGTGAAGTCATCAGACTTCTGACCCCCCGTCCTGTGATTTAGTCACAGATTATGTTATCCTTTTAGTTGCAATATGCAAGCATCTATACAGTTCCTTAGCAGTACAGACTAATGGAAGTGGGTATGTGTGGCTAGAGAGATTATGTATTATTCTGTCCCTCAGAAGAGCCTTGTAAACTCAGTCTTACAAATGACTGAGTTTAATGTGTGCCTCATTTTAAGTAAACTCACAATAATGTCAAGCATGTCTGATGCTCACATGTGTGTGTTGCAGGATGAAGGAGAATGAGGTGAATAAACTAGCTTTTAGATTTATTTGTTTTGGGGGTATCCCAAAACTAGATAATTTAAAGAGAAAATAAGTAGGTTCCCAATAGATTTGCAAGGTTCACACCTGTTATTAGAAGCAGCTTTACCTTGCTCAGCAGAGAACTCCCCTGCCCTTTGAAGATCAAGCGAAAAATCTCTCACAAGCTCTGGTATGTCTGCTCCTCCACTGCTGCATTAACAACAAAGTGCAGAAATGAACTGACGGCTTTTCATTTCTTTCCCTAATTACCAATCACAGCAGCTGCTTGGTGGAAGAATAACAAGCTTCCTTCTTTTTTTTTTTTCCTCATTTGAGCAAAAAAGTAGGCTTGTTTGGTGCATATTTTTGTGCTTTTTTTCTCACAACACTACTACTTGCTGCTGTCAAGAGCTGGTTTTGTTTTATTGTTTTAGCTAAGAACACTAAGACAATACAATAAATAGGAGATAATTGGATACATCTGTCCTGCATTTATTAGTTACTGCTGACATACCTAAGAATAGGCCTGGACCTCAGTGCTGTTAGTCGGGAAGTCGTACAGCATCTAGCTCTTTTGACCTGAAGACCTGCAGAGATGTTGTTCCTCAGTACTGCAGTATATACTGTCCGAGCAACAGGAAGCCTCTAAGGCAGAAAATTATCCCATAAGACCTATCCCTGACTTACTGTCTAAGCAAAATATAACTAGAATAATTAATGACTACTGGGGCAAGACTCAAGTGAATACAGCAATCTGTTCTTCACAACTAACCATCACTTACTTGGTAAAGCAGTTGTAACTAATCTGCCTCTCAGCAGATGAGCTGGAGAGCCCTTTGACTCGTAAGTGTTCCCAGTGAGGAGTTCAACTGGCATGCAAAAAATCCAAGACACCACTATGGTTTGAAATAAGAATGATAACTAAGCCCAAGATTTAAGTGAGAGAGGACACCCAGGTCCAGCCCTGTGGTCAAGCTTGTGACTAGCCTTTCGCTGCACTAAAGGCCAAAATGTTTACAAAACTTTTTGGGGTATAATTTAGCTTTGACCAGGATCCAAGTTCTACCATTCAGCTTCAGTTCACAGTTACATCAATACTTTCTGTGGGCTTTCTTCAGAAAATTAGGTATATGACATATTCTTAAACTTGGTAGTAACCAACATAGCTCAGTTTCAAAAACTTCCTAGGGAAAAAACTTTATGTGGACTCCACTGAGGGACAGCTAGCTTTGAATAGTTTAAAACTCAAAAACAAAACACTGGACTAGGACTGAAAATCTGTAGCTGGTCCTCAGTTTTTCTATGTTCTTTTTTACTGAACACCATCTTTTGACCAATGAAGACAATAAAAGTCTCCTTTCTCCTGGTTAGACCCTGCCCTGTTTCTGCAGAACAAGAAGTCTCTTCAGTTGGTGCATCACTAATAGTAAGTAGGTGGGAGTTATCCAAGATAATGTATTTGCCTTTTTGTATTTTCACGGTTCAATCAGATTTCTCTGTACAAAGCACCAGTACATTTTTTACAAGGGCTTAATCCCCACAAGTTGTGCAGTATCAATGAAGCAGACCTTAAAAGAAATTATATGCTTCAGCTATTGGGAAATTTGGTTTTTACAGAAGATTACAACACATTAATAAGTGCCTCAAACCATACATTATCCCTATATGAAGAACAAAACAGCATGTGACCAAAGATGCACCTGGCCATGCAGTAAGGCTGCTACTATCTATCACTTAAATAGATGAGAAAAGTTGCCAGTAAGTGCTGCCAACTGCTGCTCTAATAAACAATACTTCTCTCAACAGAAAGCCAGCACCATGTTTTGATTTATAGTAAATGTGCCATTCTTCTCCTGTGCTATCAGCACTGAAGACAATAACAAGTAGCTCAGAGCACAAGAATACATTTTTATAAAAACAAAACAATGGGTGTTGGTGCAGCACCTTATCTGCTATATGTGAGCGTAGAAGCATTTAAATTGCCCCAGTGGACACCCTAAGATCCTTTATTACATTTATGCTGTTGGTTTCTTGAGCACAGCTTTGAGAATGAAGACCAATGAATTGTCAGTGAATAGTGTTCAGCGATATATTTGACACATTTGGATCTATGGACACGTACATCAAATCAAAGGCTGTGAAGAGGTAGCAGAGGTTACACACTATTATGGAGGTGAGTCATACATATACTCTGAATCAGCCTGAACACATAACCAGCAGAAGTTAAGAGTTGAGCAGATGCTCCGGTTCACAGATATATCTGTAAAAATTCCTTATGCATCTTCCGAATGCCTGTCATTCAATTACCACCACTCGTAAAGGGAAAAGGAGTCTCTAGAATAGTACAATCCCTCTTCATCATTAACGGCTGATGGGGAAACATCCTGTTTTGGAGACTGCATTAGCTTACACAAGTGTGAAGCTGCAATGTTCCCATCTCCCATCATGTTCAAGATGTTTTCACAGTAGGTTATTAGCCTGGTAGCTGTACTAACACTATTTCTGCATGATGCGCAATATAAATGTTGCTCAGCCTCCCCAAAATGCTCTTCGATTAGCTATTTCCACATACACAATACCATCCTGGGGCCCATCACAATTTTCCGTTCACATTTTACTCAAATCTAATATGAAATACGCACTTCATTCAGAATCGTGCGTCTACCTAACACCACAGCTCCTTACCTTAGCTCCCAGACCCCTTGGAGGCAGTCACACTCCATCCTGAGCCAGCTACCCAGAAGGTCTAATCAAATGGCTTTATGGAAAAGTATCACTCTTAAACATAATGCAATTATTTTCATTTGACTAAAGCTTAACACATATTTTGCTAAAGTTAATCTTCCAAAAAGATACTTAAGCTTAGTTCAAAGGCATTTCAGGGCAGAGAACTACGGATTTATTGCAGCAGTTGTGATGCATGTCTAATCTTTTTTAATTGGCATATGTCTGGCTTCAGCTTCCACCTGCTGATTCTTACAAAAACTCTATTTAGGACCCAACACGTCTTTTCCCACAAAAATACTACTTCACTGTAACTGGAACCTCTCTCAATCTCTTTAATAACTACATACACTAAAATTTTAAAAACTCAGCCCATTTCCGGTTACACTTGCAATCTTGGCTATGCACATATCCAAACCATCCTCCTGCCCTTAACTGGGATTATAAAAATACATTTTGTTTTGCTTTTATTTCCCCAAACAATGTTTCAACTGGTGCTCAGAAGCGTTCACTGCAACCCTCCAACAGTTACTTTTGTGACTGAAGATAAAAGGGCACCAACTGGGGAGATGACCAGATCCTGCCTAGAGCCGATAGTTATCTTTACAGATGTGACAGGGATGGTGCTGCTTGGCAGCATTTACTGCTCTGGCAGACACTGGTGGAAATTGCAGGGAAACCAATTCTTTTTGTATGTTTAAAGCGGCCCAGAGACAGAGTGGTTTCAAAATAACTATTGATTAGTCTACTCTTTTTCACTGACAAACATCTATGGTGAGTAAGAGCACATTAAATGTATTTTGAAGAGAGATATTTTGTCCTACAAATTCCCATGGGGAGAAGGGGGCAGAAGACTACAGACCACCCACCAGACAGGGCCACTTTCAGCAATCTGGTGGGTGCTGAACACAAGCACGTGTGAGGTCAGGTCTCAAGTCATAGGCAGCAGCTCTCAGTGGCAGGGCTTGTAAACCCACGTATGTCTCAAAGCTCTGTATTGTGGGCTTGCGCTGAATCTCTGCATAATGGCCAGTGTTTGCATAGCTAGCTGACAGTAAAAAGGAGGCTTTTAGAAAGACAAGGAAGAAAAATTTTCACATATTGCATTTAAAAGGGAGTATTTCTCAAAAACAGAAGCTTTTTACACCGCATTGTCAAGAGACAGGTTCTGCCTTTTTAGTTAAGGCTTTTACATTGCTCAAACATGAACAAGCATTTAATTACAGGACAGTTCTAAAATAACACATTAAGGAAAAACTTAGATGAAATTCAGTTCTATTCATCCAAAATCAGAGGAGGCCATGACTGGCTAATAAACTACTTCTTCTTCCTAGTTGGGAACTTTTACCTGGTGTTTTAAGATTTTTTTAAGCAGAAAATTGACTCTATGCATACACTAAAGTATAATCATGAAAATATTCGCTATACAAATGTTAATTTGTTTGAAAACACAGTTGGTTCTGTCCTTAAATTTACATTTAATGGAAAACACATCAAAGAATGAAGTAACTAATTACAGGGGCACATGTTTGTTTCGGATCTACACAAATAGCTAACAGATCTGGGAAGAGAAACAAAGGATCCTTTAAGTGAATGGTAAAATGCTGTACATTAAGTTACTTTCCTGGTATTTTCTGTGCAATCCTGAGCAATGCTGCCCATTAAGTTACTTTCCTGGTATTTTCTGTGCAATCCTGACCAATGCTGTCCATTATCTTACAGAGCTGATTGCACAAAAGGTTTTTAAAACAGCTGCATGCTCCAGGGACAGGGAAGTTGGATCAAACTAGTGCTTTTTCTGCCCTCTTAAGCATCAATGATCAGCCAACAGTCAAGGCAGACTAATTTAACCCTCTAGGTTAGCAGCTTTCTCCACATCTGAAAAAGGAGCTGGTGATTTCGGAAGGAAAAGGTTTGGGACATTTCTAGTTATCTAAGGGCTGGAGAAGAGGATATAGAGAGCCTACATAGCCCAGAAATCAAGCAGGCTGCTCAAAACTCCACTAAAACAGAAAAACAATGCCAAGCTCTTACATACTTAACCTTGTGACACAGAGAAAATGTTTCTTTAATAGCTTTCCTCCTTTTGCAGTAAAAGTTACAATCACATTCTAGAAAGGTGAATGGGTGCTACTTAAGAGCTTTATTTTTTTTAACAGTTAAAAAGAAATCTAAGTAGTAACTGATTCCTCGATACAGAGAAAACACCCTGCTAGCAGTATTTTATTTATACTGAAGACTACCATGTCATCCTTTGTTACACAGAAGCTGCGGCTCTTATAAAAGTTGAGTAACTTTCACCTGGGAAACAAAGAAAGAAAGGGGTGGGGTGGTGGTGTGAACCCTAACCTTTAATTTTGTCTAGGGCTTTTGCCTTTCTTCTGAGATTATATGAGAAAAAAATACATCTGGAGACTTCTCTTATTGAAGCTGACAAAATACTTTTCAGATCTAGGTTTTTGGCAAAGGCAGCTGAGGAGAAGGACTTGGCAATCAGATGTAACATGGAAAGTTATCAAAAAAGGACACTAGGTTGAATATTCTTTTTAAATTGTAGAGTTTAGTAAACACATTTGGACTTTCTGCTGTTAAGTTGAAAGCAAAGCATATCTTTTCAATGGCCTTTTTGACCAAGGCTAAAGTGAAGAAATGCTGACTACTTCTGTAAATAATCCCACATAAATTACTACTAAATTACAGCGGCATTGCTCTAACATAATGGTTTGAGGGAAAAAGATCTGTTAACAGTTGGCAGCTACTATACACAGCTTCCCATTTTTCTGGAAATCCAGCCAAGTTTTCCTCCTCCCCATGCAGGGGATTAAAGCCATCATGCTAGAAAGCATGTAGTACCAAAAAACCAAACATTCTTAGGATTTCTATGCTAAACACAGAAGGAAAACTGAGTATTTGTTTCACATGGGAAATGTAGATAATCAGTTTGAAAGTTTAAACTTTTTCTTTGTTTAGCTAATTTTTGAGCAGTTTCTCAGTGAACTTTAGGAAGTACGAGGCATTGCATTGCACTAAATACAGTGAAATTTTGAGAAGAATCTTAAAGCTTCAAACTTACAGGTTAGTTTTCAAATTCCATATGCTTTTTCCTCTTCCCAAATATCTAACCTCTGCCCTTCTTTACTCAGGAAAGAGGATTGAAAATCCCACAGTCCAATGTGGTATGTATATATCAATTCAGTTTGGCTACTAACAGGCTGTTTGCCGAGAAGGTATAAACAAAGTCTCAGGAATATTGCAGCCTGCTGTCCAGACCAGCAGAACTTTCTGGGCACACAGCATGTGAAAAATAGCATAGGAGAACTAAATTATACTTTTGAACACATAGGAAACTATGATAGAGGATAATCCCTTTTCCATAGTCTTAGAAGACAGATTTTTCCTTCTACCATCACTATACTGAACATGAAAGCATTAGTGCCATTGATCTTCTCATTAGCTTGTGCTGTTAGCCCTGAATATTGTCCAGCATCAAATTATTCTGTAACAGATCTAAATGTGCAATATATTCCAATTACAGGACTTCAGTGAGCTGTTCAGTCCTTCTGACATCACTGAGCTCTGCTGCCCTTTTCTTAAAGTCAGCCGAAAGAAGTATCATGGGGTTTATTTTCCCTTTAGCCTGGAGCAGGGCATTGGCACATGGCACAGGCTCACAGGATATTCAGGCAAATTTTTAAAAAGGAACAGGTGCTTTTCAAAGGCTTCTAACAGCAAGAATGGATGACTCTTACAGCAAAACATTTTACCATTTTCAAACACCACTGCCAAATTCTACGTTGTGCTTCTTCCAAAAACTAGGGGTATTACTACCTAAGAAAAATTTTAATATTAAAAAAAACCCAAAAAATAAAACTTGCCAAAAGATGCCCCATGCCCCTATGTAAATCACTTTTCTGGTAACAAAAATTTGGGCGGAAAATTTATGCAGGAGAGGAAAATTTCATGCCCAATACTTAAAGCTTGATAGTGTTAGTTTTCAAAGCTGAAAATTATTTTGCAGGAAAGATTTTTAGGCAGCCTTAAAAGAAGAGCTACAAGGTCCATTTAACACTTTTTTTTTTTAATTGTTTGGGAATTTTGGCCAGATCTGAAGTTATTTGTACTCATATTGTACTCAGGCTTCCCTCAGCAATACCTCAATAACATCAGAGATTTTTGCCTAAGGAAGGAGGCAGGTAAAAATGCCAGAATAATTGCATAGAAAATAATTAAACCCCACGCTGCAATCTCACAGTAAGTAGTCACACTGTACTGGTTCAATACACTGAGTCATTTGGGAATTTAATTTTATTTATTGTGAGTGGGCTTCATTACACCTGAATAAGATATGCTCTTACAGGAGCAAGTGGGTTGTACTGGATTTATAGTAGAACAACACAAAGACTAGCAAAGGAAAGATGTATTTTAAGACCTTTTTTTTTTTTTCTTTTTTTTCTTTTTTTTTGTCAATAAGCTGCTTATAAAGAGAGACTAACATCAGATGCAATGTGGAACTGATGTTGGAGAGGGGATGAAAAGATTATCATTTTCTGTGTCTTGTGAGATGATTAGATCTCAAAGAAAGAATAAACTTACCAGACTTCAAAAAAGTGGTTAGAGCAGATTATCACACACGAGAAAGGCACAGAGCAGAGTAATTTCTGGCATTACATTTCTGGCAGCCTGAATTTTAAGACTCATAATAGAAAAAAGTCTTCCTTTGGGATAACAAAATGTATTTTTTTGCTGAGCATAAACCTTCGAAAAACACTAATAAAATTACCAGTAAAAACAACAAAGAAGTGAACTTTGGGGAAGTTACATCAAGAACAGGTTGTTGTGGGGAGAAAGGAAAATGCTTCTTCACTGGCCTGCCATGACAGAAGCATCCCAGGAGAAAGTCAGCCTTAAATAATCCTGCTCAGAGTACACATTTGGGAAAGGTTTGTGTGGTCAGATCCTGTCTAATGGCAGAAATCTGTGCAGTGGCTTCTTAGATAAAGCATTTCTGCAGACAACTATCCATTTGAGAACACAATGGTATTTGCTTCTTGCATTTCTGAAACACTTTATTAGACCTTCTCAAGCTTCTTATTGCAGTATTGCCCACGGAAAACAAGAAGGAAAACAACACTGAACTGCTCCAAGTGAGCATTTCTGACATGGTTGAAAGTCTGAGTTTCTTTTAATAAGTACTGTTTCTTTTTCCAAACAAACCAGCAGTAACTAGGTAGGAACAAGAAAGTCCCCTATAGATTTTTTGCAGTTGTGAGGACTAACACTGCAGAGAAAGCGCTCCATTCCTAGAACACATTTCCAAACCACACTGACATTTTGCAGATACAATTAGGCCAATAATTAATTAACATAGCATGATCCAGAAACAAATCTTATAAAGACAGCAGGTTGTCAGGAGTCACCCAGATAATAATCAATCGAAAAAGCAAGAAGTGCCTGTGCCCTGCTGCAGTACAATGATCTGTGTTAAATCATGTAGCTTTTCTGAGCACAGTAAATTTGGGGTTCTTCAGCTTTGCTAAGATGCTAGGTCTGACAGCATTAAGGTCTTTTACCAGTGTGAGTTCACTGGTGCCTGAGCTCAAAATGCAGATTTTACCTTTGGAGGAGTTCTAGGGTTTCCCTAATCCTGATGTCCTGTTTACACAAATTGATATAAACTTATGTTTGAGACATCTACTCTGCTGTCAAAGTTCTCCCACAAAGGCTTTCAAAGCTTTTTAGTCAGCCTCTGTTTTAAAAGAAAATATTTTCTAAGTCTTCAACTTAATGCTTGCATCTTGCTTTAAGTTTGCATCTTGTACTTCTGTGCTGTGCCTGGTTCATGCCTCTAACCCACAGCTCAATGATAAGGCCATGTGATGTTCATTTAGTTCAAACTCAGTCTGTTCCCTAGTCTCCACACTCAAACAGAAGTTCAGTGACCAATTTTCACAAGTCAAACACAGGCGATTATTAATACAGTGTAATCCCTGACAGCCTTCCTTTAGCACTTCTTGCCAAGGCCCTTTAAATCTGCTCTCAGATTATGAGAAGAGACCAGAAATTCATGGAAGTAAGTGCTCTTTATTCTCCTGTTGCTAGCAAGGCAGTCATACCCTCACGTACATGCAGGTACACACCCATACATGCTATTTAAAATTAAAAGCTTTTCATTGATCCACTTCTTGGCAGAAGAGTACAAATGTGATTCACATAGCTGTATTATTGTCCATTTTGCTCAATGAAACACCACTAGTCTTTTGAAGATTGTCATCTTGTCTGCTGGCAAGCACGAGTTCCCAGGAAATGCAACAGAGAAAGACTAACAAACTGCACTGAAAAGATGGAAAAAAATGAGGAGCCTTCAGCAGTGGCAGCTTCCTGCATGACATGTAATTTAAGAAGCCTTGATAATAAAGAGCAACGCAACCCAAGCCAAAATGCTGGTGAACAAGTAGAACAGTGGCTACAGAGGAAAATTTTAAAATGAACAAAATCCACATGTTGGTTTTACAGCAGCATAGTCCCCACTATCTATCCATCACTGCCTGCTTCCCTAAAGGAGAGACAGACCCTCTTGAAATTATTGGGATCGTGTATTCCTCACTCTGAGTATGTGTCAGTGGAAGAGATGTATGGATTCACAGGATCATTCAGATTAGAAGGAACTGCAGGAGGTCATCAGTCCCACCTCCTGTTTGAAGCAGGGTTGCTATGAAGTCAGACCAGATTACTCAAGGCTTAAGCCAAATCCTTGGGGCGGGTACTGTATGTCTTTCAGATTTTTTTTTACCTGAAGATACTTCCCCTTCCAGAAACTGAATTTGTGGAAACTACATGAAGTGATGCTTAAAGAAATCAACTTGTCTGTAAAGTGCCCTGGAAAATAAGTTTGCTATGAAATACCAACCCTGAGCCTCAGGGGGGAGTTCATTACTCCTGATTTTAGGGATCATTGTGTGTGGCTGATTCCATTTCTCCTTGCTTTTATCATTAGGACAAAGATATAAAGTAGTTTCACCATATAGCGTGTTATGTGTGTAATTAACATTCTTATTTCAGTTTGCAAGTTATTGTTGTCCATCCTAACTTGAGTTCCTGTCACCAAAATATTGCTGCTTATACCATAAATTAGATCTCTAAGACATTAATTCTATTTCCCAAGACATATCAAACACCTATATGATGTTATTGCTTTATTTTCCTTGGAAACATGAACCAGCTGTCTGATCCAATATTTCAAACCCTTAAGTTCTTAAACAGAAGCCACCAAGGTACTGAATGTGAATTACTTCTACTGGAAGGAACTTCAGGAATGACTGACTGCTGAGCAGCGTTTATTTCCTTTCCACATTAACACATTTAGGTGTCTTCTCCTTCAGTCTGACACCTGTTTAACACAATAAGATATGACCAAGATTGTGCATATCAGAACAGAAGCAACACAATCAGAATTATCGAGTCTTTCTGCCTCAGGTCCATAGCAGTAGAAACCCTTGGGCTTACTGAAGAAGTTAACACAAAGTGATCTTTAACACATGTATTGCTTGTAAAGTTTTTCTTTGACCCATCAGATTATTCAAGAACTACAATGCCAGTATAATCGAGTTATTCTGAGATATGATTTAATATCTTCAGCACAAGTGTACTCCCACACAAAATGTGAATTAATAAAGATTTAGGACTGCAAACAGTAGCAAGCGAGGAAGAAAACATTACTGAAAGTCTCATCCTATAACTGGATCAGCATAGACACAACGACATGCCTGAGCAGCTGTGCTGATATACAGATCATTTTGGCCACGAAAAGGCAGATACTAGGCTGAGATCTTTGTCTTTGAAGTTTTCCTATATTATAAAGCCTACAAAAATAGGAAAAACATCACAAGGCTTGGATTGCTTGTATGCTGAGACTTCAGCTTATCATGCTGATCAATATTGTCTCCTTACTGTGTGTGCTTTCTTTTTATGTCAAAACTGCACACAGCATGGAGATGGCAAACACACCTTGCCTGTGTGTCTTTACTAATCATAGCAGATTTTATTAACTTACGCAGCACTATGAAGCATTTGTTTTGGCTTCTCCTATACAGGCAAGTCATATTAACTGAAATGTCTTATGCAGTTCAGACTTTCAAGCTAAGAAAACCATAACCATTGCATCATGCAGAGAGGCATCTTTATGAAGCATCAAGAGATCTTGGAGTAGTTTGCTTCCAGATTTGGTAGTTCAGGTTTTTCATCTCAGAGCAATAATGTTCTGAGCCTTGCACACAGAATTATGTATTATGAAAAGCAGCATCAAAAAAGAAAGAAGCTGTGGGAATTCACATCAATGGAGGAAGACAGCATGACAGGCACAACTTTGAAAAAAAGTCGATGAATTTTAGAAAAATAAATTCTAATACAAGATATCTCTTTCATCACTTAATTAGCATTTTCTACTCAGATGTGTCTCACATTGAAGTATTTCAAATAAATCATTGGATTCAAGTACACGTCTTATCGAGTACAGGTATCTTTTCCAACTTCATCCACCTTCAGAAATGGATGTTATCTCAATCACATATAGCAGAGGCTAAGGTATTTAAGCACACGTCAATGAACATCAGCAGTGAGGTTGGTTTTGTTTTGTTGTTTTTTTTTTTTATTTTGGATTCAATTCTTAGGTATTGCCATTATGGAAACACTAGCAATTTGTACCCAGCAGATCCACCATGAGGGGACAACAGCTCCACTGTCTTCCCATGGCCCTCACTTGATCCCAGCAGATATGTGAATGAGAAAGACAAGAGTTTTGCAAGGGATGATGGCAAGTTGCACTGGAGAAAAAAAACACGTGAAGGAAGTGGCAAACTACATACAGCTTTACACTGACTGATTTGAAGGCACAGTGTGTAACACACTGAAAGCACCAGCTGTTAAGTATAAAACACTTGACACTGCTGAGACATTTGGAAGCCAAACATTGAACACTGAAAGAGAAACTTAAGGATTTTTCATCCAAGAAAATTTGAAGCCTTAGAGGGAAGAATTAACTGGATTTGATTACTCAAACTGGCAATATCAATATGAAGACACTTCAGCCTTCTTATTTGGCATCTCTGTGAATCATGTAGCCTTACAAAAGACACTGTTGCTGGAGGTCTTTGCACACTAGTCAACTTCAAGATGCAGAGAGCCATAAGCAACAGCATGCAGTCTATTGTCCCACTGTGCCATCTGGCACTGGGTTAATACGTCTACCAGTGACTTCTTTCACACTCCTGACAAGCTATTACTCAGCTACATGACTGATAGGTCAATTGTAGTCTGCTTTGATTTGTAAACTGTCTACCTAAAAGTTATTTTATCTTTTTACACATTCTCGTGTCTCTTCTTATGGATTAAAGGAACCAATGAACTAAGTTTATTGACATTCAACTGCCAGCATTAAAAAACCCCCAAGATCACCACCCAGTATAGCCCCCGCCACGGGAGACTTAAGAGCTCCTCTGATGTTTCCTACCTATGAAACTTTTCAACAAATTTTCTTGAATGACTAATCTTTGGTAAAGCATTTAAAAATTAAGTGCAAATAAAATGAAAATCTTCAAAAAATACTCTGTAGAACAGAAGATCACAGAACATTAAAGAAGCTAATAAACAACACAAACTGCTGCTGCTCCACCTTTTTCCTCTAGGAATGATTAGTAGTCTACCCAGCCCAAATCTTTAGTAATTATTTCCACACAGGAGTGCAGTATTGATTTCTCTAAAGCACACAGAGGACCAGGAGTGCTTTAGCATCATTTGAGAGAGAAGCCTCAAAAAAGCAGTAGCTGCTGAAGAGCAACATTTACTTCATTTGCAAAAAAACCCCGAATTGCCAGAGCCATGAAGTTTGCAAGTAAGCCCTTCCCTAGCTTCTACATTCATTTTATCATATAAAATGACAGCCATTAATAATCTATATTTCCTTGTTGTTATTAGTAATAAATATGGCCTCACAATCCATTAAAGCTAATGAATCTGTCTTGGGTTCTTTAGGCATGCTACTATCATAACTAAATAACAGTGGCTTTAATAAAGGGTTGCACAAGGGCAGACTTTGACCTTTTGATATCTGTATATTCCCAATGATGAAACATACACGCACAAAAAAAAAGGCAGAAAGCATTTATTTCTTTGTGTATCAAATGGGGTTCTCTTCAAGCAGCAGATCAATGATCATCAATGTTCAGTTAGGAATGCTATCACACTGTTAGACAAATGGTACCGCTCATAGGAAAAATAAGTTTATTTTCTGTATGCAGTAAACCTGCTCAGCTATGACCTTCTCTTCTTCTGCAGAGAGGATTCCTCTTAATGGCTAAGAGGAGATTAAATACAATTGGCCAGACTGTAACACAAGGTTAGCTGCTTTGTTGCACAAAGAATTTAGTGTAAAACCTCCCTACCATAAGACAGATACACTACCAACTTAGAAGGTTGCTCTTAAACACATCAGTGCTGTCTATAAAGTAGCAGTTCATTTTGATTATTTTATCTGCAAGACAGAACATTACTTAAAAACAAAACCAAAACAATGTAAGTTACTATCCAGTGATACTATGCTTTGCAAACAAAACCACAATACATTCCTTATGGAACTTGTGTCATGGGTTTCCGCAGTAACATCAATAGCAAATCTATGATGAAAGCTGAATGTAAAGAATTTGGTTAATTATAAACTGCTTATATTTTAAGACTATTTTATTTGCTCTATGAATACTTTGTACAGTAACAGAAATTGCTTGTTGCACACTTTAACTGAAAATGTCTCACACACAAGCACTTTTTGGGGGAAAAACTGTAAGACAAAGCTGCTGCTATAAGAGAATTCAAGAGCAAATCCAACATTGATTGTTAGTGCTACTCATAAGTTTTAATTTACCCTTTTCAACCACACAGTAATAAAACGCCTTATAAAATACAACAGTGAAGATGGTTTTTGAATAAAGAAAAAGCAAAGGGAAGGGAAAAGGGACAAGCTTTGTGTATTGTTTTCTGTTTATATTTAAGCATATCTTTGCTTCCTACAACCACCCTCAAGAAAGGAGTCCTCTAGCCTAAAGACAGTAACCAAATAAATTAATCATAGAAATTGGCAGGCTGTGAAATACACACACACACAAACCCAAAACAAAACAAAAGAAAAAAACCCTGCCAAAGGATACATGGCATATCTGTGTAACTTGCCAGAATAAGAAAGGTGGTGAACAGATAAAAACACTGTGCTAAAAAGAAGAAAGGGGGTTTTACCTCCTTTTTTTTAAGAAAATGAGGTAAATAGAATCTTTATACAATTCATACAAGAGGTAAGTAACTCTCTGGATATAAAGTGAGGAACTAAGCTATGAATTACAGCAAGCTTATAACTAAAAAGAGCTGGAAATCCTTAACCACTACTGTGCACCCAGTCATTAATGCAGCCAGTTACATACTGCAGTCATTAACATACCCATAAATTGTTTACCTAGCTCCTGTTATACAGCAATTCTGTATTTAAAATGTGATTGCAATTCAATTGGATTGGAATTACCATATGTTTTATATGTGGATGCTACAGTAATGGCAGAAGTAACTATAAAATCTGCTCAGTCATGATAATTTAGACAATATCTTCTTTAAGAGAATAATTATGTACAATTTCAGTGTACAGGGAAACCTTGCCAGTTTTGTGCACCCTTCCCTAAAGAAGACAGCAGCTCTTTTGTTACCAGACACCACTGAGATAGAATAAAGAAGTCTGACAGCAGTGCGGGTTCATGCCAAGTTCCATAATGAACAAATGATGACCAAGAAAAAAAAAAAAAAACTTAGATCTTGACTCCAGCCTAAGCAGAGCATTTTCTACAAAAATAACAAACCTACTTCAATAGTTTGAGAGTGCTAATGTCAAGATTAATACAGTGATGCACAAGCTTTCTATTTTTACTTCTGCTGATCAACAAAATCCTTTATGGTAGCTCTCTCATATACAGTTTTGTCCCCTTATAACTGATATAGAAGACTACAAACCTGTTCTCTGAATTTATACCAAATCCCACTCCCAAGTTATAGACTCTTAATTACTGCATGAAAAACTGCATGTGTTTCTGTACTGAACTGCTTACCCATCCTATGCTTTGTTTTCTGCAGGGTCTTCAACTCCAGAGCTCCAGATTTCATCTCCCATGTGCTTGGAATAACATTTGCTGCATTCTTTTGGTATGTTGAAAATTCCTTTATATCACTGAAATGTGATATAAATGGTATTTCTCTTTAGAAATATGCACAACACACTCTTCTTTCAAACTTACTTCAGAACTAAAAAATAATGTGCTATTACACACTTTTAGCTAAAGATAAACTGCAGAACAATACTAGAAAACTAGACTTCCATTAAGACACAGAAAAAAAGACTGGTATTGGCCTAGGAAAGAAAGGCTTGTTTTTACTTGCTTTATTCTTGCTTTTCTACCTACAGCAAAATGAGCATAGAAAGAGTGAGAGAGATTAATTTTGTAAATTTTGCCTGTTACAGCTAGCCTGTCTTCGTCACAGCCAGGACAGCTGGGACTAATCAAGGGTCTGAATGAAATAACATGGGCACCATACCATATAAAGATTTTAAAACAGAAGCCTGTAGTCATTTCAGAGTATTTTTTCTTATTAGTAGATATTAAAGTTGGATGTGTCTTTAAATGGAGTAAAAAAGCATACCCTATATTATGATTAGCACCAAGTTTCCTTCCCCATGATGATGTACAGTAAAAAACACAAAAAAAAATGGAAAAATGTTTACTTTTTTACACATACTGGGAAAAAAGGAAGGGACTGGTACTTTTTTATTACAATGCAAATTCATAATGCACTATGACATGCTTTCTGAAATACATTAAAGATCCCTGTATGTAGTCTGCTCATCTTCCTACTTCTTTTCCTCAGGTACTCAATAATCTGAAAATAACTGTTGTGCTGTAGCCCTGTTCTTCCAGAAACCTCTCTTAATCTCTCTTCTATTTACAGGCTAATTACATGTGAACAATTAGCCTAGAACATCACATGCAGTAATAAACAGCAAGATGCTGCCCCAGGCCTCAGGTTTCATTTTGTCCCCTTTCTCAAAATTAGACATGTGGTTCCCCTTTTCCATTTCTTTACATTATTTTCAAACCACCAAACTAACACAAATTAGTTTTTTAAGTCTTATCCCCTCCTGTTCTTAATAATTCAGTGGGAACATTATCAACACCTGGTGCTTTATTGTTCCTGGGTGTCCTGGTCGCCTCTTGGTTCTTCTACAAATGGCTCAGCTGGCTGGAAAATTGCTGTTTGTTTGCCTTTATCCATTTCACCATTAGAGAGATCATTAAAATACTACCCCCATCTTTCTGTAATTGCTTTGTAACTAAGATTTCCATCTTTGTCCTTTATTTGACTCATGCACAATTCATGTCCTTGTCTCAAATGCTGATATCCCAGTAAAATGGTCTAAAGTTATCTTATTACACTGCTGCTTCAACTGCACAGACCCATTTTTGTGCCATACTATATTTTTGCTGAATCATTTGCGTTACCAGAAGACTTATGGAAGTCACAAAATCCTTGCCACATATTGCTTTCTTATAGTCCTCATCAAAAAGTCTTTATTTTTTTCTTGGATTTCTTTCTTTTGTTTTCTCCTGCTCTTTTCTTTACTCCAAACATTTCCCAGCCGGTATAAAATTGTTGCACAATGTTGAAGCGTGTTCCCACCTGCCTCCTTGGTGTTCAAGGCTGTACTTTGTTTCTCAAAGGCGAGTGTTACACATAGAAGTTCTCCCTTCATTAAAACAACTCAGTCGTTATTTTTATAAAACAGTAAGATATGTCTGAAGCATCTACCTTTAGCAGATTTGTTCACCGATAGCTTTGAAGTATCAGATAATTACTGGTAACTTCCACATATTCATTGTGAAGGATACAGATGTTAACTTGAGTAGATTTTTAACCATCTACTCTAGGATATGGAATGGTAGGTGGAACTGTATATGCATCACAATTACCTTAAAGCAGCATTATAAGGTTCACTCAGATTTTGTAGTTCACTTTGACAGACACAGTGGAAATCCCATGTATTATTGTTTTCAATTTCATTACTCTAGGTGAATAAAGGAGTGTCCAAGGAAGTTTCTAGATTGCTCCTTCAGCAAGTTTACGTGGTAGGATGTATTTCTGAATGCTGGGACAAGCTATCCACCTCTTTTCCAGTGCTCGTGCACTGCTTTTCCTCACGCTGTTTCACATATTTCATTCCTTTGTGTGTGATGATGCCAGTAAGTTGTTCACACAGGAAAACCCCAGCAGCTCTGCCTGTATTTACGGGCATCCAGACTCTCACATTACAAAGGCTATGGATTAACTCCATTGTGAATTGCAAAACACAACGTGCTTCCTTACAAAGTTTTATTATAAAACATGCAAAACAACGTGTTTCCTCATGCTTCTCGAAGAGTAATGAAAATAATAACCCTGAGGTAAGCAATACTGAAAATTTCAGCCCAGCTTACACAATTTTAGCAAAACTAGTCTAATTTTGTCAATTTGGGGGAAGAATCTTCCTCAGGGCCACAGCCTTTGCCCTTCCTGCCTTGGCTCCCCGGCCCACTTTCACGCTGCGCTTCCGAAGCGAAGCCTGAGGTGAATCCCCGCTTTCTGCTACGCCTTCCCGCAACTCTCCTTGCGAGACACGTTCCTTCTGTCCAGCCCCGTAACCCTCCGTCTCCCCGCTTCCTTTGGCTTCGGCTCTGCCGCTGCCCATCTCGCCCACGCACTCCCCGCCGCCGGTCCCCGGCCGGGGCTCCTCAGCAGGGCGACAGAGACGCCGGGAGACACAGCTCCCTGCCCCGCGCGGAGCCTCCGCCACCGCCCTCGTTCTCTTTTTAAACTCCGGGTACGCCTTTCAGCTGAGATGTGCCACGAAAGCCCCCAAACCCCCCACCCCGCCGCGGCAGGGCGCGGGCAGCCCCCCCTCAGCCACGCCGAGCGCCTCACAGGGGCCGCCCCTCCCCCCAAACCCGCCGCTCCTCCCTCCCCCCCCCCCCCGCTCGGTTCCGCACTTTCGTCACGCCCGCGGCGTCACAGTTCCCGCCTGGCAACCGGCCGTTGTCGCCAGACGCCGCGCCGGTGGCGCCGAGGCTCCCCTCGCCGCGCCGCGTTTGCCTTCGGTTTCCCGCTGGGGCTGCCAAAACCCGCCGCGAATCTGCCTGCTGCCGGAAGCCAGCCTAGGCTCTGCTCTGCCAGCGGAAGCGGAAGAGTCGCCATTTTGTTTCGGGTGATGGCGACTGTGGTGCTCTGGAGCTGGGGAGTTTAGTGCGGGCCCGGCCTTCTGGGGGACTCGCTTCTCGGACAGTCGTTGTTACTGCGAGTTTCCTCCTCCTCGCTGCATCCCCTGGTGATGTACGGAGGGGTCGGAGGTTCTCGACGGACTGCAGAAGAAGCAGGCCCGCCGCCCCTAATGTTGTTGTCAGGCGGGGGAGCGGTCCCCGGGCCCCCCGGAGGAGGTGGAGGAGGAGGTGGAGGTGGGAATAGCCGTGTGGAGCTGCTGGTGTTCGGCTATGCCTGCAAGCTGTTTCGAGATGATGAGAAGGCTCAGTACCAGGAGCAGGGGCGACACCTTATTCCTTGGATGGGAGACCCCAAGATCATGATCGATAGGTCGGTGTAACACAACCCCCAGACTCTGCTGCGAGATCTCCTGTTATAGCCTCTTTCTGTTCCTCCCCTTATGCTGTGGGCAAGTGAGGGCGGGGGATGAACAAAAGGGCTCACTCTGGCAGACGTGTGGGGATCTTCTTCACTGGCAGAGTTGGAGGGCAGCTCGTCCTGGTAGAGTGCTTCGAGTGCTGCTTTTGTAACGCTGCAGGGCCGCCCCCCCCGCCCCCCTGCAGCGGGAACTTGGGGTTCCCCGCTCTGGCAGTGTTGGGAGGTCCCCCTCCTTCTGACAGGCAGTGTGCGTTGGCTCTTTCTGCTCCACTTGTTAAGGTAGGGTTTACAGGGTGGAGTGGAGAGTGGGAGCGATCTGTTCCTTTTCAATGCAAACCACAAACATCATCTTTTCTCACTTGGAAACCAAGGGAGCCTTATTGCATTATTAGACACTTTATATGTTCTCTAAGCGAGAAGGGTGCAGTGTGAGGGGTGGAAAGGTATTTATCCACCTTAGGGGAAATGGGGCTTTCTTATTTCTTCTACATAATCTGGCTGCAGGCTTTTGGTGGGATGCCCCAAAAGCAATTCTTGGCCTAATTACTTTTTCCTTTGCCGTGATTCACTGTATTAGGCAGAATGGCTTTGATTTTGGGTGCTTGCTTTTCAAATTTTATGGTAGAGGTGGCTTTTTTTGGTTGTTTTGCGGTAGGTACAGGTTCATGGCCAGAGAGAGTAACAGAAACTGTTTTGTTTCTTCTGGTCTCTAAGTTGTTTCAGCAGCACAGGGTGGGATTTAGAAATAAATGTCATTCAGAATGAATTTTCTGAATATTTTCATGGAGAGAGGGAAAGCGGGAGGTCAGGTTGGGTATATTTGAGTGGAGCACTAAAAGTACAGTTTAAGAGTTGTGGCTGACCTGAAAACCTCAGTGGGAAAGATGGAAAGATTTTGGTTTGAAAAGGATCACATGACATACTATAGATATTTGTTCCCTCAATTTCATCATTGCTTTGGTGCTATACATGATTTTTTTTTGTTTTGATTTAACAACTGTATTTGGCTTGGAAAAATACCAGTAAGGGAAGGTCTTTCCGTTTCCTTCTGTAAGACTGGAGAAAAAAGAAATGCCCTTGCACTGTTTTGGGGTTTATGACATTAATGATTTTTATGATTGAAATTAAGTTGTTAAATTAGAATAAACACGAAGACACAAAAACCCAACCATAGATGTTTGTAGCTATGTTTAATTTCTTTCTTACTTGAGAATAGAAGTGTTACAATGCACACTTCTAACCCAGATCACTTTTGTGACAGATTTCATTAGTAGGTAGAGGCCATTTTTGTGGTCCTGTGCAACAGTAACCCAATTTACAGGCGTTACAGAAATTGTTGGGAGCAAAAACTAAGTATGTGCATGTATGTACATACAATACCGAAAAATCTAAATAACATACATTTGTAAGTTAAGGTAGCTTGCAATTACTAATCTTATAAACTCCTTTGGAAGCTTAGATTCTTTTTATCTCCAGCAGCAGGAAGTCTTCATTTTCACCATTTTGAGAAAAGCACATTGCTATGAGAAGACACGGGTTGAAGTTTGCCTGTGGACAGAGCTTGATTAACCAGACCTATGTGTTTCATTAACTTTTTGCTATAAGAATATTTACTTTCTTTGTTTTTGGTCTAGCAAGTTGGCACAAGTCAAGAGTTGTGTGTGGGAAGACACCTCAGCGGAGTCGAGTTTACTGTCACTTTACTTTTCAATCAGTTTCTCTTACTGATGCCTAAACATTATCCCAATGCAGTGCTTTTCCTGCAAATAAAATTATTTCTGCTTAGAAGGGAACTGTACGTCATTGATCTTTGCCGTTTTTACGGTGAACCTCCTTAAATTGCATGTATATGTTACTGTTCCTATGTATGTGTGTCTCTCTATCACATAACCCAGAACTTATTTCCTCAGCCAAATGGCTAGGGGCCGAGCCTAGCCATGATTTTACCTCCAATGGACGCAAGTTTCTATGGTGAAGATATCTCCTGAGAGTTCGGGACTAGCAGAAAGAAGCGAGGAAATTTCGACCGTTTGGTTCTTACGGATAGGTATTTATGTATTCGGGTTTGTGTGAATGTAAGCTATTTGACTTTCCAGAAAAACGTATTTTGCAAGTGACATTGATTGGTTGGTTGAAGCACGTACGGTAAGAGCTGTTAAGGAAATGGATCCCACTTAAACTATTAAAGGATACCTTTGCCTTTAATTGTAATAATTTATTAGTTTCTTTGAGAGGAATTTAGAATATTAAACAAATTTTCGATAGTTGGTGACAAATGATTAGCAAAATTAAACGTAACTTCTAAAAGGAAATATGCTTTAACGTATAAGTTTGTTGTTTTTTTTTTTCATTTTTAATGGGTAAGTATTTAAGTAGTCGCATAAACCCAAGCCCTAAGTTTTTTGCATTGACCAGCTGTTTCATCTTGCAGGTATGATGGGCGTGGTCACCTACATGACCTTTCTGAATATGATGCTGAGTATTCCACGTGGAACAGAGATTATCAGTTGTCTGAAGAGGAAGCTAGAATAGAAGCCCTCTGTGATGAAGAGAGGTATTTAGCCTTGCATACGGACTTGCTTGAGGAGGAGGCGAGGCAAGGTATTGCTCAAGGAAACTTCCTGAGTTTAGCACATGTTTAAATAAATAATTATGAAATTAAATTTACTCCTAATTTTATACTCTCTTTTTCTGATGTTATCTTGACAGTACCCAGTGGATTCGAAAAACGGGAATCGTTTGCGTATGTGAGAGGACCTCAGGATAGTTTAAATATAGATCCACACAGAAATTGCCCAGATTCTGAGGGCAGACTGGGATTTCAGACCCCCAAAAAATCAAAATAAACACATTCTGCTACATTTTTAGTGTTGAATAAATGAAATTCTGTGCTTTTATATGCATAATTATATTAGAATGTTTTAACCCACAGCCTTTATCTCTTCAGGAAGAAATAAATGGTCAGCATATGTACATGCTGTGTTTTTCTGTTCAGTTTTTAATGAAAGCTAAAATGATTAGGTAAAAATTCTCATTTAAAAACTATATTAAGAAATACTACCTTTTTTTTTAAAGAAATTAGCTTTTAAATATGTTCTAATAATTGCTAATTGCATTTTTGTTCAAGAGGAGGAATATAAAAGGCTGAGTGAAGCTTTGGCAGAGGATGGTACCTATAATGCAGTGGGATTCCGTTATGGCAGTGATTATTATGACCCTTCAGAACCCACTGAGGAGGAGGAGCATCAGCCTGCAAAACAAAGAGGTAAGGGGTTAAAATAGCAAGGGTTAATTGAGAGGAAGAACATAGAACCTCTGTGTCTCTCACTTGCAGTTGAATGTTGAAAATGTGTGTTTCATTATAACACAAGTAAAAAAATCTCAAAGCATTTTAGCAAAGTCTTTATGGAACTGCATTACTGAGTTTTTGCAGGCTTCACTCCTGATGTGCTTAAATGTTTTCCTTCTGTGGCACAGTCAATACTACAGTAGTCAGGATAGGAAATCTAATTCTGCTGTCTTGCAGATTCTTATCCAGAAGAAACTAGTAATTCATCACATGGCTGCCTGTTAACACTATGTTTCTTGGTCAAGAAGGAAGAGCTCATTACAAATATAGACAGAACAGTAATTAATGAGAATATATGGGGTTTAAGTTTAGATTTTGTCATCTTAATTACTATAAATGAGTCTGTCTTCAACATAATGTGCCCCTCTCTATCTTAAAAAATGCAGAATTCAGGTTCTTGTGTTTCCATCTTTAATTACGATAACTTTGCGTTTTTAACATGAAGTCTTAAGGAAGCTTTCAAGTGTTATTGAATTATGTTTAGTAAAGTTAGGATTATTTAATTAACAATTGGGTTGTTTACATATTGGTGGGTTACCGTGGTATGAGGTGTGCTTTTTTCACCAAGGTCTGTGCTACAATGCAGGATCATTTTAGGTGCTAAAGCTTATTTAGTGTTTTTCAGGACGTGGTTTAGTGTAGTAGGCATGGTGGTGTTGGGTTGACGGTCGAACTCGATCATCTTAAAGGTTTTTTCCAACCTAAATGATTCTATGTTTTTTGCTGCTGTGGGTGACAGGTTGTTTCAGGGCAGTGTCCATGCTGCTTGCATTCTACCAAAGGTTTCTCCTGTACTCTTCAGTACTGATGGTGAATTGCGTTGTCTTTTCTGGGGTTTATTTCATTTGTTTTATTCCCATTTGTCTGCTAGATTCCATAACCAAATAGTTTCTAAGTTCTCTTTACATACAGTTTTTGAGTGTTTCTTGTCATAGGGGTGTTTTTCATGTTGTGTGGATCTGGGATAGGGATAAGCCTACTGAAAAGTTGGAGGTGATAGAGAAAAACATGTTTGTAGTTTGGTTCTCCTATCTTTCTCTACTGCATAAAGCTTAAAAGGGTGAATGATCTCTCTCTGTTGGTCGCTAAAAAGGGAATCTGCTGAAGTTTATATGGTATGTGTATTGTAGGAGGCCTTTATAAAACTGCATGAAAATGTGCCATAATGTTCCAGAATCTACCTTTGATTAAGTGTATAAGGAATCAATAAAAAAATCCAATTTCATTTGGTAAGAGAGCTGTCGTGAGTTCAAGTTGTGTCTGGGTTGTTCCACTTTATTTTTCTTTCCCAGAATGATACCTAGAATAATGTATTTCAGCCTTAATGAAGTCATATTTTTAGGAATAATGCTAAAATGTGATGACTTTGTCATTGGCAAAGAGAGATATAACTACACAGTCTTCCAACAAGTTAATATTTAGTTAATTAATATTTGTTGCGTCATGGAAGCATCATGCTAAGCTATTACAAAATCTTGCAGCGTAATGTGAGAATTCTCAGTGCTGCTGCTGATAAGTAGAGATCCTCACAGTGGGTCATTGGAACATTGTCTCAGTTGTGAGCTTTCTTACCAAACTCTTTATCTTCTAGAAAATTTTTAGTAATGATGGATAACAAAGGGGCATTTTCTAGTAACACTTGATAGTACTTGTGGAAAAAGTACTTGGGACAGAAGTGAGATAGAAACATCGGTATTATGTTTTGCTGTAGTTGAACTATACAGACTTATAATAGATTGCTATATGGTAACACTTTCCAATAATACAGGACTATACATTCTTAACATTCATTTTTTATAAATCATAGTAGAGTAAAATCCAGTACTGGAAGATGCAGATAACAGTAATGTGAATTACAGGATGGAGTTCTGTGAACACTTCAAGTGTTAGCTGGAGCTGCTGCCAAAAGAAACAGTCCTATTCTGCTTTGTCTGCTGCATCTTCCTCCTTTCCTTGATGCTAAAATTTCTGTGTGCCTTTGTGGAGTTAAAGTATTTGAGTTCATGTAAAAAAAAAACCCCACCCGCCTGACAGCAACGTAAAAGTTAACTCTCTTTCTTGCATTGGTAAGAGCTTGTATGCAGTAATTGCTATGACATCTCACGCATGATTAGGCTGTTCTGCTGTCTGTGTCCATAGTTCCCATAGTCAGGTTTTCATGCAGTTTGTGCTAATTTATTAGGATAAAACTGGAATACGTTTTCTCTTAAAGCTAGTAGAATAGATAATACTAAAAGTTAACTTTAGAAAGTAAACTTTCCACTTCAATTATAAAAATTTGTAAAGCAAAACGTTTTCAGAGGAACATTTCTTGTATACCAAATAACAGAATGTAATACCAATTGGCCTTTATAAAAGAATAACTATTTTAGATGAGTAGTTATGTGATGAATCCGCTAAATATTTGGATATGTTAAACGATATAAAAAGAACCATACCAGCTTTAGACTGAACTCACAGATGAATGGCAACACTTATTTTAATCAATTATTAAGGCAACTACTGCTTTATCTCTGTAGGTGATGAAAGTGGATTTAGCCTCCCTATTGCATTCCCGTACAACTTTCATTAGGGTTAGGAAGCTTACAAAACTTAGTTTTGTTTGCATAGGCTGAAATGGTTGATTAACAGGGAACTGAATTCAGATAGACCAGATGTATGGGTCTTAACAGCTTTAAGGTATTGGATATCTGTAATATTTTAATCATTGTTAGGAAAGGATTCACTCAGTGCATTGCAAATGGTTCCTCTTAATTTTGAATGGGTTTTCTTGTAAAAATAACAAGTCATATTCATGAAAATGAATGTTTTCTGTTTGATTTGACACTTGTTTGTCTTCAGCGCTGTAGTCAGGGCTAAGGTTTATAGCGTTTTGCTCTTCCTAATACCTCTGTCAAGACATAATTTGTGCAATCTTAAATAAACTACACATAACACCTGGGAGAGGAAACGTATTTAAATGTCTTCAGTGCAAATGCTGGTTGTAGTTTCATTTGATAAATTCCTTGATTGCACATCCTTTTAGATGTACTTTATTTCAATAATTTTTTGTTAACGTTTGGGTACTTTGACATGTTTTGTCCTATAGTATTTTATTCTGTCATTTCTTGTAGAAGCAGCTCAAACAGAAAATGTAGAAGAAAATGAAGAACCTTTTGTTGCCCCTCCGGGACTGAATGTACCTTCTGATGTGGAACTGGTATGTGTGTACATTTAACGCAACCTACATTTCTGTCAATTTTCAAGGAGCTTATGGTGCTTTACTGACTTTTTTTCCCATTAACTTTAGTGTGGTAAATTTTAAATTACTCTAGAATAGTAGCTTAATTTCAAATGTTCTTTCTTGAGTTCTGTCATCTCTCTTGAATCTTTTTCACACTGAAATTATTGCAGTGCTTATGTTAAGTGCATTTACTATCACTTGTGATATTATTTTAAATAATGCAGAAAAAAGGCAGTTCTTGGAATGGATACTTACTGAGATGTCAAGGTTGGCATCCCAAATGTAAAGGACCATTAAACCAAAAGATTGCTTCTGTTCAAGATTTTTTTTCTGGATTCTTTTTAATTGAGTCCCAATCTGAAGGGGGTAGGAAGTGATCAAATATAAAGGCTGTGTTTAAGACTAGACTATTCAAGGAGAAAAGCAATAGTTTATTTCTAGCAAATTCTGAAATAACTTGAAAGTATTAGCATATAGAAGTTCTTCCCTTCATGTGGTGTTACCAGGATTTGCTACATAGTAAACTGTAAACTTAATTGCAACTTCTCTGTTTTTCCTGAAGGGAGCTGAAGGGTTGCCTACTTGAGTACAGTTGTAACCATGAGGATTTTCAATTTATTTCAAGTTTCATAAAGGATACTAGGAAGTCAGATAATATTCTTTCTCCTATACTGTGGTCATGACAGTGTTAATTTATATTTGGGCTACCTTCTCAACTTGATAAGCTTGGCCAGTAAAGATTCATAGCACTCTATTAGAATAACTAACAGTGAACACAGGGTATTTGTGTAAGAATGTTTCTCTACTTCATTAGCTTTTAATTGAAAATTTTTATTGTGTTCTGGTTTTTGTATGATATAACAGCTATTTAACAAATCTAATATGCAACTTGTTCTAATTTTACTTCCTCTACTTTTCTTTACAATCTTATAATACATTTTGTTAGTGAAGTGCTTATAAACCTACTTCTGAGTTCAGGGGATATTTTTTATACGTTATTGCCTTTAAATTGTGAGTTATACTTTAGTCTTAGAGTAAGAAATTTGAGTTGTCAGAGAGAAGCTGCTTATTTAGCATTTGGATACTGTTTCCAAAAACTAACTGCTGGTGAAAGATGTTTGCTGTTTTAGATATTTGCTTTGCTTGAATTTTGTTCTGAAACTTAAGATGTATTTTACATGTAAGTTGCAGAATGCAGTGTGGGGCTTACTGAAGTAATTTCTCAGTCAGCTGTTGAACTCTAGTATATTCAAATGAACAGAAAGCAAATGTGGGCATATTTGGTTTTAATTTCTAAAAACCCCAAAATGTCTAGACAGCAACTCTGAAAACAATGTATATTTGTCCTTGGATTGGGAATTGTGAGAATCGTTTTTTGTAAGCCTTGAGTAGTTGTTGTTGTTGTTGTTGGTTTTGTTGTTCTAGTCAAGTCATTCAGTTTTACCACTGAATATATTTATTCTGTATTTTTTAATTCAATTGCTGTGAAGGATAGAAGCCTGGTAAATTACTGGTGGGGTTTTACAGACATGTTTAAAAAATACTTCTCACTCTACCCTGCTCCCATTTTAAAAAAAGAGAGAGAGAAATACATCATAAATTTCATTGCCATTATGTTAATCCACAAGTGATTGGTAAAGCTGTATAGATATATTTGTGGAGATTTGATTTGTGGAGATGACAGAGTGGTGTTCTCAGTCTCCCCTGAGTTTACTGCTAATTAACATTCAAGTTAAAAGACATGGCACTTGTTGATGGTCATGGCGGGGGGAGAAAACTTGTAAACCCTGAATCATTTTGGGGAGGAAACTGTAGTGCTTGGAAGTAACATAAAATCTGAGAATCAGCTAACTGACTTGGAGACTGTTCACAATCTGCAAGGTGCAGTTCAATAAAGACAGATATAAAATAGTTCCTGTAATACAGAGCAATCCAAAGTGCAAATGTTAAGTGAAGTAGTTAGGCAGCACTACTGCAAAAAAATATCCGGAGGCTGTAGTGAGCTGTTGAATGTTGAGTGTGTGGCAAATCTAACTGTGGCAGTAATGTCATTCTGGAACTTAAAATAGAAGAGTTCAGTCAAGGATGCAGGAGGTCTTCCACTGCTGAAAACTGTTGATGTCAGGGTTATGGGCAAAGGTGACTGTTCTCGACCACTGCATTTTAAGAAGTGCGTGACTGCTATGGACGTGGGCCATAAGAGGAAATTACCAGTTAAACTTCTGAGGAAAGATTGAAAATTGCTTTGTTTTTTCCAGATGAGAATATTGAGGGGCAACATAAGACTTAAAATTATTTTCCAGGCTTACTGAAGATTGGAGGATAGTTGCTTAACTTGCAGTAAGGGAAACTCACTCATGAAAAACTTTTAATTACAATACTAATTAAAGAATGGAACAGAATATCTTGACTAGATGATAGCACTTATGTCATTGGAGTATTTTTCAGAACGTTTTTTTCTCTAATCTGGCAAGTATTCTTACTTTCAGAAGTTTTAGCAGTTCTCAGTTTAGAAGTTTAGTGGTTTTATTAAATGTAATAGCAAACTATGATATCTGCATCTCTGCCATTGAATGTTTTTCACTTTGTAAAGTTTCTAAAGTTTTGTAGATCAGTGGTGTTAATAATCTTAGAAGTCAATTAAAAGTATATTAATATTCATAGTGCCTGTTTTCCTGTGCTTATAGTGGTATTAGTTTGAAATTCAAGACCAGATAGTAATTTCAGATGCAAATCAGCAAGGAAGCTCAAAAAAGATTGTAACTTTTTTTATGAATCTTTTGGCCTTAAGTGTATTTTGTATTTCTGCCTAAGAACTGCAGAAATAGAGAAACTTAATGTATGATTAAATAGTGAAAATGGCAATGCACAAACTGTTATCAATTTGTTGAGAACTTCATTGCCTCTAATTAAAATAATCTTTGGTAGTGTTTCAGAGGGACAAGTAAACTTGAAACTCATTGTTTTCCATATTGAACATGTTGTTCTAGTAAAGAATCCAATCAGCTGAAAATAATTTCTAAAAATGTGCTGTTTGATCACAGTCAGACTTTTTTCCCTAAACAGAGCACACTCTCACATGCTTCCAATCTTCTGAAAAAGATTTTGAGGTTTGCAACATATTTCTGTATCTAGACCAATAAAAATGCAAAGCTAAAACGAGTCATTAATGTGACACTTCAATCTTTATAGCACACAGAGTATGTTTTTCTACAGTTTATCAAGCACAAGACAAAGCAGAGCTATCTGAGTATGAAATTAAAGACAGTGAATGGTGAAGTTCATTCATTCTTGTTCTTTTCACTTTTTGGTTTTGATATAGCAGTGTTCCTTAGATGGGATTTCAGGAGTAAAAATGCCTGGATGCTGCTTAACTTTATTAATTTTCTTTTTTCTTTTATTGCTAAAGTGTTCAGTGACTCTTTATGGGAGTGTGACAGCACATAGGAATTGCAATTCTTATGTTGATCTTAAGATGCAACATGTTCCTTCCAAGGAAGTGCACAGTAACAAGCTTTTATAGTTAGGGAACAATATTTGCACATTCAGTGATAACAGAATAAAGGACAGCTGTTGGGAGGAAGACCATACATGTTGACCCTTCAGAGCACCTTGAGGTATTGTAAGGTAGGGCCACTCTAAGTTGGCACTGCTGTGTCAGGAAACACATCTGTCTCCTGTCTTGTGACAGGAGAAGTGTCTATATGGCTATGGAGTGTACTTGGCTTAAAATAACTTTCCTGCTAAATCAAACTCAACCAGGATTTGTTCCCCTCTTCAGTTTGGCGTGCAATGGCAAAAATAGTTGTGCTGATGGAAGGAGAGGATCTTGCAAAAGGAAATGAATGAGCAGCTAGGGAAGATTGGGACTGGGGTTTTTTTAGTGCTGATGCGCTTTCGCTAGTTGGAAGTGATTATGAAACTGAGTTGCTAGAGAAAGCTGAGAACAGGGGCAGGGAACTACTGCTCTTTCTAATTCCCTCTGGAGTTCTAACACACTTTACAAGCTGCTTATGAAAATAAAAATATGTGTTATTTTACTCCCACAGCCACCAACAGCAAAAATGCATGCGATTATAGAACGAACTGCAAACTTTGTCTGCAAGCAGGGAGCACAATTTGAGATTATGCTAAAAGCCAAGCAAGCACGCAACTCCCAGTTTGACTTCTTACGATTTGATCACTACCTCAATCCCTACTACAAATTCATTCAGAAGGCTATGAAAGAGGGACGATACGCTGCTCCTTCTGAAAATAAAGCGGACGAGAAAAAACGTAAGTTGTTGCCTGCCTGTCAAATGGATGGCTTCAGGATGTGAATCATTGAAACATCCACTGGTCTTTTTTGGTAAAATAGCTACATCTTTTTGGTGCACTGCAATGGTAGTGCTGTTATCTTGCAGCTGAGATTGATGTGATGATTCAAAATTTTTCTTAAATTGGAGAACATTTTTAAAAGAAAAGATGGTTTTGGGAAACTTTCACATACAAGAGCTGCTATGATCTTGGAGCTTTTTGAAACACTTGTATAGCTTTAGTCCAATGGAAAGTTGGTCTGTGCACTTAGGTTTTAGTTTTATTGATGGCCAGCAATATCTTCTTGTATCTATGCTTTTCAGCAAATTTATGAAAACGGTAGTTTCTTAAGAATGCATGCTTGTCCTGTACCATCTTTCTTTCCCAGTACAAATCCATAGTAAACCCAAATAAAATTCAGACATTGCTTTTATTTAGACTCGAGAGTCAAATCTGAGGAAGAAGATGATGACGATGATGATGATGATGGAAATTATCTGCATCCGAGTCTCTTTGCATCTAAAAAGTGCAGTAGACTTGAAGAGCTCATGAAGGTACTTGATCCTACTAAAATTACTTTCTATCATGTAAAACATCTGATTCGTGGGCATAAAAATTCTAATATGCAGGTGTTAAGATCTTCTGTTAACAAAGATTTATTTTTTTTTTCCCCCTAGACTTTGTCTTAGTAATTTAAGTCTGTTTTGGTAAACTTTCAAATTACCTTTTCTCTAGTATGTAAATTGTTATTTTTCCATCTGGAAGGAATTATATTTCTATTTTTGATGCCCGCTGGTATTGAGGGCATCACTCAAGGATTTATCGCGCAGAACCTGTATTGAAGCTGAAAAGATTAAGATATTTAATGCCTTCTGTATATAAGCTGAGGGAATGTTTTCTTTTTAGATTTTAGTACATAAAATATTGACATGAAGTAATAGTTTCAGCAAATAATATTTCAGCAGAATGCACTACTCATTAAGTGTAAATTTTGCTGGGTGTTTTAGTTATTTTTATTTTCTGAGTTTGATCAGTGATGGAATAATAATAGGAATGACAGATGGTTGTACACACTTGAGGTTTTCAGAGGAATTGCAGTGGTGCTGACTGATATTTAGACGTCAGGTTCTGTGTCTTATCCCAGCCTTGGCAGTAAACGAGTAAGAGTAATACCCACTTTTTTTTTAATGTCATGGATTGCTGTTCACATTAAATGTAAAGTGTTTTTTGTTTTGTTTTGTTTTCCCCTAATTTTAAAAAAAGAAGTTGATTCTGATGTGAGAGCTACAAAAACAGTAACTTCAGTGTTTGGACAATATTACTGATGTCTATTAACTTAGATAAATTTGCTTTCCAAATTAGATTGACACTATCATGCTTTGAATACATACTTTAAAATTTAATCTTCTTTTCTATTCTCAAAATTTTTTCAGCCTTTAAAGGTAGTAGACCCTGATCATCCACTTGCAGCACTGGTGCGCAAAGCGCAATCAGATAATAACTCATCTACACCACAGTCAACAGATGGGGCAGCTGTACAGACATCACAAGCAGAATATTCTTCTGATTGTAAGTGCATTGTGATTAGACAGCTGGTGGTGTGTCTTGATGAATTGTATGTGGATGCTGGTGGGAAGAAAGTACATTAGCTTCATACCTGATAATTCGTAACTGGTATTTATTCTTTTTCAATCTCCTGAATCTTTGAAAGGGCATTCTTCCACTGATTATCTGTGGAATTGTTAGCTGCTTAGGAAAAACTGAAGTGGGGTGGAGGGAGTGGACAGGTGGGAGGCCAAGTCTCCAGTCTGTGAGTATGGTTAGCACAATACCCGTAATGATTTTTGATAACTTCCATCAATTTCTATTAATGAAGCCTAATGAATGCCTCACTGTTGAATATAAAACTGTCCTATAAAGTCATTCATGAGATTCCCGTTAAAAAAAGCTTACTGTATTAAGCAAAATGCAGATGGTAAATCTACTTTGAGCGGTTTTGCTGAAGTGTCTAACACTAAGAAAAATCTGCAAAGGTAAAATCATGTAAATGGAAGGATCCCACTGAAGTGATAAAACCAGGTTTTAGTATAATACTCTGTTCTAAAGTTGGAAGTAGTTTTATGGTAAATAAATAAATCTTTTATTATACAGTCAATTCCTATAATTTTTCCTTTTACCTCTTATTCTGTGCACTGGTGCAATGTTATATGTAGAAAATAAAATTCAGGAATATGCAAGATTCAAAGTTAAAAATTGATCTTTTAAATTATATTTCTCATTACAATACCTGAGAGGGAGTACTAACTTTTAAGTTCCATAGCTACAGAGGGCATCCTTTAATAAAGGAGTAGATAATCCTATTTTATTTTTTTCTCAAAAGAATAACAAAAGCAATTACATATTTAAATAATAAACAAGCAATGTGGAAAATTGTATGCTCAAATGCTTTTTCTGATACTGAAATTCTAAGACTTCCTCCTATTTCCAAATTATTATTAAATCTTTAATCTTAGATTTTTCTTGATAAATGTAAATACTCTTCTGTCTATAACCTCTTTTAAGAATAAACTTTGCTATGAAATTTTTAGCAACATTATCTTAACTTCTCTGGATGTGTCTGCTTTCCATTATCTTTGAAGCTGCTTAATGCAGGCCTTGTAAAAAGCTCCTGCAAATTTTGCAAATTCTGATACACAAAAAGGTGAAGTCAAACTTAATTGGGTTTATGTGCCTCTAATTCTTTCCCAATTTCAGAATTCTGAAAGTCCTTGATTCCTTAAATATAGAAATGAAACTTACCCTTTCATATATGGGACTTACCATTTGACACTACTGAGATATAAGAAAATTTATATTGCAGCCTTCACTACAGTAGGGTTTCATGATATTATAAATTTGTAGGTAATGAGTAGTATTAGTTCAGGGTGGTGGTGGTGGAGTTTTTTGGTTTTTTTAGTAAAGTTGTTGCAAGTAGGTATCACCATAATGATCTGAGTTGATTTTGATGCATTATAGGTTCAGGACCCCCTAAAGGATTACAGGTGTTGTCAGGGTGAAATATATGGAGAAGAATATGCATGGAAGTAATTTTAAAACTGTACCTTAAGAGAATCTTAATAAAACTGAAATAAGATTTCTGTGGATAAATTACTGGTTATTCCAAGAAAAGACTATGATCAGAATAAGTATCTCCATAGAATAATGCTCATCAGTTTTCTGATTACTTTCATGCCAGGCTTGACTCTGAATGTGTATGATGCCAACTGGGAGATTATAATTTAGTAGCAATACAAGTTAAGTTTGCAACTCTTCTCCTTGCCTTTAAAATTTAACAGATCTTTATCCTGCTCTCCTTATAGATAACTTATTCTTTGAAGAAAGTAAATACTGCCACACAGGAATGTTTATGAAACTTTTAAGAGGGTAATTCATTATAATTTAATGCATCAATGAAACTTTCCTTCCAGAAATGTAAACTCTTACTGTAAATCCTTTTGAAATATTTTACCTGAATACATTCTATTTATACATCTTTCTGCAGAAAAGCTTTAGATTTACAAGAAGTAACTACCATTTAAAAGTGTTAAGCTAATTAAAGCATTATAAAATACTGTCCTGAAATAAAGCAAGCAAGCCATAAACCTTTGCACTCTCAGGAAATAAATATTTAGAATTGAAGAAGCCTCTAGTGTGGAAAACTTGCTCAGATACATTGTTCATTGTGTTGGTGTTAAATTGCAAAATCTGTCTACTTTTTGAGGTTTCAGTAAGTAGGTGTGTGTCTATATGTATAATGATGTAGTAGTTTAATATATATATGGTGATGCTAGTGGTTTAATTTCTCAACATTAGTTTTGAATATATATGCATTTCTTAACACATACATAGTTTTAACTGAGTTAAACTTCCAGAGGCCTTCTCTGGTTCACTTCTTTTTTCATACCTATTCGGCTTCCAACTGACCTTCAGTACGTTCTGATTCTGTCCCTTAATCTACATATTTCTTATTCATCCTAAGTGCATCAGGAGGAGCATTCTTTTTTTTCTTTGGGTTGTGTTTTTTTTTTTTACGCTAGAAATTAGGTACTACTTCTTAGTGTGTTGTGTGAATCTGGATTCTCAATGTATTTGTTCTGATGCAATAATGGTTTGGGTTTTTTATTAGGTGTTTTTCTTCTAATTAGAACATTGTTCTTAAATATGTCTTTTTATAGCAACTGTGGCAGCCATGTATTATAGTTACTATATGCTACCTGATGGAACCTATTGCCTCGCGCCTCCACCTCCAGGAATAGATGTTGCCACCTACTACAACGCGTTGCCTGCAGGGGTGACTGTATCAAGCACTACAGGAGTAGCAACAGTACCTCCACCCCCCGGTACTACACCTCCACCTCCCCCAGAAACAACTGATAGCAGCAGTGGGTTGACTTCTACCACAACATCTACAAGGTACCACATACAGATTTGTTTGTTGGTTGGAGGGGTCTCTTTCCTGCACTTCAATATGAAGTATTTAGTGAGGGTTCTCTTATTGGTGATTCCTCAGTAACATTCACCAGTGTTTATACAGCTTTTATTGCCTCCACTTTGGTCTTGGATATTGTACATGGTTATTGTTACTCAGCTACTAGGAATTTTTTGCATGATGGAAAATCAAGTTATTTTAACTGCATGATGAACCTAGAGAACACACCTCTGTGATGTTTTTTCTGTTAAAGCAAGAGTCTGAAAGATATTTATGTTCTATTTATAAAAATGGTGTATTTTGATGTTTTCAGCACAATTGCTCCAGTGGTTGCCATTATACCTCCACCCCCAGATATTCAACCTGTTATTGATAAACTAGCTGAGTATGTTGCTAGGAATGGGATAAAATTTGAAACCAGTGTTCGTGCCAAGAATGATCTCAGGTAAGAGAAAACGTTATTTTAACTTTTAAAATAGAAGTTGAGGTTTTCATTTCTAAATATATTACCAGGACATGTGGGTCTCAAGAAGAGAAGTACTATCTTTTTTTTTTTTAATTGAAATTCAGGGACCTACTTAAAGGTAATGCCAAAGCATTGTTGCCCAAATCCTCAAAACAACCAACCTAACAAAAACATCTCTAGAAAGCATGCTCTGAATGTGTATCCTCTGGAAGTTTAGGTATAAGTTACAGTGCTTCCTAACATCAAATAGCATTCCATTCACTACAGAAAATTAGATGGCAAAGCGTTGTTGGTATTTACTATGTTCATGTGCATTTTCTAATACTCAGTTTTCTTTTAACAGATTTGAGTTCCTGCAACCATGGCACCAGTATAATGCTTATTACGAATTTAAAAAACAGTTCTTCCTTCAAAAAGAGAGCAGTGATAACTGTCAGGTACATATGTGTTTGTATATACATATATTAAAAATGCAATATAAGTGAGAAAAGGACTTGCTTATCTCTTGTGATGCAATGAGACTTCTAAAAAATGGAACACTGAATTCTGGAGAAATTGTTCAGCAAAGGATGTGAATGCTTTTTTTTGTTGTTGCTCTTTAGCTTTGTATAGCATTTAAATAAGGATACATAAGGTGGTGTGATATTTAGTTCTTGGTTTTTAGTATAAGCAGCCACTCGGTGTGGTTGTAATATAAAATGGCAACCCGAAAATCTTTCGCCTTTCTATACGAAGGAGTATATGCTTTGTGGAGGTTTAGAGCTTTGTAGGATTGGGATTAGTGTTCTGTTGTCAGAAAGGTGAAGTATAGTTTTTTAACAACCGTATATTCTCATATGGCTCATGGTTCTTTATAGGACAGTAGCACAGTAGCTAGACTATGTTTCTGCCATGCTTTTTTCTGAGGGAGGTTTTGTTATAGAAGAGTCCTGTCATGATTGACTGAAACAATATTTGAGCTTCAAAATCTTGCATCAGTTTCCTACTTACTTTGCTGCTTCTAGTCCATGTTATTAGAAAGTGATACCCAGACTTGGCATCCTTGTTTTTAACTGTTCTCATGTTAGCTAATCTCATTACATTGTTCTCTTACTGAAAAGAAAATTGCAAATAGTATCAGAAATACATTATCTGATGTTAACTTTTCATGGGAAAGAGCTATTTTTTTTTTAGGCCCTATGTCATTTGTCATCCCAAGGCTTAGATTGGGGAGCCTTAAACTGAAGAAGGTAGGCCTGTGGGTAAACTCCTCAAAATCGCTTTGTGGAAAATGAAGAAATTCATTACTAGTTGCTGTTTGAAACACTTGTGTCTAATATTTTGTTTTAATAGTGAAAAATGTTTTGCAAACACTGTTTTTAAAGATAAGCTGCGGTAAACATGATCTTATTCAGTTGTTAAATACAATGGAAAGTTGTCCTGTACCAAAATGATAGCTATTATTCTAGAATTTATAATTTGCAAACAAGTGGGTTGAATTCATAATACTTACATAATTAATAAGGACTTGTTAACATTTATTTTGGGGGGAAATTGTACACTAATCAAAGTGTAACAATAAAGGATTCATTTTAAGTGTTCAAATGAGTACAGCTAAGAAGCAAGCAGAAACTGGTTTAAGTCCCTTGAGGTCATGTGTAGCAATGCATATTTTGCTACTGCATGGTTTTGTAGATAATGCCATTCTCTTTAATTTTTTAGAATAATGATTTCAATATTATCTTTATGCTTTAGTAATGTATGTATAGGCAACTAATGCAATTGATTGTTCTCCTTTTGGCCATTAAAGTTAATAAGAAATTGTACTACTGGCTTCAGTAAATACGGGATGAAGTCCTTGATTTCCTTGTGTTTTTCCCCTTTGAGGATTTTCAGAAATTAGTTCTGTTGCTCTCTGCAGCCACTCCCTGACCAATGAAAGGATCCCTTCAATACCTGGTTTTTTAACATCAAAGCATACTTAACAGTAGCCAGTGGAAAGCAGCCAAACTATTTATTGAGAGGCTCATTTAAATGTTAAATGACTTAATGTCATCACCTGACTCACCGTGTAAATATTTTTAATTTTCTACAATATCTATCTTGAAATTTCTATATGGTGAGTTTAGAGGTAATTTTGAATGAGTCGGTCATGTAATAGTAGAACCAGTAATTCTTTACTCTCTTGAAAAATCTCAGCACATCTGTACTGTATCAATTGATAGGCCCAGTGTTCTTCAGCAAAATGTTGGAACAAATCAAACACATTAACCTGTGTTGATCCCTGTAAAACTTGATTTTGTAAAGCAGTTATCATGCAATTGTACATTAGGAAAAAACGTCATAAACTTTCATTCTGTCTCTGTGAATTAATTTTAATGGATTTTTTCCTGGACCCTGGAGATCAAGACCTAGAAGAATATACTTTGGAAAAAAAGTATATGCTTTTAGGGTCTACTTTTAAAAAACATAATTTTTAAAACAGTTGTTGGCAACAGTGTACCAGCTGAAGAACATTTTCTTTGCTGTTAAATAACAACACATTCTTACTGTAGGTCTATAGTTTTTGCAGCCTATGGGTTTACATGAAGCAGTGCATTATTTATAAGAAGCAGACTTTTGGTCATGAGTACTTATTGATGTAAATTAGCTGTTATGTGATTAGCTGATAATGTGATTTTTGAAATGGCTGACAAAATTGCAGCTCCACAGACACTGCGTTAATTTTTTCATGAACTACCCAGTTAGTAAGTTTGCACATTTCTTTTGAAAAGGGAGTGTCTTCATCTGAAGATGTTCCAGCAGATACTGCCAGTGATACACCAAGTGAGACTCAATTTACAGATGAACATGCACCTGAAGATGCATCTGAGCCAAGTGCTAAGGGAGTTCCAGGAAGTAAAAAGGATGTTCCTCCTTCTAAAACTGTCAGTGATGGTAAATTGGTAAAAGGTATGTTAGCATGATTTGTTGGCCCTGAAAATATTTGTTAGCATATACTAAAGAAAAAAGGGGGGAGAGGCAGGGGGAAAGTAGGGAAAAGAATTTCATCATGCAGAAAATATTTTCATGGGAAGCATCAAAATAGGACTGAAATAAGTAATTTGATTGCTTTCATATTTCTTTCTTATCAGACTATCAGGTATTTATGATCTGACAGAATAAATTGTTTTATTTCAGTTTTGTGCAAAGTTGAAGGCTGTCATCAGTGACCTCAGTAGAATCTTATTTTTGTCATTTTAAACTTGACAGTTATAAGTTCTGTGCAAGAAAGAAGTTATTCCTTCTGAATAAACCAGTAGTCTTGTTCGAAACCATACATATGGAGGAAGTATGCTAGGCTTACTACTCAGTTGCTCAGTCTTCCTGTGTTGGATATTAATCATGCTGGAATAAAAGACCCTTTTCATGTCTAAGTGGAATGTTTTTCCTCTTATAGTCACAGCAGCAGAGGGACAAAATGGCAGGATCTCTTGGAAGTCCGTCAAACAAAGTCAGCTGACACACTATTAGTGTCCTGAGTTAGAGAAGTGATGATTTGTATCTGGGAACTGATTTCCTGGCCTATTGGGAAAAGATATCTTAAAATTTCTTCTTTTCAGTAAAAACTAGAAATGTAAATCTTTTAACTAGAACTGAAAGCCACTGAAAAAAACCCAAACAAAACAGGTAAAACACTCTTGACCTGTGTTTCCATGGATGGGTACTGCTTTCCTGCCACCTTAGTGGCTTTCTTAATTGCTGATAAGTTTATCTACTCCCTGTGGTCCCTTGGAATTCTCTCTTCCTGCTCCTCACTGCAGTTTCTTTCCCTCCACGGGCTGCAAGCTCCAAGCTTCTTGCCGTGGTTGTCTGGCTGTCCATACTCTGCAGTTTCTTCTATGGGCAGGTTGAGTAGCTTCCCCAGCGAACAAGCAATCTTCCCTGTCTTCAAAGATGCCCTATTAAGAGAGTGTAATATACCACAGAAAATTATATCATTTCTTCTTGTTGTGTTATTAATAAATGGCAAACTGGAACCCATGGTTTAATAATAATAATCTGCTCAAATTTAGATGATGGAATGTAACCAGTGAGTCATTTCATGACAATTGTATTCCTATAAACTTATTTTCATTTCCTCTAATATGATAGAAATCCCACTTTCTTGTAACCCAAATACAGTACTTGGCTGCAAGACAAATGTAACATCCGCACTAGATTTTTCTTCTGCCTCTGAGGCAGCGAAATCCCATTTTAGGATTTGTTTTGTCATATGAAAAAGTTGGAAAATCACTATTATAGTATCTCTTCTCCTGGAATTCTTGAGTTCTTTATTTCTGAGCCTATTTTCTTACCCCAGAATTACAAGATGCAAAGCTTATATTTTATAAACCTTGGTTTGTAATTTCATTATTGTATTTAAATTTCCCTAATTGGAATCTTATAGGCTACATATGCAAAAGGTATTCTGAGAAAGATAAATATTGCAGCAGACCATATGGTAGTAGGTTGCTTTGCTTGAGATGTGTGAGAAATTCCATTCTTTATTCTTAGAAGTTGCATTTTGGATAAATTGTTTAGAGATTAATTCGGTATTTATTTTTTTTTTTTCAGAAAATGGTTCTCAAAAAAACATTCCAAGGAAAATTCTGTGAGGCAAAAGGATTATTTCGGACTCAAATATAGTTAGATATTAGCTATGCTTAATATTTTTTGAAGATGCATTAATACAGCCTAGCTTGAAATGATCCACAGTTTCCTTTTCATTGTGATATTCCATTTTTTTACAGGCATTCTTTTTCCTTTCAGTGTACTGGCATGAGTGTGTTATGCTGTCCTTTTGTGTGGGAGTAGTAGGGGCTGCTTGAAAGGAATAGTTGACCACCAATCTTGCTACAGCAACACTAGCTAAGACATTTGGGGAAAAGTACTTAGCTTTTGTGTTTATATCTCCTGTAATGAAATGTTGTTAACTCCCCAAAGTAATTAATTTTCATATAGATGGAGATAAGTCTTTAAATTCTGTTCTGTGAGCCTGCCAAATGCTATTGTTGTGCAAACCATCGATTTAGTGTGAAGGAAACATGAGGGACCATATCATACTGCAGCGTGTCAGATAGGAGCCTGAGCACAGAGCGTTTTCATCTTAGGCTTGGAAGAGTAGATTGTTCATTGGGGAGAAGAAGTACTGAAACTAAAATTTATTTGGGACAGAATATGAAATTATTTATCTTATTTCAGGAAATGTAATTCCTGAGATGGTTTAGAGTACCTTCCTTTTTCCCTGCTGCTCCTGAAGTATTGGGAAAAGATTTTGAGATAGATCTTTACAGGGCAAATGAAGTTTCCAACATTTGTTTAACAAAAAAAAAAACCCAAACAAACAAACAAAAAGATTGTGTGTCCTTTTCCCCAAAATAGTTAGTATAGCATAAGGTTGATACCGGTTTCCTTTTTTTATGGTGTAGTCTGCATGAGTAATGGATAAAGTCAAGAAATGCTTTGTACTGTAGTCTAATGATGTGTAAAATCTTACCCATTCATTCACAGCATCGTTTGCTCCAATAAGCTTTGCAATCAAGGCCAAAGAAAATGACCTTCTTCCTTTGGAGAAAAACCGTGTTAAATTAGATGATGACAGTGATGAGGAGGAAGAAGAGGGCAAGGAAGGCCAAGAGAATGCTAATAGTGCTTCAAACCATACTCCAGCTGTTACTGCTCCTTGTACTGCTGCTGAAGAGAAAAAACCTCAACTTACACAGGAGGAGTTGGAAGCTAAACAAGGTATCCCATGTTACACTGGAAGCAAAATGAAAGATTGAGTCCTAGTTTGTAGTCAGGCAAACTACAAAACTGTCATGTGAATAAGTATGGCGTTTTAGGTATTTTGAATCTTCACTATGTCATGTTAACAGGAATCAGAATCTCTTCTTTTCCCATAGTTTCCTGCTTATTGTTAAGAATGAAATCTTCATTGGTTGCTCAGCTAAAATCAAACTTGTAGCACACTGGAGTTCAGTACTTTGCCCTGATGCATGATCTTTCTGAATTTTATTTTGGTTTTCAATTACAACCTCGGAGTAGAACACTAAACTTCTAGTTTCCAGATTGCATTAACAGAGCCCAGAAAAAGGCATGTCTGTTTCTCATTTTCTTCAGAGAACAATGAAATGCTTCAAGCTATTTTTCGGTTATATAGCACTCCCATATAGACTAGTATCACCTTGTTGATGTTTTGTTACTCTTATAATGCAATGCCATTAAGTCTTTGTATGGGTTTTTCCTGTTACTGTGTTTATGTAAGGGCAGAAGGGTATGCTGTGTGAATTTGAATTAAATGATCTTTTAAAGGGATCAAATTTCCCCCATTCCTCCCCAAGGCTGTTTCACAGCAGAGAGTGTTTAATAAAGTGGAGATGCTGTCAGTGTTTACCAGCTTAAAAACTTAATATTTTTCTTACAACTATGAGTATGCCACAGGAATTTAATTTTTCATTTTCAAAATGTTTTTTTTTCTCCAAAGTAGCAGTTCCTTTGTAAACTTTAGTAACACAAAGTATGCTGTGGTGATACATATATAAAGCAAATATGAAATATTTTGTATGATAATAAAAACGAAGTGTAAAACATGTTCGGAAAAATTTGTGTGTTGGAAGAACTGTGCAATTGAACAAAAAAAAAAGGTCATCTCGTATATGCATAGAACACAAAAGTGGAAGTGTAAGATGAAAAAATTAGAAAAAAGACCCATTAGGCACACAGTTAAACGAATTGGCTTATTCTCTTTCTGTAATCACATAACAATAACTGTTGGTTGTAACAATGGTGAAAGAGTTTCTGAAAATTTCTGGAGCAGCCCTTTTTGTAAACATTAAGACGTATGTAAATAGGGCTGGAAAATGTGAGGTAAAGAACAGATCTATGGAAAGAGCGAAGTGGAGAGTTTGCATTGCTTTAACAGGTACAAGAAAAAGCTTGTGGATTTACAGTGCTACTTTTCTAGATGTCCTTTTCTATTTACAAAAGCTAAGTACCCTGAATTTTCAGGATTGGATTTTCATGTCATTTTCTTTAAGCTTAAAAATTTTTACTTCACCTGTACTGCTTTTCATCAATTAAATTATTTATCTATGAATTAAGATGCTTGGAATTTCATAATTTCAAGCTGATGCATCCTTATTATGTCTTTGAATGGATGTATTAGAAAGGTTTGAGAATGGTTGGAGGGGCTGGTTGGTTGGTTGTGTTGGGGGGGGAGTTGTCGCAAGGAAACCTAAGCTCCCCAAGTGTGACTCACTCTAAACTTTATGCTTAATTGTCTTTCTTAGCAAAGCAGAAACTAGAGGATAGATTAGCAGCTGCAGCAAGAGAGAAGCTTGCACAGGCCTCCAAAGAATCAAAAGAAAAGCAGCTACAAGCAGAGCGCAAAAGGAAAGCTGCACTGTTCTTGCAGACCCTGAAAAACCCTCTGGCAGAGGCAGAAACTGAGAAAATTGAAGAGAATTCCTTCAATAATGAGGTAAGCAGGAAATAAATTTCTCTTTACCATAAAGCTAGCGGAAAACTTACCTATAGAGCGTGAACCTGACAGTATGTTATGAAGTTGACTGAAGAGATGGAAGCTTTTCTAAATGGGGAGAAATTTGAATTTTAAGCACTGTTAATATTTTTCAGTTATTTTACATATGTCTCTCATCTGTCATTAAAGAACTGGTAGAGAAATATGATGCATAGTTCAGAGGTCAGTTAGCCAGTTGCAGAAGGGAGAACAAGCTTGCAAGTTTAACTCTGTACTAGTGGTCCATGAATTAGAATGCTTACCTTTCAGGAGTATTGGGCTATCTGTTGTGATATTTACTTATTTAATGTGTATTTTGATGTGACTAGACATCTTCAAGTTCAGAAACAGTTCACAGGCAATTGAGCTTACTTTAACACTTATTTTGCACCCGTTCTGCTGGGTTTTGTTGTTTGATTTTTATTAATTTAACTGGCATGAAACTTGAGATGAGCAGTGAACTGATGTTTGTGATTTAAGGTTTCTAGGTGGGAGATCCTTAATCAAGAAGACAAATACATAGGTGGGAGAAAACCAGGCTATATAATGGTTGCTCTTCATCATCTTTGTGTTAGTTGAGCATTTCATGTAAACTCCTTAAAAGCTTAGAATGCTAGGATGTTCTTCTTTCTCTTTTAGGCCCAAGTTTAGTATGGGAGTTATAAAAGATTTTGTATTATTATAAGGATAGGATTTTAAAAATAAAACTAAGTTTACAGATAGTGGCACAAAATTCAAATAAATACATGTATGTATGTTATTCACTAAGCATAGTCAATGAAGAGTCAAACCAAAAAACTCACAGTGAAATAACTGAGGGGACTAATTACTCTGCTAGCTGTCTTCCAGAGAACTGGAAGTAGACACACTGCGTTTGCCTACTTGATCATGAAATGACCTAATCCGTTGGGCTTGTTCAGCAGAAGCTCTTTATTTTGGAGAAGCAAGTATCTTTCTGTAGCAAATCAATTTGGAGTGGTAGTATTCCTGCACTTCTTTCAAAGAACAGTTTGTGATAGTTGTGTTAGAAATTCAAATCCTCTGCTTCTTTTAGAAAACTACTAGGAAATAGTCATGTGGCAGAGGCATACTGCTTTCCATCTTTTTTCTGCCTTGTAATTCTCTTATCCATTTGCACCCATTTTCACTGTTCGGATGGTCAACCACAATAGGTAATACTAGGGTAATGTCAATTTGAGGGCTTTCAGAAGCTGTTTGGAGTAGGTCATCATGATAATGCACTCTTAGGCCAAATCTGAACGTAACCTGAATATTGCTGATGACTTATTATTAGGTTTTAGGAACACAAAAAGATTGCTAGTAAGTTCCCTTGCCATTTGGGTGTTTGGGCATTTTCTCATTGCCATAGTTTGGATTGCTAGAGTTTATCACAAAGAGGAAAAAGAGGATTTATCATGCAGAAGTAACAGCTAATCATCTAGTTGGCATTATCTTCTTCAGCAAACAGAACCATTACTAGTCAGTCTGTTGATGAGTAGTTATAATAAAAATCCCTTTCTAGGCAGACCCTCTAGAAGTCAGTTTTAAGACTTAGAATTTTCGAGTAGGCCAGGTTAAAGAAGAATCTTGGGCCAAAAGACTTTAGTAATGAAACTTCAGTAATGAAATATAAAACAAAACTCTAAAAACCTTTATTGATCAAAGCCACATATCTGCTTTTTTCCTACTAATAAACAGAAAATGCTGTTTAAAATAGCTAAGAAATAATGTGTTTCACATAAACCCTTTCTGATTTCAATAAAAGAACTATGATTTTAAAAGCCTAAATGAGGGATTTGAATTTATTGTATAGGAAGATCCTTCAAGTATTGATTTGTTCGTGCATCGTAGCGCTATCCTGAAGCTTTTCTCTCCATCTGCAGGTTTTGGCAGCAGAGCTTGTTCTCTATCAAAGAGTCACTTTCCTGTTTATGTTGTGTATTTTCCATTTAAGTTCCTAATTGCTTAACTTCATCCACAGAGGACAATAGGCTCTTTTCCTACTTGGTTTCTGTTCTTTTTTTTCTTTTCCCCTTGTTCCAGCTTTTTCACTGAGCCACTTCCTCTTTCTGCCAGTATAGTGCTTGTTCTAGCTTAAAAAATGATAATTTTACTTTCAGGAGAGTCACTCGTTTTTATTCAGCCTAAGCATCATTTTATGATAAGCACATCCCAATTCAGTGCGATCTGATGCATGCTTGCTAAAAGACAGGGGAGTCTGTATTTCCAGCACCTGTACGGACACCTCCAACAAGTCCAGGCAATCTCTTCTTAATCGAAGAAAAGCTGTCAAAATCCATTTTCAACAAAGTCACCTTAGACTTACATCTTCACTGCAATAGCTGTAAACAGCTGTGGGGGAAAAGTAGGAATGGGATTTAGTGTAGACTATGTAGTTTCCTGAAACTTAACCTAAATAGAGCCGGAATTTTATGCAGCTTGGGGTATTGTTGTAGGATCCTTCACAAGCCTGATGGAAATTCCTGTGTTTGTCTGTATATGCTGCAGTCAGACCTTCCATGCACATTGCAAATACAAATATTGTTGGGAAGTAGAACCTCAGTTTCCTGAGTTTGGAATTACATTGCTTCCAGAAAAGCCAATAAATCACTCTTGGTTGCACTAATCAAGCAAAACTTCATCTCTAGATACTGATAGAAAATTTCAGATATTGATTGTGACAGACTGGTTACAAGAATGAATGACATGGCTTTCCATCATTTCCTTTCCCACAGAAAGAATTCCAGTACCTAACAAGTAATCATTGCCCAGTTCTTGATTTTTCCAAATAAATCATGGATTACACCTCAAAAGGCTTTCAGAAGAACAGTTGAAAGACATACCTGCAGTTTAGGTGATCCATATCAGCATAGAGTAGCAGATACGCAAATTGAGTGTGGTCACATCCCAAAAGAGATCCTGTTTGGGATTCTTGTTGCTACTGCTAACAAATTTTGCCTGACTGGCACAAATGTTCAGTACTTTTTTCAGTTGTATATTGAAGAGTGAATGCAAAGAGGCAAAGACAATGCAAAACTCACCAGACTTGCAGTTCTGCTTTCCTTCTCAAGGGGATTTGTCAAGGACATGGTATTTCTAAGCTGAGGTTCTTTTGATATTTTTCTTTTAAGAGAATGCCTGAAATAACCAGTAACTCTTCAGTGGCAGCTGACTCTTTTTCAGAAGAGCAGATGAGTGTCATCATTGAATGGTTTGGGTTGGAAGGGACCTTAAAGATCATCTAGTTCCAAGCCCCCTGCCATGGGCAGGGACGCCTTCCACTAGACCAGGTTGCTCAAAGCCCCATCCTACCTGGCCTTGAACACTGCCAGGGATGAGGCATCCACAGCTTCTCTGAGCAACCTGTTCCAGTGTCTCACCACCCTCACAGTAATAATTTATTCCCAATATCTAATCTAAATCCACACTCTTTCAGTTTAAAGCCATTACCCCCTTGCCCTATCACTACATGCCCTTCTAAAAAGTCCCTCTCCAGCTTTCCTGCAGGCCCCCTCTAGGTACTGGCAGGCTGCTGTAAGGTCTCCTCGGAGCCTTCTCTTCTCCAGGCTGAACAACCCAACTCTATGGATGTCCATGGGAGATGCATAATTGCCATGAGATTGCCCCTGCCTAGTAACTGTATAAAAACTAGTAATACTATTTATGTGTATACACAGTGTACATTTGTGCTGAAAACGTGCTTACCACACACGTAGAAATGCATTAAATGAGCAAAGCTTTTTTGATCGCTGTCAGATTTTCCTGATACCTAGTATTCTTGAAAGAAATGCTGGTACTGAGCATACATTATACCTTTGAACAAAATTGATTCTGCTAACTGCATGTAAAGGACAGTTGATACCACAGAACATAGTGCTTTTAAGCTTTTTTGACTTCAGCTGATTCTTAAAAATATTTAGATCTACTTTTCCATAGCTGAATTATTTCTTTTATAGGGTTTCCTGTTTTTTCCTTAAAGTGAAATCAAGCAACAGGAAAAGGCTGAAAAATGAGCTTGAGCAATGAACCAGCACAGCTTTTCACAAATGGCTCCTCACCATTCATTCTTGCGTGCATTACAACAGTGCAGTTAAGCGTAATACTTTCTCAAACCAGTACTTGGAAAACGTGTAGCTTAGCTCGGTTTCCAAAACTGATCAGCTTCCAGTAACATTGTAGCTAGTGAAGTCTTTGCCCTTTTTGAGAACATGGGTAAACTATAACTGGGTGGCATCTCACTTCTTGTGTTTACATATATATTTCCTGTAGACACTTTTGTAACAAGAAAATCAAGCCAATTGGCACATCTGTCAGGTAGTGTCAGTAAAGAGATGTTGCCATCATTCTGTAGTGAACATGGGTTCTTTGTCCTACAACAGGAAACAACCTATAGCTTTAACAACTGCAGTTCTAGATACGCAGAGCTGGAGTATGCCAGGTTGTCTGGAGTGTTGCATTGAAATGCTTTTTTTATTTCTAAACAAATATAGTAAGGTGTTTTGTAATCTGAAATGCAAACCTTATCCAAAATTATTACAATTAATTTAAATTTAAAAAATTAAAATGACTTATTTATATATAAAGTAGAATAAAGGCTAGTTGTGCATGTTCCTTTATGTATTTATCAAAAACTGAATTAAGTAGATTAGACATTGGGAGAGCTCATGTTAAGATGGTATGTTTGTTTTGTTTTGTTTTACTTTTTAAAAAGTATTATTATGTTTATTTTTATTTTTCAGCTTAATAAAGCAAATAAGTTGGCTATTGGCACGAGTTGAATTCTGAATATAGGTGTCACCCTTGGTAGTAGGCCTTGGTACAGTGCACTTGGTATAGCAGGCTTGTAACATTTTTGCCATCTTTTTTACGGGTTAAAATGTCAATTGTCTGCAAATGTGCTGGTTCAAAACTCTTGATTATCCCTAACCCTGTCCATCTGAGCAGTATTGTTCTTAAGTGCATCTGGGAGCAAAAGGTTGAAAAAGAGAAAGGAAAAGAATCTCTTATGGAGCTGTGGTTCTCCATCTGTGTGCAGCCAAGCCTCACAGGAGAAAACTGGCATGGTTCAGTGTCTTGCTGGTGAACTCTTGCTTAATGTTTTTGTTAACAGTGGTTGATAATAGTAGCAGGTTATAGGAGTCTTGCAGAGGGAAAATCTAAGCTGCCGAATCATTCCTTCCCACAAAAAGTTTTGGTAAATATAATTTGTGTAGGTAAAGTCCCCTGTGCTGTCCTTGTGAAAGGAAGGACTGCAGACCTGCATTCTTTGTCAAAGAAATTGGTCGTAGGTAACCATTAAAGTAATTTAATTGATAAAGTGTCTCCCAGAATCTACTGGTTCTGGTAATACCTGACAGAAGTAGGAGAAGGGGCCAGCACTGTTGGCTGGCTAGACAAGGCACAGTGTTTTTAACTTCTTCAGCGAAGTTACTTGATGTAGTGACAGGTGTTCTGCAAGTGTAGTACCATCTGACTTTTGTCTACAGGACATGATTTAACTAATAGTGTGTCTGATGGGTTTCTAATATGGATTATTCTGCTAATCTCTCATATTTTATCCTATGTCAGAAATGCTTTAGGGGTGATAGTACTTTGATAGGCATGTAAAAGACAGTTGGTTATACCCAAACTGTTACCTGTATAAACCTTAGTATCCGATTTAAACAAGGAGATAAATCCACTATCATACTGCTGCAAAAACAGACAAGCTCATGATTTGAAAGTAACTCTATTTTAATGGCTTGTCCCAAATGTCATCTGCTGTTGTGCCTCTGAATATAAAGATTCTATAGTACAAAGCAAAACTTAACTTCTTTTGGTTCTTTCATCTTCCCTGTTTTGAAGCCCTGTTTTATCATTTGTTTCTTTAGATAGCTTGTCCTTACTGTTGTCCTGTATGTAACAATTTTCTTCTTTTTTTGTGTGTGGATAGCAGTCTGTTTATGAGTAAAACAGAAGTGTGCCATGTTTAAAAATAAGATGCCATTCAAGTTTTGCCAAGCATAACAGCATTATCCACAACTATAGATAGTGTACATTTTTCATGCTACTGTAGTTGATCCTACTTTTTTTAGCAATGGACTTGTAGATATTACTGCATGTCTCTTTGGAATAATAATGCATAACAATTTTATGTTTGCATATTTTCTTAATGTTAATTTGTGAGCAAAATTAATTGTCTAATGAAAACCATTCAATAAGTATTTAAAAGGAAAAATGCTTTAGAATATTTTAGGGCCATTCATTTCTTTCTTTACTTTTTTTTTTTTCAGAATACAGGTGTCTATATCTTCTGTTTAGCATGGAAGGGGGAGTGTGTGTGTTTAAATTTCCCTTATCTTGCTTTTTCAAAAGGACAGATAAAAACACCAAACAAAATGTCACATACTAATGTGGTATTTGGGGGGTGGATAGCTTGCTGGCATTTGGAACTTCTTGTTATTGCAAGAACCCTACTATCAAAAACTACATGAGTGTTGTAATTCCTCATACTGTAAATACTTTAATTAAAATTTAACAGGAGGAAAAAAGGTAAATATCAGGAACTGCCATCTTAATTAAGATAGGTGAGGCAGCTAAGAATGTTCTGTGCCTTGATTTTTAGTCTTCAAAGTACTCAAGATACAAAGGCTTATTGATTCATACAGCAAACAGATTCACAGCCACTGATTTCTTTACAGTTGGCCCTTCAAAATTGAGAATGCAAATTCTGTCTGGTTTTGAAGAACTTATCACAGTCAGTGTACTGTTAATAGCTGTGTTTCAGTGCAGCAGCTAAACCCTGATGAAACGGTTGAGTCTTCGAGTATTGAGTATCTCATCTGTTCTATAGGAACTTATTCTATAGGAAATGTTTTACCACTTCTATTTAATCATTTTCGCCAATTTATTGAGGCTAAGACTGACAAACTCTTCTAAAAGCAGTAACTGCTTGCTTTGATGCACAGAACAATCATGTGCTTCCATTGCTGGTAGACGGTTGCTTATTAATTCTCAATCAGGGAATACTTCACCATAAGCTTTGGGGAACCTGCGGTAAACAAGGTACGGTGGTAGAAAAGAATCTGGAGTATTTTCAGGTTTTATTGAAGTAAGAAAATTGTTTATTAACTCTTCACAGATCTGACATTCCTCACTGTTTCCAATTTTGATCTAACACAGGATTCAAATTACTGCAAAACTCAGCTGTTCAGAACAGAAGTAGTATTAGCCAGTTGTAAAAGTAGTAGTAGTAACATTATTGATAATGTTCTTTAGCAGCTGATTTTGCTTGTATCAGGAACAATGGTAGTGTTTTGTTCTGTTGCAATAAGCACCATTTGGTTCACTTCTAATGCTGGCTTTGTGTACTGATTAAGTAGCATAACCCCAGAATAACTAATGTATGTTCTGGTCTTATGAATACTGCAAATGTGCAAATGTCTTGTAATTAACTGAAGTGCTCGCTTCTGTTCTCATGTAGCTATAAAGTCTTCCTGATACAGAACTCTTTCCTAACCCATTACTGCTAAACAAGGGTTACTGAATCTTCTTTGTTTTCCAAAAATGTATATCTGAAACATTTCTTTGTACCAAGCGTTTACTGTAGGAAGTGTTATTTTAGTCAGATTTGCTTCAGTCGTGCAAATAAAATACTGAAGAACAACTCTGCCAGTGAAATTGTCTGACACTGTAGTGTTTAATAAGGGCCAAAGAAATGTGCTGTTACCCAAAATGGATAAAGTGAGATCAAATGAATGCTACCTGAATGTTTGCAGTGTAACCTCTTAGAAGAGATCTCAAAAAGTTTAAATCTCTCATCCCTGGAGATTCATAATAAAATTCATCAGGTAACCAGTTTGTTGCCGTGCTTTCCAAAACGGTGTGCTACTGGCCTGCAGATTTGCAGAGCCTGGTCAGTAAAACAGAGCTTTTCTGCCTGTCGGAAATGCTTAATAATCTCCCAGTATCTGTGCTTGCTTTGATACTTTTTTCCTGCACTTGTTCCTCCAATTTTAGTTCCCATTACCTTAGTTTGCGTGGATCAACTTTCACTAGTAAAAACACAAAAGAGTGACAGCTTCTTCTATTTGACAGAGGCTAACAGTTTCTTTTTTTCCAAATATTTTTATTCAGCAGCATTATTTATACACCTAGAAATTTTCTTTGTGGCTTGGCAACTTGCTGATGTTAAGTTCTTTCACTGAGCTCTGTGTTCTGCTCTGATGGTAAATTGGGTCATTTTGCTCATGACTTTTTTCTTGAAGGCAACCAGAGTTGCCACTGAGGGAATCAGCATGTTTGTTCACAGTTGATCATGCCGTTGTGACCTGACAAGTATCACCAGAGCTCCTGGTCACAGTGATGCGTTGCATAGGTTTGGACGGGTAGGTGACTTCTCCCTGTGTGTTAGCCGTTGTCCTGCACTCCAGAACCTGTGAATTCACCTGGGAGTAGCTAAAGTTACATCTGTATGGCTTTCCAAACATGATTCTTTAGTAACCTGAAGCAGTGGTGACTGAATCTACAGCCAGCCAGCCTGCAGCTGTGCTTTTCTCAGAGATGTCTGGACAACACTGTCACTCTTTAGTGTAAGTATCCTGAAAGTCAAGGAGAGCCCATGGTTTCAGCATCCAATGCTTTTGGTGGATATTTAGGGGTGCTTAGCATTTAGGTGTTCTTTGTTCTGATTGCTGAGAGAATCTCTATGTGTTAGCTAAAAGTGAATGTGTCATTCATTTATTAACATCCTTTTTGGCAGTGTTATGATAGCTTGTGTTTTATGTGGCCAAACGAACTGGGGTGCTGAAAACAGTTGTTTTTTTCTTCTCTCTCCTTTTCCTCTTAACTCTACTTTGCCTACAGCTATTTCGTTTCAAGCTATTAGAGGTGTCTACTTCAAGGCAAACTGGTCTATTACATATTCAGTAATGTTCAAAGTGAAGACTAAGACACTGTATAAAGAAATGAATAACATTGTCAAGGATCAAAAGTCGGCTGTGGTGGTCTCTTAGGAAACTCTGAAGTTTGGAGATGAGGTGTCTGCAATTACATGTGGTCTGTGAAGTTAGTGAAATTGGAAATGGGCATCTGGTAAACCAGTCACTCAAATTATCATGCTGTAAAATGTTTATAATCCTTGAAGCAAACTACTTTAGTGCTGCTTTATTGCTATTTTTGTAAATACTTTTGTAAATACTGTGATAGCAGTTATCCGTTAAAGCTCAGAAAAGTGTCATGGCTCTCTAACTTGAAGCAAAGCTGGATTTCCGATTATTCAAATGTGGTCAATTATTGCCTTGACATATTCACAGTAGGAGAAGGGTAAAAAGAGAGGAAAAGATCACCTGTTTCTAATTTGGTAATTTCAGTTTTTAATGTGTTACTTCTTATTCTGATCACGGTAAGCTTCCTTGTATCAAACGGTGAAAGTGTCAGATGAGGTGGAGCTGAAATTATGACAGAGGGAAACTGATTTCTCCAGTTGCCTTGAAATGACAGCTAGGGGAATGACACGCTTTGAAATGAGGACCATATCTATAGCGCCTGACTTGAATTGTTCTAAACAAGGTATTGAGCAAAATTCTCTCAGGTACAAGCTGATAATTTGAAAATTTCTTAGAGTATGGTATGTTTTGCTTGACTGACTGCAGTCAGAATTACTCGCTGAGCATGAATTGTGCATGGACCTGTTCTATCTTTGAGATAATAATTTTTGTGATCTTCTCAACCCTTTACATGCAAAACATTTATTTCGCAAAGTACAGAAATAATTTTTATCAGCACTAATTAGTTTTGCTGTTTTCCTTGAGGTTGTAATCTAAACAGCGCAGTTCAGGGATGAAAGTGACACTAAAACTTAACTTTAAATGTCAATAGTTCCTCATTGTATTTTCAGGTTTATCTTTTTTTAAATGAAAGGGATAAGTAGATGAAAAGATATCTGATAGTACCCATTTTTTAGAACACATTTCTTCTAAAAACTAAAGATGAAAACTTCAGAACTATGTCCTAGTTAAGCTGACAGTCTTAGCATGCTTATCCCAGCTTGTGTATGTATCTTTGGGGAACTGTATAGGCCTCCATTAAATACTACCAGATGCACATTTTTGAAGGTGTCAGCCTTACTTACGCACACTTTACATAATACTGATGCAGCACTGTGAGGTTTTAAAGCATTTGTGGGAGGTTAGTTTGTTATTGATTTCACAACTAGGTGGATATATGTCTCACACACTTTCATGGGTCAAAAAATGTAAGGTGATGGTTAGTTATTATTTTCCTTGCTGTTGTACTCATTATCCAGAATTTCTGCAAAAAAAACTATATTGTATATTGACAAGACTACTAAGCAGGATATCTTAAGTTTCTTTGCCAGAATGTGCATGTATGTGGCATGCTCAGGGGTAGATGTAGCCCTCTGTTTAGTATAAAGGACTAGAGATGCTTATGTCTTGTCCACACTTAGAGGAATTTCTCAAATTAAAAATTTGCACACAACTTTGAAAACTGAACACTGTTCTTTGTTTGCCTTTGATTTCAGAGTGTCAATAGTATACCGTGTCCTGTGACTGCAGTCAGAACTTTACCCACCTTAGAAGTTAAACAAGCAGAAAGGCCTTCAAGCAAAAGCAAAGATCCTCCTAGGGATGAAGAAAAAGAAAAGAAAAGAAAAAAACACAAGAAAAGATCTCGGACAAGATCTCGATCACCATTCAAGTATCATTCATCATCTAAGTCCAGATCTAGATCACATTCAAAAGCAAAGCACTCACTTCCCACTGCCTATAGAACTGTCAGGCATTCAAGGTGGGTTTGGAAACCAAACATGTTCTTTAGAGTTCTGTGTGGGCTAACACTTAAAACATTTTTGCACTTCTTCCATTATATAAGCGTCTTCGTACCCATTACAAAGGGCATAGTCACCTTGAAGACATTAAATAAGTATCATCAAATGCGGAAGGTCTTTGAAAATAGTTTTAATGAAATAACGAATCATTAATTTCTAATTACATAGTGCAAAATTTGTACTAGTAAATGCTTTTTCACTCTGGTTTGTGAAATACCTGGTTATAATATGTAGGAAAGCGATTATAGCAGGAAGAGGACTTGCTAATAAGTCTGTGACTGTTGCTGGAGTAAAGTAACCAGACAATATTAAGATAAGAAATAGATGTAGAGAACCGGGTGGTTGAACAGCAAAGCACAGAAGAAAAGCAAGCAGTTTGGTAGAATGTGAAAAAGTACGATGGATGGATGAATGGCAGGAGAGATATGATAGGAAATGAAGAAGGGTGAAAACAGAGTTGATGAGGAAGGGAGACCATAGAAGAATGTAGCCTGGTGCATTTAAATCTATATTTAATCATTAATGATCATAAATTCCCTCTATTAATTATCCAGCTCTAAGATCATATATATTGTGTTATATTAATACTGTTAATTACATCTAAGACATTTGGGTCTAGGCACCTTTAAAGTTTACTGTCTGTAAAATTTGTTATATCTGAATGCTCTGCCACATAGCAGTTATTGTGGTCAGTAGGAAGGGCTTATTCTTGAGGTTGCATTCTCTGGATCATGCTACAGAACAGTGTTTTGAATAATTGTGCATATAAATACTAATACAACTATATATGTATGTGATGCATGCAAAATCATACACTTCTTTATCTTTGTGGCCATGCCTATGACATACTTCTTCCTGAAAAACAGCTTCTAGCCCTTCATGGCAGTGTGACAAAACTTCTCATCTTATATTTTCCTTGTGCATTTTTTTGTTTGCTTAACAAAGTGTCTAACTACACTAATATGATTAAGTGTTAACATGTTACAACTTTCTATTTTATACTAAATTTTTAAGATTAAATACAGTTCTTTGCTGAAGACATCCCTGCTATTCAGAGATGCAAGGAATTAAATGAACATAACTTGGGCTGAAACAATCAGTCTGACATGCTGCTTATTTGACTGCCTTTCACATTAGGTGGTCATGATGCTCTATGTTATAAGGCACATTCCAAAATACTGTATGCCTTTCATTCCTTTTCTGTGCTTACCAGCATGTAAAGGGAATGATGCTGAATGAAGCTTTCCTTGTTTAAGAAGTGAATGCAAGTCTTCTGGGAGTTAAGGATATCTTGGGGAAAGTCTCCTCAGGTGAATCACTCATCTTTTCAACTCCCTATCAAGCCATATCTTCACTTGAACCTCCCATGCCATTTCATCCAAGCTATATTGCATATATTTATCCATGATTTTACTGATACATGGTAAAACCAAGGAGAAACATAGTAATGCTAAAAAAAATATAATTTGTCTTCTGTGGTACCTTGAAAAGGACAAAGAATCATCTGAGAAGATCCTTACCAGTACTTGGGTACGCTACTCAGTAGGATAAAGATAATCCTGCACATTGCATGAGTTTGCATTGGGCAGTAACGAGATTAATGGAAACTTGCAAGTTCGGTTTGATACATACTGAGATACGTCTTCTGTGACTTCGGGGAGATAAGATATGTGGTCCTTTATAGAGGCTTGAATACTTCCACCAACTGGTCTACATTTGGTTCTGCTGGTGAAAAGACAAACAACAGTCTACTGAAGTCTACCACATACGTAGTGGATAGTCTCATTATGTTTTGGTTGGTTTGTTGGGGTTTTTTTGGTGGCCATAGTTCAGCTGGTGGAGAAATTACACAAAAATCACCAAGAACAGTTAATCTACTGGAGCTAATATTTGTGTGCCATCTTGAGTGTGCCTCCTGGCACAAATCAAATAACAGATACATAAAAGCCTTAACATCGTGAGTCAACACAACACCTGATTAAATCTGGTTGGATATTTCCTAGATCAGCTGTTGAATTCTACAACCCGAGAATTCCAATAAGCTTGGTGCTGGCTAGCTGAATTTTAGAAATGTTTCAGAGAAACTGCACCACATCTTGCACTGAAAACATTTTGCACATTATAAAACTTGACAGAAGTTAGAGCTGAATGGGAAGGGGCTTTCGATTCAGCCTGTCTTTCTGTTCTGTGAGTACCAGTTTAAACAAGGGTCTTTGGAGGGTCTGTCTCCCATTCCGGAACCCGTTGTTTCTGGGAACTTAAGGCAGTATCATCAGTGCTGAGTGGGTGCCAGTTCCCTTTGAGCTTTTTGCAGGCTGTATGAAATGTTTTTAGTGGCAATTATATAGGTGAGAGACCTGTTAGAAATCTGAATGTACCTTCCTCTCTATAGCATTTCACAAGAACATGGTTAAATCTAAACTTCTGCCTAAGGATCTCTTGTAATTCAACTGTAATGAATACCTTACTCCTGCATCTGATACTTAATATAGTGACTGTTTTGGTTTACTTTAATGTAGTCAGTAAAGACAAGCAAATCTTACGCAGGATGCATGAAGTGTCTCCTCATCTGGAGATGTTGTGCTGTTTGGCCTCAGCTAGAGTACTGTGTCCAGTTTTGTGCATCCTTTAGAAGGAATTAGAGTAGCTGGAGGACATTTAGAGGGAATCATCAAAAATTTTCAGAATTAAGAAGAAAAAAAGAGTTGGAATAACTGGGAAGACTGAAGGAAGATGAAATGAATCTTCATGTATGCCAAAAAAGAGGAGATAGAACATTCTTCTTCAATCCTTGGGGTTTAGATGATAAGTAATGGATTTAAATTGGTAAGAAAGAGGCTAGAAAACATTTATTAGTGTCTCAGTGGTAAAGGTAGTTAATATAGCTTGTGAACACTCCATTGTGGAAAATTCCTGTATCAAGAATTATAGTTTGGAGAATAATGAATAGTCTTATTTCTAGAACTCTTTTCTAGCCCTGCCTTTTTAATTAGGGTCCATGTGGTCTCACATTATACAAGAAGTGGTGATGATTGAAGGCTTGCTTTATTGAAGGTATTTGCTATGCCTTAACATACTCATTGTATTTCCAAAATTAAAGCTCTTGCCCCTGAAATGAGAAAATGTTTAGAGTAATCAAGAGTGGGAGGCTGATTTATAACCCAGTCAGATACTGATGTGTTTTGTCTCTCAAATTTTAAGCAAAAATAATGCCTTGTCTTAGTAATTGACAAAAAAAGGCAAACGTTGTTGCCTAGCTAGAAGATATGACTGGGTTTATTTCCCTTTTTTATTTATTTATATATTCAGTGTTGATTCAGAGGAAATGATTTCCCTGCGTTATCTGTCTCATTCAAAACATGGCACCTTTCACGTCTCTTTGCTCTTCAGTTTTCCCAGTGCTTCACCTAGAACAATGTTTTTTTCCTAGATTCCCAAAACATTAGATGTTACACCTTACTGCTGAATGAATAGTTATGTGAAGAGTCATACCATCCTGGGATAAAGTGTAAACTATTTGTAGAGTTTAATGTGTTCATCTTGTATTAAGTGGATGGTGTTTAGAGATAGTCTTTGTTGTGTGGACACTGATGATAAATGATACTGGAACATCCCTATTTTGAGTAACTGTGCTTTATTTGAATGTCTCAGTCTAATGTTTTATGTTTGAGATTTTGTTGCCTTATTTTATTCTGTTCAAAATGTATATTCTAACCTACAAATCTCAATATAAAGTGATTATTAATGCTTTATTTTACCTGAAGATTGGACTGAAAAAAGCTGGAATTTTCCCTTTCTGTAGTAATTACCGCTCCAGTTCCTGTTAATCAAATAATTCAGAATAGCAAGATCATTTTCTTAATAAACAAACTTTCATAACTTTCTTAGAGAGTAGCTTACTAGGTTTCAAGTATCTGCACAGTGAAAATAAGTATTTTGGATTTGAAGTTATTTAAACTGTTATTTTTAAATTAACTGTGACAGCCAAAAGAGGAGCTATGCTTATTTTGTAACTTTTCATTAGACTATATTGCATTCAGATGATAATGAATCGTAATTTCTAAATTGTAATAATGACCACTCAATACATGTCCTGTATTTGGGGAACAGTCTTAAAGCCTTAGATTTTGTGAGATTTCCATATAGACACTAGTTGAACTTCTGTTTAAAAACACTTTGAGTAGTTACTATTTAATGGTGTAAGTTGTTTCAAAAAGTAAGATTAAAAATCACCTTTACCATATAACTTATTGTGACAAGCTAATAGGAAATGACGTGGGAAGTGAAGTTAAGCACAGCAATTTGCTGTAACTTCCTTTGCTCTTATTCAAGTGATGTTCAGTATACTTTTCAAGCTCTTCCTTTTTGGTTTGTGTATCTTAATTTTTTTTTTTCCCAAAATGCGTATTGTGTGTAGAAATCCTACAGATGAACTTTGCAATGTGCTTCTCTGTATACCATTTTATATCACTTGTTTATAATTTATTTTTGCATTGTTAGAGGTCTAGAGGATCTGCTTCATTTAAAAATAGTCTTTGGTGGTAAAGTACAATATTTGTACAGTTGCATTTTTATATATTTTCTAATGCATTTTCAGCAGTATTGAAGTTGAAAAATTATGTTCAAGTAACGTGAAGTTGACTCAAAGCATGTTTTCCATATTCATTTTTCTGGTTAGTACAACCAAACCTGTTTTACAAAAACAAGTTTAAAAACTTGTAGCTGCGTAAGGAACCCAGATATATTGGCTTAATTGTGGCAGCAATTAACAGCAATTCGCTGTATAAATGCATGTTATTTTCTGGAACAAAATTTCTGTACCAAAGTTAGTCCCATAAAGCTCCTGGTAGCATACAGTTTTGATTCAAGACCAACATGACAGATTAAAGTTAAACAAAAGTCATGGAAACAGTAAACCATGTCCAAAAGTGCTGTAAGGTATTGCAGTGTGGATTGCTTTGGAGCTGTTAGTCCCAAAGAGATAATTAGTTATTACAAAGAAGTACTTAATGTCAAAGATAGGGCACATTTGTTAAATCTGTCTTGGAAAACAAACAGCCTTTGGTACTCTTTGGTCATCTGTAGTGTCGTCTTTCCCCCCCGCCTCTCTAATCGGCTTTGAAGCACTATTAAAAAGTTTGATGTGAAATGTACCCACCAGTAGTGCTCTTTAAAAAAGTGTAGGTTGTCAGTCGCTGGAGTTTTCAGTATGCTGTTCTAGCTGAGAAGTTGGGTTTCACAGCTGGTTGGCAGTAAGTGTAAATAATTACTATGTTCATCTGAATCTCTGTTTTCTACCAATGGATCTTTGTAGTACATGATTTAAGCTAATGATGTATTTGTATGTGTGAGTGTGGTTTATGTGTGTATGTGAGAGGAGAGGAAGGAAAGCAGAGGCACTCGTTAAGTACTGAATGATTTATTGATTTGGTTAGGTGAAATTTGGATGTTCATTTTGAACTAGAGTAGAGATGGAAAGTCTAAACTTCTCTTTGATATTGTTTTTCTTTATACTGTCTAGTAATAGAGTAGTACTAAGCCACTTAGTTTATCCAGTTAATGAGTTATAAACAGTAATTAGTAGTGGCATACTTCATTAACAGGTTACTTTTCAATACGTTTGGATAGGGTATACCTGTGTGTGTGTTTGTGTGAGACTTTTTGCCTTGATGTTAGAAATTTAAGAGACTCGGAAGTAACTATTCTTTGTAAAAAAGGTTGCTTGGGGTTTTTTCCTCCTTCCAAACTGATTTTCTGATTGCTGAGGCAGTGTCTATTCACACAGTTTTAATTCCTAATTTATAATGAGATATGCCAAGCTTCATAACCCTTTGAACTTTTGGGTCCATACTAAACACAAGTGATACTGACTTTAAGGGAACAAAGTGTCTTTTGAAATAACAGTCTAATGAAAGTAATAATTGATATGTTGCAGTAAAACTGTTAAGCTGTTTTTAATTGTTGGAAGCTAATGGCCAAAATTCTTAACATTTGGTGATTGGAGTTTTGTAGAACCACAAACGTCAGTTCATAAAAATGAAGCTAATGCCTTTTTCTTTCTGATTGTTTGGACTTTTTTTAGGCTGGTCCATATAGGCATGTTTCACTAAGGTTCAGCTTTTGGTTAAGGGACTGAGCCTTTTCAGGATTCTAGTTAATACCAAAACTAGGACATTTTATTCTGAATGTGAAGTGTGTGCCTCCGTATCACAGACTCACAGCATCCACAGGGACACTGAGCATGGAGCCGAGTCTGAGCAGCTCATCAATGGCAGCAGCAACAGAGCGGGAAAATTATCAGGCAACTTCGACAACGAAAAGATTTGACTGCTGGAGCTCTTTTGAGGGAAATCCTGGTAAAATGTCAAGGTGTCTGACTGACCCCAAACTTTATAATCTGTTGGTTTTTTTCCTTTTTTTAATCCTTCTGAATGGCCTGGTAAAGATCAGATTTCTAAGTGACAAAGCAGTTAATTTGCAACACTTAACTGCCATTGTGATTACTTTTTTTCATTTTCAGTTGATCTCTTTTGTTGTAGGTGTAAGAGAAATGGCTCAGGAGTGTGTATGTATATTACATATATGGTGTGAGTCTGCAGAAGATCAGTGATTTCACAAATGGCTTGTCTTTTAGTCACTGCAAATTAGGTATTTTCATGAACGTGAATGTTTGGTATACATGGAATGACATACCTATAGTAAATAAATAAGAAAGGCTTTAAAATAAATAAGTATATAGAAATAAAATTATTAGAATTATATATTTCAGTGACAACAAAACTAACTGTTACTATCAGGAATTTGGGTTTGTTTTTTTTTTCTTTCTTTTTTCCAAGCTGGGTCCCCGAGTTGCCCCCTTCTCCATCTTCCTCCCTCCCCTCCATCTCTCAGGGCTTTTCTCATTCCATTTATTTTGTTATTAAGAAATACTCAGGTTTTACTTGCACATCCACTTATTTCCAAATCATAGAGAGAAAGAGTTAAGCTCTTAAGTTGATCTCTGATCTAAACTGGGCATGCTTTCTTTTTTCCCTCTTGATCTCTTTCTCTTTCTCACTTCTCTAGGAAAAGTATCTCAAGTTGAAGTGCTAGTGCCAAACAACACTGGTCATGGGTTGTTGGTCACTTGCACAGGTGAAAGTATTGGCTATGCTAGGATTATTCTGCAGCGTCAGGGACAAAATTTCCTGGACTTGTCAGTGTTGGAGGTGCGCTGAAAGCAAAAAGTTGTATTTACCTCTGTGATGCAGCAGTTCTAAAAACATACCTCTAATTTGAGAAGACAAGGTCAGGCCTGAGAATCCCAGGCTTCGAGCCAAATTGGACTTCTGCATACCAGTGTTAGTAAACTCTGTTGCCACAAAAGGTGACTGGACTAAAGTAAAACTTTTCCACCTACTGGTACAGAAGTTGACATTAGCACACGATACCAAAAAATAATTGCTTTTTTTTAATCCCTCTTGGGAGTGAAAAGCAATGGATAACTACATCCTAAATGTCCTGGATGGGTAAGAAATTTTTATGCAGCTGACAAGTCTTGGAGACTAAATACCCCATGTTGGTACAAAATAGGCATTTGAAAGGTGTTATTTTTGCGTTTGGTGACAGCACAATTCCACTGAAATAGAAGTAATGAAATAAGTAACAAAAAGCAAACTTTTGGATGTTTATTTTCCTGCTCAGGTCACGATCAAGGTCACCTAGGAGAAGGGCTCACACACCAGAAAGACGAAGAGATGAAAGAAGTGTTCCAACAGCTTATCGCATTAGTAATAGTCCTGGAAATAGTCGGAAACGCCCACGTTCCAAGTAAGTATACGTGGTCCTGGAGAAGCTTATGTCCTGGCATCGTAAGCGACTTTAAACATACCCTGATGTGTTGTATACTCCCTAGGTAGAACTTACTTTTTTTTATGTTCTGGAGCTTTATTTGCATAGACAAATACTTCTGTGGAGAAAAAAAATAATACAAGCACTCATTCTTCTTCCCCCATTCTTGCATATGTTTGAACACTAAAAGTACAACCAAATCAGTGAATGTTAATATGCTGCTATCTCCTAGCTGTGAGAGTTCATATTTTATTTGGACTGTTGTATTTCCTTCTTGTTGGGTCATTTTCTCATGCTCTGATTGTGCAAGCTATATGACCTCTGCACAGAGGTCATATGGTGGTATTATGTTATTCCTGCTGGTATTGCTTGACATCTCATCATATCTGCACAAATAAGGGGAAACTGCAGTTTAGCAAACTGTATGCTTTACATGTAGCAATTATTTTACTGGCAGAGTGGAATGTGAAATACAAAACAAGAGGTGCCTTTTTTGAGAGCACCTTGCATATAGTCTCTCTGAACCTATTATAATCAAAATGGCATACCAACCATTATTTCAGCTCACCAACTGCAGAAGAAAAACATCTGTGAAGTGTGTGCCCAGAAGGCTTTGAAATATCGTGTCATGTTGTGTCTTCAACATGCAAGGAAGTGAAAATTTTTCATGCTTGTATATGTACACCTGAAGTGTACACAAAACCCAACACATTGAAGTTACTAAACTGAGCATACAGAATTTTTCTCCTCATTGGGGAAGATTTAGTCTTTAAGCTGTTTCTCCATATCTCTTGTTGAATAAGAAGCAAAGAGATCACTTTCAACTTTAGGATTATTAAAAAACTTCTATTGTTTCTTAAGATAATTTTCCATACCTGACAGCCTCTAATTAATTGATATGTGGTATGTATAATTGAAAACTTCATTAGTATACTTCAACTGATTCAGTTTTTTCGCATTCATCAACTCAAGATAATAGAGGCTTCTGTAGAATTCAGCATGCGAATTTGGTTAAGCAGAAAAAATATGGAAGCTTAAAATGTTTTTCTTCTTGTAAACACACAGAAGAATTTTTTCACAGCCCTGTGCTAGTTTTAATGCAGTGTTGGTGTCTGCTGCTTGACCATTCAGCATTTTAAGCTATAAATTATGTTTAGAGTTAATGCCACTCCAAGTGGTAAATTATGATGATCATTGTGAAACAAACTAGATTCCTCTGTAAACAATATTGTTTATATAGGTGGAAATTGTAAACTTTTATTAGGCCTCAGACTGGAAAACAGAACACTATACAATAAAATATGGCAGTAAGTGCAAAAAACAGACTGAAGAAAGAATATTGTTGTCAAACATGGGTGAGGACATTTTGCAGCTCTGATTGCAGAAAGCCAACTGTTTCAGCCCTGTTAGGACTGACATGCTAAATTTTCAGGTAAAAATGTAGATGCTGTGATGGACCAGTTTTCATCTTCATTTATGGAATAGATTCTTTGCAATGGTGTAATGGAAGCAAGGTTTCGGTTCAAGGTCTGTTAAAAGCTAATTAGTTTACTTGGGCTTTCTATGAGTGAGTAATGTATATTTTGCATGATAGCTGAGAGCAGGTTTCAATCTTACATGACAGCAGTCAGCTGAATGGTTATATTAACCATAGTTACACTAGTAAGGAGGCAAGCTTTAGAATGCAGTACTGTCAGAGGACTGAAAATTAGAATTGATAAATACTGCAATGTTTTAAACTTGCTCAGGGCATTAATCTAATATCAGTCGTGGTGCTAAATAGCCAGCATTGCTTGTAAATTTTTAGGTCTATTTCCAGAAGAAAATATGTAAGAACTAGGAAGCTATGCTTTACTTTGTCTTGTTTGGGAATTACTGGCTCAGTGCTTGTAGAATGAGGTATACTTCAGAATAAACACAACAATTGGTTTTTCTTCTGCTTGTCCTGTACCTCAGTTGCCATCATAGTCACTTTAAAAAGAAGTCTAACGTAAATTAGTGTTTTAATCTGACTGCAGTGAATTACTGTCCACAGAGAATATGGGTAGTTCTTTTATGCTAGCTTTTGTACCTAGAAAAATACTAAAAAATAAGCCTAATTTTAGCAAATTGACTGTTGTAAAAATAGAAAATGGATAGACACATTTATTCAGCTGTTATGATGTTTGTACATCATAATCTGAGATGAAAAACACCAAAAAAGCTTACTGTAAAATATTCTTCTTGCATGATGAATGTTTGTTGAGGTTTTCAAGAGTTAAATATGGAATATGTTCACAGCTTGATTACATTATGTTTTAAGAAACTGAGCAATTACAGTACATAATTAGCTAGTCAAGGAATCGCCGACTTTGTAGCTGATGTTTTTTGTATAGTCATGAAAATGTTAGAGGCCAGTAGAGCTGTGGGGTTTTTCTTCTGCCACTTAATGATTATTTATGCAAGAAAAGTGAAGGAGGTTTTGCGATTTTAAGTCTTGAATGCTAAATTCTGTATAAAAATCAGATATTAGTATGATAAATTCTAAGCATCAGACAGTATTTATATGGGAATTTAATATGTTACAGCATAGCTGCTTTTAAAGTAGCAAATTCCTAAGAAAATCAAAATAAAGGAACCAATAATGTGATACTTAAAAGATCGCTCGAAGTTTTACAATGTTTTAGGATGTTCTAGAAGTTTCAACAACATTCTTCTGAATAAATTTCTAGCAGTGCATGTTAGAGAGAGATGCCTACAATGAGGTATTGCCTAACTCTAATTAAGCCATTACTCTAGTAATTCTAATTACAGTAATATCAATACTGGTATGTAAATCTTACAGGCATAAATTCATAACCATGTATACAAGGTTTTGGTAGTTCCATCTCTAGTATATTACTAACTGAATTCTCTTTGAGCTTAATATTGCATATGAGGAGGCTACCTCTGTTTTCCACTTTTGTCAATAATGAACACATCAGGTACCCGTAAGTCCTCTTTTCCAGCTCTCGTAGTGACAAACATTTGTGTATCTAATTTCCAAGTTATAAATGGTTTGCACATAAAACATTTTGCTAGGTCTAGGTTTGAGTGGCATCCAAGAGCTTGCTTATAATTTTGAGCCTGTGGTTTGTCGCATTATAGATTTGATCACAAGGAAAAGGGTAATTTCTTTTAAAAAGCAAACAAACCATGGATTTGCCTTGTAGATCTTTTGTATAGCTATGATTCCATGCTTTGCTCATTTATGAGCTAGGAAGATTGTAAGGGATATAAACTCCTACATTTCTCATTATATTCTGTGTCTGATGTTTGGGAAGGAACTTCCCTCTAGCAAAGTTAGGCTGCAAATCTCCATTGAAAGGCTTTTCATTGCCATCCTTCAAACTATCAAATACTGGCCAGTAATTCCTGTGTAGCCACGCAGCAGCATTCCAAGTGAGAACCTCAGGTACTGGTAGTTGGCTAATGTAATATGTTAAAGAGAGCTTCTGAGGAAGTATTTTGCGTAACCATAGAAGCGCAGTATTGGGGTAAGACTAATATTTGCTGAATGCATGAGAAGTATCCTGTGGAAGAGGACTACATAAGCTTTTAGAAGTGTGAAAAGTAACTTCAACTGAGCTAGTGTAATATTGCTTTAAATATCCTTCAATAAAATATTTTCTTCTCACAGAAGTCCCCATGAAAAGAAGAAGAAGAGGCGGTCTAGATCACGTACCAAGTCCAAAGCTAGGTCTCCTTCACCATCCATGTCACCAGGCAAACCATCCACACACAAAAATTCTGTACATTCAACTAGTGTCTCTCCTGTGGAGAGCAGGGAATCCAGCCAGGAACGCTCCAGGTAATATGATTTTTTACTGTAATACTGCAGTGCTAATGTCTTTTGACTGTGAGTGTGTCTTTTGACCTAACTTGTATGGTGAGGAACTGTGTGTGTGTGTGTAATGTGTGCATATTAAAAGTAGAAGACACTGGGAGAACAGCACTACGTGCATCAGTCTAATGAAGACATTGGATCTCTCTTGCCTACTGGAGTAAACATCTTGACAATACTCTTACTGTAAAACTGGTGCAGAAAATTCTGCAACCTAATTCTAAGTTAGAAATTGGAAACTCTCACTAAATGGGATAACTCTTTGAAGTAGAATTTTAATAGAGTGGTTTGAATTGTAATGTATGTGCAAGATTCATAATTAAATTATTTCTACAGAATATAGAACAGTCCTGTTAAAAATTCCTAGGCTGCTGTTCATATTTCTCTGTATCACTTGTATGAGTGACTCTTCTGACTGACTTATCATGGCTTCTAGTTGATTGAGAGGACTGTTGACTAACATATGAGAGACTTGTACAATAAAACCCAAAACTGTGATGGTGAGTAAAATGCATTTTTAAAACATTTACTATAAATTTCTGATTCTAATTTTACTTTTTTAGGGGAGTTTCTCAGGAAAAAGATGGCCAAATCTCTTCAGCAATTGTGTCTTCAGTGCAGAGTAAAATCACTCAGGTATAAATAAACAAATTCAGAGTATGTTGCCTAATTAAGTGTGTCCATCATATCATTTTGTCCTCTTACTACCTTGTACAATTCTGAGCTTTGCATATGGTGTAGAGACATGTTCATTGTCATTCTTAAGTTGTTTGCTTATGAGAAGAACAATTTTCTTGCTTCTCTAGCTGCTGTCCTTTCAAATTTAATCAAGCCTCTAAAGACCAAGCTAAATTCATTATGCTGCAGTATATCCACTGTTAAGATATGAAAGTCCACATTATGCCACCATACCCCAGTTACCAATAGCAGGTATTACTGAGAGCCCATCTTACCATGTAATGCTCCTAAATTTCGTGGAAGAAAGGAAAGAAGGAGAAATATTTTGGCAAAGGCTAAGTTTGTACTGTTGGCAGTAGAGGAAAAATATGTCCTCTTGCAAACTGAAGTAAGTGTATGCTTTGCGTTAAGCAGAATCTTCAACTCACTCATCTTACTCTTGTTGCCGTTTATGTTTCTGAACTATTGTTATGATTTCCTTGACATACTCAAGTTTGCTGTGAATCATGACATATCAGGTAGGTGCCTCTATATACTGTGCAACAATCTAAATGGATTCAGCTTCCCTAATGCAGTTTTAAGATACCCACCCTCCATCAAAATAATTCCATTCCTTTTTTAAAAGCTACTGCATGGTATCACTCTTCAAAATTCTTAATTTCACTCGTCCTCTTAGAGTCTTCATGCATATTTAACTTTCTTTCAATTGAATATGCCAAGTTTAGAGGAGGAAGGCTCTTAATTATGCTTTGGAAAATTTACAATGTAAAATCAGAGTTGCTTTTTATATTCTCATTTCTTTCGATGGATAGATTATTCTTTCAATACATTAATATTGTTCAAAGATTTAGTTCTGCTAGGGAAATAGTGGTAGTTGGAAATTAATACTAGTAGACTAGTACCTTACATACCATATTTGATCCATTTTCGATGAGAAACCCAAAACAAGAATATTTAGGAGAATAGAAAATAACAAGTATAGGCACCAGAGAAATATAATGGAGTACTAACACCATAGCACTCCTTAGACTACCAAACAAATGTGTGGAAATTCCTGGTATGAGAAATAATATGTGAACTACATCATGGTCTTCAAAGTAGAGTAAACATCCCACCCTTTAAAAACATAGACCCTTCAGAGAAAGGTAATTAGTTCATGCATTTCTTGGGTTAAATAATGCTTATGGCATAGCATTTGCTAGTTAAATATTAGTCTGCTTGTTTGAAGCGCAGCTGTAAGAGGAGGAAAGATTACTATATTAAAATACAGTTCTTGGTAACTATTTGTAAAAAGTAAAAAAGAGGAATGAAACTTTTGTGAATCTGCAAGATATTTCCCAATATAGATTAGTTTAGCATCTTTTTATCTTTAAGGGCCCAAAGAAATGTAACTTACCTAATTATTAGTATGATTATTTTGCTGCCAATGTGCTTGCTGACCCTGACTAATTCAGTATCTTTTCTCATTCAAATCCTTCCATCTGTAAAGTGGAAAAATGATGCTGAATTCCCCATGAAGTGTTTTGAGAGCTTCAGATGAAAAACGCTTTAAAAGAACTAAGGATTTTAATTCATTTATATTGCATTTGTGAAGAAACTTTTTAAGTAACTTTAATTCATTACTGATACACACTTTTTATTTTGTGATCATTTTTTGAAATGCAATTATTTGATGCCATTTACATGAAATTTCATGTCCTTTTGTAATGCTGTTTCCACTGGATACTCAGACAAGACTGAGAGTTGCTATTTGGTTTCACAACAGTCTTAATGTTTCAGTCACTCTGTCATATGTGAAAATACAGCTGCTATGTAAATTTTTAGCTCAGGTTTACAAAGTGAACAAAAAAAGCTTTCTGTTATAGAGTAATTGGTAGCACTCTCTTCTTTCCAGCTCTCTCTCTTTTTTTCTTTTCTTTCTTTTATTTTCTTTTTTTAAACGTTCAGTGGTTGGTAGTTGTATGTTCATTACAGTTTTTGTGAAGATACAGACAGTTTCTTTCAATTTCAGTTGATGTGATTTCTGTATTTTGTTGCATAGAAACTGTTCTAAATATTTATGCAGAGAACTTTGTAGCATTGTAGTAAAAACAGACTTCAGTTGCTGTCATACAAACTCTCCAAATTATTTTGCACATTTAGCCTAGGGACTGTTAATATCTGATGATCATGAATCTAAGTATTCTGTGTGACTGGAGCATAAGCTAACCCTTTCATGCAGGTTTTTGCAATCACATGCTTTAGCTCTGTTCAAAGCCCAGACATGTCTGATCATTTTCCTTTTGTTTTCTACAGGATCTTATGGCCAAAGTGAGAGCAATGCTTGCAGCTTCCAAAAACATACAAACTAGTGCCTCCTGAGACCTGTTGAACTGACCATCAAGAAATTGTGTGAAAAAGAACAATATAAAAAAAACTGCCTCATCTCAAATGTACAGCTGAGCTTAGCTCACTTGGTTCACAACTCGCCTAATATTACCAGAACTCAAGGAGCTAAAACCTATCTTTCTGTACAGAAGCGTCTCCTTGAAATTTCATTAAACTTTTTCAGCCAGAATATCTTTGGAAAGTTTTTGGGTTTTGTAAATTGATTTTTTGACTAATTCTTCAGTAACATTTTATGATCTGCAGTCTATATGTGTATATTTGTAAATACCATGTTTCTGTGAAAGAAGTATTACACAATAATAAAGAAGGAAACATCTTTCATTAGCTAGATTTTTTTTGTGGAGTCCTTAATTGTTTGTGGTTGAGTTTTGTTACAAATTAATTTTCTTTTTCTTTAGTACTTTCTGCTTTTTAAAATAACTGTCTAGCCTGCCTGACCACCTTAAGCTGAGAAATACTTTTTATCTTCCTTCATGCACAGAACAATCTAAGAAGGATGTTTGTTTGCTTGGATGTTAGTAGTGGACAGGTATTGGGCAAGGGACATGCTTTTCTGTCCATCATTTAGAAAGATCTCTGAGCCTCCATTTGAGGAATTGACCCATTGAGGTCAATAACTAATGGTCAGTAGGCCCTTTGTTTTAATGTGCTTTGCTCTCTCTAGTTAGCTACAGAAAAGAGTATATTTTTGTGGTCATTCAACAGGCATACTTTACATAAATCCAACATTCTTCTGGTTTAACATCTTTCATACAGTTGGGAAAGATGCTTACTAATATGTTTTACTGACATATACCAGTTAACACTCTTCAGAAAGCTTGTGGCCTCAGTATAATTGCACATTTGGTTATTCTTTGTTGTACACTGAGACTATTTAATTTTTTAATTGAAATATCCTTAAAATGAGTACAAAAAGGCACGTGTGAATTTTTCCCCAACGCTGCTTTAACTGTGAGGTTTTGTAATAGTTGGTGCATTCAAAAAGTGCCTTTATTACCAGTTATCTGATTCCATAAAGCGTGAAATCAGGGCTTTTAAAGACCCCTGAAAAACTCCGTGGTCTGTAATCAGAAAGATTGTGGTTACAGTGACTCATGTCCTAATTTTCTCAAATTTTATAGAGAGTAGGTGGAGGTTGGAGATGGATTAGAGAAATTAATGTGGTAAAGTTTACGCTTACTCACAGACTAGTTGGTAAGTTAACTACATAGAACTACACAGATTAATAACTTCAGTGCAAAATCTTTTTGTTTAAAGCAAGGGGAGGAGAAACAATGCATTGATATAACTCAAGCTTTGAGTAACATGATGGTCAAAATGGTAGTTGGTATGCCACTTGCCAGTGCTCACCTGGAATGCAAGAACAGTATTTAAACCACTGGAAACAATAATCAATCAGGTTTCTTTTCATTTTTTGGCCAGTAATAATTAGCAGAGTTTACACTCCTACAAGCAATATAGAATGCTGTCTGAGGCAGAGAAATTTCATTGTGCACATTAGTTATGATGAAACAGAGCCATCCAAATGGTAATGCAGAATCATGTTACCCACCATTTACCTTATTATTTCAAAGTTATTTGTAATGTGTTGACTAGGACAAAAATAACTTTCAACCAGTGCAGGAGAGAGAACATTTTCTCTGTATGTGTTGATGAAACAGTACTAGTAGACACAGAGATAAAAAAGGAGATAAAGTAAATTTTGTAGGCAGCTGTTGTAGATTGTTGTGGAGTGTTAAATTTACAGGACCTATATTTTTCCCTCCTAAATGGAGTTAAAAGTCTCACCATGGTTAAATAATTGGCAGCTTGGATGCCAGTTGTTTGTCATGTAATAGGAAAAAAGCCCAACTCTAATAAAATAGACTGGGCAGCTTGTTTTGCTGCTGTTTTGCAGATTTATTCTCTTTGGGAAGGTTGTTGCTTTAATGACTTCTTAAAATATTTTCCCTCCCTGTGAGCAAGTCTTTTTCTTTTTTTTCTTTTTTTCCTTTTTTTTTTTCTTTTTTTTCTTATTCCCTTTTGTGGTATGAAGTGAGATGGAGCGTTTAGCTCCAGGAAAATTTAGATTAAACTACATTTTTATATACTCTTTACTGTTTACTGAGGTTTGTTTGCATTTAGCACTCTCTCATGGGTAGTTGTATTCTCCAGAATTTAAAAAGTAGTAGTGTTTTTATTGTGTTATTTTTTCTCTTTCAAACCAGAACGGACATTTTCACCATATTAAAGGGGCTTGAACTGCTTTACCAGAATAATTCCTTTGTATGTATTCACATTTAGAAATCGATGCTGCTTTTTTGGTCTGTCTTCACAGGCACTAGCTGTGTTGTAACTGCTTGTAAATGCAGCATGGAGCTTGTGATACGATCAGTACAATTTCTGGTGTTTGGTACATCAGGAGAATGTAACCAGTATCAGGAAAATGTGTTAAGAACTTCAGATTGGAAAATTTTCAAATTTCTATTTTCCAGGTACGGATTTTCAATGCAACCCCTGAAAGAGACCTTTCTGTCAACCCAGTTATAGGAGCTTATCTATGCATCTGGGACGACAGGCAGCAGGTCTGGCATTTGCAGAAAAGGCAAACGGGACTGCATCTCGCACCCCACCTCCCATCCACGAAAACTGTACGTACTCAATTCCTTGCGATCTGGCCACACGCCAAGGGGCCTAAAGAGTCCCTGTATCACCTGGCTGTATTGCCAGAATATTGCTTCTGATGGGAAATCCACGAGGTTGCTGCAACGGGGAGTTAAGAAATTGAGACTGCTTCAGTTGGAAGAAAGTGGGCTTTTGAGTAGTCACGGGGAAGGGATTGTGGTAGCTCTGAGTTGTCAGCAACTAGTTTTAATTTTTCAAATTTCTCCGTTTTGTGGAAACAATATAACATGAGGTTGCTTTGCTTTAAATTTGGTTAAATACAGTAATTTAAGCAACTCTTTAGTTGTAGGTACTTTGAATTATTTCCTCTGTGTGTGTGTAACAAATCAGAAGCACTTGGAATATTAACGCTAGGTTTCCAAAGCGCTTTGGAAGGGCCTTTTTGTCCCTAATGTGCTAGCCAGTCTTTCCTCGTCTTAGGAGTTCCAGATCAGTTTGGAAGATGAACAAACTTTTTTTAAAATTGTCAGTTTATACAATGCAACTTTATTCTCTGTATTCATGCAGAGTAGCCTTCTCAAAACAAATTTCCATGACAGAAAAACAGTAGGAGCTGTTCAAGAGGTATCAGTTTTTGCTCTGTGGAGGTTCAGGTTCAACTGAAATATCAAAAAAGTACTTACAACTTTGTTAAGTTTTGAACCACTAAATCATTTGCGGACTTGGGTATTTGTAGGTATTATAGACATACTTTCTCAGGGATGGATGATAGGGCAAATGCATTGCTACAGCAAAGGTAGTGTATAGCCTCAAGTTCTCCACCTTTCTTTTTCAAATGGAAGAGAAATAGGTAAGTGTTAGGTGCTGGTATACATCTGTCCCCCAATCCCTGACCAGTTTCCTTCAGGGCATATTTCTCAGTACAGACTCCATGAGCTTTGATCAATCTGCCCATCTAGGTATAATCTTCATCGTTCAAGATGTGGATTCCTAATAACTTGTATTGCAGATGCTCTACTTTGAATTAATTGAATGCGTTCAACAGCTTCCTACTTGGCTCTTCAGGTCAGCTGGTGGGTAGCCTGTTAATAATAATAAAATTAAAATCATTTGGCCATCTCAGTATATACTTCTTGGTTTTGAACAGGTGAAGAGACCTTGCTTCCAGTTGTAGGGCAGCTTCTATCAAACTGAGTTAATGGTTTGGCATTGAACGATTTGGCTCTGTCAAGAAGCTGACAGGCATTGAGATGTATCTGTGGTCTCTTGGCATTGATCATGATTTCACATCTATTGTCACTTGGAACTCTTTGTATCGTAACATTTTGCTTGACACTAATTAGTTTGGAATGTACACTTTCTTATTTGTAAACTTCATGCATTAGAGACAATCAAAACCATACTCTGCATTTTGCAGTGGGACAACAAAGGATAACATTTAGAATTCATGTTTTCTTGGATTTAAGGCAATGTCTATTATCTTTTGTGAAGAAGTTTTATTGGGAAATCCTGTTTAATTAAATTTCTACTTAATTAAATTTTGTTTATCATCTATTCCTCTTCTCCCATTCCTACCCAGCAACTAATTATATGAAGCAAAGAAGTAAAAGACCTGTGGATTGAGGTTAGTAAAATGCTAAAGCATCTTCTTTACTGATTTTTCTTTTGCCTCATGATCTGAAAGTAGGAAATACAGCATTGCACTGATCTAACATTCTTATTTTCATCTCGTAAATTAATTTGGCTATAACTTTATGAAAATTGGTTTGAAATTCTCCTAAATGGAGCTCTTAAAAGTTGAAAGCTCAGTGTTTGAATTTCTTTCTGTTGTGATTTAAATATGAACTTGTTCTGAATATTTTATTTTGCTTTTAGACAGATTCTTTCAAGCACCAGAAGTGTGGTTTGGTTAAGCATTACTTGTAAAGGGAAGGGCTTTATTGGAGCGGTTGGTTAGAAACTAATACCTGTCTGCACACTAATTAGGTTTCCATCTTTCTGGTGGCCAGCTGGTGTGGTATTGCTTTTGTTATTCTGTTTGAACCATTGAAGGATTCTTGATAATTCTTGATGCAAAGCATGTCTTTGGTTTTTGCCTTAATTTTCCCTGTTCTGGATTACACAGGAGGTGAATATAGGTATAGAAATACCCTGCTGGGTTTTGTATAATCTTAAAGCAAGTCCTGACTGTTTATAACAAATCCACTTTTACCTTCCAGTGAACTTGAAACTTCCATGCTATTAATTTAATATCTTTAATTTGAATGAAGATGATAATCTCTTGGCAACAATTAATCCTGAATATGTAGCATGACAAACATTATAAAAAGCTCTGCCAGACCTTTTTAAAAGCGATGGTGATAATCTGCCATTTCTGGATCACTGCCATACTCTTGTCGGGAGACCTGCTATGACTTGGTTTTTCTGATAAGGACAAAATGGCTGCACATCTAGATGCTTGCTGAGAAACTCGTTTTTCTCTTTAGACAGAGTATTCAAGTGTTGATCTCTAAATAGAAAGTGTGATGACTTTTTGATGGGACTTGACAGTGTTTATAAATACAGCTGCCTTGTAGGGTAAGAGAAATCCCAGTATGCAAGACTGGAGAAGGGCAGGTGCCGACTTCCCCAGACAACATAGAGTGGCAGATATGATAAGTTACTTCACTGAAACTGGCGTAATTTGGGGTTCCAAGCTTTTCCTTGTCCTGTTTGTTGTAAAGTAAAATCTAAGGATGTATTCTTGCAGGGAGAAGTCCTGTATATGCTCATATCTTCTCTATTAAAAAGTAGGAAGATTTGGGGTTTCTTGTTAAAATGTAATCCAAAGATGTTTATCTGCAACTTTATGCATTAGGATATGGTAGCCTTGGTGATTGTAGGACTGTCTGTTAAATTATTGCTCTCGGTTGTTTTAACAGCTTTTTTTCCTTCAGAAATGCTAAAGCTTGAAAAAAACTAACCTTAACTCTGACCAAGAAACAGGTCAGAGGGTTTGGCATCACAAGGAAGGGAACAAAAGTAATCTGTAATCTCTGCTCCTCCTTTCTGAAGTTCTAATAATTTAATTCATTTTCTAAGGAAAAATGGAAAGGAAAAAATTCATTTTGTAAGGACTGATGAAAAGATGAGTATTTTTCTACCTTGAACCAAGTAAGTGTGAGAAGATGTTTCAGCCTTAAGGTATTGAGACAATCAAAAGTACATTGTCCGCAGGTCTTTGAGTGCCCTAGCTTATGCACAGTGAATTGTCCGCAGGTCTTTGAGTGCCCTAGCTTATGCACAGTGAAGACTATAAATTACCAAGTACAACGATTAAAAATTTTATGAAAATCATAAGATGTTGCCTTAAAAAAATGGTGGAGTGGATGAAGCCTGTATTACAATGGCATTATTACAGTCCATTGTCAGTAAGCTATCTATGCTGCAAGAGAATTTCGAAAGCTATATGACCTTGACCTCACCTAGAAACCTTCTCCGAGCGCATACTGAAGACAGAGTGAAAAGGCAACTACTCCAGAGGTGTATTTCTAGTGGGAAACCTCTTGTTCCCTTGGATACTAAGAGTAGAATATGTGGGATTTAAGTGTAATGGTATAATAATGACAGACAGAGGAATAAAGGTTCTTTAGATGCCCCAATCTATTGTTTTATATTCCCAGAACAAAACATCTCGTGTATTTGCATAATAAGAAGCCACCAGTTTACTCAGTTGAATCATGAATTGTGAAAGCCTTTGAGTTTGTAAGTTAATAGTTTTCTCAGAATTGCCATTGCAAACAGAGAATAGACGATCATTATTCTTTTGTGCGGGTCCCTTATCTGTTTGGGTTCACACTGTCCCTGTGAGTCGTGCTGCAATTTATCAGTGGGAAGATATTTCCAGCTCATTTGTGTTCTCTCTGTCAGGGCCCTGAATGCAGTAATAGACCTTAATGGTCCTGACCGGCCTCGCATGGAACCTTCGCTCACAGCCTCTGACCGGAGGCTCTGTTTCAGCTCAACGCCTTGGCTCTCTGCCGAGCTGGCTGTAGGTATGTCCGTCTGTAGGTCCGTCGCAGCCATGTCTGTGCCTGGCTATGGACCCTGTTGACCCCGACCCACAGGCTGACTTCCCAGCCTGACCTCGGAGCTGCCTTGTCGCCACACGCCGGTCTGGCGATCCTGACTCTCGGCTGATCCCAGCTGCCGTTCCTGGGCCCACCCTGCTCGCTCGGGTACCGTGGGGCTGCGGCCGGGCTGATGAGGTCCCTGCCCTGCCACCTGCATTATCGCGCTGAGCTCCCAGCTCCCACCCTTCAAGGAGCAGTTGGCCCTCGCTGCTCCCTGGCTCTTGTCCCTCAGGTCTAACTCGCTGGCTGTCGTCATTGTGCGGAGAGGCTGTGGAGTCTCCGACCCAGGAGACAGTCAAAACCTGACTGCACACAGACCTGGACACCCGGCTCCAGCTCATCTTGCTTTGAGCCGAGGGCTAGGACGCAACGATCTCCAGAGGTCTCTGCCAACCTCAGCTATTCTGTGGTTCGTGTTCGCTAACACTCCAAGGCTGCCCATCCTAATCAGGGTGGTAACAACTGGTTTTGCCTCCACTGCGTATTCTAGGTCCCCTGTGTCTCTGGAATAGCTTTGCAGAGGTATATTAAGTCCAAAGGTAAATGCCCTCTGTCTTACCACAACAGACAATAGAAGTTGTCTCAAAGACTGAAAAAAGCCGGTATACTAAAGTAGCTTTTATTGAACTCCTTCCCTCCTTCCCCTTCATAAAAGATACATTTAAAAATATGATAATATGCTATGTAATCTGGGAGACCTCATAGCTGAACATTGGCAGCTTCGTGATCCATAAAACACTCCCTGAACCCACACATCCCATTGCCAGAAACTTCTTATGCTTTAAACCTTTGTACGTCACATAAAAATTTGTCTTCAGTTGCATCTTCTGCTTGTGCTTCTTGAATGGGTGTAAGTTTGTCTGATGTTTTTTAATCAGGAAATGGTAGAAATTGACAGCCTCAAGCTGTTATTGCCCACAAAAACATTATGAGACATGTATCTATTAATCCTGCAGAAGGAGCATGTTAAATTCCCACTGTTCGTAATCTCCCGTTGGAACCAATATTGGCTAATGACTTTAATGGTATCGCACTTGGCAAAAATTAAACACATCTTTCATCCTTTCCTAAAGCTATTTCTATTTTAAAGCATTGTAGATAAGGAGACAAAGTGGACAAAGAGTGATATTATATGTTGAATTTAAGAGAATACTGTAAAAATGAGTGAGCTATGCTGGCAAATCTGATGGCATTTGTCCAGTGTTTCTTAACTGGCAAAGAGACATTCACTCAGTTCTGACAACCTAATGATTTTGATGACACTGTGATAGTTTTTTGAGCATGGGTACAATAAGTGGTGTTGAAAAGCTGTTGTTCTCATACTGTGACAGCGAAAATTTGCTGGATTTTAAGGCCAGCGCAACTTTGCCAACGAATGAAGTGTTATATCTTTAGAGGCAGAAGCAATTCTGCGTTTCCTTCCCAGGATAATGACTACTTTACATGGAGCTGAGGATAACAAGCAGTGTGCAATCAGACTGCTTTACCTTATAGAAACGATTGAGCTACTGGCCTTCAAAATCATTGAACTTGCTTCCTCTTTTTGACAATCCTCCAAGCCCAAAGCAGAAGCTATGATTTAGGAAAGCTAGGAATATGCTTTCTGTAACATCCAAGTTAGGGATGTCCTTTTTTGTAGAGGACAACTGGGTTGAATGCCGTTTTGTAAGTAGGGGTTTGATTTAATTGTCTGTGTCTCTGTTTGAAGCAATAAGCAGTTTACTGTTCCTATGGATAAGTGGGTGACACCTCTCAGAGAGACAGAAATAGAAACAGCTATTGAGGATGCGCATGGATGAGAGAGAGACCTCTGCTCTATGGACTAGCTGCTCATGATGAGGCAGGGGAGTACTTGGATTCCCTAACTGCTCAGTTTAGACTCGCCGTCTTGCTGCATACAGTGTGCTGAAGTTTACACCATCAGAGGCACTCTGAAATGTCACTGGAAGTTAAGGTTTCTGTCTTGCTAACTTCTCGGTATTGTCTTGTGACAATGCAGAAGAGCACCAATGTGATGGTCTTATTCAAGCCACAAGGAAACACAAGATATCAAGTATTCTATAAAGAAAGAATATTCTTTGCCCTTAGGCTTTAAGAATATGCAGATACAGTAAATACTACTATTTATCCTTAAATAATGGTTAAGTTGTGGGAAATCTTCTATCAGTGGCCTATCTGCATGGGAAGAGAGAATAGAATATATTCTAAATATCAATTAAAATAGTGTAGAGAGAGAAAAATGGCACGAGTAGATTCAAGTGGGTGTTACAGATTGCATGTGGAGACTTGTTCAAGTTCAGGCAAATACAGGTTAGATCATGCAGCTGGCATCATCGGGGAAGTCAGACCATAGGTAAAATTGAACCAAGTAGGATGATGTCCAGTTTCAACTACAGTTTGCAATTATTCTGCTACTGGGCTTTTTTTTTTTTTTTTTAATATTGTAAAAGCAAGGTCAGTATCTAACAATAGAAGACATAGATCTGTATTTCACTGTGTTTGGCTCAGACTTAGTGATGTTCTTCCTCATTTAGGAGTGAAGAAGGGGAGCAGTACTATGATTTGATGTGTTCACAGATCTGAGAACTGAGTTGTGAAAAACTGAGTTATAAGAGAGTAACAACTTGGCTGAGACTTCACTAAACAATTACAGGTGATTCACAATGAATTGAAATGTCAAACCAGGTCTTTATTTATGTACACTACGTCTAAAAACAGTGGTAGGTGCATGGGTGAGAGCCCACCTGGGGAGCTATACCTGCATTGCCAGTGGTCTGTAGCTATGGCTGAAGGTAATGCATTTGGCTGGTATTTTTCATGCTTCGAAGATGTCTCTTCCCATTTCACCTTGCTGGAGAGCTGGAGAACATCTTGTGAAGTCTGAAAACAATGACGAGTTTGGGCAGCCATCAATTGATTTGATCCTCTCAGGGAAATACTTTCTAGGCCCCTTAAAAGGCTGGTGGCCAAGTATCTCCATACAGTCTCTCTAATTTAATGTTCTCTCTGTGAGTGGATCTCTGCTGGATGAAAGCAACTAGTCCCCAGATGCTTATAAGGACTTTCTTCCTTGTGGTACATGCTTTCTGCTTGGCTAGTGGCTCACTTATGACTGGTCCAGGTTCATCCTGGGCCTCTTGAAAGTCCCTGTCTCATGCCAGAAGTCACGGCATTCTCTGAGGAAAGTAGTAAGCAGCTGTGACCCTAAAGTAGTACCCCATGCTGAACTTCTGTGTTTCTAATCATGAGTACCTTAAAGCTCAGTTCTAACTCTGAACTTGACAGCCCATTCAAACCCCATTTTTTCAAGGTGTCTCATCATCTGAACGCTGGAACTTTCAAGACCAAAGTTTTACAGCTTTTAGCACTTTGGTAGTAATGAGTTTTACACCTTAATAAAAGCTCCAGCAAAGTAGGATCTATCTGCAATTTCTTTAAAGTCACTGAAGAGTCACTGATTTCATTCAGGCATTGTCAGCAGTACAAAAGCAGCTTCTCAACAGTCTTCTATAAATGAACTGTTACCTTAAGAAACAGTTTTCCATTACTTGTTCTTATATAGTTACTTTTTCTATCCATATCACATAGTTTGAGTTCAACTGAAATCTTGTTCACTCTGTTATAACAAGCTTTCAATACCATTTTTATTGCCTAGACAGAAATTAGCAGTGGGGAGGTTTTGCAGAACCTCCCCGAAAATGCATGATCTTTGCAGAATAGACTGCTTGTAAAAAGCCCTCCAAATCCTCCTGTTGTTCATACCACAGAGGCCAGGACTGTGAATGATTTGCCAATAAATAAAAATGACATGTCAATCACACGAGCTTTTCTCCACCTTCTTAGAGGGGTATTTCAGCGTTCAACGCATAACTGAACTCTCTGAAAAGCATTCCAGATGATCGCCCATTGTGTCAAATTATGCTGCATTATGTAGATAGGTGGCTATTTGCTGGTATGCAGCTGTAATTCGAGTTACATATGTGGGTTTATTAGGCATGGCTTCAGACAGTGGCGGGAAAAGAGGGAAGTATTCCATAGTTAACAGCCAAAGCAGTATGAAAATAATGGTTAAGAAGTGCCAGTTGGGGATGGGGCCACTCGCTGCACTGCTGCAGGGCTGGCGAGGAGAGGACGCGCTGCGGTGCTGTCCTGCTGGCAAGATGCGTTATACGAGATCTTGCCTTCCGCTACTCGAGCACATCTGCTGGTTCGCACTGGCACTAAGCTCTTACATGACTGATGGGACAAATAACTTCAGGACTGTTTTGAGAAAGCAGTGCTGACAACCGAAAGACGCGGGAGACTTTAATTCTTTTAAGAGGGGAGGGAGAGGTAAGGGTTAAGTCTTAAAATACTTAAGCCTGGTTCAAATGTGTGACTGTGACCACAGCTATCTGGAAACCTGTTTTTATGAAGAAAATGAAACACTGTCATTGCGATCTAAAAACCTTCCTTTCAAAAAAGTCAGCAGCCTGTAAATGGAGAGGAAGTCAGCCCCATGAACAACAAATCAAATTGAGTGGTTTTTATTCTGCCAACTGTTGGTGTCATGAAATAACAAGGAAAAATGCTGTAAACAGCGCTGTATTGAAACACTGAATCACTGAATCTAACTTTTCTTTTAATTGGACTGTCTGGAGGATGAGCCTTTGCAGTGTCTAGAAGTACCCATGAAAACTCAAAAGGGAGAAAAGGAATATATTAAAGCAGCTAATTTGTAGCATGATGCCAGTCTGCCCTTTCCATTCTCCCTATCAACAGAAATCATAACAGGCTAATTCCTCGCTGTAAAGTGTTCTTTGTACATCTGAAGCTAATGGCATGCTGCACTGAGTGGGAAATGGGGAGAAGGGCTGGTGCTATCAAAGAAAATAATCATCTCATTCCCTTGGAACAGCACTGAAAGTTGTTCTGCAAATATGCTCACCCTCACCAAAGAGAGGGTAAAAGCTCTCTGCTGCCATGTAAACAGCGGAGGAATTTGCCTTTCTTCTTTAATATTTTAAATTATATTGCTTAGAGTTTTAGTAACAAAACTTGGTGAGAAAGAGGAGCTCTAAATTTCAGAATCTCCCATTAGCTTTATTGACCCGTGTTCATAGCAAAAACACAGAAGCTTTATTAGGGAGGGACCCCGGGCAATGGAGCTGGTGCTCACGCCTGCGGGCTCAAGGCAATCACGGCTGCCCGAGGACTGGAGAGTCCTGCGAGCGCTTCCCCTTACTCCTCTTGGCTTGCAGCAGGAGGTGTTCAGCTCTCCGTGTCCTTCAACCTACGTCCTGCAATCCTGTTGATGAAGGAGGACCGTTAAAGGTGCGTGAAGTCACCGTGCCCTTGCAGGAGCGCTGCTCCTGGCTGGAAGGTTTGTGTTGTGAGGCCGTAGGCAATAACAGAGGTGCAGAAATTGTAAGTAAAGGCATGAAGAAGGGACATATGGAGGTGTTGCTCCTGTGTTGGCTGCTATAAAATTTAGAAGTATTTCAAGTTTTGAGTAAAGCAAAAAAAAAAAAAAAAGTAAGAAAGCAATCCTCCCACAACCAAAATATAACCTGAACCCTAGCAGCACACAGCTCTGCTGTCCCCAAATGCTGCTGGTCAAAGAGATCTGCAGGAAGTGCCTTTAAGAGTCTGTGTTACAGCTTCAGTTTTAATTTATATTCATTACAGTTTTTATCTGTGCACAATTTAGCCTAGCATTGTGAATGTTATTAGCTGCTGACTTTAATTGTCAGGATTTTTACAAAAATGTTGCTATTTGACTAATTAAAGTCTGGCCAAGTGCGCAACATCAGGCCTTGGGCTCTTCTGCTAATTGTGCTGAGCTTTCTACCTGTTAATTTATTTGGATAAATATTATCAAAAGGCTTTGATAATTAACAACTATTCATGAAATGTGCCTATCACCTGTCACCATCCTCTCAAACTGCATGGTTCCAGACCGGGAGGCTGAAGCATTATCCCCTATAACAGCATATTACCATGCCAAGCAGGGCATCTGAAAGAGGAGCAAATGAATCTGAAAATTATGACTCTCTAGAAGTCAGGCAGAACCGTGGTGTGGTCAGAGCACTCGGCTGGCACTTGGTGGGAGAATGTTCAGATCTTGGCTCTCCAACTGTCTCCTTATGTGATCTCGTATAGATGACTTCAGTTCTGTGTGATAAAAGTCGAGGTAATTCTTTGCTTTGTTCAGTGGTACATAACCCTGGACTTAAGGGCAGTGTGGTGGTTCTGAGACCTTTGAGCATAGCTCAGAGGTGACAAGAAACAACAGCTTAAGCTGAGCCCAAGAGGGAGAACAAAGCATGATGCTGCGGTTTTAACGTATGGTTGAAGACTGCTGCTCTCAACTCTGAGCCCGGTATATTTGTTGTACTGTGCAACGAGGCTAAAATCTTCTGGAGACTGCAGTGTGATGCAGGTAGTAGTCCTATGCTGAGATGTCTGCACCCCTGTTCTGCGAGCACAGTGTTCTGCGTACACGGGTATTTGATAAGAAATACACTTCCAGTAGAGATGGACTGAGATTTCCTAGTGCCAGAGATGCTGTACAAGACTTCTCTAACTTTTTAAACTGCATTTTTCCCCTTTTCTAGGGCTTTGAGCTTACTCAATTTTCAGCTGCATCATAGCATTAAAATTGACTTTGGAGTTAATTTTAAATAGATTAAATTCTTGACTATTAGAATCTTAATGGTAAAGGCACATAATCTAGCGTAGCAATTTTCATTGGTTTTGCATCTTAAATACCTTCACTTAGTTAAGGCAATAGTTTGTACTTCTGTTTAAGAAAACAAGCTCGGTGATGATGTATGAAGAAGTTTTTCTTGCCTGGTTCCTTCTGATGTATATGCTTTTCTTCTTTCCAGCAGCAAGAGCACTGAAGACTTCCTTGACTGATGGGTTCATTCAGGACATCTCGAAGGTAGGTAGGGAAGATACCTATTGACTGAGATGATGGTGGTTGATGTGAACCAAAAAGATGAATGCATAGCTAAAATGACATCTCAGATCTTGAAACATGGAGTTTTCTGGGCTGTAAAGAGTCTCTATTTAATACCAAAAAAATGAAGCTGAACCGTAGTAATAATTCTTTCTTCAGCAGCAATCAGTCTGTGCTGGGATATTTTTATAATCCTAGCTATTGATCTTCTGAAGAGCTGTTGTGTTTGAAATAATTATTTCAAAGAAAGATTGAAGAAAAAGCAAGATCATCTTTGCACAAGCGTTTTTTGCATCACTTAAATATATTCATTGTAGAGCTATCTCCCTCAAAAGAGGTGATCATTCCCAGCATCCAGGGCTGCTTTTTTTCTGCTCCATCTGCCAGAGTTTTGCAGCTGGCACAATTCATTAATTCTGTTCAATCTGTGTTCTCTTAAACCAGCAATGAATTTGATAATCAGCATGCTGGGTTTTGAACATACGGTTTTCTTTTTACTCTGAGCTACTCATTGAGTATTACCATGCAACACAACAGCTTTTTCCAGGGCTTTCTCTGGAGAAGCAGAGTGGAAACAGCAGCATATGGATGGTGTGATGGGATCTCCATCTCCTTGGTAGAAAGCTGGTTAGCACTGGTGGTGTAGCTCATAGGAATCTGGCACTGTGTTTAGCCATTACTACTAACATCAGCACAAAATCTCTGCTTGTCCTCCAAGCTGCAAGTTGACCAGGTAAGTCAGCACGAGCAGTGGCAGTCTGTTTTTGCAGACTCTTGCGTCGTGAGAAGCCTGTTAGCATCTAGAAAGCCAATATTGAGAGGTACTGGCCCTAAGCGGTGATACAAGGAGATGGTGCTATGCTTGAGACACTTGTTGAGCAATGAATTTGAGTGACCTAGCTCTGTTCTTGGCTCCTGCATTTGGTTTTTGTTGATGAAATAGCACTAAGAAGGGACTAGTCCTATCACCTTCCTGAAGGGAAAATCCTACACTTGCCAAAATGGTCCAGGGCATCAGAGCAGACTGGGAAAGAGATTGAGAGGAGGGAAGAATTTCTAACAGAAAAGCTGGGGAGCCCAGGGAACACAGATGGGGGGTGCAGGGTTGAGGAAGAGTTACAGGGGCAGTGGGAATGAGCAGGAATAGGGAAAACTGAGAAACTCAAGGAAAGAAAAGTGCATGTCAGGGAGAAGCTTGTATAAACTTGCATAGAAGTAAGTGTGAATAGATATAAACAGGGAAATACAGGCATTTACGACCATCTCGATAACACATTATACCATTGTTACAATCTTCAAAGGCATGCTGCCTACCTCTTCATATTCTTCTGAAAATTATTGTTTCATGACAAAGCCCCAGTTATACAAAAGCTTCTGATACATAATTCATGTAGGTACAGGATTCCATGCTTTTTTCTCCCTTGCAGATCTTCCTGGAGTACTCTGGGGAGATCCATTTATCAGGTCCAAAGCAAAGCTTTGTTTTTCCCTCTCCTTCTCGACAAAAAGCTATCACTAGGTGCCAGTGTTCGGAGCAGCATTACAGTCTGAACGTGTACAGGACCCCATTGTACTGCTATATCCCTGTCAGCTTTCCCGTGAGTGACAAACTGCTGCTGCCTTCATCTCTACATGTGTGCAATATTAACAGCCGATTTGTTGACCCTCACATTTTCTTTAAATGCGTCTTGGTAGAATTGAAGCAATGCACACAATTTTTCTGGGAGAAGTAACAGATGGGTGACTTAATGAAGAAATCCACCCACTCCTTTGACTACCCTGTACAAATATTTCTATAGCTGCTGGTGAATTCACATACACTAATGAACTGAGAGCAGCTTGCCAGGACAGGAGCACGATCCTGAAATCTTCAGCAAACTGGGGCTTCTCACGGGGCAGCGTGTCTGGGTGCATGATGGGGACTGGAAAGATGGAGCTGTTGGTGCACAGCCGTGCTTGCCAGCTCTGTGTCATCCTTCCACCCTCTCTGCCCCATCCTCGCTTGCCCACAACACTCTGTGCTCTCCAGGGAAGCAGTTTTGAGTGTAGTCAAGGTGAAGTGAAATCCTTGCCTCAAATCACTGCAGACATCTCAGTGATCCTTGCCTTACACAGAAAGCCGACAGGATGCCTCATCCACACTGCCCTATACAACTCAGATCCATCCTCCACGTTGTGCCCTCCACTGCTGCAGAAGGAGTCTTCTATGCACAGGAATTTTTATTGCATTTATTTTCCCTGTGTCCTTTTCATGTACCCACATTATTTTGCATGCAGCATGGAAAGACAAAGAGGTTCCTTTAAATAATTATATTCTTTCCTCTGCTAAACGTAGATTAGCTTTTTCTGATGCTTATTATTAAAAATCGTACTAATTTACACTGCTTATGACAGGTTTACTGGCATTCATGCAACTCTTACTATCAATATAGTTAAAAAATGACTGTATGTGTGTTATTTCAGAAGCCAGCCCTACTGAGTTCAATTTGCAGCCAGTGGGTGCCATTATGTTGCCTTCATTGGTATTTCATCTACTCTTCAGCAGCCGGTTAAACCTGTGTGCTGTTGGTGATGGTCGTCTTGCCACAGAACCGGGGGAGGATTCGGGAAATCTGAACTCAGTTCTGAGGTTCCACCTCAATAGATTTCCTAAGCACCTTGGGCAAAGCAATTGCTTTGCCAATCCCTGTTTGCAAATAGCAACATAGGCAAGTACAGACTCTGTTCCATGGCCTTAGCTCAAAAGGACCGTGGTGGGCTGACCCTGGCCAGCAGCTAAGCCCCCACCAGCCCCTTTTTTTCTTTTTTTCTTTTTTTTTTTCCACACACAAAGGTACATTGATCAATTCTTCACTATTTAAATCCTTTTGATCAAGAAGCATTGCCAACCAGGCAGGGCGCAAAATGCATCCTTTTTGTTGCTGGCTGTCATGTTTCCACTTTAAAATCCCAGATAATTAGCTAAATGTACGCAGGGAAACCCTAATTTACACAAGGTTGCTGAATAATTGTTACATTCATTTAAAATTAGCTAGATTGGAGCATTTTCTGTTCTGCCTTTGCTGATACCCTCTGGAAATGGTGAGGATCTGCCTGTTCGCTGAAGACAAGGACCTCTGAGACAGGTAGAACATGACCTTTATGCTGCTGGGGCATGTCTTCTCGCCTCAACACACTGGCAGTATCTGCACAGGAGGAGAGGGAGCTGGGGATGGAATATGGAAAGTTTTTGATCATATAATTGACTTCTTTCTCCTCCCCTCCCCTTGTGTGCTGAAACACCTGTAAAAATGTCTTACCTTCTGCTAAAAATAAATAAGAGAAGCACTCTCTAACACCCAATTATCTCAGACTAGGAGAAACAGTTGTGATTAAGGTTTTAAGGCAGCCTTCAAACAGGCGTGTGAAATTATGTCCAAACTGCAAGCGTCGGCAGATGTAGGGTAGAAGGGAATGTGGATAGCAGTCATTGACTCGAGAGGTGTGCAGGATAATAAAAGAGGTGTTAGCAGATGGGAGATAAAAAAAAGGGATGTGGGAAGAGCAAAGCCTATAAAGTAGCTGTTGATGGAAGAGGAAAAGTGGGAAACTGTGCTTGAATGGAGATGTTTGGAGGAGTGGTCCAAGACCACCAGCTTGTGAGCAGGAGAACTGGCATGGCTGGCTGCAAGAGCAGGTTTGCCTCCTCTTGGAGAAGGAGAGCAGGAAATGAGGTGGCTGAAAAGCTGTTTTATGGGGAAAATTCCGTTTTCCAAATGTGTTTTTGTTTTCCTCTAGAGCAAAACCAAAACCTTTCTTGGGGCCTCTGTGCCGTACTGCCATAGACCCAGCCCCACACTGTGCTGCCCTGGCTGCGCTGGGTCTGAGCTGGGCTCCGTACTGGGACGTAGTGCTGTCCTCTGCCTGCTGGAGCCAGGTCCCGTGGTGAAGCCCTAGGGCTTGAGCTGCTCGGTGTAATTAATATGCATTTGATCAGGGAAAGGCTGACAATGGCTTGGTGGTAAAGGTGTTCATCTGACGGGCAATAAACCTACCCTGAGCAGAGCTGGAGACCCTAAACCTCCACCTCCTCCCTTACCACCATCCCTTCCCACAGCAACCCCCCGTGGACAGTCTGCCAAGGCAGAATAGTTGATTTTTCTCAAAAATGTCTCAGGCAGCCCTTGCTGCGCCGCAGCAGAAGTGTCTTCGGCGCATCCACGCTGCGCGCTGAGATCTGAACCCGAACCTGGGTCTTTCCTTAGCTGCTCTGCGTGTTGTTCGACTCCAAAGCCCCCCAGGAGCTGGAGCGGAGGGGCTGAGATGGCTGTCCCCAGCCTGGGTCTGCCAGGGCTCACCCCTGAGCATCCCCGAGCGGTCCGTCACAGGGACGGTGGCTGCCGGTGCTGCCGTTTCCCTGCAGGGATGTGCGCTGATCTTGGCTTGGTGAGAAATACGCACTGCAGGTGTAGTCTCAAGAGGTAACAACGTACCATTCTGCATGCCCACTTTTTAACAGTCCTTTCCATAAAGTGCCCTGAAACCCTGAGTTCTGTCTGAATCCAGGAGCCGAGAACTAATTTCCCCCCTCCCCCCCCCACAGAAATCCCACTGCTGTCTCAGTGCCAATTTGCACCAGTTTAAGCCTTCTCCAAACGACTCCCAGCTTCTTAGAGGCTGAGCAGGCAGAAAGACAAAATCAGTGCCCCTCTCGATGCTTGTTGTGACCTGACATACCTGATACATTCCTGGCTGCTGGAGGCAACCAGAGCACCTCAAGTGCCTTTTTATGACGCTTGCTTTTCTTGCAAAGGAGTGACATCTGACTCCTTCTCAGTAACAAAACCCCTTCCAGAACTCAAGGGATTTGCTCAAATTGCCAACACACTCTCGTCAAGTGCCGAAATGCTCGGTGGGTGGAAGCCAGGCAGCGGCACGGCCGCGGTCCCCGCCGGGCTCAGAGTTGTTGCTCCCCGCTAACATCCATCACGACATGTGCGTCAAGCCCCAGAGACAGATGCTGGGCAAGGGCAGGGAGGGAGCAAAGATCCCAGCTAATTTTCTGCAGGTATTTTGCAGCCAGAACAGCCAGGGTTTCTTTTTGTATTATCAGATTCGGGATGCGTAGGAGAGACCTCAGCAAGGAACGGCGCTGCTTGCAGAGGACGCTGCTGTTTGTGCCAGCAATCAGAGCTGAGTTAAGGGACTTAACACAGAGAGGGGACGAGGACACTGAGTTGATGTGCAATCTAACCCAGTATGTCGAAGGCAGAGAGGGGGGCTTTGGTGGTGCTTAATGGACTGTCCTTTAGAAATGCAGTGTTGCCTCTGGGAATGATGCACTCACCCGGCCGAGCTGGGAGTGCTTGAAGTGAATTAGGCTGTATAATTTCAGGATGCCTTTGAGTCAAAGAAAGTTTTTGGAGATTCATTCTTTATTTATTGACGTGTTTTCTTTGCTTCAGAGAAAGAAAATGAAATTTCCCGCAAGATGAAAAAAAAACTAAACCACTTTCCTTCGTGCCTGTAAAAAATGCCTCAGGATTTTTATGAATTCCTTGTTACAAATTGCCAGCAAAGTTAATTGGAAGACTGGACAAAAACCCAGATCTTTTTTTTTTCTTTACATGAATTCTTGCCTTTGCTTTGCCTAAGTGCAGTCAGTGCCTGTGATATTGAAAGTGTCCATGTGCAGAATAAAAATAGATTCCTTCTGGAAAGTTTTTAAAACAAACCAAACAAAAAACCACAACAAAAACCAACCCCGTGTTGCTCAAAATAATTCTTGCATTATATCTCGTTGGCTTAAGGCTGACAGTACCTCAGAGGTACAAAAAAGATGAAGCAGCCCTCCTTTCTCTAATAAAGCAAATTGGAGCAACAAGCAAAGACGAGCTTTTGTTGTGCCCTCAGCCCCGGCTGCTGGCTGGGACTGAAAGCGCCCAATGTTTTGTGCTTCCCTTTTGCTAATTAGCGTGGCCATTTCCAGGTGCCAGGGATCTGTCCCGCGCCAGCACTGGGGAGCCCTGGTGCCTTTCAGAACCTCCCATGCCTGTTCGTATCTGCATCTCCTCGCAGATGTGTGGTAAATGCATTCAGCACCTCTGCTGGGAGACCACTGGTTTTTCTTTTGGTCTGGCTTTCGCAGCGGTGGAAGAGGCAATGATCCATGCTGAGAACAAACAGGAGGTAACAGGTTTCAACATGCTTTACTGCACGGGAATTACAATGGCATGGCAGCTATTATCCTTCATTTAGGGGCACGGAGGCTGGCTCGATGGAAGTAAGCCACTGAGGTGAAATCTGCTCCATTATTTTCAATAAGAGATGTGCAGAGCATAAACAGGTCAGTATCTTCAACATGATCAGCAAAACAGTGCTGGATTAACTACTGTCTAATGCCCTGCTTTATTTACAACAGCTCTGGATGTGCACTCCTATAACAAATGTTCCCACATTTAACAAGTGTCCCCCCGCCGCAGCGAGGCTGGTGGCCCCGAGCCGCTCACTCTGCGGCTGGAGGACTGCAGATAGGGCAGTAAATCGGCATTATTCCTCAGGCTTCTTTCTTGGCTCAGCCCAAGGTTTGTGCAATTTATGTCATCCTTTGGCAAACAGCTTCCACGCCAATAAACCAGAGTAAAAATAACTCCTGTCTCCTTCCTGCTGCCTGATTAAGGTGTTTAGGGTCAGGATTCTCTCTTAGTAGCTGTCCTGTACCCGCTTCTGTATGGTTTGGTCTCAGTCAAGCACTTTCAGGGCTCTTTTAGTACCAATAAATACAATCATGTGCAGGTTGGCTTGGGGCTGGATGGTACCATTATATCCCAGTCACATTCCTGAATGGCAGCCAAGGTTCCCTGCCTGGTAAAGAAAATACATAGCGGCAAGTTTTATGACTTACTGAGACTACGGCAAAGGATCCAAGGTGGAAATTCTTTCTTAGGGCATGTTCATTTTCATGCGAGTGCACTGCATTTTAAAATAAAAAGATTATCCATTTTCCTTATGTGCTGGAAAGCGTATAGGGTGTGTTTTCTAGCACGAGGGGACTCTTTCTCATCTGGTGCTGTGAACTTCACCGCCTGGGCTGACAGCTCACCGACTTGGATCTGCAGTTCAGCAACCAGACCCTGCTAATGCGCCCAGCTCGCCCCGAGGCTCCTCGCTCACCTCCGCAGCGGTGGTGGTGGTGGCAGGTCCCGGATGGGAGCCTGGCACCGCTGCGGAAAAATGCGTTTGGAGAGGGAAAAGAGCAGGGGGACACAGGATTAATGCTCAGCTGCTTTTTGTCTTGCGTGAAATACCCAAGAGATGAGGAGTTAAAGGAACCGAGTGGTGGCTATACAAGTAAGTATGTAGTACTGGCGTAGCGAAGTCAATTGTGTTGCTGGTTTTTGACTGAGTGCGACCTGGCTGGCAGCCAGGCGCCAGCGAAGGGGAATAAATGCGAGTCTGGTTCTGCCCTTCAAGATGCTGCCCTGCGCCGGTGTGCGTGGGGAGAGGGAGCCAGGCATCGGATCCGGTGGGACCGGCACAGCCTGCCGGCACGGCTGGCTTCGGAGAGCATGGGGACGTGACTGCCCGATGGCTGGAAGCCTCGTGGCAGGGAGTGAACCAACCTGGCTCCTGCACAGTCTTGGGGAAAGCAGATACCACCCGCCTTTGCCCCCCTCGGGGCTGGAGATTTGAGCAGAGCTGCCTGGGGGGCTGCTGGGCACCATCACCCTCTCTCACCGCTCCACCCACTAATTATTATTCAGTTAAAAAAAAAAAATCTTGTAATACAATCTTCCATTTTTAAAAATTTGCTGGCTTCCTCTGCTCTTTGGCCTGGTGGCGAAGGAGAAATAGGAACACCCAACTTATCTCCCCTCTGCCATGCACTAGGTTGGGCAGCTCTGTTGCAGCTCATGCTGCATGTGCTGTCTGGAAGGGAAACGGTCCAACTTCTCTGATCACACACAGCGTTGATGCGTCCTCTGTTACGGATCCGCTCCTTTACCTCTGAGCTCATGTTTCTGAGACAGTTTGGCCTGAACTGGACACTCAACATTAGCTGGAGTGCCTTGTTTGACATTAGCACGGTCGGGTTGTGGTATAACTTCTGCCAGGCCTTTATCATCTGCATGCTGATTACTGATATTCACCTCCCTTACACCCGAGCGAAGTGCAAGAGCCCTGTAATCCTTTTCTCTCAGCACATTAGTGTAAAGCCTCATGAATCTCTATTAAATTTGAGAGAGAACATGAAGATAGTTTGCAGCTGCCTTGTTGATTTTATATTTCCTCTCATTGTAGTGCCTTGCCGTGAAGCTGAGAATTAAATGGCTAATAAGGCATCTGCTCCAAGCAGGAGTCTCAAGATTGCGACAAAAACAGCTTACATCAGGGTCTGGGTTATTGGTTTTTCTTGCCATCATATAATCATGTTATTAAAGTCTTTAGGGGTACCTGATTAGAGGTAGTGACTGTCAAAGCCAGCTTAGCTGGCAGAGCACACGAGTAGGCAGCCGTCGGGATGCTGGAGCTCCCAACGTGGCTTGGCCGGGTGCTGCGAGGCGGCTGGAGCTGTGGGGGTGAGCAGCGGCCGCAGGCAGAGGAGCGGGCGCCCAGCTGGGTGCTGCTCTCTGCATCCCGTGTGACTGGTAAGCTGAAATCCGTGAAGAAAGGGACGCTGAAAGAAAGGCGGGAGTGCTCCGGTTTGGGGTGACAGCTGGGAAAGGCGTTAAAACGCCTCCTAGGAGCCGTATGGAAGAGCGGTGCCCAAAGGGAAAGGAACTGCTCTGGAAGGAGGAGGTGGGCAACGGCTGGGCCAAGGTCAGGCTTGTGCACCCTCGAGCGATGAGTTAGCTGCGGGCCGGGAAGCGAGAGCGGTCCTCCGGCACGCCGCGCGCTTGGGTCGGAGCATCCGGCACGGACCCCAGAGCTCGTCCGCTCGGGAGGAGGAGGATGGGGCTCGGTGAGCTGAGGGCAGAGGGACTCGTTGGCAAAAAGGAGGCGATGGGTTTGTTCCAAGCCCCAAGTGCCTCGGCTGCGTGTGGGGGCATCAGCGGGAGCGGGGTGGGTCTGTCTCAGCAGGCGTCTTGAAGAACAGAAGATGGACTGCCTTATTTGGACTTGGGTGCAGATAATTGATACTATTTTTCTAAGCATTTTTTAAAATATGTTTAAAAATACAGTGTCAGACCTGTCATTTTCATGTTAAATTGAACTCCAAGTTCATACTAATTCAATTAATTAAAGCTGTGACTTGATGGAATGGGTCTTGCCCGTTGTGTCTCTGGCCTTCGTTGCTATGATTCGCAATGCCTTGAAGATAGATTATTTTTTCAGATGTGCTGGGCGTTGCTTCTGTTGTTCCCAGTTAGAAAGTGTTGCTTATTGCAGGGATCACAAAGTCACTGTGGCTGCTACAGTGATGTGCCTAGGTAAAAGCAACTATTTTTCCTATTAATGAAACTGCATCCATTTTCATTAAAAACAGCTCTGTCCCACTTTGTTAGGACATTTTAATGATTTTTTTTTTTCTTAATGGGAACTTGCTGTAGACCAGTAACACACATTTTTAAAGAAGAGATGTAGGTACTAATGCACTGAACCGCCATTATAGGCAAAATGAAGCTTGGCTCATCACTTCCAGAAATGAGGCCACTTTGGCTTTCCAAGTTAAAAAAACACTGGCAGCGAAGTAACGTTCATCCCATGTGTGAAACAGAGTCTGATTCCATTGTGCATCGTTGACGGCTTTGTACAAAACCCCTGTCTGCTGGGGACTTCTGAACTTGGAGGTTCCTTTTGGTGTTCAACTATTTCTTCCTGATGTCTCGGGTGCGGTACCCAGAGCAGAGATGCAACTGCGGCGCCGTACTGCTGCGGAGGGCATGCAAACCAAAGTACTTCATGGTCCTTCTAGTGATTAAACCTTCATTAAAATTCACCTTTACCAGTTTTTCAGACCAGTTCTAATTAACTTTTAAATTAATCTCTAATAAGCAACTGTGTTTACTAGGTCTTTGGCTGCATTGGAAACAAATTGAAGCATGTGGATATTTTTATTCTTTCCTTTCCCACCTCCTCAGGCTTAATGGGCAGACTCAACCCAAGTGTAATGTCACCAATTGCAGGGATTAATTAGACCCGTGTTTTGTAGTATAGTTAAAATACCATCCAAAGAACTCTGCAAGAGATTTTCTGCTCTGTTCTAAACCTCTAGCACTGTGTGAATGAGAAAGACATTTGTACCAGCAAAGACAATTTTGACAGT